>NC_072406.2:142127500-142820416 GCF_028858775.2 Pan troglodytes | reverse complement strand
CACCTCCTGGGTTCAAGCAATTCTCCTTCCTCAGTCTCCCGAGTAGCTGGGATTATAGGCATGTGCCAGCACACCTGACTAATTTTTGTATTTTTAGTAGAGATGAGGTTTCACTATGTTGGCCAGGCTGGTCTTGAACTCCTGACATCAAGTGATCCACTCACCTTGGCCTCCCAAAATGCTGGGATTACAGGTGTGAGCCACTGTGCCCGGCCAGAACAACTCCCTCTCTGCAGAACATTCTTCCTCTCCCTGTGTGTCAACTGCTCCCCTAACCCCACTCCTAGGTAACCATTGCTCTGTCTTCTGTTGCTAGAATTTTGCCTTTTCCAGAAGTTCATGTAACTGGAGTAATTCAGTAAGTAGTCTTTGTGCCTATGGTTTTTTTCACTCAGCCTAACATTACTGAGATCCATTCCTGTTGTAGCAGTAGTTGTTCTCTTTGTTGCTGAAGGGCATTACCATTGTCTAGCTAGACCACCGTTTGTGATAAAAAAAAAATGCAGTTATTAGAATACACACAATTACTCCACCACCATTCACTGGAAATGCCATTCTTTCCCCTTTTAATGTCCTTCTCAGCTTTGTTGAAAATCAGTTAACCACGGATGTGTGGGTCCATTTCTGGATGCTACGTTTGTCCTTTTGATGTCTGTGTCCCTCTGTGTATCAGAACCACAATATTTTCTTTGTACTTTTAGGCAGTAAATATAAAAGCAGTTGGATGATTCCATTTTGTTTTGCTCTCTCAAAAACTTTTAAATAAATTATTTGTTTCTTTATAAATTTTAGGAAATGAAACCTGTAGAGATTGTAATTGGGTTTCTATGAATCGACAGATCAATCTGAGAAGAATTGGCGTGTTGACAATACTGAGCTTCCTGTTATATGAGCGTGTTATCTTTCTCCATTTATTTAGGTCTTCCTTAATTTCTCACAGGAGTATTTTGCAGTTCTCATCCTACAAATCTTGCATAGACAGCATGTTATTAGATACACTCTTACGTATTTCATACAGAGGGATATGTGGCTATATATGCGGATGTTTAATGTAAACATCTTTTTATTCACTTTTGTTTTTCACTTTTTGGATTCTCTAGTAAATAGCATATCTAAAGTTTAACTTTATTTATAAAACATAAAAAGTATAATTCATTGTTTTGTACATGAGTCTAGTATCCCGTGACCTTATTAAACTTACTCATTGATTTTAGTAGCTTTTTGGTAGATGCATTAGGATATTAAACAAAAACAATCAAATACTCTGTGATGAAAGAGAGTTTTACTCCTTGGTTTCAAATCTATATGACTCTTATCTTTTAATTTCTTTATCTTGTCTTATTGTACTGGTGATTTGGAGTAGGATTAAGTAAGACATTAGTTCTAAGGGTTTCTTTTTTTTAATATACTTTAAGTTTTAGGGTACATGTGCACAACGTGCAGGTTTGTTACATACGTATACATGTGCCATGTTGGTGTGCTGCACCCATTAACTCGTCATTTAACATTAGGTATATCTCCTAATGCTATCCCTCCCCCCTCCCCCTACCCCACAACAGGCCCCGGTATGTGATGTTCCCCTTCCTGTGTCCATGTGTTCGCATTGTTCAATTCCCACCTATGAGTGAGAACATGCAGTGTTTGGTTTTTTTGTCCTTGTGATAGTTTTCTGAGAATGACGGTTTCCATCTTCATCCATGTCCCTACAAAGGACATGAACTCATCATTTTTTATGGCTGCATAGTATTCCATGGTATATATGTGCCACATTTTCTTAATCCAGTCTATCATTGTTGGACATTTGGGTTGGTTCCAAGTCTTTGCTATTGTGAATAGTGCCGCAATAAACATACATGTGCATGTGTCTTTATAGCAGCATATACATACTGTTAATTGGGTCAAGGAAGTTCCCTTCTATTTCTAATTTTCTGATAATTTTTTTATAAATGGATATTGAATTTTGTCAAAGGTTTTTCTGTATCTATTGAGATGATTATATGGTTTTCATTTCTACTCTTATTACAGTGAATTCCCTTGATTGATTTTTCAATGTTAAACCATCCTTACATTCATAGAATAAAAGTCACTTGATCAGGCTAAAGTAATCTTTTGACATAGTACTTGATTCAACTTGCTATTATTTGGTTGAGAATTTTTGCGAATGTATTCATGAGAAATATTGTTTGTGTTTTCTTTATAATATATTCTGATTTGGGCATCAGGGTAATGCCAGCCTCATAAATTGAGTTGGGATGTATTCCTTCTTCTAATTTTTTCTTATTTCTCTTGTGATTTTTTCTTCGACATGCACACATGCAAAGAATGTTTAATTTCTAAAATTTTGAAAATTGTATTGATTTCTTATATCATTTACTTGTGTTCAGAAAATATGCTCTTTACTTTTTCAACCCTCTCAGATTTATTGAGGCCTTAGGACCCAGCACGTGGTGCAGCTTCAGTGCTGTGTTGGAGCCTGCTCGCCCAGGCTGGCGGGTGCCAACTGTGCCCATTGCTCCCCAACTCCTCACTGAGCGACACTGTGCTGGTCACTTGAAATTGGCCATCATGGAAATATTTGCAACACCAAGATGGACAAGCACTCTGCATCTGCATCTCGGACGGCAGGTTATTTAAAGAGCTGGTTGTTAAGTGGTTCTCAGCACACCATGATTTATCTTTTCGAATGTTTCACGTTCCTTGATTAGTTCTGTATCTATGTGTACATACGTTAAGATAAGCCTGAGTCCATGAGATGTTCCCAGCGCTTCTTCATTACCATAGGGCTCTCCCAGGCTTTCCTCCTGACTTATTTGTCAACTTAGCTCCCATTATCTACAATTTATTTACTTATTTATTCAACCCTAGTATGCACGTGGGCTGCTTTAGAACGGCTAAACTGTGCCCATGTGAGAAACAAGTTTACCAACAGTGCTTATGTACAGTTGTGGGCTTGGGTGGTTTCTTTTGTTTTTGTTTTTGTTTTTGTTTTTTTTTTGGTTGTTTTTGTTGTTTGTTTGTTTTTTGTCTTTAGCTTTCTAGTATCCAGTTAAAACACCATTTTCCAAATTAGGGAGGTTAGTTATTTTTTCCTCACCATGCTCAGTGTGGACATGCCACACATTTGTGATAACGTAACCAAGCAGATTAACTTCAAAATGCATTTTAAACATTTTTGTTCCTTTCTCTTGAGTTTCAAGATATAACCTTGGGGCAAACTGCAGAAGCCTTTTTTCTTAGCCTTAAATTAGAGTCCACATCCCTCCCTTTCTCGCCGTATATACTCCCTTCACATCTATCTAACTGTATGTTAGTATTAACTGTGTGTCTTCTTAGAAGTTCCAGTGGCTAATCTTGACACAGACCAAGCCTGAAACTGCAAGTTTCAGAGATGACTTCAAGGTGGCTGATGAACAGCCCGGCCATTGTTGAGATGATGCCAGCCTGCACTCCTGGTGAACTGGGACCCAAGATAGCCACCAAAGCGAGGCACAGCGACATTGTACTCAGCCCAGTTCCTCATGCTTTCCTTACCAAGTTTTTCCTTTTTAAAAACCCGTGCCTTCCCCCTAAAAATCGAAGCGGTTACTTTGGATGGGAATCTGGCTGCTTCTTCTGTGCTAGTTTTGGTTAATAAATTTGCTTTCTTTCCACCAGACCTCGCTCTTGTTACTTGAACTCAGCCTGTGGCAGGCTTCCAGATCTGCTTTGTTTGGTTACAATAACGTTAGATCTATTTGCCACAGTCTGCATCCCATCCTGGGATCAATATCCAGGTTAATTTTCCAAATTTGCCTACAGCAAAGTTCACTATTCGTGTATATGATGCTATGGGGTTTTGAAATGCACATAAGATATTTACCATTTTTGATGTTCTTCATTCTTTTTGGAGGATCCAATTTTCTATCTAGTGACATTTCCCTTCAGACTGAATAAGTTATGTCAGCATTTCTTACAACAAATTCTCCTGGAAGCAAATTCTTTTAATTTTCCTTTATCAAAAATAGTTTTATTTTAATACTTGAATAATGCTTTTACTAGATACAGAATTCTGAATATTGTTTATACCTAGAACACTAAATAGAGTTTTTTATTTGTTTATTTACGTATTTGCTTTCAGCACTTTATAGATGTTCTATTTTCTTCTGTCCCTAAGTGGTTTCTGACAAGGCACCAACCCTTAATTGCATCGTAGTTGTGACTAAGATGTCATTTTTCTCTTGCTACTTTCAAGATGTGCCTGTTATATTTGCCTTTCAACAGTTCGATAGGGATTGCATGGGTGTCTTTGTGGTTTTCTTTCCTGATGTGCAGTTAGCATCTTCCTGTTTTATATCAGGTATAGAATGTTTTTGAACACTCTATCTTCAAACATTTCTTTTCTCGGCTTCTGGCAATCCAATTATATGCATTTGAACTTGTTGATATAATCTAGCAAATCATTCAGGCCTTATCTAAAATACTAAAAAAAGGAAAAAATGTTTCATTTGCTTTTTTCTTGGATAATTCTATTAATAGCTTCAAATTCAATTACTCTTTTATCTGTCATATTCATTTGGCTTTACACCCATCTCATGAATATTTTCTCTCAAAAATTTAATTTTTCAGTACTGGAGTTTTCATGTTTATTGTATCTATTTCTTTACTGAGACTTTCTGTTTCTCTGTAGATCTTTAATTAGAAATATGACTAATTTGAGAGATAAAAAACATCAGTGGGGGCAGGTTTTTTGGGAGGAGGGCACAGTTTTGTATGTCTTACTTCAGGAACCCTATTCTCACTGTAAAGGACAGAGAAAAATTTCCTACTACTTCCCACAGGAGAAGGGGAAAATATCCATGAACTACGCACAGAGCCGCTGCTCCCCTAGCAAGGCCTACCCACAAGGGAAACAATTTCACCATAGCCTGAATGGGGTTCACCAGAGCCTAATCCTAACTGAACTGGGGAGGAGAAATGTCCCTGAGTCTCACTAAAGGACTGAGATCTAATCACAGGACTACAGAAGAGCTCTCCCCCACGTCAGCAGGGTGACTGTAATGATGGGACTACAGCTAAAGGAACTGTAAGACCCAGGCTCTATTGAAGGAGTTTCTAGGGAAGCCTCAAGACAACGGGAGAGACAAGAATAAGGCCACAGGAGGAAACAACAGCCTCTGACATCTACAGCTACAGCAAACCAAAACCACAGCCTCACCACCAGCCAGATACACAGGAAGACTCACACTGAAGGCCGATCTCCCTGACGGGAATTGTGGACAGCATGCAGGAACAGATGAGTAACAGATGGGTAATGTAAGCAGAGAGACAGAAACTCTAAGGAGAAATCCAAAGGAAATGCTGGAAACAGAAAACACTGTAACAGAAGTGAAGATGCCTTTGATGGCCCATCAGCGGACTGGACGTAGCTGAGGAAAGAATCAGTGAGTTTGAAGATATATCAATGGAAACTTACAAAACTGAAATGCAAAAAGAAAAAAGAAGGAAGAAGATGAGAGAGGATTTGTAATAACTGTAAGATAATTACAAAATATATAACAAGAATATTGGAGAAGAAACAGAGAAAAGAACAAAAGAAACATTTTAAGTAATAATGACGGATAATTTATCAACAGTTGTCAATCTACAGAACCAAGAAGCTCAGAAACACCAACCAGAATAAATACCAAAAGATGTATATCTTGGTATATCGTTTTCAAACTTCAGAAATTCAAAGATGAAGAAAAAATCTTGAAAGACATCAGAGGGGAAAAAAAATCTTACCTATAGGGGAACAAGGATACGAATGCATCAGACTTCTCTTTAGAAACCACGTCAACAAGAAGAAAGTAGAATGAAATGTTTAAAGTGCTGAAACAAAAAAATCACCAACACAGAATTCTGTAACCACTGAAATTATTTTTTCAAACTTGAAGGAGAAATAAAGACTTTCTCAGGCAAACAAAAATTCAGGGAATTTGTTGCCAGTAGACCTACTTTGTAGGAAATATTAATAGAAGTTCTTCAGAGAATAGGAAAATAACACAGGCCAGAAACTCAGATCTGCATAAAGAAAGCTAGAGCATTGGCTGGCATGGTGGCTTATGCCTGTAATCCTAGCACTTTGGGAGGCCAAGGTAGGCAGATTACCTGAGGTCAGGAGTTTGAGACCAACCTGACCAACATGGGGAAACCCTGTCTCTACTAAAAATACAAAATTAGCCAGGCATGGTGACACATGCCTGCAATCCCAGCTACTCGGGAGGCTGAGGCAGGAGAATTGCTTGAACTCAGGAGGATGAGGTTGCAGTGAGCCAAGATTGCACCATTGCACTCCAGCCTGGGCAACAAGAGTGAAACTCTGTCTCAAAAAACAAAAAAAGGAAAGTTAGAGCATTAGAGAATAAATAAAATGCAGGCAAAATTAAAATACGTCTTGTTTTCCTTTATTTAGGATAATTATAACAACCTCTTTAAAATATAGTTTTAACATTATTGTCATTTGAGTTCTTGCTAAATTATTTATCTTTTCTTCCCTCTTCAGAATGTATTTTATTTTCTTGTTTTTTCATATGTCATTTAACTTTGGACTATATTTTAGAAATTGTGAGTATTGAAGTGTTGGCATTCTGGATTCTGTTATTTTCTCTGAAAACCTGTGTTCTCTTTGTTTTGGCAAGTAATTTTCTTGGCTGAGTTTGAACTTTAAACTCTCTATCTTGGGATAGCTTCATTCAGATACTTTGCTTCTAGCTAAGCTGCATGAGTCTGCTCTGCACATGTGTGTTTCAGATTGTTATGGTTTGGATTTGTGTCCTTGCCCAAATCTCATTTCGAACTGTAATCCCAATGTCAGAGGAGGGGCCTGGTGAGAGGTGATTGGATCAAGGGGATGGATTTCCCCCTTGCTGTTCTCAAAACAGTGAGTTCTCCTTAAGTGAATTTTCACAAGATATGGTCGTTTCAAAGTGTATGGCACTTCTCCCTTCTCTCTCTTCCTCCTACTCCAGCCATGTGAAGATGTGCCCTCTTCCCCTTCACCCTCTGCCATGATTGTAAGTTTCCTGAGGCCTCCATAGCCATGCTTCCTGCACAGCCTGCAGAACTGTCAGCTAATTAAACCTCTTTTCTTTATAAATTATCCAGTCTCAGGTAGTTCTTTATAGCAATGGAAGAGCAGACTAATACACAGGTCAATCAGAGTTGTGGGTAGAGAGGGTGGAGTATCCCTTCTCTGCCTCTTCAACAATTTCTCTGCTCTCTGCAGTGTCTGCAGTGTCTCAGATTGACTTTCTGGTTTCCTAGGCAGAAAGGCTATAGGTTTTTCCATGTGAGACTGTGCTGCCACTGTGCATGCTAGGCAGACTGCATTTAGCATAGGCTAAACCTCATAGATTCATAATCCACGTCTCCACCCCTTAAGTAAGGAGTCCTCCCCTACTGCTTTTAGTAAAGCTTAACTACCTCTGCTTACTTTCTAGCACAGCACATTTGAGTAGAAATGTTTCTTTGTATTGCGTTCTGGGTTTATAGTTGTTTCCTGAAGGAGGATGTTATCGGCTAGAGCTTTAGTCCCTCATACTCAAAAGCAAAAGACCACTTTCATTTTTGAAAGATGTATTCATTCGTTATAAAATTCTCATTTCAGAATACTTTACTTTTAGTATTTTAAAGATGTCATTCCATTTTCTTCTGGCTTGCATTTTTTTCTGATGCAAAGTATGCTGCCATTCTTATCTTTATGACTGAAACAGTTTGGGAATTTCTCCCCACCAAATCTAATATTGAACTTTGATCCTCAGTGTTGGAGGAAGTGCCTAGTGGAAGGGGTTTGGGTCATGGGAGCAGTTGCCTCATATATGGCTTGGTACTGTCTTCATGGTAATAAAGGACTTCCCATTCTATTGGTCAACCTCGAGATCTGATTTGTCAAAAAGAGGCTGGCACCTTCCTCTTTTCTCTTTCTTCTTCTCACCATGTGATGCCTGCTCCCCTTCACCTTCCACCATGAGTGGAAGCTCCCTGAGGCCTCACCACAAGCAGAGGCTGGCACCATGCTTCTTGTACAATCTGCAGAACCGTAAGCCAAGTCAACCTCTTCTCGTTATAAATTATAAAACCTCAGGTATCCCTTTGTAGCAAAGGGATTAAGACAATGACGCCTAAATAATTATGTAATATGTTTCTGTGTTCCTCTTATGTAAACTGCTTTTAAGATTTTCTTTCTGCAGCAATCTGATTAATATGTGACTCCGTGTTGTTTCCTTCATATTTCTTCTGCTGGAAGTTTGTTCATCTTCTTGAATCTATTGGTTTATAGTTCTTAACAAATTTCAAAATTTTTTAATATTCTTCAAATAATTTTTCTACACCCCCTTCTCTGTTCTCTGTGTGTAGGATGATTACATTTGTTTTGGACCACTGGATATTCTCTCACAAGTCCTGATGCTCTGTTCATTTTTTCCATCTTTCCTGTGTGCTTCATTTTGTTTAGGTTTTATTGTTATATCTTCAAGTTTACTAATCTGTGTGTGTGTGTGTTCACCGTGTAATCTGCTAACTTTCTATTTCACAGTGTGTATTTTTATTCTCCAGAAGCTCAATTTGGATTTTTTTCTTCATATTACATTTCTCTTGCCATCATGCTCATGTTTTCCTATACATCTTGAACAAATGTGTGTGTGTGTGTTCTGTCTTAATGCTTTTATCTGCAAATTCCATAATCTCTGTTATTACTGGGTATGTTTCTATTAACCGAGTTTTCTCCTGGTTATGGGTTTTATTATTATGCTTATTTTGTATAAACGGTACTTCGTTGAATGCCAGGCATTATAAACGTTAATGCTATTGAGTGCTGTTTATCGCTTCAGGGAATGTAGAAGCTTGGTCTAGCGCTCTGTGATACTGCCTACAATCAGCCTATTCTTTTGAAGTCCACTTGTCAGCTTTTTTTGGCAGAAGATCCACGGCAGCCTCTCATCTAGGGTTAGCTTACTCTAACCTTCCAAAGCAGCATCCTTCCATGATCTCTGCCCAACACCCATGCATTACTCTCTCTAATTTTGCTGGTGACGGTATAAAATGTACTATACGTGTGTGAACTCTAGGAATCTTTTGTACTTCTGTTTTCTAGTGGTTACTTTCCCAGTGGAGATTTAGCCACACACGGCCACAGATTAATATTGAGGCAAAGATATGAGAGGACCCCCTGTAGATCTCCGGAACTCTCCCTGCAGTTCCCTTATCTCTGGTAGTCTGCATTGCAAATTCTAGCTGCCTTGGCCTCTCAAAGCTACAGTCTCTGTCTACTCAAATCAGCAAAATTGCTGGTCTCTGTTTGATATTCCCTTTTCTGTGCTGCGGCTGTTAAGCCCAGACCGTTAGTTCCCCAAAGAAGACCACCAGAGTCCAGAGTCAAAGCCAAGTGGCAAGGATCTTTACTACAAGTTCGAACCTGGTCCCTCCATTCCACAGCATACAAGAGGGCCCTGAACAACGCGAGTGTTTGCTTTTTATAGCCTGAAAGTTACAGGGGAACAAAGGAATTCTTTTGGTTCCCGCTCTTTCAGTAAAACTTTGAACGGCTGTCTCCTTATCGGAGACTTTCCTGGTGGTGTTTGTACTGGGCTCAGGAAGTTTGAGATATATGGCGATATGTGGTGGGATGGGAGGATGGGATGTGTTTGTACTGGGCTTGTTTGTTTTGAGCCCGGGGCTGAGGAATGTGCCCGGCTCCTTTCATTTCCCCCCTTTCTTTTTAGGTATTTTTAGAGCCAATCTTGGGTCTTATAAGTCTGATTCTGTTTCAGCGTTTACAGGTTGGTATTGGGCTCTGAGGACCATGAGTTGTACAGTGTCAAACCTTTCTCTAACGAAACGCAAAATTCTGTTAACAACACAAGGTCCTACGGTAAGCAGAAATAGTAGACTCAGCAGGGGTCCAAGGAAGGGGGCTAACAGAGAAAACATAGATGAGTTCCACCATTGGTCTGCAGCTGAAGCAAACTGCTGTGTTCTTACTTCTGTGCTTAACTTGCGTAACTGTTGGACCCGGTCTTCCACAAGCCCTGATTCATTTATGTAGAAACAACAGTCTTCCTTTAGAAACATACACGTACCCCCTTTTTCAGCAGTGAGTAGGTCTAAGGCCCTCCGGTTCTGCAAGGTTACCTGTGCTAGGGACGTGAGCTGCCGCTGGAGGGAGGCAAGGGACTCAGCTGACTCCTCCATAGCAACGGCAAATTGTTGGTACAGCTTGTTACTTTCTATGAGGGTGTGACCTAGGGCTCCCCCAGCCAGTCCGGCTGCCATGAAGGATGCGGTGAGGGAGATTCCTGCAATGAGGGGGAGAAATATGGCTCCTGCAGGTCTCGGTCTAGGGTCTGGGTGAATAACAGCACTAGTCCAGTTACCGGTATACCCTAGGAACTCGCCGGCAGTAAGTAGAGTTAACCGGGGAACTAATGTGACAGGAAGACACAGTAGGTTGGTAACAGAGGGGCTTGATAGGTTTTTAGATAATGTTCCATTACACCAGAAGAATATGCCTGACGGAGCCCTTAAGGTGATATTAGGGGGTGTTGCAGTGATGCTGCAGAGGCTGGAATTAGTTCCTGAGAAACAGTAGGGAAACTTTTCTTGACTGGGGTTTAGGTATAGTGGCATGTTAGGGATAGGGGCATATGAGAGGTTTCGGCAGTTGTTAGCTTGGGCAGAGGTGGAGGATCCCCATGGCAGGGGGACAGCGGTTAGCGGTGGACGCCCTAGAGTGGCACACAGAAAGCAGCCAGACAGGCTGTGAAGTCCTGTAAGGTTGGCAAGTTCTAATCCTTCTTCCAATAATTTTAACCAGGAAAAAGGACGTAAATCTTGTGTCAGGCGGTTTTCTTGTCGCTGGATATTTCCATGGACCAGGGGCCGTACCTGCACTAGACCCCACCACAGATAGAGGTGACTGCTAGGCCATGTGGAGGCGGAGGAGTAGTATACATCCCCGTGTTGAGGCGTGGTCCAGCGGGAGTTCCAGGGGTCTCTAACTATCCATGTATATGAAAGGTCTCTATCTCGTCTGCGATGGAAGGGCCATCTGGGATCTATCTGTTCTTTTCCACCCCACCATTGGTATTTATGGATGTTACAATAGTTATAAGGGCAGCCGGCACTTTGGTGCCACCAATAGTGCTTACAATTGTATTTAGTCTGATCATACTCGAAGCATATTATTGGTGCCACTAGTTTGGCTATTGGGAAATCGGTAAAATTTAGTAAAATTGGGCTATTGCACCCTGAGGAGGGGCAATCTGCACTGGTCACTAATTTCCCGGGCTTATGAGGTTGCCCAGGGTGGGTTTGGTTTTCATAAAGCCAGAATCTCCAGACAAAGGGATTAGGAGCTGGCTTTATGTTTTCCCCAGCGGCCACTAGGGCGACTAATGTTAGAGTTAGACTACCTAACTGCATGTTTGCAGTGAGCTACGCTGCCGGCGCAGGGTGAGTTTTAAGGGGTTGTTCTTAGCTCTGTCCACAGTCCACGTGTCCGGTGCTTCAGCCACCACCGTGATTGGCCCCAGAAGGTCGGAGGTTGGGTCCACTGGCTTGACGTGGGTGTAGTGGATCCACGACGCAATGCCTTCTACCTTCAGGGCGGTGGGTGTGGTCAGGAGTACTTGGAGCGGTCCTTTCCACCTGGGCTCTAGGGTCTCTTGTCGGTGTCGCTTAACCAGGACCCAGTCTCCCGGCTGGTACGGATGGGGTGTCAGTGGGGGACTGGTCTCATATAGCTCTTTCAGCTTGGGCCAAATTTCTTGGTGAATTTTCTGTAAGGCTTGTAGGGAAAATAAGAATTCAGAGACATTTTCTGTTTCAGACTTAAGCAGATCATCTTTTAAGCTAGGAACCAGGGGTGGAGGTCTGCCATACATGATTTTGTAAGGGGTAAGGCCCAGTTTGTAGGGGGTATTACGGGCCCGGAACAGAGCATAGGGGAGAAGGACTACCCAATTAGCGCCAGTCTCTATAGTCAATTTAGTTAAGGTCTCTTTTAAGGTCCGATTCATCCTTTCTACCTGTCCTGAACTCTGGGGCCTGTAAGCGCAATGTAGTTTCCAATTTGCCCCAAGGATGGAAGCCAAATCCTGACTTATCTTAGCGACGAAAGCGGGCCCATTATCTGACCCTATCTGGACGGGGAAGCCATACCTGGGAAGGATATCTTCCAGAATTTTCTTTGCTACGACCTGAGCAGTTTCTCTTTTGGTTGGGAATGCTTCAGTCCACCCTGAAAAAGTATCTACAAAGACAAGTAAGTACCGGTACCCGTACTTTCCTGGCTTTATTTCAGTAAAATCTACTTCCCAGTAGATACCGGGCCTGGTTCCCCTGAGCCTTGTTCCTGTTGCAGCTTGAGATTGGGGGTATGCATTGTTAAGCTGGCAGACTTTGCAACTTGTCACGATACTGCTGGCCGTCTCAGCTATATGTCTGATTTTGAGCTTGGAGCGTCTGATCAGGTCTATCATCTGCCGGGCCCCCAGGTGGGTGGTTCGGTGGATGTGTTCTAACACCTGTTGTCCTAATTTTTCTGGTAGGATGGTTTGGTCATTAGTATCAGTCCACCACCCATTCTGGATTTGTTTCAGGGGAAGTTTGTCAATCCACTGGAGATCTTGTTCTGAATATTCAGGGAAATATGGCAAGTCCCGGGGGCCCGGGTCAGGGAGCTGGAGTGCAAGGAGTTGGCTGGGAGCCTTTGCCACATTCCTTGCAGTTTGGTCTGCCAGAAAGTTGCCTTGAGCAGTTGGAGTAGTTAGTTTCTGATGCCCTGGGCAATGTACAATGGCTAATTTTTCTGGCCTCCATAGGGCTGTTAGCAGGGCTAGGATCTCTTGCTTGTCTTTTATCTCTTTTCCTTCAGCCGTCAGTAACCCTCGCTCCCTGTAAATGGCCCCATGTATATGCGCCGTGGCAAAAGCATATCGGCTGTCTGTATATACTGTCAGCTTTTTCCCCGCCCCTAAGGTAAGAGCTTGGGTGAGCGCTATCAGTTCGGCCTTCTGGGCCGATGTCCCCGGGGGCAGGGGTTCCGCCCAGATTACCTCAGTCTCTGAAGTTACTGCTGCTCCAGCATACCTCTGGCCTTGATGCATGAAGCTGCTCCCATCAGTGAACCAGACAAGGTCGGCGTCAGGAAGTGGGCGGTCCTGCAGGTCTTCTCGAACTCCGTGCACCTGAGCTAGTATCTTGGTGCAGTCATGGAGTGGGGCGTCCAGGTCCGGGTTGGGCAGCAGCGAGGCAGGGTTTAAGGTCGTTGGGGGCAGGAAAATTATCCTGAGAGGATTTAGTAGTAGTCCTTGGTAGTGGGTGAGCCGGGTGTTACTCATCCATCGATTAGGTGGCTGTTTGAGTACACCTTCGATGGCATGTGGAGTAACGACCCGCAATTCTTGCCCCATGACAAGTTTATCAGCATCTTGCACCATCAGAGCCGTGGCCGCAATCATTCAGAGACAAGGGGGCCACCCGGCAGCCACTGGGTCTAACTTCTTTGATAGGTAGGCAACTGGCTTCCGCCAGGGGCCTAAGTTCTGAGTTATTACCACCTTGGCGACACCCTTATTCTCATCCACGTATAAGTGGAAGGGCTTGGTAACATCAGGTAGTCCCAGTGCAGGCGCGGAGAGTAGGGCGGTTTTAATCTGTTGGAAGGCCAACTCGGCTTCGTCTGTCCAATTAAATGGCTGTTGCCCCCGTGTTGCCTGATGCAAGGGTTTAGCCAGTTCTGCGAACCCAGGTATCCATAGTCTGCAAAATCCCGCCGACCCCAGGAATTCTCTCACTTGTCGGGTGGATTATGGCCTGGGGATCTGCAGAACAGTTTGTTTCCAGGCATCTGTTAGCCAGTGCTGCCCTCCCTTAAGCAGGTACCCTAGATATGTTACCTCTGGCTCACAGATTTGAGCTTTCTTTGCCGAGGCTCGGTAGCCTAGATTCCCCAGAGCTTGTAAGAGACCCTTGGTCCCTTGGATGCAAGCTTCTTGGATCTCAGCAGCAATTAGGAGGTCATCAACATATTGTAGTAAAATTATTTCAGGGTGTTTATGTCGGTACTCACCCAGGTCTTCATGGAGGGCCTCATCGAACAGGGTAGGAGAGTTTTTGAATCCCTGCGGCAGCCTGGTCCATGTCATTTGGCCACTTATGCCCCTATCAGGGTCATTCCACTCGAAGGTGAAGAGCTTTTGGCTCTGAGGGGCTAAAGGCAAACTGAAGAAAGCATCTTTCAAATCTAAAACAGTGTACCATTGATGTTTAGGGTTTAAGGTACTTAGGAGGGTATACGGGTTAGGCACAGTTGGATGTATGTCCACAACCCTCTTGTTGATTTCTCTTAAGTCTTGTACAGGTCTGTATTCTCCACTATTAGGTTTTCGTACCGGCAACAATGGAGTATTCCAAGGTGAGTGACATGGGCGAAGGACCCCTTGGTCAAGGAGCCGGCGGATATGCGGGGCAATCCCTTTCTTGGCCTCTAGGGACACCGGGTATTGGCGTACCCGCACGGGGTCTGTCCAAGGCTTAAGTTCAATAAATAAGGCAGGACGGTGTTTTGCTAGACCTAAGCCCCCCGTTTCCACCCAAGCTTCTGGATATTGCTGAAGCCAGGTTGCTATGTCCTGGTCAGGGGCCGCTTTCTCCTGGTGGAGCCGGTACTCATCTTCTAGGTTTATAGTCAGGACGGACACGGGTCGATTGTGGGAGTTGGTCACGACGGGCCCCTCAGGGAGGAAATGGATCTGTGTTCCCATTTTAGTTAGCAGGTCTCTCCCCAATAGGGGACAGGGGCTCTCAGGGATGACCAGGAAAGAATGGGTTACATTCTTGGCTCCGAGATTTACTGTTCTTTGTGTTGTCCATGGGTATTTCTTAACTCCTGTGGCCCCTTGTACCCACGAGGACTTGGAGGATAATTTCCCATGAGTTTTAACTAAGACCGAGTGCTGTGATCCCGTGTCGACCAAGAACTGGACTGGGGACCCCTCCACTTGCAAAGTTACCCTAGGTTCGGGGAGGGGGTCCGAACCCCGTCTTCCCTAGTCTTCGTCTTGAGTGACTAGTACGGGTGTAGACCTAGGGGGTCCCTGTCCTCGTGGTTTCTTTTTGGGGCAGTCTCTTACCCAGTGGCCAGCCCCCTTACAGTAGGCACATTGGTCTTTGCTCAGATTATCATGCCGGGGGGGCCGCCTAGGTTGGGTGTACTCTGGCTGTAGATGCTCTTTCTGTACCACTGCTGCCAGGACGTTGGTTATTTTTTCAGTGGCCTTAAATTGCTTTTCCTCTGGAGTATCTCTGTTATTGTAAACCCGCTGGGCTATCTGAAGGAGGTCCTGAATCCGCTTTCCCTCCAAGTCTTCTAATTTCTGGAGTTTTCTCTTAATATCTGGGGCTGCCTGATTTACGAAAGACATTACAACAGCTGCCTGACTTCCTGGAGCCTCTGGATCTATGGGGTTGTACTGTCTAAAAGCTTCCATTAATCTTTCTAAGTAGGTAGCTGGGCTCTCTGTCTTTCCATGCAGAATAGAATATACTTTAGCCAAATTAGTGGGCTTCCGAGCAGCTGCCCGGAGACCTGCCATTAGAGTCTGGCGATAAAGGTGTAGCCGTCCCCTACCTTCTGCCGTGTTGTCCCACACCGGCCTGGTCAGAGGAAAGGTTGCGTTTATGAGGTCGGGGTTGGCGGTCAGTTGACCGTCGTCCCCCGGGACCAGCTTTCTAGCTTCTATCTGTATTCTCTCTTGCTCTTCCGTGGTGAACAAGATTCGGAGGAGCTGCTGACAATCATCCCAAGTGGGCTGGTGGGTGAACATGACACTATCCAGTAAAGCCAGTAAATCTTTGGGGTTGTCTGAAAACCGAGCACTCTGAGTCTTCCAGTTATACAGATCACTGGTGGAGAATGGCCAGTATTGGAGCCTGGGGATTCCTGTGTCATCTGGGGGTCCTATTTCCCGAAGGGGTAAAGCCACCGTGGAGTCAGGCGACTGAGGGGGGCTAGTCCGCGAAGTGCGCCCTCGCGTCCGCCCTGCCGGCCCTTCAAAGTTACTTTCCCTTTCAGCGGGCCCGTGTGTGCCGGCCGCCTCCCATCCGCCTGCTCCCTCCCGCAGCTCGGCCAGGGGACTGGGGCCTGGGGCCCGGAGGGGTACGGAGGGGGTTCTGTGAACAGTGGGTCCCCGCTGTCAGGTAGAACAGGATGGGGTGGGGGCAGTTGGTTGCTTGGATTTTAGTGGTCAAGCAACCAGTGCCTTACAGGGTTCAGAGGCTAATTGGAAAGGGGACAGCCAAGGAGGCGGGTTCTCAACAAGGTCCTGCCATATGAGGATATATGGGATTTGATCTAAGTTGCCCGCACGCCCAGGTAGGAAAATCTTGGACTTTACCCTAGTGATGACAGCAAGTCGGAAGGTCCCTTCGGGTGGCCACCCCACATCAAAGGCAGGCCATTCGGAGCGACAGAGTAATTAGCTTTCCTTTCCTGATTTCTGTACCGATCATGGCCCCTTGCTCTAACTTCTTTGAAATTATTCATAAGGAGAGATAGAGGAGTGCTCCGGGTATTACCCATCCTGTAATAATTTGTAGTCTCTTCTTGTAAAGGAATGTGGGTTAGAATCCCTGTAAAGGAAATCTGATCTGACTTATTAATGATATCTAATCGCAGGCACACTTTGGCAGCCCTGGTCAGAGTTAGCTGCCTGGATCGTGATCGCGCTGGGGCAGCCCAGATCAGAGATAGCTGCTGCCCACCAGACCGGGGCAGTTCAGATTGCAAGCGCGCACCGGAAGCCCGGGTCAGAGTTAGCTGCCTGGATCGCGATCGCGCTGGGGCAGCCCAGATCAGAGATAGCTGCTGCCTGCCAGACCGGGGCAGTTCAGATTGCAAGCACGCACCGGAAGCCCGGGTCAGAGTTAGCTGCCTGGATCGCGATCGCGCTTGGGCAGCCCAGATCAGAGATAGCTGCTGCCCGCCAGACTGGGGCAGTTCAGATTGCAAGCGCACACCGGAAGCCCGGGTCAGAGTTAGCTGCCTGGATCGCGATCGCGCTGGGGCAGCCCAGATCAGAGATAGCTGCTGCCCGCCAAACCGGGGCAGTTCAGATTGCAATTTAGATCAGATGAGAGCCAGGGGACATCTCCCACCGGTCTCCGCTAGCCGTCCTATAGCGTGTCCGCCAGGACTGTGCCAGCTCCAGTTTCAGACCTCGCGAGTCACAGATTCAGATTCAGAACAGACACAGACAGACAAACGGAGACGAGCCAGCTCACCTATCAGTAGATCGATCCTAGCAGATCCGTTGACCAGGGGTCTGGTGGGCTTGGGGAATCCCGGACGAGCCCCCAGATGTTAAGCCCAGACCTTTAGTTCCCCAAAGAAGACCACCAGAGTCCAGAGTCAAAGCCAAGCGGCAAGGATCTTTACTACAAGTTCGAACCTGGTCCCTCCATTCCACAGCATACAAGAGGGCCCTGAACAACGCGAGTGTTTGCTTTTTATAGCCTGAAAGTTACAGGGGAACAAAGGAATTCTTTTGGTTCCCGCTCTTTTAGTAAAACTTTGAACGGCTGTCTCCTTATTGGAGAATTTCCTGGTGGTGTTTGTACTGGGCTCACGAAGTTTGAGAGATATATGGCGATATGTGGTGGGATGGGAGGATGGGATGTGTTTGTACTGGGCTTGTTTGTTTTGAGCCCGGGGCTGAGGAATGTGCCCGGCTCCTTTCACGGCCTGGAAATTTCTTCCAAGCAGTAAGCTATGTAATTGTATGGCTGGCTTAGTTTCTTTCCGGTCTTTCCAGTGTTATTTTCTTCCTGTGCTGACTATTGTTTAAGGTTGGAAATGGTTGTCTCATGTATCTTATTTCATTTTCTGGTTATTCAAGGCAGCAGGTTGCTGGGTGGAAGCAGCATTTCTCAGCAGGTTGTTTTTCACAGTGGAATAGATTAGCAATTCTCCAAATGCTTTCTGTATTGCAACATGGTAAATACCATGATGACGTTGGGTGCTAGGTTTCTCACTGTTGGCAAAGGGAGAGACAAATATGAAATGTAGCAAGGCTGGGAAGAATTCCATTATACTGGATGGGAATCAGAGTTATAAGCATGAACTCATGGTTTTATAGACACAGACATAAATATAAGTAGAAAGACAGACAGGCAGGTATGTGCGTTTCTTATTTTGTTTGCTTAGAGACCTGAAATGAATGACACCATTAGTAATGAGCCCACTGGTGTATAGATCTTTGTTTCTAAATACTGTCTCCCACTAAAATAATAAGTCACTTAGATAAGTGACTAATTCCTAGGCTGAGTCAGGAAAATAAGTTAAGCCTGCAACATATTTTTGTGTAAGAAAATAAGGATGTGATCAAAAAGTGTTGGGAGCATGTCAAAGCACAGGGAAACCAGGATAAAAGGCTGTTTACTGACCACACATGAGACAATTTGAGCATCACAATAAGGATATTAAAGGATTTTAACCCATTTGATAAGAAATAAATTAAAACAGACAAATAATTGGTTAACATTATATCAGTAATTTATAGATTAATAAAATAAGGAGATACTAATAAAGTAAATGTGGCAAAATATAAAAAAAGATGAATCTGAGTAAAGAGTAGATGACAGTTCTTTGTGCTATTCTTGCAAACTTTTATAAATATGAAATCATTTCAAAATAGGAAGTTAAGAACATTTAGATCATTAACATGAAGTCCTAGTAACGAAGACTATTAAAGGGAGGAAGTCACATTCTTGACTTCCAGTAATTACGCTACGGTTTTGCAGCTGAGCTTAAAACTCACCGTACCTTTCATTCATCATGGAACATACTCATGTCAGCTCTCTCCTCAACAGGCAGTCCCTGGTCCTGACAGTGATAGTATTGAATGGGGGGCCTGGGTGTGTGTGATCTGATCTTTTGGAAGAGGGATTTGACTCAGAGTTCACAGAGTAAGAGCCTCCTGCACAGCATTAAAATGTGCAAGTCATGTTAAACTGATACATCCATAGAAATCCACCACGATCTCTAAAATGTTTATGAGAGGGTGTGCAGCATGTTTCTGTGACAAACGAATTTTTAAAATCTTAAATGGCATAACTGGTTCTTTGTAAGGGCATCTTACTCTTGAAGTTCTAGTTTTTCCCCTCGAAAATCTTTCCACTTTTCTTTTCATAGACTTGCGAGCATTTATGAGGTTTTATAAACTAACCAGTGTATCAGTCACAACACTTCCATTGCACTTTCCCTCATTCCAAGTCTTATTTACATATAGGACGATTTTTATCCTTTGCCAAAGGACCTGTAAATCCAGCTCTTTGATATTTCCAAACTCCAGTCGAACTTGGTGGTGTACGTGAAGGAAACCACAGCCCACGGAAAAGATGAGATCTGCTTTGATTATGGATCTTCTGTGAAAACTCAGCAAGCATTTCACTTATAAAGAGTCAGGCAAGTCAGATTCAAGTGTTCACATTGGCAAGTAAAAAACAGCACTTTGGGTACCATTCACCTGTCTCCAGGAAAATACCACCTGCCTGGCTTTGAGGCATGGGACAGGGCTGGGAAATTAGAGAACTCGGCAGCTTTTGAAACACCAGCCTGGACTTGGGAGAAGCAGATAATTTCCTGGCTGTCTGGAGGAAACCTGATCCTTCCAGAAAGTCCGTTAATGGAATGAGGGCAGAACCAGATGGAGTCTGGTTATGTGGCTGATGCCTGGTGAACGCTCAGAGCCCGGGCTTCATAACTGAAGCAGCCGGAGTGGAATAAGGGTGAGATAGGGAGAGATCCAAGCACAGCGGGAGTGATGCGTTGGGAGCGGGGAGTCCTCATTCCATGGAACTGACTGGTTTGCATTGTAGACTATTAACATCCTTAACCTCTGGTCTCTAAATGCCAGTAGAGTCCTGGGCCTGTGACAACCAGAACACCCCTACTCATCTCCCATACCCTCCTGGGAGTGTTACTGCAGCAATGGAGAACGGTCACTTGAGCAATTTGGAGCTATAGTGACCTGACCGGTCCACATCCAAAGCAGAGGCTTTCTTCCCTTCAGATGCTAACTGCACACATGGTCACTCTAGGGTTGCTTCAATCAGTTGCTTGTTACAGCCCATTAGGAAAGGAGGTAAGATTTCTTAAAGGACTTTGTAATTAGCATTATATTGAAGAACATTGAATAGATTTTCCCTGGAGTGTCCAGACTCTACATGGACCGAGAATATAGACAGGTGATCAGTGGGGTTTAGGGGTATGGCCCTTCACCAGGACATAAAGCCCATTCTCAGCCCATCTTGTGAGCTGTGCCAAGTCAGAGATAACCAGCTCCACACACAGTTGTGTCTTTCCACAAAATCAGACTTTTACTGACACTATTTCAATCACAAAAGCCATGAACTATGAGGAGTTCCCTAAGAGGTAATTCTGCTTAGTACTTCCTGTTCACTCGGTAGTGAGAACCACAGGCACACAGGCTCAAACCACCGCATGAGTCATTCAACACTGCAAACCATACATGATAGTCAACTTCATCAATATATAAATATTCTAGATTAAATATTCCACAAACAAACAAAGTAAAATTAACATCAAGAGAAAAGAGATAGGAAAAAAGGTTAACAAACCAGTCCAGGGAGAGTGACAAAGAGGAAAACAGCCTTCTGGTCTGGGCCAGGGGGTCCATCGGTCTTGCAATGAAGAGTCTTTGATGTGTCAGAGCCTTCGTCAGCAGATGCCAGCATTGATCGCAAGTGACAGCAAGACAGTGTCAGTGAAGAGCTGCTTCAAGTTGCCGAAACTCTGCTCTTTTATGGTCACAGAGTCTTCTGGTGGGGACTGATAGTGGAAGAGTGTGCTGCTTTTTCGTGTCCTTATCTGGCTGGGTACAGTCTTTATCTTGTATTGGTTTATTAAGCAAAACGTCTTGTCCTTGTTGGAAAAGTGCCCTATGAAATGTACAATGGAATCTGTTTCTAAGATGAAGTTACTTATGTCAAGGGTGCCCAGGAACAACCAGACCTATGATGGTGGCCCCACTGGCTCTGAGCACTAGGCAAGGAGTGGCCACTGGAGAGAGGAAAGCAGCTCTGCCACAGAAAGACCTTACGCTGCAGGAGGATCAAGAAGAGAAAGATGCAAGAACTAGGAGTGAACAGAGCAGTGGGTGCACACAAAGCTAAGACTGTGGGAAATCAGGAATCTTATCAGGACAGTGAGGGAAGAGGTAAAAAGCTATAATCTCACAAAAGGATTCCCTAGAAAAATCCCAAATCCCCCACGGGACCACACATTCCAGGGAATTTAGGGCAACCATGTTTAGAATTCATTGAGTGACAAAGGATCTCACGTGGACACATTCACATCTAGAAGGAAGGTTAGACAACATGTGTCTCTTACCATGGCATAAGCCAGAAATAAAATCCTAACCCCCACAATGAACCAAACAAACCCCCTCTTGGCCAAGGGAACCCCACAGAAACTTGAAAAACTGAATTTCCGGCCATGCCATGACAGGGAGGGAGGTTGGACACGCTTCATTCTACCTTCTCCCTTTTGGGGTTTATGCACAGTTGATCAGTGTGAATATTAAGATGGAGATCTTAAGACTGACAAACTGACACTCTGTGGCAATAAAATGCCTAATTCCAACTGGACGCTGGCATAGCATCACATGACAGGTAGCAGATCACAAGCCCTGAAGGAAACCTAAATATTTTACCCCAAAATATATTTCTTTGACATATTTTGAAATGGCCCTACAAAGCTGTCTCTTGTGGGGGAAATTTGCATCTGTAGAGAATCTCCTTCCCTTTAGGTCTTTCCCAGATCTAGGAGAGACTGAGAGATTTAACTAAGAGTCTGACACCTTTTAAGATCCAAAAAGAGACATTTACCATCCATTCTCTCTGAAGCCTGCTACCTGGAAGCTTTATTTACATAGCAAGAACCTTGGCATCCACAACCTCCCTTGTCTTAACTCAAGCATTTTGTTCTACTGACTTCAGCTCTTTAGACAAAGCTTAACTCTTTCAATCAGCTGTCAATCAGAAAATCTTTGAACCCACCTATGACCTGTAAACCCCGCTCCTCACTCCTACCTGGGAGATGTCCCACCTTTCTGGGCTGACCCAGTGTACACCTTCCTTGTATTCATTTATGCCTTCACCTGTAACTTCTGTCTCCCTGAAATATATTTTAAAAAGCTATAACCCAACCACCTCAGGCACACATTTTCAGGCCCTTTTGAGACTGTACCCCAGGCCATGGTCACTCATATTGGCTCAGGAAAAAAACCTCTTTAAATATATAACGGTGTTTGGCTTTTTCATCAACCATGGGGACATTTCTGAGAGGCTGAAAGCAGATGCGGAGTTAAAGAGGCTGTCGTATTTCTTAAGAGAAGACGAGGGGCTGTGCTGAAAGCTCCAGAGCATTCTGACAAGGGACAGAATGTGTTGTGCCCTGACGTGCACCCAGGAACAGAGAAGCTTCATAATGCAGCAGGCTCCAGACCCACTCAGCTCCCACCTCTGATCTCTGCCCAGGGATAAAGGGGCAGAATGGCTCAGAGTGAGAAAGTGATGTCCAGGGAAATAGAACACCAGGTCTTGCTTAGCTATGCTGTGGGGAGGTCCAGATAAATCCAGCAGGTTCCCAATCTCCTCTGGGGAAGGCCAGTGCAGCAGCCATAACTTAGGACCTTCCTGAATGTGCTGATACACATCATTGTTCACACAACACAACGGACTTCGATGGTTTGTCATTAGCCAACATGTCCCCACATTTGACACTCTTGCCATGGCTGGCAGCAAGGGCACAGTCTCGCTTTTCGAAGAGGAAGCCTCCTAGGCAGCTCCCCAAGATCTTGACTGGAACTGTTAGTCTCTGCAAGAAAACCAGAGGCTAATGTGCCACCATGTCAGGGAATGCTGGATTTTCTCATCAGGCTCGAGAGAACACCATGGAGCAGAAGTGCACATTCTGAGCAAGGCCATGCCAGGCTTGGATCTCACAGCTCCCCTGAGAACTGGGACACTCCACAGCAAACATCACATCAAGCAACATCCCTGTCTAGGGGTATTATTCGATCCATCACATTGTGCCAACTCAAAAGTGTGTGAGTGTGCGGGTGTGTGAACACATATTCATAGCTATAAATATGCACACATATTCATGTGTGTAGAGTGTGCACAACACATACATATGTATATATTTGTATATGTATATGTTAACATACATAAATGTACATGTGCAGTTTTATGTGTATGTGTGTATACTATATGTACTAACAAAGGTATATGAAATCTGACCTCCTTATGCCCATTTTAAATTATTGACAATGACTCCCCTTCCCAAATTTACCATGAGGCAGGAACAAACTCCCTTTGCCTGTTCAGCAGAATTTGCAGATGACCCTACAGAAAGGGGATTAGAATTGTACCTGTGAGCTCGAAATCTTACAGTGATGGTTGACAGCTTTTTTCCTCCCTCCAGATTTATGGTGTTTTAATGAGCAAACCAGTGTCAGAGAATGTCATTATCCTCTCCTTTCACAGCCAAAGGAAGGATGGGCCACAGCATAAGTTCATACAAACAAACTAATTGAAGCAATTTGCACTATTGCCCAAATGCTTGGCTTTTTAAATCCATCTGTTTCAGTCTCAGTTGATTCAGAGAATATCCACATTTGGCATTATTTTTCCCTAGATAATAAATGAACTTGCCCTGCCCCCGACCCTGCCAGTAGCCAGAAGAGAAATATTGGAGAAGCAGTTGACAGGAGGCGACCACGGTCATGACTCAGCTACACACTCCTCCACGTGCCTCTCAGCCTCCTGCTGCAATAACTCTGTTTCATAAATATTTAATATTTTAGCTATGTTTTCTTAAACCAAAAGTTGACCCGTATTCAAAGTAATCATATAAGTGATCAGTATTTGCACTGCCTGAGGACACAGGAAATTTGCATCTGGCTTCTCTGAGTCAAAATTAAACATTTATACATTTTATTCACATTGCTTGTCATTAGACCCAACTTACTAGGGCTCTCTGCATTCGGTTCCATACTAGAAAAATATTTCCTCTTTGAAAATAATTACCCACGAAAATTACACTTGTTCCAGGAATGGTCATGTGCCCCTCTAAACTTCTCTAAAAGGTCTTTTCAAGGAAGTCAACCTTTCTTGGGAAAATACGCTGGATGCTTCTCAGAGAATTCTACATCTAAGAGGGCTCACGTGTCACTAATCATACCCCAGCACTGTTTGCTTGCTTTTGCTTTTTTTTTTTTTAATGATTCAATTTTTAATACCAACTTTGCATCTACTCTATTATTTTCCTTTTTCTACTGACAACCAAGAAGGAAGGCAAAGCAGATAGAGGGGCAGAAGGAGAAGGAAAATAATCAAGAAGTTGGCAGATGGAAATGAAGACTGAGAAAAGTTGTAAGATTTCTAACAACACCATGAGAGTGAATTTGAGTCATCTTTCAAAAGCTGAAGTTGAGTTACTTGGGTCTTTTTCAGCCTAAGATTTAAGTAAAATATTTAACAGGATGATGCGACCAGCACCCATGAACTTAGAATAGTCTTTTCTTTGGCACTTTCTTTTCACGTTTGGAATTTCACAGCTTCCAAGACAATGGGCTTGATTTGCCCTGTTTTATGTGGCCCCCCCAACCTCTCAGTTAATTTCTTGGGGTCCTGAATGATGAATCTCTGCAGGAATTCCTTGGGAAATTACATGATTGGCCATTCACTTGCCTATATTTTATTTTTAATCTTTTTTTAAACCTTTACTTGGCTTTTGATTTTTTAAAATTTTTATGGATACAAAATAGTTGTATATATTTGGTGATCTATATGGTAATTAGATACAAGTATATAATGTATGATGATTAAACCAGGGTGATTGGAATATTTATCACCACAAACATTTACCAGTTGTTTGTGTTAGAAGCATTCCAATTCCACTCTTTTAGTTATTTCAAAATATATGATAAATTATTTTTAACTATAGTTGCCCTGCTGTGCTGCCATACACTATCAGGGGTAGCTAAGGGAGAAAATACAGTCATGGGTTCTTAGTTTCAGTTTATGATTGGGCAAGTAAAGCCTCTTTCTCATTCCTCTTTTCTGCATATCACTGGAGACAGAAACTAAAAATCATGGCTTCAGGCTGCTAAAAGCCCACAACAAAACAAAACAGAAAAACAACAACAACAAAACAAGGCAGTTGGACAAGCTCGCACTCGATCTTGTTCTTTCTGTTTAACTGTATTATTTTACCCATTAACACACCCTTCTTTATCCCTCCCTCCACACGACTCTTCCCAGCCTCTGGTAACCATCATTCTACTCTCTATCTCCAGGAGTTCCATTTTTACGTTTTAGCTCCCACATATGAGTGAGAACACGTGATAACTTGTCTTTCTGTGCCTGGCTTATTTCACTTAACACAATGTCATCCACTTCCATCCATGTCATTGCATATGACAAGATTTCATTCTTCTAGTGTCTGAATCATATTCCACTGTGTCTGTGTACCACGTTTTCTTTATCCATTCATCTTTTGATAGACAATTCAGTAAAGTTGTAGAATACAAAATCAATGTACAAAAGAAGTAGCATTTCTATATACTAAAAACGAACAATCTGAAAAAGAAACCAAGAAACCAATCTCATTTACAATTGCAATAAATAAAATAAAATACTTAGATATAAACGTAACCAAATTAAAAATCTCTACAATGAAAACTATAAAAATAGATGAAAAAAACTGAAGAGGACACAAAAAAGATGGCAAGCTGTTCCATGTTTATGAATTGGAAAAATCAATATTGTTAAATGTCTGTAGTACCCTAAGCAACCTAAGAATTTAATGCCATGTCTATCAAAATACCAATGACATTCTTCACAGAAATAGAAAAAATAATCCTAAAAGGAATGTGAAACCACAAAAGGACCAGAATAACCAAAGCCATCCTAAACACAAAGAACAAAGCTGGAGGCATCATATTATCTGACTTCAAATTATACTACAAAGTTATAGTAATCATTGTTTTAAAAAATTTACTTAGATGTACAAAACCAACTAATGTCAATTTAATGAATTATGATAAAGTGAACAATGCATACACATTGTCATGCAATAGAACATTGTCGTCAGCATTACAAAAATTTCCTAAGTGCCCTTTTTCAGTCGTAACTCCTCCCTCCTTTTCCCTTAATAGTAATCTCAATTTTAATTTGTATGGTCCTCACATCCTTGCTTTTTCTTTATAAGCACTACTAGATTTTTATCGTTAAACACTGTGGTTTAGTTTTGCATGCCTTTTTTACTTTATGTAAATGTAACCATCCCGTATGTAACCTTTCCTTTCACACAGTATTACATGTGTCAGATTCATTCACATTGATGCATATGGCTGTGGTTTCTTCATTTACTGATTACTTCTAAATCTGAGTTGTTTTCATTAGCTATTGCAAATGATGAAGTGCATGGTATTCTTATGAAGGGGTGGGTTGCCCCTCCATACCTGTGGGTGTTTCTCATTAGGTGGAACGAGAGACTTGGAAAAGAAAAAGACACAGAGACAAAGTATAGAGAAAGAAATAAGGGGACCCAGGGGACCAGCGTTCAGCATACAGAGGATCCCGCCAGCCTCTGAGTTCCCTTAGTATTTATTGATCATTCTTGGGTGTTTCTCAGAGAGAGGGATGTGTCAGGGTCATAGGATAATAGTGGAGAGAAGGTCAGCAGATAAACACTTGAACAAATGTCTCTGCATCATAGACAAGGTAAAGAATTAAGTGCTGTGCTTTAGATATGCATACACATAAACATCTCAATGCCTTAAAGAGCAGTATTGCTGCCCGCATGTCCCACCTCCAGCCCTAAGGCGGTTTTCCCCTATCTCAGTAGATGGAACATACAATAGGGTTTTATAATGAGACATTCCATTGCCCAGGGACGGGCAGGAGACAGATGCCTTCCTCTTGTCTCAACTGCAAAGAGGCATTCCTTCCTCTTATACTAATCCTCCTCAGCACAGACCTTTTACAGGTGTCGGGCTGGGGGACGGTCAGGTCTTTCCCTTCCCACAAGGCCATATTTCAGACTATCACATGGGGAGAAACCTTGGACAATACCTGGCTTTCCTAGGCAGAGGTCCCTGCGGCCTTCCGCAGTGTTTGTGTCCCTGGGTACTTGAGATTAGGGAGTGGTGATGACTCTTAAGGAGCATGCTGCCTTCAAGCATCTGTTTAACAAAGCACATCCTGCACAGCCCTTAATCCATTGAACCCTAAGTTGACACAGCACATGTTTCAGAGAGCACAGGGTTGGGGGTAAGGTTACAGATTAACAGCATCTCAAGGCAGAAGAATTTTTCTTAGTACAGAACAAAATGGAGTCTCCTATGTCTACTTCTTTCTACACAGACACAGTAACAATCTGATCTTTCTTTTCCCCACATTCTTAAATACACTTTCAAGTGTATAAACTATCATGGGGTATACACTTAAGGTTGGCACTGCTGAGTCTTTGAGCATGTGAATGTTCAACTCACACAGACATGCTGAGCAGTTTTCCAGAGTGTTGTTCCAATTTACATTCATATCCAAGCATATGTTAGAGTTCCTATTGCTTCATATCCTTGCCAATGCTAAGTACATTCTTCCACCCTTGTGGTTTTATTTAGTATTTTCCTGATTTCTAATGAAGTTGAGTAAGTTTATATGTTTGTCAGCCACTTTATCCTCTGTTTTTACTTTTTTCCCATAAGGCATAATTTTTAAAGACAATTTCTGCTTCAATTTTTAGTGAGTGCCAACAATGTAACAACTTCGCTGTAAATCGAGTGATGACAGTGCAAATCTTTAATTTTGGACTCAATTCTGTAACATGTGTTTAAATGTCTGTCTTTGTGCCAATACAACCTTTTCTCAATTACTGCAGTCTAGCTATCTAGAAAAGCAAGCGCTTTCACTTTGTTCTTTGCCTCGGGGAGTGCCTTGCCTACTTTTGCCTTCCTTGAGATACAGAATAGAGAAGAGGAATAAAAGCTTCAAGAATTTGTCTAAGAGCAAGCAGGTGATGAGCACACCCTCCTCCCAGAGCCTGGCTAATCAGCTCTTATCTCATTTAGACCATCCATTTGCACAGTCCACAGTAGGTGATGGTGTTCCTCCACAGAGGCGATATTCACGAGGCTCAGGCACATGCTCAGCACTTTTCTATTCTTTACTCTTTCCTGCGTCTCCCACATTGGGGTCATTTTTTCCTACACTTCAGTATTTCTTTCAGCGCACATTTGCTGGTGACATATTTTGTGGTTGTGTTTTCCTGAAACCTATTTAATCTTCATCCTTGAAGGACAGTTCTGCTGGGGCAGCAGTTACTTTCACTCCATTGTTTTCTGCTTTTTTTGCTTATTTGTCAGCTAGATGAGGAGCCAGCTGTCATTCATTGATGTTTCTTCTGGCTGCCTTCAAGAGAGTCTCACCATCTCTTGCTTCAGGTTTCTCAATGATATGTGGAGGTGTATCTTTATTTTATGCATGCTGTTTGAGGTTTGCCAATTGATGTTATTTACCAGTTCCAGAAAATTCTCAGTCACCGTTCTTTCAAATTTCACTTCTGCCCATCATGCCCCATCCCTTCTTCTGTGTCTGCAATTCAGTGTATATTAAATCGACTTTCTATGTCCTCTACTTCTTTTACCTTCTTTTATGTATGCAGGATTCTTGTGACTTGCTGTGATCCATTCTGGAGAGATTTTTTTCCTAATAACTTCCAGTTTACAAATTACTTCTTAAGCTGTGTCTAGTAAGCTATGAAGCTAGTTCATTGTATTTTTAATTTCAGTTTTTATATTTTTATTTCTAGAAGTTCCCACTTGTTCTTTTTTAAGTATGCTGTCACTTTTTATAGTCTTCAGCTCTCTACTACATTTTTTTATTTTTTCTTGTATCTCCTTGAACAAACAAGTATAGTAATTTTGAAATTGGTGTCTGATAAATCTAGTTAAAATTGAAGATTCCTTAGGATTGTCTATGTAGACAATCATGTCATTTGCAAAAAAGAGTGTTTTACTTCCAACTTCTTTTTTTTTTTTTTTTTTTTTTTTTTTTTTTTTTTTTTTTGAGGCGGAGTTTTACTCTTGTTGCCCAGGCTGGAGTGCAGCGGCACGATCTTGGCTCACTGCCACCTCCGCCTCCCAGGTTCAAGTGATTCTCCTGCCTCAGCCTCCTGAGTAGCTGAGATTACAGGCGCCTGCCACCACACCCAGCTAATTTTGTATTTTTAGTAGAGAAGAGATTTCACCATGTTGGCCAGGCTGGCCTTCAACTCCTGACCTCAGGTGATACACCTGCATTGGCATCCCAAAGTGCTGGGATTACAGGCATGAGCCACCGCTCCCGGCCTTACTCCTTACTTCCAACTTTCTATCTTTATTCGTTTTTTCTTTGTTTTGTTTTTGTTTTTTGTTTTGTTTTTGTTTTTGCCTTATTGCCCTCACCAGAACTAACAGAAAAATGTTCAATAGACATGCTAAGAGCCAACATCCTGGGTTCTAATCTTAAGGGAAAAACATTTAATTTTTCACCATGAAGCTGCCGTGGCTCTAACTCATGTGAACGCCGCCTCGGCCTCCTTCTTATCCTGTCCCTGCTTGTTATCCTTGACCTGCACATTTGGAGGCAGCCTCCATCCAGTTTCCATTTTCACTTCCTGGGTAAATAAGGCCCCACACCCTGAACCACTTGACCACTTTACTTCTGTTTTAAGTCTGTAGACCTGATAATGCAACCCTGGAGTCCCTGTGCTTAGCTCCCTTCAAATTAACCAGTCCAATCCTGTCCCAGGAAACCCACCCATGTGATGTTCTGGACCCCATAAAGGCTGCAGCTCACATGTTATCCCTCTCTCTGTCTTGCCCCCACTGGTTGACTGCGTATGTCTCAACAGCTCCCTGTGTTCCATGGGCCCTTTGAGGCATGCTGCCCGCTTTTCCCTGGGAACTGTGAGTAGGAGAAATATTTTCATGGTTCCAGTCTGAGTGGCCCTCACTGTGCTGTACCCGACTACACCAAACCTAACCTAAATACCTCAGTCAACACATCACAGCCTAAGTGCAATGGATGTTAAAAGTTCTTTATGTAGATGCCTTTTATCAAGTTGAGGAAGTGTTTTTCTGTTCTAAATGTGCTGAGAATTTTCATCATTAATGAGTGTTGAATGTTGTCAAATGCATTCTTTGCACCTATTGAGATCTTGCATGAATTTTCTCCTCTTTTCAAGTGGTGAATGACATTGATTAGTTTGCAAATGATCACCAACTTTGCATTTCTGGGATCCACTTCACCTCTCCAAGATGTGTGTATGTAGGTATATATGTATGGTGTATGCATGTAGCATGTATAATGTGTGTATGTAGTGTGTGTATATGTATGATGTATTTGTGTATATATGTACATACATGCGTATGATGCTGCATTTTGTTTGCTAATCCATTGCTAAGAATCTTTTGTCTAGATTTAGAAGGATGTTGGTCATTTTCTCTTATTTTAATGATTTTGCATGGTTTTGACTTTAGACTATGCGAGACTCTTAAAATGGCTTTGGAACTGTTCCCTCATTTACAATGTTCTGACAGTGTGTGTAAGGTTGTTATTTTTTCTTCATTAAATATTTAATAGAGTTCTGTCGGTGTCCTTGTCCTTGCACCTGAACAGCGACTGTGTGACAATATAACTTGGCTTCAAGTTATGAGAACTCAATCAGTCCATGTCCAGTGGAGTGTTAGTGCTTCCACAATCATTGACTAAGCCCATGCCTGGCCATTATCACTGTTGGAGGCATGCAGGAGCAGGCAGGGACCATGCTGCATGGGGCTCTGCAAGAGTCAAGCACAGGCTGCACGAGAACAGCCAGGGTGTCCATTTGTGCCTTCCTGGGGAGCTGGGGAGACCCTCCTGGGAGAAGTGATATTTGAAAATACTGCTTTGCTATATGGTGGTCTGAAATGCTTTAGGCACCGTTAAAGATTTAATTTTATTTTCTAGATTTTTTAATACTCTTAAAATTCTCTAATTCTCTTTCAATTAATTGTTTCAGATGGAAAAAGTCTATGCTAAATACTAGAGGCAAAAAAAGAGGGTGGCCTCCTTGAGACCTTTGGAAGGGTCTCTTAGCCAGAGTGGAGAGTCAGGGGGTGAAGTGCAAGGGTCAGACTGAGCAGCTGGCCAGGTCCCAACCTTTCAGACACCAGCTAAGGCAGTGGAGCCTGACCGAGAGGGCTCTGGGGAGTCAACGGGGGTTGCTGGGGCTTCTGGTGCATGCACTGGGCAGAGGGAGGAGCCTGGCCTTGAGATGCAAGTCAGAGAGAATGCTCAGGTCAGCAAGGAGAGAGAAAGCTGGTTCAGGCTGGGAACGGTGAGTGGGAGGGGACTTGGCACAGCCAAGTGGGTGGTCCTGTGGACAGCTGGGGAAATGCCTATGCAGGGGAAACACCAGGGACAGGCCTGGAGATGTAGATCCCTGCTACCTCTGTGGCAGAAGTCCCCAGTGGCCATGAGAGTGGATGAACACCTGTTAAGCCCAGACCGTTAGTTCCCCAATGAAGACCACCAGAGTCCAGAGTCAAAGCCAAGCGGCAAGGATCTTTACTACAAGTTCGAACCTGGTCCCTCCATTCCACAGTATACAAGAGGGCCCTGAACAATGCGAGTGTTTGCTTTTTATAGCCTGAAAGTTACAGGGGAACAAAGGAATTCTTTTGGTTCCCGCTCTTTCAGTAAAACTTTGAACGGCTGTCCTCTTATCGGAGACTTTCCTGGTGGTGTTTGTACTGGGCTCAGGAAGTTTGAGAGATATATGGCGATATGTGGTGGGATGGGAGGATTGGATGTGATTGTACTGGGCTTGTTTGTTTTGAGCCCGGGGCTGAGGAATGTGCCCGGCTCCTTTCATTTCCCCCCTTTCTTTTTAGGTATTTTTAGAGCCAATCTTGGGTCTTATAAGTCTGATTCTGTTTCAGCGTTTACAGGTTGGTATTGGGCTCTGAGGACCATGAGTTGCACAGTGTTAAACCTTTCTTTAATGAACTGCAAAATTCTGTTAACAACACAAGGTCCTACGGTAAGCAGAAATAGTAGACTCAGCAGGGGTCCAAGGAAGGGGGCTAACAGAGAAAACATAGATGAGTTCCACCATTGGTCTGCAGCTGAAGCAAACTGCTGTGTTCTTACTTCTGTGCTTAACTTGCATAACTGTTGGACCCGGTCTTCCACAAGCCCTGATTCATTTATGTAGAAACAAGTCTTCCTTTAGAAACATACACGTTCCCCCTTTTTCAGCAGTGAGTAGGTCTAAGGCCCTCCGGTTCTGCAAGGTTACCTGTGCTAGGGACGTGAGCTGCCGCTGGAGGGAGGCAAGGGACTCAGCTGACTCCTCCATAGCAACGGCAAATTGTTGGTACAGCTTGTTACTTTCTATGAGGGTGTGACCTAGGGCTCCCCCAGCCAGTCCGGCTGCCATGAAGGATGCGGTGAGGGAGATTCCTGCAATGGGGAGAAATATGGCTCGTGCAGGTCTCGATCTAGGGTCTGGGTGAATAACAGCACTAGTCCAGTTACCGGTATACCCTAGGAACTCGCCGGCAGTAAGTAGAGTTAACCGGGGAACTAATGTGACAGGAAGACACAGTAGGTTGGTAACACAGGGGCTTGATAGGTTTTTAGATAATGTTCCATTACACCAGAAGAATATGCCTGACGGAGCCCTTAAGGTGATATTAGGGGGCGTTGCAGTGATGCTGCAGAGGCTGAAATTCATTCCTGAGAAACAGTAGGGAAACTTTTCTTGACTGGGGTTTAGGTATAGTGGCACGTTAGGGATAGGGGCATATGAGAGGTTTCGGTGGTTGTTAGCTTGGGCAGAGGTGGAGGATCCCCATGGCAGGGGGACAGCAGTTAGCGGTGGACGCCCTAGAGTGGCACACAGAAAGCAGCCAGACAGGCTGTGAAGTCCTGTAAGGTTAGCAAGTTCTAATCCTTCTTGCAATAATTTTAACCAGGAAAAAGGACGTAAGTCTTGTGTTAGGCGGTTTTCTTGTCGCTGGATATTTCCATGGACCAGCGGCCGTACCTGCACTAGACCCCACCACAGATAGAGGTGACTGCTAGGCCATGTGGAGGCGGAGGAGTAGTATACAGCCCCGTGTTGAGGCGTGGTCCAGCGGGAGTTCCAGGGGTCTCTAACTATCCATGTATATGAAAGGTCTCTATCTCATATGCGATGGAAGGGCCATCTGGGATCTATCTGTTCTTTTCCACCCCACCATTGGTATTTATGGATGTTACAATAGTTATAAGGGCAGCCGGCACTTTGGTGCCACCAATAGTGCTTACAATTGTATTTAGTCTGATCATACTCGAAGCATATTATTGGTGCCACTGGTTTGGCTATTGGGAAATCGGTAAAATTTAGTAAAATTGGGCTATTGCACCCTGAGGAGGGGCAATCTGCACTGGTCACTAATTTCCCGGGCTTATGAGGTTGCCCAGGGTGGGTTTGGTTTTCATAAAGCCAGAATCTCCAGACAAAGGGATTAGGAGCTGGCTTTATGTTTTCCCCAGCGGCCACTAGGGCGACTAATGTTAGAGTTAGACTACCTAACTGCATGTTTGCAGTGAGCTACGCTGCCGGCGCAGGGTGAGTTTTAAGGGGTTGTTCTTAGCTCTGTCCACAGTCCACGTGTCCGGTGCTTCAGCCGCCGCCGTGATTGGCCCCAGAAGGTCGGAGGTTGGGTCCACTGGCTTGACGTGGGTGTAGTGGATCCACGACGCAATGCCTTCTACTTTCAGGGCGGTAGGTGTGGTCAGGAGTACTTGGAGTGGTCCTTTCCACCTGGGATCTAGGGTCTCTTGTCGGTGTCGCTTAACCAGGACCCAGTCTCCCGGCTGGTACGGATGGGGTGTCAGTGGGGGACTGGTCTCATATAGCTCTTTCAGCTTGGGCCAAATTTCTTGGTGAATTTTCTGTAAGGCTTGTAGGGAAAATAAGAATTCAGAGACATTTTCTGTTTCAGACTTAAGCAGATCATCTTTTAAGCTAGGAACCAGGGGTGGAGGTCTGCCATACATGATTTTGTAAGGGGTAAGGCCCAGTTTGTAGGGGGTATTACGGGCCCGGAACAGAGCATAGGGGAGAAGGACTACCCAATTAGCGCCAGTCTCTATAGTCAATTTAGTTAAGGTCTCTTTTAAGGTCCGATTCATCCTTTCTACCTGTCCTGAACTCTGGGGCCTGTAAGCGCAATGTAGTTTCCAATTTGCCCCAAGGATGGAAGCCAAATCCTGACTTATCTTAGCGACGAAAGCGGGCCCATTATCTGACCCTATCTGGACGGGGAAGCCATACCTGGGAAGGATATCTTCCAGAATTTTCTTTGCTACGACCTGAGCAGTTTCTCTTTTGGTTGGGAATGCTTCAGTCCACCCTGAAAAAGTATCTACAAAGACAAGTAAGTACCGGTACCCGTACTTTCCTGGCTTTATTTCAGTAAAATCTACTTCCCAGTAGATACCGGGCCTGGTTCCCCTGAGCCTTGTTCCTGTTGCAGCTTGAGATTGGGGGTATGCATTGTTAAGCTGGCAGACTTTGCAACTTGTCACGATACTGCTGGCCGTCTCAGCTATATGTCTGATTTTGAGCTTGGAGCGTCTGATCAGGTCTATCATCTGCCGGGCCCCCAGGTGGGTGGTTCGGTGGATGTGTTCTAACACCTGTTGTCCTAATTTTTCTGGTAGGATGGTTTGGTCATTAGTATCAGTCCACCACCCATTCTGGATTTGTTTCAGGGGAAGTTTGTCAATCCACTGGAGATCTTGTTCTGAATATTCAGGGAAATATGGCAAGTCCCGGGGGCCCGGGTCAGGGAGCTGGAGTGCAAGGAGTTGGCTGGGAGCCTTTGCCACATTCCTTGCAGTTTGGTCTGCCAGAAAGTTGCCTTGAGCAGTTGGAGTAGTTAGTTTCTGATGCCCTGGGCAATGTACAATAGCTAATTTTTCTGGCCTCCATAGGGCTGTTAGCAGGGCTAGGATCTCTTGCTTGTTTTTTATCTCTTTTCCTTCAGCCGTCAGTAACCCTCGCTCCCTGTAAATGGCCCCATGTATATGCGCCGTGGCAAAAGCATATCGGCTGTCTGTATATACTGTCAGCTTTTTCCCCGCCCCTAAGGTAAGAGCTTGGGTGAGCGCTATCAGTTCGGCCTTTTGGGCCGATGTCCCCGGGGGCAGGGGTTCCGCCCAGATTACCTCAGTCTCTGAAGTTACTGCTGCTCCAGCGTACCTCTGGCATTGATGCATGAAGCTGCTGCCATCAGTGAACCAGACGAGGTCGGCGTCAGGAAGTGGGCGGTCCTGCAGGTCTTCTCGAACTCCGTGCACCTGAGCTAGTATCTTGGTGCAGTCATGGAGTGGGGCGTCCAGGTCCGGGTTGGGCAGCAGCGAGGCAGGGTTTAAGGTCGTTGGGGGCAGGAAAATTATCCTGAGAGGATTTAGTAGTAGTCCTTGGTAGTGGGTGAGCCGGGCGTTACTCATCCATCGATTAGGTGGCTGTTTGAGTACACCTTCGATGGCATGTGGAGTAATGACCCGCAATTCTTGCCCCATGACAAGTTTATCAGCATCTTGCACCATCAGAGCCGTGGCCGCAATCATTCGGAGACAAGGGGGCCACCTGGCAGCCACTGGGTCTAACTTCTTTGACAGGTAGGCAACTGGCCTCCACCAGGGACCTAAGTTCTGAGTTATTACCGCCTTGGCGACACCCTTATTCTCATCCACGTATAAGTGGAAGGGCTTGGTAACATCAGGTAGTCCTAGTGCAGGTGCGGAGAGTAGGGCAGTTTTAATCTGTTGGAAGGCCAACTCGGCTTCGTCTGTCCAATTAAATGGCTGTTGCCCCCGTGTTGCCTGATACAAGGGTTTAGCCAGTTCTGCAAACCCAGGTATCCATAGTCTGCAAAATCCCGTTCTTGGCCTCTAGGGGCATCGGGTATTGGCGTACCCGCACGGGGTCTGTCCCAGGCTTAAGTTCAATAAATAAGGCAGGACGGTGTTTTGCTAGACCTAAGCCCCCCGTTTCCGCCCAAGCTTCTGGATATTGCTGGAGCCAGGTTGCTATGTCCTGGTCAGGGGCCGCTTTCTCCTGGTGGAGCTGGTACTCATCTTCTAGGTTTATAGTCAGGACGGACACGGGTCGATTGTGGGAGCTGGTCATGGCAGGCCCCTCAGGGAGGAAATGGATCTGTGCTCCCATTTTAGTTAGCAGGTCTCTCCCCAATAGGGGACAGGGGCTCTCAGGGATGACCAGGAAAGAATGGGTTACATTCTTGGTTCCGAGGTTTACTGTTCTTTGTGCTGTCCATGGGTATTTCTTAACTCCTGTGGCCCCTTGTACCCACGAGGACTTGGAGGATAATTTCCCATTAGTTTTAACTAAGACCGAGTGCTGTGCTCCCGTATCGACCAAGAACTGGACTGGGGACCCCTCCACTTGCAAAGTTACCCTAGGTTCGGGGAGGGGGTCCGAACCTCGTCTTCCCTAGTCTTCGTCTTGAGTGACTAGTACGGGTGTAGACCTAGGGGGTCGGTGTCCTCGTTGCTTCTTTTTGGGGCAGTCTCTTACCCAGTGGCCAGCCCCCTTACAGTAGGCACATTGGTCTTTGCTCAGATTATCATGCCGGGGGGGCTGCCTAGGTTGGGTGTACTCTGGCTGTAGATGCTCTTTCTGTACCACTGCTGCCAGGACCTTGGTCATTTTTTCAGTGGCCTTAAATTGCTTTTCCTCTGGAGTATCTCTGTTATTGTAAACCCGCTGGGCTATCTGAAGGAGGTCCTGAATCCACTTTCCCTCCAAGTCTTCTAATTTCTGGAGTTTTCTCTTAATATCTGGGGCTGCCTGATTTACGAAAGACATTACAACAGCTGCCTGACTTCCTGGAGCCTCTGGATCTATGGGGGTGTACTGTCTAAAAGCTTCCATTAATCTTTCTAAGTAGGTAGCTGGGCTCTCTGTCTTTCCCTGCAGAATAGAATATACTTTAGCCAAATTAGTGGGCTTGCGAGCAGCTGCCCGGAGACCTCCCATTAGAGTCTGGCGATAAAGGTGTAGCCGTCCCCTACCTTCTGCCGTGTTGTAGTCCCACGCCAGCCTGGTCAGAGGAAAGGTTGCGTTTATGAGGTCGGGGTTGGCGGTCGGTTGACCGTCGTCCCCCGGGACCAGCTTTCTAGCTTCTATCTGTATTCTCTCTCGCTCTTCCGTAGTGAACAAGATTCGGAGGAGCTGCTGACAATCATCCCAAGTGGGCTGGTGGGTGAACATGACACTATCCAGTAAAGCCAGTAAATCTTTGGGGTTGTCTGAAAAACCGAGCACTCTGAGTCTTCCAGTTACACAGATCACTGGTGGAGAATGGCCAGTACTGGAGCCTGGGGATTCCTGTGTCATCTGGGGGTCCTATTTCCCGAAGGGGTAAAGCCACCGTGGAGTCAGGTGGCTGAGGGGGGCTGGTCCGTGAAGTGCACCCTCACGTCCGCCCTGCCGGCCCTTCAAAGTTACTTTCCCTTTCAGAAGGCCCGTGTGTGCCGGCCGCCTCCGGTCCGCCTGCTCCCTCCCGCAGCTCAGCCAGGGGGGCTGGGGCCTGGGGCCCGGAGGGGTATGGAGGGGGTTCTGTGAACAGTGGGTCCCTGCTGTCAGGTAGAACAGGATGGGGGGGGGCAGTTGGTTGCTTGGATTTTAGTGGTTGAGCAACCAGTGCCTTACAGGGTTCAGAGGCTAATTGGAAAGGGGACAGCCAAGGAGGCGGGTTCTCAACAAGGTCCTGCCATATGAGGATATATGGGATTTGATCTAAGTTGCCCGCACGCCCAGGTAGGAAAATCTTGGACTTTACCCTAGTGATGACAGCAAGTCGGAAGGTCCCTTCGGGTGGCCACCCCACATCAAAGGCAGGCCATTCAGAGTGACACAGAGTAATTAGCTTTCCTTTCCTGATTTCTATACCAAGATCATGGCCCCTTGCTCTAACTTCTTTGAAATTACTCGTAAGGAGAGATAGAGGAGTGCTCTGGGTATTACCCATCCTGTAATAATTTGTAGTCTCTTCCTGTAAAGGAATGTGGGTTAGAATCCCTGTAAAGGAAATCTGATCTGACTTATTAATGATATCTAATCGCAGGCGCACTTTGGCAGCCCTGGTCAGAGTTAGCTGCCTGGATCGCGATCACGCTGGGGCAGCCCAGATCAGAGATAGCTGCTGCCCGCCAAACCGGGGCAGTTCAGATTGCAAGCGTGCACCGGAAGCCTGGGTCAGAGTTAGCTGCCTGGATCGCGATCGCGCTGGGGCAGCCCAGATCAGAGATAGCTGCTGCCCGCCAAACCGGGGCAGTTCAGATTGCAATTTAGATCAGATGAGAGCCAGGGGACGTCTCCCACCGGTCTCCGCTGGCCGTCCTATAGCGCGTCCGCCAGGACTGTGCCAGCTCCAGTTTCAGACCTTGCGAGTCACAGATTCAGATTCAGAACAGACACAGACAGACAAACGGAGATGAGCCAGCTCACCTATCAGTAGACTGATCCTAGCAGATCCATTGACCAGGGGTCTGGTGGGCTTGGGGAATCCCAGACGAGCCCCCAGATATTAAGCCCAGACCGTTAGTTCCCCAGTGAAGACCACCAGAGTCCAGAGTCAAAGCCAAGCGGCAAGGATCTTTACTACAAGTTCGAACCTGGTCCATCCATTCCACAGTATATAAGAGGGCCCTGAACAATGCGAGTGTTTGCTTTTTATAGCCTGAAAGTTACAGGGGAACAAAGGAATTCTTTTGGTTCCCGCTCTTTCAGTAAAACTTTGAACGGCTGTCCTCTTATCGGAGACTTTCCTGGTGGTGTTTGTACTGGGCTCAGGAAGTTTGAGAGCTATATGGTGATATGTGGTGGGATGGGAGGATGGGATGTGTTTGTACTGGGCTTGTTTTGAGCCCGGGGCTGAGGAATGTGCCTGGCTCCTTTCACACCCACAGTGAAAAGAGGAGGAGGCTACCCACAGAGCCCATGGGAATCCCAACACTCAAGGCCCAGGAGGAGGAGGAGACGCTCTCAGAGAAACTCAGAAGTACCCCCCCAGAGACACAGAAAGAAGCCAGCGTTGGTAATGTCACATACACCCAGAGAGGGTCAATGCGATTGAGGAACAGAGTGTCTTCCTTCACTTTCCTTCTGACCAGCACCTCTGATTGCCCCAAACGTACCATTACCACAACTCCCAGAATGTTCCAGTTACCTCTGACTGGGGCCGGAGATGACAGGGAGCTTGCGGCTTCAGCCCCACAGGGCACGTTTGCTTCCAGCTTCCGCTACAGACACGCACACAGATGTCCACCAACAGCTGGGTCTCCTGCAGCCCCAGGGGTCATGGGTAGACCCTGGAGATACTTACCACCTTCCAGGTAACCCAACTGGTCATAGTCACACTCAAAGAGGCACCTTCCACAGGTGAGTTTGTGCCAAAGAGAGGCGGGCAGCCAAGGAGCAGGGTTGGGAACTTGGCAGAGCTCTGGAGCTAAGACCGCTTTGAAGATGGAGCCCTTCCTTTCTGCGTGGAGCTCATCAAGGACAGCAGGCGAATATAAGCACATCTTTTTCTCAGTAATCAAAGTTTGATTTTAAATTCTGTAGGCTGGGTGGTAACTCCTGGAGGTTAAGTGCTTTCTAGTTTGCTTTGCGTGTGATAGCTGGTGGCAATGGCAAACAGGGCCTGGGGAGAACAAATGCAGTTAGGAAAGGAGATGGTTTGAAATGCAAATTCCCCATCCACCTCCCAAAATATTCGCTCCTGCACTGTCCATGTAGTCAGCGCAAGATTCAGAGAGAGAGAGGGGCGGGAGCACCATGTGCGGAAGCCAAGCGTGGGATGTGAAGATGACCCACATGGCGCCAAGAAGAGCCACTGAGCATGAAGCCAGCTTTGATCTCCAGCTGCTGGATGCCCAGAGATGTTTTAAACTCTTCTAAACCTTTAGTTGTCTTATCTCTGCAAAGGGGAGCATAGCGTCTCACCTAGTTAGCCTCAGTTTTGTGAAGACGAAATGAGATGACATAGATAACTGGTCCACGTGCTGCACGGTGGAGTGAACGTGCTGGTCTTACGGAGGGATGGGCCACCTCTGCTCAGGGTGGGTGAAGGGGGAGTAAATGTCATCCCACACTTAAGTTCAGAAGACCAAAGGCACAGCAGCTTGATGAACACCTGCAGCTTAGCAGAGGTTTAAGTGGTCAATAGGTCAAGTTGAGTCAACAGTGTGATGTCATCACAGAGAAGTTCATGGACCTGCAGACCAGCCAGATAGACACGAGCACTGGGGATGACAGGCGTAATGGAGTCAGGGCCCCATCTGCTCCACTCCACAGTCCTCTGTGACACTCTAAGCATCGAATGAGCCAGAGATTGGAGGAGTGGCTTGCACTGGGTTGGATTCAGATTTGGGCACCAGCGTCTAGGCACCTGGACTACCTCCTGAGAAGAGTGATCAGGAATCGAGGGGTCAGAAAACAAGAGGAGCAGGAAATGGTTGAAGAGGTGTCTAACTGGCATCGTCTCCTGGGACATAACTGCTGAGACGATTGTCAGAGGCGAGGCTGGGCTTGTTCTAAATGGCTCCTGAAAGCAGAAATTCCAAGACCAAGAGGCCGAGTCACCAGGGAGATAGAGTTTCATCATCTCAACTAGGAGAAGCTTAATAGCAGAAAGTAGCTGAACCTCCACAGGACCCTTGACAGGCAGCTCACGCTCAGTCTCAGCCTATATCCAACATGGCAGAGGGATTTCCAATTTCGTTTTAGGGTAGGTCAGACTGAATGATGTCTAGAACCTTCCAGCAACCTCCAAGTGCTGGAAGATTTGCAATGGGCCATTCACAGTTCCCTAATTGCTTCCCAAGTTCCTCATAGGGATCTGTAATATCTGATATGCAAACCAGGTGGTTACAGACACATGTATCATATTTTTCTGAAGAGTGGCACAGAGTACTTTGGAAAATAATCCAATCTCATGTGGACTGTGTCTCAGTGGGCAAGTGACAGACATGAGGATGGGGTCACAGTGCCTGAGGCATGAGCTGAGAATGGCCATCCCTGTTACTGAGAGAGCTGCTGGCAGAGATAATCCAGGGCACCAGAATTGACATGAAAAAGCAGCAAACCAGAAACCACAGGCACAGCGGGAAGCCTCCTGCCAGCCCACTGCTGCCAATGGGAATGGTAGCCCTGCTCTGCCCTCAACATGGCAAAATAAAATGAGCGCGCAAGCCGACCATTCCCTTATCCTGAAAGATTTGGAACAAAATCTGTGCAAGAACCCATCTCAGATCCAGTGGCGGGTAAGCAAGGAATGCAGCTCTCCACAGACAGGAATCAGCAAAGAAACACCTCCCCAGATGCATAGTGATTTAGTCACCAAAAGAAAAGTAATGATCTGTGTAGTCAGAAACGTCCTCCTAAGAACCAGGCTTACCGCAGTATCCAAAGGAAAGTTTACATTGCAGTGTTGAATTTTTTTGTAAGGTTTCAAATGGCAGAGCACTCTGCAATGAGGACTACTGCTCTCAGTTGAAAAACACGATTTCTGAATTACAAAGGACAATGGAGGGAGAGAGCAGAATTGAACCCTGGCAAAAGTGTCATCAGTGAACTGCAGGAGCAGCTGGAGGAAGCCTCCCCAGACTCCAGAGGAAAAGCATCAGGAGAAAAATAAAAGCAAAATAGAAAACAAAATCACATGATACGTGCTCTTAAAAGGAAGTGGTGGAAGTGCAGTCCCTGGGGTTCAAACACAGGCTCTGCCGCTTACTGACTTCATGAGCTCCGGTGAGTTCACCACCTTCAGAGTCTCTGTGTTCACAATTCAAATATGAGGTTGCTTGTTGAGTTGTTCTGAGGATTGAAGGGGGTAATGGAGTCCACAGCAATTGCCAAGCACAAATTCAGCACGTGATAAACAATAGCCTTTTTTAACCTCAAAAAAGAAAATCCTGCCAACAATTACAATGGAAAACGTATAAAAAGTGCATCTGAACACAACATGGCAAAATGTGTAAAGTTGAAGACTTATGAGAAGCTATTATAAATGCGCTCAACATGTAAAGCAGTTTAACCAGGAAAGGGTAAGAATCAGGTTGGTTTTGGATGTTTCTTCTTCAGAGGGTGTTGACGATGTCTTCTCCAAATCTCTGTTGGCACCTCCCTTACTGAGGTCCACAGGCCACCCTGGTTCACCCAGCATTACAGGACGCAAAGGCCAGTGCCCGGTCCTGATGCCACTGCTGCCTGTGTAAGGCTCCTGCCTCCTTCACAGAGGACATGGAGAAAACACACGCGGTTTCTGCTAAATCATGGACTATTACTGAGCATGATGAAGCACAGGTGAGCATGGCCCGCACTAAAAAGCAAATGGATAATACTGGCCGGGCACGGTGGCTCATGCCTGTAATCCCAGCACTTTGGGAGGCCAAAGCAGGTGGATCACCTGAGGTCGGGAGTTCAAGACCAGCCTGGCCAACATGGAGAAACCCTGTCTCTACTAAAAAATACAAAATTAGCCAGGCATGGTGGCACATGCCTGAAATCCCAGCTACTCGGGAGGCTGAGGCAGGAGAATCACTTGAACCTGGGAGGCAGTGGTTGCGGTGAGCCGAGATCACGTCATTGCACTCCAGCCTGGGCAAAAAGAGCAAAACTCCATCTCAAAAAAAAAAAAAAGAAAGAAAGAAAGAAAAGAAAAAAAAGGATAATACTGGCCATTGACGATCAAAAAATAAACAAACGTATGATAAATGCTGCCATGGTTTTCCACAAAAACAGGTAGTGTCTAAAAAAATTATTTTTAAACAATAAAAAAAGAAGTAAATAAAATGAGCCTCTAATTTAAGAACCTAAGAAAAGAATCATGAAATAAAGAGAAAAGAGAAATCAATACAGTTAAAAAGAGGAAGAAATCCATTTAAAGTAGTAGAGCTCATGAATTTTGTTTGTGGGCTTTTAATTATGGCAAAAACCGATAATAAAGATAAGAATTAGAAAAACACGGGAGTTATAGTCAAGCAGAGGAAAAGAGAAAAGGAAAATGTAAAACCCGGGTATGAAAACGGGTGAAATCACAGGCAGGGAGCAACTTTTACAAACTGTCATGAGAAAATACCTTCAGAACTAGGACTAACTCTCTTCGTGTTCACGATTTTAGTAAATACTCGAAACCTGTAAGTTTAAAATCTGCCTGAATGTTAGCAGCACGAGGCAAGGGATCTGGGGCTGTTTTGTTCAGAAACAACACGGAAGTCTCTGCAGAGTGCCTGGCCCTGAGCAAGTGGTCAATGAATGTTTGTTGAATGAATGAATGAGTGAAGGGAGGGAGACAGGAAAAAGAAAGGAAATCTGCAAAAACTTAAAGATATTTTTAGGAAAGCAAACATTTCCAAACTTATTTAAGACAATGCTAGAAAATATAAATGAACTAGTAGCCATGAAAGAAATAGCCCCAAAGGTTAGACTAAGGTTACTTCCATCATATATTATGCAATAATGAAATATAGAATGAGATAGAACCATATATATTCACATGGAAAGGTTTCAAAGATTTATTATTAAAAGAAAAGGGCAAGTTGAATAATATACATTCAGAATTATTCAATTTTATTAAAAATGCAAAGAGGAAAATTTTATATTTCTATATGTGCTTATACGTGCTTTGAAATAAATAGAAAAAAATCTGTAAGAATCCATAGCTGGTGGCTGTGTTCACTTCTGCTGACGGAACAGGAAAGGGAGAATGGAATAATCCAAAGAGATTTTTGCTTTATCTGTATATTTAAAATTTCACGTAACAAAAGCATATTCATATATGGCTTACAGTTAAAAATTAATTTAAAAGATGAAATGTTTAAAGTTGCCCAAGAGCTAACCTCATAAAATATGCCAGGTGCAGGCATTTTTATGAGCAGGTTATTTCAAAACCAAAAACAGATCATTCTAATGCTATTTAAATTATTTCAGCACATAGAAATTTGGAAAGCTTCCCAGTTCATTGCACGTAATCCTGACACCAAAAAAAATTTTTAGAAGCACAAAAATAAAACTATATAATAACCTTAGGTATAAATAAATATTTTTAAATTCTAAACAAGTACTAGCAAATATAATTTTTCTAATCTCTTAATATATCAAAATAACAGAAATGACCAAAATATTTTTTCTAGAAACATGAATAAATGTATTAATATAATTCATCATAGTAAGTCCAAGAAAAACAAACTATATCATTATCGTAATAACTGCCTAGAAGCCATTTGGCCAAGTTGAATATTCATTTCTGATTTTTATAGATGACTTGTAAAATGAGGATAGAAGAATATTGCTCAGCATATTTTAAAATAAAATAAAAAAGATTTATTTCAAACTATTAGCCCTTGCTATTTGTATATAGTATAGTAGAAAAATACAAACTGTTTTCTCCTGCTATACTCTCAACACTCAATACAAAATGCTTCTCTGGCCAGATGTGTGGGTTTTTTCCCCATACACCAAGCAATTCACCAGTGGATACCAGTTGAGCATCCTAAGATTTAATTCATTTCTGACACTGATCCGAGTTAGCACAGGCCCAACAGGCCAGGGGCTCAGTCCCACAAGACTGCCCCACCCCAGATGCCAATCACAAGTCCAGGCCTCCAGTACTTCTGACTGTTCAGCTATAAATTGAGGATTCTCACTACCACCTCCCTTGGCCCTGATTATTTGCTAGAAAGTCTACTGATGGCTTATTATAAAGGAATTTACAAAGGATATAGATGAACATTCAGATGGAAGAGATGCACAGGGCAAGATATGGGAGTGTGGTGGGGGCACAGAGCTCCCAGGACTTCTTCCGTGCACCACGACCCTCCACCTCTAGAGACCACCATGGTCTTCCATGCATCACCTCTTCCACGCACCACCACCCTACACCTCTACATTCAGCACCTCAGAACTCTCTACGTTTTTTATGGAGGCTTTGTCACGTAGGCATGATCAGCTATGAACTCGACTTCCAGACCCTCCGGACTTCCTCCCTGGAGCTCCAAGCTCCTAATCCTGACTTGGTCTTTCTGTTGACCAGTGTCTATCCAGGAGCCCACCAAGGGCCACCTCATTAGAGCAAAAGATGCTCCTATCATCAAGGCAATTCCAAGAATTTAGGAGCTCTGCATCTGAAACCAAGGCACTTCCAAGGATTTAGGAGCTCTGCGTCAGAAACCAGGATCAAAGATAGAATATGAGGGCAAAAGATGCTCCTAGAACCCCTATTGCTCAGGAAATTACAAGGGTTTCACAAGCTCCATGGCTGGAATCAGTGACAAAAACCAAATGTAGATTCCTCTTATAAGTGACAATATCACACAACTAAAGCAAAGTTGTTCATCATCACTACTATCTCTGAAATCAGTGCAAATTTTAAAATATAAAGAATTTCTGTTGTGATTTTTATAGACAATATGATTTAATGTCTATTGAATTTGCATTAAATCTACAGGTTAATTGCAACAAATTAACACTATAAATTTAATGCAATTTCAATAGAAATCAAACAGTTTGACTTGACAAAAATTTTTAAATCACTTTGAAAAAGCAAATGTATAGGAATATTAGAGAAGAAGACAAAAAGAAGAGTAATAAAGGCGCTTGCCCTATAAAATATCAAAAAATGCATCATTAGAATACCACATAAGTGTCTCACACAAATACAACACACGAGGTATGGGGAAGGGGTTCAGGGTATTGGAATGAAAAACAAATTAAGAACAAATCCAAGTACATACAACTACTTAAACTATGGCAGTGGGATTTCAAATAAGTGGGGGGAAGATGACTTATTCGATAAGTGGGTGTTGAGAAAACAGGAAACCATAGGGAAGTAATGTCTAGATCCCTCTTCTATGGCCTACATTAAAACGCATCTTTGGTGGGTCAAAAACTTAAATGTGAAGTAAGCCATAACTGTATTAAAAGAAAATGCAGATGAATTTAACATGTAGAGGAAAGGAGAGTCTAAACATAATGGCAGGTAAAAGAAACAACAGCTACACTCGCCTGTATAAAACACAAAACTCTGTATCTGAGAGTACCATAAACAAAATTTGAGTGAACAAACTCTGGGGAAATATTGAAGGCACACCTGACCAAGGTTTAATATTCCTAATACATAAAAACTTATAACAAATCCATTTTAAAAGCTTACTGTGGAATAGAAATACATGCAAAGTCGATTCACAAGAGAAGACTAGCTCATAAACATGAAAACATTCAGTCTCAAGAGGAATGAAAGAAATGTAAACCGTAACAACAACGTAACAGTCAAGCTGAAAAACAGATTGTTTCACATTCTTAATATGCCAATAAAAACAGTAATAGAACCCAAATAACACTCATGTAAAAATAAAATTCAATGTTTATAATGCATTTGATACAATTGGACACCCATTCCTGATTTACAGAAAGAAAAAAAAAACAACTTTTGAAAGCTTGGCATATTAAAATAGTTCTACTACATGTAGAATCATAATTTATAATTAAATACTAAAAGCCTCTAGTAAAAATAAGGAAAAGCCAATCCATTAACTCTCACCGTAACTACTTAAATTGCTTCAGACGTATGGCCAATGCACTAAATCATGAAACAGAAAAGAAAAAAAGGGTAGATTTACCTTGAAGGGAGATTTCTTTAATCAAAGAGAGAGGCAAAAATTGCAGCAAACTGAAGTGATCATGCAAAGTCAGAAATAAAATTATAAAACCTAGATAAAAATATTTAAAACAGCTGGTGGCAGATACCTGGAAAGCAGGAAACAGTGGGCAAAAACCAGGGGATAGTTCATACTATTTTTTAAAAATGCAACTGACAGGAGTAAGAATTGTGAATTGGTGGCATTTGAGGACAGAGGGAGCTGCCCAGCACCCAGGCTGTGGCTGCAGAAATGACAGGCAGCCCACCCTCTGACCGCACAAAATCAGAAGTCAAAACAGGAAAGTGCTGGCAGTCTCAAGGGGAGACTGGGAGTGAGTGCTCTGCAGGAGTAAGAAAAAATTTAAATATGAACCTCTCCCAGATCAGGGGCTGGCAGCTAAGCTGTGCCTATGTGGGGAACACTATAGGGACTCAATGGAAAAGCCACAAGATCAGGGAGGGAGCTCTTCTTGGAAACTGGAGCTGCACAGGTGAGATCTGTGAGTTTACTGCTTTAAGTGAGAACATTCCCGATCCTGCAGCTCAGATGGCAGAAAGCTAGCGCCTCCTGGGCTTGGCATGTCACAGGACAGAGCCTTAGAGGGCAGAGCTGCTGGAAATTCAGAAGGAATCTCCAGAAATAAGAAAACCCCAGAAAAGCCGAGCCCCCAAATTTGAGTATACTCTTAGCCCAAATCTTTGAAGGATTGCTAAATTATTCAAGCAATGGTTAAATACCAAATACATAAAGAGCTATGACAAATTGGCTTTAAAAGTAATAATAAAATATAAATATTGACAAATGCAATTTACAAAAGTAGGCTGCATAACTGCAGCTGAAATACTTGAAACCAGAGTACAGATGTCAGCAGCTGCATAATGCAATAAAAGCAAAGTTTGTAATTTGAGGCCAGGCAGATTAACTACAAGGTAGAATAAAAATAAATAAACACTCAGAACACAACAGATTCCAGAATCACTACACCATACCATCTACAGTGTTTAATTTTTAAACCTAAGTTAGTAGACATGCAAATAAGCAGAGGAGTTCAGTCTATACCCAGGAAAAGGAGGCAGTCAATAGGCAGTATTTGTGACTTAGATGTTGGTTTTAGCAAACAAATATTTCAAAGCAACTCTTAGAATTAAATAATAAAAAAAATCAACTGAGAAATGAAAAATATAAAAATGAAAAATTCTAGAGTGGAAAAATATAACTAGAGATTGATGATGACACAGAAGAAAGAGCCAGTTAACTTGTATGCAGATAAAAAGAAATTAATGAGTCTGAAGAACAGCAAGAAACAAGATTGAGAGCCTCAGAGACAACATCGAGCAGTCCATAATACATATTGTTAGAGTCCCACTGTGAAAGGAGATAAAACGGGACAGGGAAAAAAAATCCTGTGAAGAAATATTATACAAAAACTTTCCAAAGTTGGTGGGAAATGTTAACTTGCAGATCCAAAAACGGCGGTGAACTCCCAGTAAGCGAAACACAAAGAAACCACTGCTAGTTACATACCAATAAAACTGCTGGGACTGCAGGGCACGGTGGCTCATGCCTGTAATCCCAGCACTTTGGGAGGACGAGGCAGTGGATTACTTGAGGTCAGGAGTTTGAAACCAGCCTGGCCCACATGGTGAAAACCCGTCTCTACTAAAAATACAAAAAAATTAGTCGGGTGTGGTGGCACGTGCCTGTAATCCCAGCTACTCAGGAGGCTGAGGCAGGAGAATCACTTGAACCCAGGAGGCAGAGGTTGCAGTGAGCCGAGATCGCATCACTGAACTCCAGCCTGGGAGACAGAGCAAGACTCCATCTCAAAAAAGAAAAAATCTGCTGAAACTAAACAGAACATTTTTTTTTTTCCTAAAGCCAGAAAAAATAATTTGTTACATACAGAAAAACAATAGTATAATTAACAGTCAGCTTCACTACAAACTGTGGTAGCCTTAGGAATTTTTTTTACATTCTGATAGAAAAGCAAATGTTTAAGAAAACCTCTACATTTAGCAAAACTCTCCATCTTTAGTGTAGATGAAATGAAGACACCTTCAGATAAACAAAAGCTGAGACAATCAGTCACCAGTAGACACAGACAACAAGAAATGCTAAGGGGCTTTCTTCAGGCTGGAGGGAGAGAACACCTGTGAGAACCTTAGGTGCACGGGAAGAGGCGCCATGGGCCTCCACATCTATGAGTTCCACATATGTGGATTTGACCAACTGTAGATAGAAAAATAATGAAAAGAAAACCTGCCTCTCTAGTGAATATATGTGGACTTTTTTGTTATTATTTTCTAAACAATACAGTATAACAGCTATTTACATAGCATTTGCATGGTATTAGGTTTAAGTAACCTAGAGATGATTTAAAGTATATGGGAGGATGTGCGTAGGTTACATGTAAGTACTGTGCGATTTTATATTATGGCCTTTACCAAAGATTTTGGTTCCAAGGGAGGTCCTGGAACCAACTGTCCATGGCTTCTAATGGATGTCTGTATAGAGCAACAGAAATATGAACTATATGGCTAAATAAAAGTGGTTACACATTTTTTCCTTTCTTCTTTTCTTTGAAACATATATGATTGTTTAACTGAAAATCATAACACGGGATTGATTTATAATGTATATAAATGTAACATACATGGTAACAACAATAATAAGGATAAGAGAAATGCAAATCTGTTTTGCAAGTTTCCTCTACTTTACCTCGAGTAATTCCATATTAACACTGAGTAGACTGAGATAAATTAAAGATGAATACTATAATCCCAAGAGCTTGCCACCTATAATTAATTCAGAGTTAATGTAGCTAGGAAGACAATAGAATTTAAATGAAAAAGTCTAAACTTCCTGATTAATAAAAAGTATGACTAAAACAAGAGACAAATAAATAAAACAAATAGAAAATAAGTGACAAAATGGCAGACCAAAATAGAACTATATCAATGACTACATTAAATGAAAATGGATTAAACACTTTTATTAAAAGGCAGGTTTTACCAGTCTCAAGAGAAAAAAACAAACTGATATTTACAAAAGTTGTCATTAAAATGCAAAGATACAAAGAAAGTAAAAGAATGGAAAAAGATACACCATGTAATGAGTAAGCATAAACATGCTACAATGACTATGTTAACATGAGACAAAAGAGACTTCAAGACATGGAGGATTGTTAATAAAAAAGAGATATTTTACAATGACAACAAAGCCAATGCATCAGGAAGGTGTAACAATCATAACAACAATGTGTCAAAATACATTTGCCAAAAACTGAGAGAAATATAGGGAGAAATAAATTTACAGTGAAAGTTAGAGGATTTAACACAATTTCTTCAATAATTGATAGACCAACTTAAAAATGAGTAAGGATATAGAAGATTTGATATTGACATTATCAACCATCTTAACTTAATAGAAAATTGTAGATCGCTACCTCTAATCACTACAGAACACGTTTTTTTTCAAGTGTAGGAGGAATAGTCACCAAAATAAACTATATGCTAAGCCATAAATTCTGCTGTAATCAGAGAATATTTTCTACAATATTTCAATCTTTCAATTTTAAAAGATTAAAATACTGTAGAAAATATTCTCTGATTACAACAGAATTAGGTTAGATAACTACAACAATAAAACATCTTTAGAAATCCAAATATCCATAGATTAAACACTTGAGCTTTAAATAATCCACAGGCAAAAGAAGAAATTAGAAAAAGAATTGAGATAATACGTTGAACCAAATGAAAATTAAAAGGCAACATATCAGAATGTGAGGAAACAGCTAAGGAAGTGCTTAGACTAAAATCCAGAGCTTTAAAGGTTAGTGTCAGTAAAGAATAAAAATTTTAAATTTAATAATGTAAATTTCTACTTCAAGTAGGTAAAAAAAAGAACAATTAAACTCAAAGATAGGTAGAAGGAAATAAATAATGAAAAGAATCAATGGAATCAAAACAGAAAAAGTAAACGAAAGTTGGTTTCTTTGAAAAAGACCTATAAAATTGAGAAACCTGCACAACAAAAAGAGAGGACACAGGTTACGAATACCAGGAATAAAAGAGGAGACACTACTACAGGCTCTACGGATATTAACATGATAATAAGGGAATGATAAAAACAATGTTATGTCTATAAATTTGATGCCTAAGGTTGAAAAACACAAATTGTCAAAAGTGGCACAAGAACACACAAAAATGAGCAAGAGTGATGGAGGGAAAAACAGAAAATTTCTAACCTCATTGCGGGAGCTATCTCACTGGGGTGGGTGAGATTGTGTAACACATTTGTTACAGAAAACTCGCATCCCACCAGCTGAGAAGAGCACCCTCCTCCCACAGGGACTGAGAATAACACCCTCTGATGCAGGATGAACCTTCATGAAACACAGTCAGCAGCAGTGTGGAGGGCCACCCAGTCTATCCCTGTGGGAGAACAGAACTATCCCATCCCCTCAACACCACCTGGGGACAGCAGAAGGGGCCTTGACCCTCCTTTATGTGGCCAGGCAGATGGCTGCCATTGTGGCTCTGCAGGAGCTTCCCCATTACTTCATGGTGCTTTTCTTAGCCTGGTGCATTCTCACTCTGACTCTGTAGTCATGAGGCCGAGGCCTGCTGTGGGGGCTGCAGGGACAGAGGCTGACACATGGCGCCATCCCTCAAGAGGTCAAGAGACCACCGGACAGCAGACCCACACACCAAGACAACAGTCCTCCTTGTCCAGCACTGGTGAGTGCCATCCGAGGGCCACCAAGGAAAAGGAGATCAGAGAACATTCTGGAGGAGCCTCCTCCCTCCTCTTCTTCTCCCTGGTCTTCAAGGAAAGATGGTGTCAACTGAATCAACCTTTCAAAACTGCCTTTCTTTTGGTTTATTTGTGTTTTTCACCTATCAAAAGCAAGGGTACACTGGTAGATGTTGAACAAGAGGTTCTTTTGCAGTGTAGTGGGGTAAGGGTGGGGAAGCCAGGGATTGTAGCATGCTAATTTCCAGAATAGACATACTCCCACCATGGCCATTATCAAGTTACCAGGGTAACTTCAGCAAAGGTGGAGCTGGGAAGAGACATGCATAGTCAGTTGTGGGACCCATACGAGCCAGCTCTGGCAAAGCACTACAATTGGGCACACAAAACAAGTCCTTTCGACCCTGGCTGTTCAGTATAAAAACTCCTATAATCCATTTGGAAAGCAACTTGGAGATATTTATCAAATGCCTTCAAAGTGATCATGATTTTTAATCTAGTAATCTTATTTTTGGTCATCTATGTAACACAAAAACAGAAAGAATTATTAATTGCCATTGCTTTATAATAACAGAAATTGGAAATCACCTAAACACTTAAATATAAGTAGACAGGAAAATCATTACAATTATTTTTAAAGATGTTTCTGGGTTGTTTATTGAAACTTTAAGAAGGTTTATGCTCTGGTGACTTCATTGCATGGGGACACCCTGGGGGCTATGGATGTTGACCCTGCAGAACAGGCTCTACCAGGTGCATGGACTTTCTGCTTTGCCTCAGTGCCTGCCAAGGGGAAGGGAGAGGAGGTTCCAGAGAGGACCAGGCTGATGGCCTCGGGAGAGCAACTGGAGAGAGAGGAATGGGATGAGGAGGAGATGAATTGGAGCCTGAGGATGGGGCAGGACCAAAGACAGGTCCTTCCACCCCACACCAACCTTGCCCCTACTGGTTTGCTGACCATGCAGGACGGCACATGCCAGCTGGTTGTTTACCTGCGGAAGACCACGCCTTTTGTGCCATCCCAGCACGTGTTTAAGTCTAAATCATGGCAAATAAGTGAAACGTTTTTAACTGGAAGAGTCATGTTCTATTTTGTATTGAGCTTGCAAAGGGATCTGAGTGGTATTTTCTTTTCTTCCTCTATTCAAGGGCACATGTGCAGTGGAGAGAAGTGGTTCCTCATCTTATTCATGTTTTCAAAGTGAAAAAAAAAATAGGCATAATTGTAGACCTCCTTGAGCAATAGGTTTTTGTTTCTGGATGATGAAAATGGTGTCCATGTTAAAATGGGCCAAATGCAGAGAAGATATGGCCCATGGTCAGCTCCCGTTTGTAGTGAGCAAGTCTCACTTTCACTTGACACACAAGATGCCTTGGATGGGGAGGCCAGCAGCCTTCCTAAGACCACAGAGCTGGTGAGGACCACAGCGCTCCCAAATCTATGTTCCCACTGCTAGAAATCATGCTTTTTCTATTGTGAATAAATGTGAAAGTCAGAACCAAAAAGAGATATATCCTTATTTAGGTATGCCCAGTGTCTTCACTGCTATTTAAAAGTAAATCACATACCAAAAACAACAACAAAAGTTATAAATGAAGGCCCAGAGCCCACTCAGATGATAGCAATCACAGCAAACAGGCCAGTTCCAAGCACTCCTGGGTGCTGCAGCCATACTCAGCTGACACTCAGGTGATGGGTAAAAACTCGTCCCTTGTGCCTGTGACCAGGACTGAGTGTCAGATGAAAGGTACTCAGCCAGTGAGAGAACGAATCTCCCTTGTAGCTCATCTAGGGTCCCTGACAGCAGCCTAAGACACAGCTGATGAGCAGAAACGAAAGGAGTAAGAAACCTCAGCCTCAGGAACCCATGGCTTGCAGAAGCAGAGACTCAGTGTGGCTCCATGCTGGCTGCAGTGATCAAGAGCCTCTGCCTTGCTTTGGTGGCATCTGAGGCTGGGGCTGCCCCTTAGCTTTGGAGCTCCAGGGCTGGTTCCCCGCCAGTGCTGGGCAGACGAATGAATGAATGAATGAATGAACGAACTAATAATGAAGGAATAGATATGGAAGTTCTCTGTCAATAGAGCCAGGCAAGTCAGCCACTGGCCAAGAGGAGTTTCTGAGGAACCCCACCCCACACAGCCCAACTCAGTTTTCCCCACCTGAAAGGGAGGCTTGGGAAAGAGGCAACTTCATGCCAGGGCTCCCTCCACCTCAGAAGATTCTCAAACAGCAGCCACTGCCCTATGTGATCCAGCCATGAGGCCAGAGCCACACAGCTCCATGACCTCATGCCTCACGATGAGGATGCTGTCAGGGATGTGGGAACTCACGCCACATGACGAGGACACTGTCAGGATGCTGTCATGACGAGGATGTGGGGAAGGGGCTTTGTGGTACAGTCCCTGATCATCAGGTCACGCTGTGGACCCTGGAGCTAAGTCCCTGGCAAAGCTGTCTGGCCTCTGGAACGCTGGTCTGGAAGGAAGCTGCTGCCAGCAGCTACTCCTCTAGAGGGCATGGAGACTTGGGGATGAAACAGCTGGTGCCTATGAACCTATGCACACAATGGGATGTGACTGAGGTCTGTCTGCGGGGCAAATGCGGGGAAACTCCCTTTCCTCTGCAGCTGGGTCCAGTGCCATCCATCATACAGTGAATGCTTTGTGTTACCTTTCCTTATTACGCGCTAGTTGACAGTCCTTGGAGCAAGTCAGACTTGACTGTTTCTTCAAATTCCTCTTATTGGAAAGAGTCAGTTCCAATCGAGCCATCTCCAATCCCATGGGGCACTGGCCCCTAAGAGAGGTGCCAGCTGCTTTGCCAGAGATGTGTATGTATGCAGGAAATGTGACTGAATGGTCAAATGAGGGGGTCTTTAGGGACTTCCCAGCAGCATGGATGCCCTTTCCCCACACCCTGGCCATCAGAGCATGCAGGGAACACACCCCTAAGGGCAGTTCTGGAAGAACTCAGCCAGCTCCACCTGGATGGAGGGGGGGTGGTGGCTACTGGGAGAAGCACCGGGGGAGGGGGTGTCCCCTGTGGTCAGCTGAGCTCACTGTGAGCAGAAGCACGAACTAGTCCTGAGGCACAGGCAAGAAAGAGGAGGACACAGGAGCCCCATCCCACAGCACATGGGCTCCATGTGGGTTCTCGGTGGGGAGAAGCTGCATGTGGCACTCAGACCCTAAGTCCCCTCTGGTTTGCCTGGGGTGTGTAACTCTGATTTAGAGATAACCCGGCTCTTCAGGAGCACAGGCTTGGCCATTCCCAACTCATCTTCTGTCTTCTGTGTCCTGTGTGAAGAGTACATTCTAAAAGCACAGTAATTAAAACCATTGGAATTCATTCATTGAGCTTATACTTATTTGGTACCTACCAAATGCAAGACACTGTTCTGATTGTGGGGGACAAAGCCATGAAGCTTATATTACAAAAGAGATGATAGGCAACAAATACCAGAACCAATAAATAGGTAAGAAAATTCAGTGTGATGAATGCTGTCATGGAGATGAAGCAAAGGCAGAGAGTGACTCAGAGAGCCAAGCTGCCTTGGCGAGGGCAGCACGGGAAGGTTTTCTGGAGAGCAGACATTGGAACTGAGACCTGAATAATGGAAAAAAACAACAGGCAGCCAATGAAACCGAATGGGAGCTCAAACGCATGAGCACACAGAGCATGATAAGGGCACGTCATCACCATTTATGGGCAGAAGGTTTACTGGGTCTAGGGAGCCGGGGAAGGTGGCTGGTAATTGGACTATGTTCTGCTTTTTCGAGTAATGCACAATCTAATCCACATGTGAGTTAACGATTTAAGCGCAAAGAGCCATCACAACAGAGCCCTGGAAGATGCCACGTAGAGATTTATCTTTTCCAAGGTGGAAGGTCCGCTCGGCGCAGGGACTCAGGAGAGACAGTGTGACGTGGTGGTTAGGGAGACCATCAGCATCAGGACAATCTGGTGGATTTTCCAATCTCAGAAACAGGATGTGTGGAGGCAAGCAAGAACTAAGAATGGTGGACGTCCCTGACGGTGTCAAGGAGCCACCATGCCAGAAGAATTGCCCACCCTACCTTTCTTCTTGTTGCGTGAGACCAGCAAGGCCCCCAACTCCTTAAAGCAAATATGTATATAAAATAAAACTTAAACATTTAAAAACCTCAAAATTAAAAAGTCCTCCAAATTTTTGAAATGGAAATTATCATAAATTCAACCTCACAGGGCTGGGGGAAGACTTATTGAGCGAGCTAACTCACAAAAACCATTAACAGCATAAATCAGAGGGTTAATAAATTTAATGAATGAAGTGTCCCAAAAATCAATGAGAAAAAATTAGGAGAAAATGAATATGGATAGGCAATTAACAAAGGAAGGAATACAAATGGAAAATAAATGTATGAGAACATGTCACAGCTATGTAATTAAATTAATGGGAAATTTAGCAAGATAACATTCTTGTCCCGCCAGCCAAGGATTTCAATGACTTTAATATCTGTTGTTGGTGAAGCTGTAGGGAAATAAAAATGGGGGCAGTAGAAGTTCTAGGAGTCACCAGAAACATCAGGCCTACAGCAGTTTGGGTTGGGGGCTGGGCACTGCAGCGGGGAGTGTGGGCGGGTCTTACGGAGATAGCCTGGGGGAAGCACCTGAGAGGGGACCCTCGGAGGCTCTGTTTTGGGTGTACACCATGGGCTTGGAAATGCCCCAAGAGCTGGCTCGACAAGAGACAAATGGCTTTATTTGTATTTTTTTAAGCCCCGCTGTGTTTTAGATCCAATACTTTAAAAAGAAATATTGCCTCTCAGTTCTGAAGTATTATTAAGAGCTTGTTGTCTCTTCAATATAAAAGCAGCACCTCCAGAAATATCTTCCTATTAGAGGCATTGATTTTTCCAGGCCTCTCATATCTTTGCTAAAGGACTTTGCTCCAGGAGCTGGTATTTCCGCACTGATGTCCTGACACGCAGATCGACAGGTGTCTGGCTGGGTGCTGGTTCTATCAAGAACAATAAACTGCAGGCACATTCCTGGCTAATAGAAATCACCTTCCAGCCCTGCTCTGAGATTGAGATTCCAGACGCCTGGCGACCGAGCTTTTACAGGGCAGGAGCTCCCGGCTCCATGCCTGGTGAAAACATATTTGCACACGGTGCATGGCAGGGCTGCTGCCTGCTCCTTGGCCTTATTAACATCACAGCTGACAAGGGTCCCGCTGGACTCTGTGCCTCGGCAGCCCTATTACCATGCTCCAGGCTCCTGTCTGCCTCTCTCCTTCCTGCCTGAGGAAGGTATTTATGGCTCCACGGGATCGTAAATGTTATGACAGTGAAAAAAATCAGACTGAGATCTCTTGTCTGACTCAGCACTGTTGAACATCTATTTAGATCTTGAAATTAAAATCTCATGCCTTCAAAAGTCCTTGAGAAGATAGCAAAGGACATCTCGGTGCTGCGTTTCATGACAGAAAAGCGTTCAATCATGCACACATTATGCCACATAAAAATAAGCTCCTTTGTTAATTTGAGTCACCAGAATTTATTAATCATCTATTGTCTGTGGGACTTTGTTCTGGGGACCATAATAGCAGCTGAAATAAAAGAGGCACAATAGCCAGACTCTGCTTCCTGTGGCAATTGCAAGCCAGCGAAACACATGAACAATTAAACTCCATTAAATTCCAGCACAAGGTAAGACAACATAACGGCTAAGTGGAAAATCATGGAAGCCAAGGAAATGGAGCAATTAATTCTCAAACGAAAGGGATGATCTGGGCAGAGAGATCACAGAGTAACCTTTTCTCTGCAAAGCTGCTCTTCCCAGCGCCCCCTATTCCAAAGACAGGCACAGTGTGCACCTGTCCCCGCTGCCAGGCCCCAGCATCACTCTGATCTGCTCCTGTCCCCCAGAGCCCATGTTTAGTTTATCCCTGGGTCCTCCCTCCCCAAGCCGCTTCTCTCTATCCCGGTGCCAAGCATCCGCTCCTGGTTTCCATTGCCTGTCCCAGGGATGGCGCCCCGCTCCAGTCTTGTTCCCCGAACGCACCAAAGCTAAAATGAATATTACAAATGTAAGTAGGAACATGTTCTGGACTAGAACCAAGTAAGGGCTCCACGTTGCCCTCAAGCTAAAGTCTGGAGTTCTTAACAGGCTTGGGAGATCTCCTCACACTCCTCTCCCCACTCACACCATCTTCATCATCATCCAGCTCCTCACTGCACCCTGCTCTGCTCTGTGCGATGGTCTCCCAGACACCAGACTGGGCTCCCCCTCACTCCTGCAATGTCCATGCAACCCTCCCATCTCCCCATGGAGGTCAACTCCTCTGAGACTCCGAGGCTGGACTGCGAGGCGTCCTGCTCCTCCTACCATAGCTCCTGGCACCTTACCCAGACTGTCATTCCCATGCTGTGTGACGATGGCCTTTGAGCCAACCCAGGAGCTCCACAGGGCAGGGACAGCATCTGTCAAGGTCACCTTCTCCTCTCCAGCACCTTGCCCCGTGCCTGCCCCACAGGATATGTGGAAGCCCTTTCCATGGCGGAGACATCTACCTGGGACGTGAAGCATCAAAAACTGATAATCAGGAGATAGTGGAAAAAGTGTTTAACATGTGCAAAGGCTCAAAAGCAGAAGATATGTAGGCTTTTTAGAGAATTACAAAAAATAGGGACATGTTGAGATAGTAGGTTGGAAAGGCAGATTGAGGCCAGGTCATAGAAGGCCTTGAATGTCAGGCTAAGGAGTGAGGAGAGACTTCTACTGCCACAGACAAGATTTGCTGTCCAACCCTAAACAATCTAAGAAGAAAATCCGAAGAAACATACCAAGCAACAGTTTTCAGGATGCCAGGCTTGGGGCTATGAAGAACAGCAACATGTGAGAGTCAGGTGTGTTCATGAGGTGAGCCCTGGGACGCTGCTCCTCACTGTCTTGAGGGAGCCCCAGGCCATAGCACAAGGAAAGGGAGGCCCAGTGGGGCCTGGTGGTTCCCAGGAGTTCAGGAGACAGAACTGCAACTCTGGAAATCCAAGGTGGCCAGAATTTGAGAAGCGGAGTGCTGACCGAGAGAGAACTCTAACGTTCTGCAAAAAGAATGCCCTGAGATATTCAGCAAAGTACTGATGAGTATGGAGCGGTGGATGTGGGAGGGGCTTACATGAGGTTAGGGAAAAAGCTACCCAAAAAGATTAGAAAACAGTGCTTCACATAGGGCCGTAACTCGTGCTTGTTTCCACCAACCAGATTTAGAAACCATAATTCATCGTACATTGGGAAAAATATTCAGGAAGGTCTCGCCTCAATTGTGGGCAATGGTTATTCTAGATAGTGTACTGCCATGGACCCACTTCACAAATCAGAGAAGCAAGACCTGGAAGAATCAAGCTGTTTCCCATTAACTGTGTCTCAGAACAGCATTCAATTATATTTATGGTAATATAAAAATATCCACTACAGTCCAATTATCCCTGATGAGCATTGATGCTAAAATCCTCCCCAAAACACTAGCAAACTGAATTTAACAACATATTAAAAATATCATTCATCACAACCAAGTGGGATTTATCCCTGGGATGCACGGATGGTTCAACATACATAAATTAAACAGTGTGATACATTATATCAACTGAATTAAGGACAAAAACCATATAATCGTTTCAACTGATGCTGGAAAAGCATTTGATAACATTCAACATCCCTTCATGGTAAAACCCTCAAAAAACTGGTTATAGAAGGAATATAACACAATACAATAAAAAACTATATACAACAGACCCACAGCTAGTATTACACTCAGTAGGGAAAAACAAAAAGTCTTTCTTCTAAGATCTGGAACATAAGGATGCCCGCTGTCACCACTGGTATTCAACATAGTACTCGAAGTCCTACCTAGGGCAATTAGACAGGAGAATGAAATAAAAGGCATCTAAATTGAAAAGGAAGAAGTCAAATTATCCTTGTTTGCAGATGATATAATCTTATATTTGGAAAAACCTAAACCACTCCACCAAAACAACTATTAGAATTGATAAACTAATTCAGTAAAGTTGCAGGCTGCAAAATCAACACACAAAACTCAATAGCATTTCTGTATGCCAACAGCAAACAATCTGCAAATGAAATAAAGAAAGTAATCCCATTTATAATGGCTACAAATAAAATAAAATACCTAGGAATAAACTTAACCAAAGAAGTAAAAGATCTCTATAATAACAACTATAAAACATTGAAACAAGAAATTGAAGATGACATTTAAAAAATGAATATTAAGAATAAATATTAAGATGTCCATGCTACCCAAAACAATCTATAGATTCAATGCCATTCCTATTAAAATACCATTGACATTCTTCACAGAAATAGAAAAAAAAAATTAAAACATATGTGGAACCACAGAATACCCAGAATAGCCAAAGCCATCCTGAGCAAAAGTACAAAACTAGAGGAATCATATTACCTGACTTTAAAGTATACTACAGAGCTATAGTAACCAAAACAGCATGGTACTGGCATAAAAAGAGACACATAGACCAATGGAGCAGAATAGATAACTCAGAAATAAATTTATACATCTACAGTGAACCCATTTTCAACAAAAGTCCCAAAAACATACATTAGGGAAAGGACATCTCTTCAATAAATGATGCTGGGAAAACTGAATATCCATATGCAGAAGAGTGAAACTTAACCCCTATCTCTTGCCATGAATCAAATCAAAATGGATTAAAGACTAAAATCTAAGAGGTGAAACTATGAAACTGCTAAAGGAAAACATTGAGGAAACTCTCCAGGACATTAGTCTGGGCAAAGATTTCTTGAGGAATATTCTACAAGCACAGGCAACCAAAGCAAAAGTGGACAAATCAGATCACATCAAGTTAAAAGGCTTCTGCACAGCAAAGGAAACAATCAACAAAGTGAAGCAATAACCCACACAATAGGAGAAAAATTTGCAAACTATCTGGCAAAGGATTAATAACCCTTGAATATATAAAGAGCTCAAACAACTGAAAAGGAAAAATATTTAATAATTCAATTAGAAATGAGCAAAAGATATGAATAAACATTTCTCAAAAGAAGACATACAAATGCGAAACAGGTATATGAAAAGGTGCTCAACGTAACTGATCATCAGAGAAATGCAAATCAAAATTATAATGAGATACCATCTCATCCCAGTTAAAATGGCTTTTATCCAAAAGACAGGAAATAACCAATGCTGGCAAGATTTTGGACAAAATAGCGAGCTCATGCAGTGTTGGCGGGTATATAAAGTCATACAGCCACTTGGAGAACAGTATGGAGGCTCCTCAAAAAACTAAAAATACAATTACCATACGATCTAGCAATCCCACTGCTAGGCTGATAAAGTTTGGCTGTGTCCCCACCAAAAATCCCATCTTGAATTGTAATCCTCATAACCCCAATAATCCCCATGTGTCAAGGGCACAACTAGGTGGAGGTAATTGGATCATGGGGGGCAGTTTCCCCCACGCTGTTCTCATGACAGCGAGTGAGTTCTCAGGAGATATGATGGTTTTATAAGTGTCTGGCATTTCCCCTGCTTGCACTCACTCCATCCTGCCGCCCTGTGAAGAAGGTGCCTGCTTCTCCTTCGCCTTCCACTATGATTGTGAGTGTTCTGAGGCCTCCTCAGCAATGCGGAACTGTGAGTCAATTAAACCTCTTTCCTTTATAAATTACCCAAACTCAGGTATGTCTTCATAGCAGTGTGAGAATGGACTAATACATAGGTATATACCCAAAATAAAGGAAATCAAAGTATATCAGAGAAATATCTTCATTCCAATGCTTATTGCAGCATTATTCACAGTAGCCAAGCTATGACATCAACCTAAAGTTCCATCAACAGTTGAATGAGTAAAGAAAATATGGTGCATGTTCACAATTGAGTACTATCCAGCCATAACAAAAGAATGAGGTCCTTTTATTTCCAGTAACATGGTTCAAACTGGAGGACATTATGTTAAGTGAAATAAGCCTGGCACAGAAAGACAAACTTTGCATGTTCTCACTCATTTGTGGGAGCTAAAAATTAAAACAATTGAATTCATGGAGATAGAGAGTAGAATGATAGTTATCAGAGCCTGGGAAAGGTAGTGGGGTTTGGGGGCAGGTGGGGACAGTTAATGGGTACAAAATGTCATTAGATAGAATAAATAGGAACTAGTATTTGACAGCACAGCAGGGCGAGTACAGCCAATGGTAATTTAATATATATTTTAAGATAACTAAAAGAGTATAATTGGAATGTTTGTAACACAAAAAAATGATAAATGCTTGCGATGATGGATGTCCTATTTACCCTGTGTGATTATTACATGTTGCACGTCTATGTCAAAGTATCTCATGTATCCCACAAACACATATATACACCTACTATGTAAATCAAAATTTTAATAGTTATATCCAGCACCTAAGTGAAATGCCTGACATCTAATCAAAGGTGAGCAAATACACGAAGAAATGGGGAAAAAAAACCACAAGGAGAAAAATAATCAATCAGCCAAAACCTATCCAGAACCGACACAGATGTTACATTTAGCAGACAAGGACATTTAAAATGATTACGAGTGTATTCCATATGTTCAAAAGTTTCTTAGAAACCTGAAAGATATAAACTAAAGAACAAAACAGAAATTCCAAAGTCAAAAACTCCAATGTTTGAAGTGAAAATTACACTGGATCTGTAGATTACACACTGCAGAAGAAAGGAAGAGTAAACATGAAGACGTAGCAAAAGAAATTGCTCAAAATAAAGCACAAAGAGATTAAAAAAATTAGTTCCTTATGGGACAACCTTAAGAGATTTAACATACCTGTATATTGAATCTGTAAAGGGGTGGGTGGAGGGAGGAGCAGAGAGAAAAGTAAAGAAATCGTGGCTAAGAAGTATTTTTGGTAACTTAATTGATATTGATAAAATAATAAATCTACATATCTAAGAAGCTTAATGAATCCTGAGCTTAAAATGATGGGAGACCTGTGATAAACAGAACATCTTAAAAACAGAGAAAAACAAACTCATTATATACAAAAAAAAAAGAAAAGAAACAACCCAAGGATAAGGATGACAGCCTGTTACTCATCAGAAATAATGTTAGAAGACACAAAGCAGCCTCTTTAAAGGACTGAAAGAAAAAATTATAAACCTAGAATTCTATACACAGGCTAAGTCCTTCAAAAACAAAGGCAAAATAAAGACATCTGCAGGAACGCTCATGCTAAAAGAATTTATAATGACAATAATTTATAACTTATAATGACAACGCCTACACTACCAGCAATGTGAAGGGAAATCCTCCCTACAGAAAGAAAATTATTCCAGATGGAAATACAGGTGTGCAGAAAGGAATTAGTGTACAGGAATCGGTACTTACCCTGGTAAATGTATAAGATTTTCCCCTTTTACTTAGATATCTTTCAAAGTTAATTGGCTGTTTAAAGAAAAAATAAGATAGTGTAGAGTTGATAACACATGAATAAATAAAATATTTGACAAAAATAGCTTACCAACTGAGAGGAGAAAGATGGTAGGTGCTATGTTAAGGCTCTCCTGTGTGCAGAAGTATGGTGTCTCTTCAAGATAGACTGTGATAAATTAAAGATGAATGCTATAAATCCTACAGTAATCACTAAATTTTTAAAAAGCATTATAACCAATAAGCCAACAGATGAGTAAAATTATAACATATCTACCATGAAAAGAAAGCAAAAAACCAGGAAAGGGGGGCAAAGAAAAGATAGAACAAATAGAAAACACAGAGCAAGCTTAATTAAGAACTGAAACCTATAAAATCGATAGTCACATTAAATGTAATCTGACTAGACAGTCCAATTAAAATGAAGATATGTCAGACTGGATGAAAATCAAGACCCACGTATCTGCTTCCTATAAGAAAGCCACTTTAAATATAAACACAAAAATGAGTTAAAAGCATACGGAAAATACATATCACACTAACGCTGTCAAAAGAAAGCTGGACTATTTTATATCAGACAAAACAGTTTCAGAGCAAAGATTCTCAAGAGGGACTTAGAAGGCCACTTTATAGTGAAAAGGGGATCAACTGATCAAAAAGCTCAAACAAGTGTGAAACCTTTATGAACTGAATAACTGAGTAATAACTGAAAACCTGTATGAGCTTCATAATACATTAGGCCACAACTGACCTAAGAGCAGAGAAAAACAGAAAAATGAACAATTATGACCAGAAATTCCACTACTTTTCCCTTAATAACTGATTGAAGAAGTAGAAAGAAAATCAGCAATGATATAGTCCACTTTAGCAATGCTATCAACAAACTTGTCTAGGTTTATGGAATACTCCACCCAGCAACAGCAGAATGCAGACTCTCTTCAAGTGCACACATAAAGTTTACTTGTGTAGAGCATGTTCTGGACTATAATAAGAGACTAAACAAATTGGAAAGGTTTCCAAGTCGTAAAATTATGTGCCTGAAAAAAAATGGAATTAAATTAGAAATTAATAACAGAAAGCTATGTGGAACATGCCCAGATATATGGAAACAAAATAACACACTTTTAAATAACTCATAGGTCAAAGAAACCAAGAGGTAAATTATGAAGTATTTCAAACTGAATGAAAATGAAAACGCATTATATCAGAATGTGTGGCTAAAGGAGTAATTAGGGTGGAATTTATAGCACCAAATACTTGTAGTAGAAAAGAAGAAAGGTCTTAAATCAGGGACAACAGCTTCCTTTTTAAGAAATTATAAAAATAATGGTAAATTAGACAGGACGCGGTGGCTCACACCTGTCATCCCAGAACTTAAGGAGGCAGAGGCGAGGGGATTACTTGAGGTCAGGAGTTCGAGACCAGCCTGGCCAACATGGTGAAACCCTGCCTCTATTAAAAATACAAAAATAAGCTGGGTGTGGTGGCGGGTGCCTGTAATCCCAGCTACTCAGGAGGTTGAGGCAGGAGAATCGCTTGAACCCTGGAGGCAGAGGTTGCAGTGAGCCGAGATCGAGCCATGCACTCTAGCCTGGGCAACAGAGAAAGACTCTGTCTCAAAATAAATTAATAAATTAAATTAAATAATGGTAAATTAAACCCAAAGCAGAAGAAAGAAACGATAAAAATGGAAACTGAAGAAAAAGAAAACAGAATGAATAAAACCAAAGCTAGTTCTTTAAGATTACATAATTGATAAACTGATCAAGAAACAAAGACAAGACAAAAATTACTAGATAGGAATGAGAAGTGATGACACCATCAACTCAATCAATAGGTATTAAAAGAATAATCAGGAAACATTATGATCAACTTTAAGCCTATACATTCGAAGGCATATATTAAATGAAAGGTTTCTTGAAAGATACAAACTATCAAAGCTCACTGAAAAATAGACAATGTTAATAGCCTTATACCTATTTAAGAAATCAAATTTAAAGTTAAGAATACTATACACGGCCGGGCGCGGTGGCTCATGCCTGTAATCCCAGCACTTTGGGAGGCTGAGGTGGGCGGATCACGAGGTCAGGAGATCGAGACCATCCTGGCTAACATGGTGAAACCCCGTCTCTACTAAAAATACAAAAAAAAATTAGCCGGGCGTGGTGGCGGGCGCCTGTAGTCCCAGCTACTCGGGAGGCTGAGGCAGGAAAATGGCGTGAACCCGGGAGGCGGAGCTTGCAGTGAGCCGAGATTGCACCACCGCAGTCCAGCCTGGGCGGCAGAGCAAGACTCCGTCTCAAAAAAAAAAAAAATATATTATACACACACCTACACACACCCACCCCTCTGTGACCAGATCCCTTTATTAGTAAATTATAGAAAATATGTTAGAAAGAAATATATCAGTTCGCCACAAACATGTTCATAAAATTGAAGTGGAGGTAATACATCCCAATTCATTATTCGAGACTAGAACTACCCCAATTTCAAAATATATCATCAGAAAAGAAGAATAGATAAATATCCCTCATAAACATAGATGAAGAAATCACCTAAACACAACTTTAGCATACTATCCACCAATATATTAAAACAATAATATATCAGGACCAAGTACAGTTTATCCCATAAATATAAAGTTTGTCTAACATTTGAAAATCAATATGTCACCATATTGACAAAATGAAAAATAAAAGCTATATGATCATCTCAGTTTAACAGAAAAAGTGTTTTATAAACTCCAACATCTGCTTTCATAAAAAAAACTTAGCAATCAAGAAATAAAAGCAAACTTCCTCACCCAGATAGAGGTCATCTATAAGAAAATTACAGCTAACATCATAATGCTGAAACAGTGAATGCTTTTCAGCTAAGATCAGGAATAACACAAGGATGTTCACGGTCACCACGTCTATTCAATAATATTAGAGGTCCTGTCCCGTGCACTCAGGCTGGAACAAAAAATAAAAGGCATACAGACTGGCAAAGCAGTAAAACTGTATTTGTTCCTAGATGGCATGATCACTGATAACAAAAATTCAGTGAAATCTACAAAAGCTACTAGGGAAAATAAAATAGTTTAGCAAGGTTGCAGGATAATACACCAATATTTGAAAATCAATTTTGTTACTATATCCTAGCAAAAATATTCAGAAATTTAAATTAAAAATATATAGTTTATAATAGCATTAAAATATGAAAGAGATAAATCCAACAAAAATATATATGTAGTGAAAACTATAAAATACTGCTAAGAGAAATTAAAGACTTAAATAAATGAAAATATACATATTATTCATAGGTCAGAAGACTCAGTATTGTTAAGATGTCAATTTTCTCCAAATTGATTTAGAGATCCAATGTTATCCCAAACAAAATCTCATAAGGCTTTCTGTTGAAACTGACAAATTGATTTGAAAATTCATATGAAATTGCAAGGACCTAGAATAATGAAAAAGAATGTTGAAAAAGTAAGAATAATATTGGAGGAATCACTCTACTTGAAGTCTTATTATAAAGTTACAGAAATCAAAATGTGTATTATAACTTTCAAAATGGACAAGTCAAAGGTACGAAGTACAGATTCCAGAAACAGATACATTAGTACAGACGCTAATTTGACAAAGGTGCAAAATCATTCAGTGGGTAAAGGATAGCTTTCAACAAATGGTGCTGAAAATAATTAATCTTCTATATGCAAAAAATAAACTTTGAAAGCTACCTCACATCATGCAAAAATTTAACTCAAGTGTTCCACGACATAAATGTAAAACTCAAACTCTAAAGCTTCTAGAAGAAAATACAAGTAAAATAAAATTTTAGGTAAAGACTTCTCAGATAATGTACCTAAAGCACAATACATAAAATTTTAAAAATTATAAGTTGGAACTCATCAAAACTATGCATTTCTGTTCTTCCAAAGACAGTTTAAGAGCATGAAAAAGTATCATGACAAAGTATTTGCAAATTGCACATCTGACAGAGGATGTATCCAGAATCCATCTGGACGTATGTCCAGAATCTATCGAGAACACTCAAAACGCAATAAAAAAATAAAAACCCAATTTTTTAAGTGGACAAAATATTAGAGCAGGTGTCTTATCAAAGAAGATATATGGATAGCAAGTAATCACATAAAATATCTTTAATAACATTAGTCATTAGGGAAACGCAAATTAAAACCATGATGAGAAACCACTACACACCTATTGGAATGACAAAAATTAATAAGACTGCTCATACCCAGTATTAATGAGGATGTGGGCAATTAGAACTTTCCTGCATATGAAACAGTACAAACACTTTAGAATGCAGTTTTCCATACATTTCAGCATGCATTATTTTTTATTTATTTCTTTATTTTTTGAGATGGAATTTCACTCTTCTTGCCCAGACTGGAGTGCAATGGCAAGGTCTCGGCTCACAGCAACCTCCGCCTCCCAGGTTCAAGTAATTCTCCTGTCTTAGCCTCTTAAGTAGCTGGGATTACAGGCATGCACCGCCACACCTAGCTAATTTTTGTATTTTTTAGTAGAGGGGGGTTTCACAATGTTGGCCAGGCTGGTCTCAAACTCCTGACCTCAGGCAATCCACCTGCCTCAGCATGCATTTAACATACGATCTTGCCATTGTACCCCCCAGTGTTTACCCTGGTGTAAACGAGGCACATGCCCTACAAAGATTTTTACATGAATGTTCACAGCAGTTTTATTTATAAGAACCAAAAACTTGGGGTTGGGGCATGGTTTCACCCATAGATGAGTGGATAAGCATACAGTGGTATGTATACACAATGGAATAGTTCTCAGGGGTGATACAAAATAATTAATATTGACGCATGCAACAACATGAATGAATCTGCCACAATTATGGTGAGTGAAGGCAGACAGATAAAAATGAGTATGTCTGGCCTGGCACGGTGGCTCATGCCTGTAATCCCTGCACTCTGGGCGGCCAAGGCTGGTGGATCACGAGATCAAGAGATGGAGACCAGGCTTGCCAACATGGTGAAACCCTGTCTCTACTAAAAATACAAAAATTAGCTGAGCATGGTGGCAGGCACCTCTAATCCCAGCTACTCGGGGGACTGAGGCAGGTGAATCACTTGAATCCAGGAGGCAGAGGTTGCAGTGAGCCGAGATCGTGCCACTGCACTCCAGCCTGGTGACAGAGAGAGACTCCATCTCAAAAAGAAGGAAAAAAAGAATATGTCCAGTATGGTTCCATTTCTGTAAAACTCTAGTGTTGCAGTGACAGAAAGCAGATGAGTATGAGCAGGTGCCTGGAGGAGGGCGTGCACATAGGGTCAGAAGGGCAACATCATTAAGAGATATGAAGCTTGTGGAGTGATGGACAGGTTCATTCTCTTGATTATGTCAATGATTGTATAGATGTATGCATATATCAAAACTTACCAAATTGTACACTTTAAATATGTACAATTTACTGGAGCTAATAAGTATAGTAAGGTCACAAGATACAGGATCAATATATAGCTAAAAATAACAATTGTATCTCTATATACAAAATATAAACAGTCCAAAAATGAAATTAGGAATACCATTCACAATATCATCACAAAAGATAAAATACTTAGGAATAAAATTAACCAAAAAAATGCAATACTGTTGCACTGAAAATTTCAAAATATTGCTGAGAGAAATTAATATCTAAATAAATGGAAAGGCCATCCAAGTTCACGGACTGGAAGACTAAATGTTGTTAAAATAGCAAGTCTCTACAAATTGGCCTTTAGGTTCAACACAGTCTCTATCAAAATTCTAGTGGGCTTTCTTGCAAAAGGTGACAAAGTGATTTTAAAATTATTTTTTCTTTTAACTTTTATTTAAGGTTCAGAGGTACATGTGCAGACTTGTTATATAGGTAAACTCAAGTCATGGGGGTTTGTTGTACAGATTATTTTGTCACCTGGGTAGTAAGCATAGTACCCAATAGGGATGTGTTCTGATCTTCTCCCACCTCCAGCCTCCAACTTCAAGCAGGCCCCAGTGTCTGTTGTTCTCCTCTTTATGTCCATGTGTTCTTATTATTTAGTTCCCACTTACAAGTGAGAACAGCAGCATTTGACTTTCTGTTCCTGTTTTAGTTTACTCAGGATAGTGGCCTCCAGCTCCATCCATGTTGCTGCAAATTACATGATCACATTATTTTTTATGGCTGCTTAGTATTCCATGGTGCGTATGTACTACATTTATTTTTATCCAGTCTACCACTGATGGGCATTTAGGTTGATTCTATTTCTTTGCTATTGTGAATAGTGCTGTGAGGAACATACTCATACTTGTGTCTTTATGGTAGAATGATTTACATTCCTTTGGGTATATACCCAGTCATGGTATTGCTGATCAAGTGAAAATTCTTGTTTAATTCTTTGAAGAATCACCACACTGCCTTCCACAATGGCTGAACTAATTTACACTCTCACCAACAGTGTAATAAGCATTCCCTTTTCCCACAATCGCATCAGCATCTGTTATTTTTTCACTTTTTGATAATAACCATTCTGACTGGTGTGAGATGGTATCTCACTGTGATTTTGATTTGCATTTCTCTAATGATCAGTGATGTTAAGCTTTTTCTAATATGCTTGTTGGCTGTGTGCATGTCTTCTTTTGAAAAGTGTCTGTTCATGTTCTTTGCCCACTTTTTAATGGGGTTGTTTGTTTCTTGTAAATTTAAGTTTCTTATAGACGCCAGATATTAGACCTTTGTCAGATGCATAGTTTGCAAATATATTTTTCCACCCTGTAGGTTGTCTGTTTACTCTGTTGATAGTTTATTTCACTGTGCAAAAGCTATTTGGTTTAATCAAAACCCCGTTAGTCAATTTTTGCTTTAGTTGCAATGCTTAGGGCATCTTCATCATAAAATCTTTTCCAGTTCCTATGTCCAGAATGGTATTTGCTAGGTTGTCTTCCACGGTTTTTATAATTTTAAGTTTTGCATTTAAGGCTTTAATTTATCTTGAGTTGATTTTGTATACGGTATAAGAAAAAGGTCCAGTTTCAATGTTCTGAATATGGCTAGCCAGTTATCCCAGCACCATTTATTGAATAAGGAGTTCTTTCCCCATTGCTCGTTTTTGCCAGCTTTGTCAAAGATCAGATGGCTATAGGTGTGTGGTACTATTTCTCAGCTCTCTATTCTGTTCCATTGTCTATATATCTGTTATTTTGTGCCAGTACCATGCTGTTTTGGTGACTATAGCCCTGTAGTATAGTTTGAGTCTAATGAGGTGATGCCTCCTGATTTGTTCTTTTTGCTTAGGATTGCTTTGTCTACTCAGGCTCCTTTTTGGTTGCATACGAATTTTAAAATATGGAAGTCCAAAAGATATAGAATAGCCAAAACAGTTTTGAAAAAGCAGAGCAAAGTTAAAAGACTTCTAAGTTTGTTAGAAGTATTATCAAGATAGTATGATCTGGCTTAAGGATAGACATATAGCTCAGTGGAACAGAACTGCTAGTCTGAAAACAAATTCCTATATTTATAGTCAATTGATTTTGGGGAAAGGTGCCAAACAAGCAATAGGCTGGGGACAGTATTTGCAAAACACATACCTAATAGAGATCTTCTGTCCAGAATATACAAACAACTCTTACAACTTAATAATAAAAAGATAACCCAATGAAAACATCAGCACAAAATTTCAATAGACATTTCTGCACAGAAGATGTACAAATGACTAATAAGCACATGAAAAGATGCTCCACACAATTAGTCATTAGAGAAATGCTAATTAAATCCACAAGATACTATTTCTTTTTTTCTTTTTTTTTTTTTTTTTTTTGAGACAGTCTCACTCTGTCACCCAGGCTGGAGTGCAATAGCATGATCTGGGCTCACTGCAAACTCCGCCTCCCGGATTAAAATGATTCTCCTGCCTCAGCCTCCTGAGTAGCTGGGATTACAGATGCATGCCACCATGCCTGGCTAATTTTTGTATTTTTAGTATAGATGGGGTTTCACCATGTTGGTCAGGCTGGTCTGGAACTCCTGACCTTCTGATCCACCCACCTCGGCCTCCCAAAGTGCTGGACTTAACAGGTGTGAGCCACCACACCTGGCCACAAGATACCATTTCACATCCACTAGAATAGCTATAATTTTACAAAGACAGACAACAACAAATGTTGGAGAGGATATGGAAAAATTGGAATGCTCATACATTACTGATGGGAATATAAGATGGTGATATGGTTTTGCTCTGTGTCCTCTCCCAAATCTCATCTCAAATCATAATCCCCAGGTGTTGAGGGAGGGACCTGGTGGGAGGTGGTTGAATCATGGGGATGGTTTCTCCCATGCTGTTCTCGTGATATTGAGTGAGTTCTTATGAGATCTGATGGTCTGAAAGCGTGGCACTTCCCCTGCCCGCCCTCCTGATGCCATGTAAGATGCGCCTTGATTCCCCTTCACCTCCCACCATGATTGTAAGTTTCCTGAGGCCTCCTCGCCATGTGAAACTGTGTGTTAATTAAACCTCTTTCTTTACAAATTACCCAGGCACAGGTATGTCTTTCTAGCAGTGTGAGAACAAACTAATACAGTTAGTGTGGCCACTTTGGAAACCAGTTTGTTAGTTTCTTAAAAAGTTAAGTGTACATTTACCATATGAACCAGCAATTTCAAGCTTACATATCCATACAAGGGAAATGAAAATATACATCTACACAAAAACTTTTACATGTTTCATTGCTGCACTTTTCATCATACCCCAAAATTGACAACACAAATGTCCATCAACCGTAAATGAGTAGACAACAGAATACAGTTCTGCAACAAAAGGGAAGAATGTCATACACATGCTGGAACACGGATGAGCCGCAAAACTTCACATTGAGTAAACAAAGCCAGGCACAAGACTCTACACATCGCATGATTCGATTTAGAAAAAATATCCAAAAGAGGCAAAGCTACAAAGAAAGAAAGTAGATGAGTAGGCAGATGAATGAACACAAGGAATCATGTTGGGTGATGAAATGCTCTAAAGCTGATGTGTGGTGATGGGTGAGCAACTTTGCGAATTTACTAAAAATCATTGACTTATAAACTTGAAGACAGCAATATATGTAAGACGCAAAATATACCTCCATTGAGATATTTAAAAACAAACAAAAGAAGTGGTTTAAGAAAAGGTTACAAGTGTCTCTGAAAGTTTTTGAGGATCTGTGAATTGATCCAACCTGTACTTTAGAAAGAAAACTCCTGTCGTTATATGAAGGACAGATTGGGTATGACAGAATGACAGTTTTAAAGTAGTACAATTACTAAATATGACACCTTTCAGTCAAATGCATAATGTGGTATGAAATGTGAGGTTACCCAAGGTCCATTTCAGAAGCCCATGTAATAGACTTGACGAAACACTCTCCTAGTTTCCTAGCCATCCCCAACCCCAACAGAAAAATCCACCAAATCACATGGAATTAAAGAAAAGGGAAGGTTGTCAAGTGAGGACTTCCTTCTCACAGCCATCTGCTCTGTTGTGATTTCTGACAAAGGTGGATATGGGTTTCTGAATTACATTCCTTAAGCAGCAAAATTCTTTTTCCTATCACAGCATATTTTACTGATGTGACAAGTTGGAAATATGATAGTGATGATGTTCTGTGCCAAAAACCATTCAGCAGGTGCCTGAACTTAGCTCACTATTTGAAAGCTAGAGCCATCTGCCAATGGTAGGTGAGCCTGTCCTGAGAAATGTCAACATGGAGGTTAAGAGTAGATGTTGCACATGCCAATCCCAACTCTGATTTTGACAACTGACTCATTCCAATGCAAATACATTATATGAGTTAAAGGTATGATTTTTTGCAACATCAAAGCTTGTGCTAGCTTGTACGAAGGGACTTTGCCTGCCTAACAATTTCTTGCTTAGATCTCTGAAGGGAATTGCCATGTCACCTTCCTTTTTTAAACATTCCCTTACCCTGTCCCTCAGCATACCCCAGGCCTAATGTAATCCCTCTTCGGACACTTTGATGAAGTCATTAACATTTAGATTTTGTTCTTCATTTCCTTTGAACAACAATTGGTTTTAAGCAATAAGCCACAGCCAGACAGAAACACACCTTTCCCAGTTTTAATTCACACTGCCACCAGCTTTTATTCACACCACTAGGGAGAGATCATTCCCTCACATTTGTCTAAAATGCAACCAGCATCAATGCAGCTCATGTTTAAGGTTAAAATGAGTAAGGAATAATCCCTTCATTTGAGGAGCTGGGGTGTAGGCTTCACAGGCAAAAGAGCTATTCACAAAAGAAGAAGCCATCCTTGACAAGCAGGCTGGAGGGGTCTGCACTAAAAACCCCTACACGTGGGAATAGGAAGAGGGGTGGGAGAGGAACACCACAGGAAAGGTTGTGAAGATATAGGGGAGCTGACTGTAAATGCCCAGAGGGCTGCCATCTGAAGAGCGATTAGGCTCTAGACCCTGAGTATGGAGGCTGAAGGATAGAAGCCTTGGGGGAAATGTGGCCATCAGTCTCAGGAGGTTTTTTTCCAGCTGTCCAGCATCAGTGCGTGAGTCCTTTGGAAGGGCTCACCATTCAGAAGTCACCAGTGGAAATTAGAACAGCCCAGCACCAGAAAAGGTTGGATTTAAATAATCTACAATTTCTCTTCCAACACTGAGTCTATGATCAAAGATGATCTTCAATTTCCTTCAAATATTTATATTACAAGATTTTACACTTTTGACAAACCTGAGCATTAAGCTAAGGGAAGATTATGTCAAGTGTGGTTTAAAGGAGAAATAAAAATACATAATTCATGTTAGAAAGTTGACAAAAACTGTGAGTTTATATTTTTAAAGAGGCAAACAAGTTATGGGGAAAATTCGAATACATATAATACTTCATGCCAGATGATTGACTTGTTTCTATGATTTTATCATTAGACAATAGTCAAAAAGGAATTTGCCTCTAACAACTCATCAGAGATTCTTTACTTATGATCCCTAAAATGTAGGCCACATTTTGTTGGTATATACTTTTGCTTGTTTTCTAAGGTGAAGATCCTTAATGTCATCAAATTTGCAAAAAATCTGTGAATTCCCAAAATGCAAAAATCTCTGCATTCAGCTTTCGGTTTTGGGCAATATTGCAGACCAGACATCTCAGAAACCTTCATTCTGGGAAGAAAAAATGCTGTGAGTGTTGTGGACTAACAATTACCACAGGAACTAGTCCATGCTGCATACAGCACAGAGCTGGAGGGTCAGGAAGGCAGCAGCCCACCACCTCAACAGTGTGGTTTGCAGAGAAATTTGGGCACCCAGACACATCCAGTTGCCCAAGTGGGGCTGCAAGGGGGAGCTGGTGTCAAAGGACATAGAAGGCCAATGCTCTGCCCGATGGAGGGTATGGAGTTGCTGTCGGTCCCTGTGGGCCTGGAGGGCTGGTCATGAGGGACCACAGCTGAACTTGGATTGAAGGAGAGGGAGGACATGCTTGTGGCTGCCGGATTCCCTGTATCTGCCACTCAAACTGACCACGACGGCTTTCACTCTGTTTCCACCTTCTAAAATTATATACAACTTTTTCTTTTGGCCAATTCTATTCAACTTTTTCTTTTGGCCAATTCTATTCTATATACAGGGAAGGGAATTATGGGAATACTTCTAAGTCAACTTAGCTAAGTTAACACAGAACAAAACCACTGCAAGGTATTCTACTACCACAACAAATCTAAACAGTGCTGGAAAAATACAGAAGACATTGTCTCAAGTATGCAAATCAGTTTCAAAAATTAAGATAATACTCAGCGGCTGCCAACAGAGCCAATATTTAAAACTAAATGAGCACCAAGTCTGGTGAATAACCAGGGTGGATGCTGCCCTCCAGGGACTCGCACCCCTGCAGGGAGGCAGGATAGGAAGGCAGAACCCCTGCAGGCCCACATCCTGGCAGAAAATGAAAGTCAATCTCAACTTCCAAGCAAAGAGAGCAAGGGAACTTGAGTCTCCTGGCCCTGGCTCTGGGTGCAATGGGACGCAGTCCCCCAAGATGTTGATGTGTTGGCTTTGAGAATCGCCATCTTACTGTCTGCATGGTGCAGCAACACAAGCTGAGATTCAGATTAAAAGGGTCCCAGATAGGAAGTCTCCCAGGTTCCTGAAAGAAGCAAATCCAAATCTTTACCCTGAAAAGGGGAAGTCCCAATCATAAGGAAACAAATACACCAAACAATAAATAAGTAATAAAACAGGGACATAAAGGAACTTGAGCAACAATTGGGAGAAATAACAAAAAGCAGAACCAGACCCCAAAAGCTCAGATATTAGAATGTTACACTTGAAATATAAAATAATTACATATTCTATGAGCAAACAAAAGAGAGACAAAATATGAACAAACAATAAGAGATAAATGATCGTGCAGATTTAAAAATACACAGAAAAACTCTTGAAGAAATTAATAATATGTTAAAGTTAAAATGCATAGGATTGAACAGCCAATTAAACCAGGTGCAGAGATAATTGGTGAATGGGAAAACAGATCTCAATAAGGTATCCAGAGCATCGCATCAAGAGACAAAGAAATGGAAGATGTGAAGGAGATGGCAGGCGAGATGCAGAAACCTAGCACACGGCTCATCGGGTGAGAAGTCTAGCACGTATCTAATGGAAGTTTCAGAATGCAAAGACTGGCAGAGAGGCAATATTTGCACATACAATGTCTGGGAAGCTTCCATGCACATGAAGAACATAAATGCTCAGAATCACAAACACAATGAATTCCAGAGAGTAAATAAAAAGAAATCTCATTATAGCTTGCAATACAGAAATTATAGAAAAGTCAAAAAAAGTGCCAGGCATGGTAGCTCATGCCTGTAATCCCAGCACTTTGGGAGGCCAAAGCGGGCATATAACTTGAGGCTAGGAGTTCAAGACCAGCTTGGCTAACATGGTAAAACCTCATCTTTACTAAAAATACAAAAACAACATCAAAAAATTTAGTGGGCCATGGGGGCATGTGCCTGTAGTCCCAGCTAGTCAGGAGCTGAGGTGGGAGAATTGCTTGAACCAGGGAGGCGGAGGTTGCAGTGAGCAGAGATTGTGCCACTGCACTCCAGCCTGGGATACAGAGTGAGATCCTATCTCAATAATAAGAAGGTCAAAGAAGGTCTTAAAAGCACCCAGAAAGAAAACAGAAATAATCTAAAGTTGGATGACAATTAGTCTGGCAGCCTTCTCTCAGCAGCAACAATGGTGGCCAGAAAAGAGGAGACTGATGACTTCAATGTGCCAAGAGAACTATTCCTCGGTCTAGAGAGGCACACCCAACAAAACCCCTAGAACCAGAGCAGAACAAAGACACCTCCAACTGACAGATCTTGAACTTATTGGCGATAGAACCCCACAAAGGAGACTTCTTTTGGGAAGAAAGGAAGGTGATTCCAGAAGGAGTTTCTGAGATGGAAAATGCGTCTGTGAAAAAACAGAGCAGTAGCTATGAGTAAATTAAAGCCAGCATTAACTGTGTTATTTTACCAAAGCAAGACTAATTTATAAAGTTAAAATAATAGAATACAGATTTCCGCTTTTGGAAATGGTAGATTAGGAAGTCTGAACCAGGTCTTCATTGAAACAATGAGAAAGACTGGACAGAATGTATATTAAAAATGTATTGAAGACATGGCATCCAGCATCAGAGGAAACGCGTGACTCAGGGAGGTGAGCCCTGGCTTTCGGATCACTCTCTTCCATGGGGCTTGATCTTTATTCCAGAGAACAAGGCCAAGAAGACCAGCAGCCCATTTTACACCAAAAATTAAATCATAGCCACCTGGAAAGAGTAGGAAACCACTTTAGCTTGATAAAATTTTTCTACTTTAATAAAATGTGTTTATGATAATAACTGAAGAGTAAGAAATTAAACTATTATTATTCACAGATGATATGATTGTGTATGCACAATAAAATTCAAAGTTATGTTCAAACAAACCATTAGAGTGAGCAGGAGAGGTTTGAAAAGTTGTTGCATACACATTCAATGTGTAGAGACGATCTCTATTTCTACCTAATCAGAGTTTAAAAATACATTTTATAAAGACACTATTTACAATAATGTCAGATATATCTAGTACCTAAGAATGAATCTAACAAACAATATGCGAGACCTTTATGCATTAAAAAATGATTGAGAGAAATTAAGGAAACCCTGAATTAACAGAGGAATAAATCATGTTTTTTTTATTTAAAGGCAATATTATAAAATGTCAAATTTTTGCAAATTGATTCAAAACAGTCCAACTAAAATTACAAGTTTTCTGTTGAACTTACAAGCTTAGTCTAAAACTTAAATGGAAAGGCAAAGGACCCAGGCTAGCCTGGATGGTCGGGAAGAGGAAGAATAATGGGATACCTTGCTCCACCTGACATTCACACTGATTATAAAGCTGAAGTAATTAACACAAACTGGTACTGACGTGAGGATACACATACCAATGAAACAGAAATAAAAAGTCCAGAAATAAACCCACACACACAACATACACAGACACCTGGCTTATGACACAGCAGCACTGCAGAGCAGAGAGGAAAGGATGGCATTTTCTATAAATAATGCAGGGCTGATTGAAATGTAGACCAAACTGTGAAAAGCAAAATGGCATCACTTCTCAAAAATAACGTAAGATGGCGTTTTCATGGCTTGGAGTGGGGGATGTTTTCTTAAATAGAAAATAAAAATTATGAACTAAAATAGGTAGGATTGATAAGCTTGACTATTTTAAAATTATGAATTTGTGTTCATTAAAGGTCATCATTAAAGCTGAAAAGGCAAGCTGACTGAGTGAGAGAAGACATTTACAACACCATATCCAGCAAATATTTCATAAAAACTTCTGCCAACAGTGCGAAAGTGACAGATAATGCAGCAGAGAAAAAATAATAGGAAAGAAAAGGCAATGAACAAAAGAAGGCATTCAAATCATGAAAAAATATACAAAAGTGTGCTCAATGACATTCCTTTTTTTTCTTTCTCCCAAAAGCTTTTTATCGTTTTTCCGCCTTTGAGAAAGGATGCTATGATACAGGAGAATCTTGCAAACCTTATGGGAAGTGAAAGAAGCCAAACACAAAAGGCCACAGTTTGCATGATTCCATTTAGATGGACTATCCAGAAAAGGCAAAAAGCAGATTGGCAGTGGCCAGGGTCTGGGAGGAAAGGACGTGGGAAGTAAGTGCTTAATGGGGACAGAGGTTTTTTCTGGGGTGATAAAAATGTTTTGAGACTAGGTAGTGGTGATAGTCATAAAACATTGTGAAATGTGTTAAATGTCAATGACATTCCTAGTCAGGAAATGCAAGCAGAAACCACTATCCATTCCCTAAAAGAGCTGACATAAAAGGGGTTCTAGTACCCAGTGTTGATGAGGATCTGGACAAGTGGGAATTCTCGCTTCTATTAGGGGTTAACAAAGTTACAAACACTTGAGAAAACTGCTTGCTATCACCTGCTAAAGTTGAACATATCGTGCCCTATGACCCAAGAATTCCACTTCCTGGTATCTTCCCAGTAGATACAATATGCACTGGAACCGCAAAATAAAATGTATAAGAACGTTCATTGCTGCAGCATTCAACATTATTATTATTGCAACAGCATTCTATACTAGAAATAAACTCAAATATTCTACAATAGAATAATGGATGTATGCATGTGGCTGATATATGTAATGAAATACTACACAATATGAAATGAATAAATTACTGTGGTTTTACTCCACAAATTCCGTCACTCTTACACTTGCCAAGCCAGTCCCTGTTGATTGTAGATTTAAATATGAATGACAAAACAATAAAACCTTAAGATGAAAATTAGCAGAAAATGGCTGGTTGCAGTGGGTCATGCCTGTAATCCCAGCACTTTGGGAGGCCGAGGCAGGCAGATCACTTGAGACAAGGAGTTCAACGCCAGCCTGGGCAACTTGGCAAAACCCCATCTCTATTAAAAGTACAAAAATTAGCCAGGTGTGGTGGCACATGACTGTAATCCCAGCTACTCCAGAGGCTAAGGCACGAGAGTTGCTTGAACCTAGGAGGTGGAGGTTGCAGTGAGCCGAGATTGCGCCACTGCACTCCAGCCTGGGCAGCACAGCAAGACTCTGTCTCAAAAAAAAAAAAAAAAAAAAAGATGTCAGGCGCAGTGGCTCACACCTGTAATTCCCGCACTTTGGGAGGCCGAGGCAGGTGAATCATGAGGTCAGGAGTTCGAGACCAGTCTAGCCAACATGGTGAAACCCCCTCTCTACTAAAAACACAAAAAATTAGCTGGGTGTGGTGGTGGGCGCCTGTAGTCCCAACTACTTGGGAGGCTAAGGCAGGAGAATCGCTTGAACCCACGAGGTGGAGGTTGCAGTGAGCCAAGATCACGCCACTGCACTCCAGCCTAGGCGACAGTGCAAGACTCTGTCGCAAAAAAAAATAATAATAATAATAATAACGAAAGAAGGAAGGAAGGAAAGAAGGAAAGAAAATTAGCAGAATATCTTTATGAATTTGAAGTTGGAAAGCATTTTTAAATAAGAAGCAAAAACATAAAAAAAAGAGATACATTTGATTATGTTAAAATAGAAACATCTGCTGATAAGATACACCATAAAGGATGGGGCTATGTAGCAACAATTTTTTTAATAACAAAAATCTAGAATATATATATATATATATAAAAGAACTTCTGAAGTCAACAAAAATCTATAATCAACTCAACAGAAAAATAAGAAAAATATCTCAAACACATCTTTTACAAAAAAAAAAAAAATAAGCAAAAAACATACAAAAAGACGCTGAGCTTCACCAATAATCATGGAAATGGGGAGCCAGAACCATAAAGACTATCTCACACCCACCAGCCCTGGAAATATTTTTAAAAATCTTGCAGTAGTAACTTCTGACAGGTAGGAGAAGCAATTTAATTTTGGGTGAGAGTGTAAAACGATGCAGGCACTTTGAAAACAAATAAGCATCCCCTTATTAAATTAAAAGATGTGCATACCCTATACCCTGAAGTACACACACACACACACACACATATGGATATAGATATGTGTGTGTGTATATATATATATGCACACAAATATATATAAAATATTTGCTTATATGCAGCAGGAAACAAGTTTAAGAATATTTATAGAAGCTATTGTAATAACAAAAACTTGAACATAATTCACTGACAGAGAAATAGGTAAATAATTTCATCTCCATTTAACAGAATGCTATAAAGCAGTAAAAATGAATGAACTATGATTCCTTCCATTCGTCACCATGGAAGAATCTCACAAACTTAACATTAACCAAAAAAGCAAACCACAAAATAATGCATATAGTACAGTGACAGTTACATAAAGTCAACAATTTTGAAAACCAAATAAAATGCTGTTTAGGGATTGGTACATGTGTAACCCCCCCAAAAAATGAAAAGGAGTAAGGATTTGTACCCACAAAACTTGACTCTGATGTTCTCAGGAAGGGAGGATGATGCTGAGGGAGAGGCCCACAGCAGACTTCAGAGAATTGTTAATGTTCACTCTCATTAATTGGATAGTGGGTATGTGAGTGTTTGGTTTATTAGTATTACATTATACCTATAGTATATCTTCTATAGGACTTTTTCTAAAAATGCAATATTTCATAAAACATACCCACTGCATATGTGACTTGGCTTCTCCTCTGATCTCTAAATTTTCCCTTCAGTCTTTCCTTGGCCAGCCCTCTTTCTATGGGAGAGCCTGACACCAATGTGTGTGTCCAGCACTTAGCTCTCTTGGGTTTGTCCTGTTTCCAGGTTCCATTTGAAATCCAAAGGCTAACTTAAAGCTGTGGAGCTCTATCATCCCCTTTCCAGGTTGTGTTAGTTCTTACATACTGCTGAAACTGACAACAGAAACACCATGAATGTTAAATGATGCGTTGAACAGCATGAAGAAAGCTTTTGAGTATGGGTCTCTCTGGGTGTCATTCACTCCCGTGGAACTCTTTCATTGCTGATAGCAATGTGAGACCCCTAGGGTGATCTCAGAGTTGAGTTTTGATGATATATTTTGAATTCCATATGACCCTCCCTTCCATACCAGTCTCAGATGGCGCACAGCACCGACCACCTTCCTCGCTGAATGTCAGGAATGCTTACAGCCAAAAGGTAGAAGTCAAGAATGAAGTCACTTCTTCATAGGGCACACAGAAAACCTCGATTGCCTGGGGTTTCTCTGAATCTCAGAGACTGCAGTGGGTGTAGTATCTCTTGAGAATAAAAATAACCAAAGATTCAAAGATGGTGCACACGTCCCAACCAGTAGGCAAAATGAAAGTCTTCACTCTCATTACTGTTGACAGCTGTGGGAGCCCTGAGGAATCTACAAAAAGTATCCTGTGAAAGAAAGAGAATGTATAAGGGAAGTAACAGGAAGGGAAGAGGGGAAAGAGAGAGTGCACAGCAGTGGCAGGTGACAGGACAGGAGTAGTGCAGGCCGAAAGGCACGGTGAAGACCCTTCATTATTTCTGTAAGTTATGACGCACAGAAAGGAGACACAGTGGTACAGGGACAGGCCCAAAGGTGGGATAGGGCAGCTCTGCAAAGAGTCTTAGCTCCGAGGCGTCAATGTGCCTCACTCAAAGCTCTCCAACTCTGCATGTATCCTGGTGTAGGATGGCCACATCCAGGTGACCAAGCAAGTTGTCCTGATCCCTGCAGTAATCATGGAGACTGCGCTGCGAACCCCCAGCCTCCCACATCTACAAGGGCTCCATCTGGAAATGGAAGGACCAATGTCTTCTGCTAATTGGGTGGGATGCTATGTGCTGCAGACTGTGAAATGGACACACGGACTTGTAAATGAACATGTAAGTATGGCCTGGATTTGCCTTCCCCTTGCTGGTTCAGAGAACCCACTCTCTCTCTCACGGTTTCTTCCATCCCCTCACCCTGCACTCCAAGCAGCCGTCTCTGAAGCCAAGCCAGGGTCTGAGTTTTCCAACAAGTTTTGAGGAGGTCTGGAAGCAACCGGGCATGTAAGGGAAATGGATGATAGGGAAGAGCTTTGTGTCTCCTTCTTGTTTCCTGAAGAACGCAAGCTAAGGAAGTATCTCTCTGAGAACAATTTGGATCACTGCTTGGAGATGAGCCCACATGGATATAACATCATAAGGTTATAGACAACCAATTTTATAAAAACATAGTATGTACCTCATGTTATTAAAAAGGTTTTAACAGTTGCAAGATTAAACACACCTATAAGGAGACTAGTAAGGGAACCGGGTAACAAGGTCTGGACAAATGGGGCATAAAATCCCTCTTGTCACTTTTTTGAGTCTGATCTGCCCTCAGAGACTTGCGCATGTCTCCCCTTACCTTCCCCTATTTTTTCTGCAGCCTTGGAGATTCTAAGTCATTGGTTAGTGGTACTCATTAACAGTTAAACAATTGGCTAGAATCATCATCATCCTCATAATTAACATGTTCAATGCCTTTAAAAGTTTACCAATGCCCCCGGCCTGTTGACATGATTATTGTAATTATCATTTCCATTTAACACATGAGACAATCCAAGTTCAGAAGGTTCAGGAAAATTCCCTACATCTGCCGTCAGTTAAAAGAAGCTGAGATTAAAACCCTGGGCTGTCTGACTTCAAAGCCTTTGGTCCCAACCACAGGCCTCAGGGACCAGCCTTCTTCCCCACTTGACTGCAGGCTCCCCTGGGGCATAACTGGATGTTGGCATTTAGCAAGGAGTTGGTCAAACAGCTGACACTAGCTAAATGCTGATGAACAGAGGTACGATGGGAAGGTTGGGAATTTTAACCCATAAAGAACAGTGTTTGTGTCTTCGTTACACTTACTGCATCCCAAACTGATGGTGGAGTTCCGCAAGAAGATAGATATACTTCATTAAACGCATACGTTAACCACTGCAATTATACACACTTTATCACTCAACTTGAAAATTGCAATAATTTCTTTTTTATTTAAGCACTTTCTTGACAGAGCTGTTGCTCTTGAAAGGCTTGCAAATGCATCTGGTTTGTAATCATTTATATATATTCCCACTTTAAATGGACAAGTGTGGTGGCTTTTTCTGTTTTTTAGAAGAAACAAATCACTAAAAAGCCAACTTTCTAAGAATTTAGGTTTTCTTTCTTCCCATAAATGCTTTTATTTTTTCTGTAGTCCTGTAAGATACAGTATTTTAGTTGATTGAAGCACAGTGGTTGAATACAAAGCTGGCCCTTTACAACCTGCCAAAGGACAAGAGTCAAACCCCACCCTAATGCACATGGACGCAGGGAGAAGGTGAGCCCACCGTGAGAGTCTGGTTGAGTTCTGTGCCCAAAATGCAACGCGATATTATCAAAGAGCTGTGAAAACTTCTAATTAGAATGTGCGAGAGGATAAACTTGACTCAAAAGAAAACGAAAAATCAAGTAGGCCAGTAACTATTAAATAAACAGGACAATGTTTTCAATGAATTGTCTTATAAAAATCTCTAGTCTCAAAAGTTTTGCTGAAGTCTTTCCCATTTTCAGTTGCGAGGATACATTACATGTTCAGAGGTGAAAAATACGGACAGCTCCCCTAACATTAAAGTAGCCGATGCTGGCCACCATGCCCAGTGAGCCACAATGACAGTTACGGAGCAAGGGAAAGTCATGGGGGAGGCAGGTGGAGAGGAGGCAGGAGGAGGTGAGGCCCTTGGAGAAGTCAGGCCACATCCCCTATGGCTGGAGGGAAGCAGGAAAGAGGGTCAGGGGACACATCGATAGCCATCCTGGAACAGGATTGGAGGAAGCAGAGACTGGGGAAAGCAAGTGTTGAGAGAGCACCCCATTTGTAGAGGATCTTGAGTGCAGCTCTATCTGTTGTATTAAACGGGCTATCAGAACCCGAGGCTGAGGACAAAGGGGCATCAAACACTTCACCTTTTAAAAGAGCTGCAGACAGCTAGGAACAGATGCCCCTCAATGCTTAAGACAGGGGCTCACTGGTTCTGCTGCCTCCACCGTCACTCCAGGACTACCCTGCCCAGGCCCACAGAGGCAGCAGCCCAGGGAAGGGGAGGAGAGGAGAGTCAAGATTTCAGAGCTTTGGCTGGGCGCAGTGCTCATGCCTGTAATCCCAGAACTTTGGGAGGTCGAGGCAGGTGGATCAGTTGAGGTCAGGAGTTCGAGATCAGCCTGGGCAACATGGTGAAACCCCGTCTCCACTAAAAACACAAAAATTAGCAGGGCATGGTGGTGCATGCCTGTAATCCCAGCTACTCAGGAGGCTGAGGTAGGAGGACTGCTTGAACCCAGGAGGTGGAGGTTGCAGTGAGCCGAGATGGTGCCACTGCACTCCAGCCTGGGCAACAGAGTGAGACTGTGTCTCAAAAAAAAAAAAAAAAAAAGATTTCAGAGCTTTGTGCTCTCTGCCTAGGTGGAGGGTGAGTGGCCCCTGGGCACGGAGATCCCAGGAGCAAGGGGCTGCCGGGAGCCAAGTGAGAGGGCATTGAACGAGGTCAGCTGAAGCGACTCTTCCAGCACAGGGAAGGAAGCATGGAGAGTCCCCTGCTGTGGCCCCTCCAGGTAATTCTCAGGCACCTGCCCGAGAACAGCACTGGAATTCTGTCGTTTGGAAAGCGCCAAAGAAGCAGGACAGCAAGAACCTGCTCAGCAGATGCCAGATACGCATGTTTGGACCACTGGTGAAGGAGAATGGAAAAGAAGGAGGATGGGCAAGTAGAGGGGAGTCTGTGTGTGCCCAGGGGCCCCGGGGGGCTGGGAGTCCACAGAGCAATGGGATTCTCGCCCCCAAAACCCAAAGCCCAGGCTGGACACAAAGAAAGCAAAAAATGTGTAAAATTTCTTTGTAAACTAGAAGCCATCATAGAAACAATTAATAATTATGTCTTTTTTTTTAACGTAGTAATTTAAAGTCAGTTACAGAGCAAGGTTCTATTTTAGACATCCCATAGACAACACAAAACCTAGCATGTGCACCATTCCATTCAAACTCTCACTAATTCCAGATGCATAAGGGTCTCTCTGCATGTGCCTGCCTACAACCTTTGTTTGTCTGAGGGTTGGAGACAGGCTGGTGCAGGGGGCAAAGTGTGATTTCTGGAGCCAGACTGCTGCACTTCAAATCAAGCCCACCATTGACTCACTGTGCGGTCACAGGCAGGTTATATATCAACACCCCACCGCCTGCATGCTTTGATCGCGAAGCGCTGGTTGGCATTGTCTCAGCCTCATTGTGTGGTGTGGTGCAAACACAGCTTCAAGGCCCCACTCCCAACTGGATCACCACCTAGAATGTGCTGGGGAGAAATCCTGGAGCTGCCACTGCTCCCCTAGTCAGGCCACGCAACTAGAGCGCCTGTTTGTAGAAAGGAGTGAGGTGCAGGAGGGTGGCTCTTCAGACGCCCCTTCCCACTGAGGGCAGAAAGTTTTGGCCTTTCCCACACGCCCATCTCTGTGTGTCTTTCCCAGTGTCTGCATAAGGAAGTAAGGTGTGCCGTCTGCTCGATCTTAACAAGGTTTCACAGTGTCTCCCACACTCAGCGCTGATGAAGCTCGCTGGGGTCCAGAACCAACTGGAATGATGTGACTTGGGGGCTTAGCACATTTCCTGAGATCTGCAGATCACGATGCCTCCAATCGAGTTGGACAATTCTGGTGTCCACTTGTCAGCAAAACCCTGCCACTAAAAGGAAAGACAGAGACTGTTTTGCTCAATTTAGAGTCTACTTGAAATTAATGGAGAATAAACGTTCCAAATTCAAACCGTTCAAGGGACAATTTCCATTAAGCCCAAGCTCAGCTTCATTGCTGATCCACTGTTGCCAGGAGTAACAGCTGTTAGGGGCACTATAACTGCCATCGAGCCACTGAGGCCATAAGCTCTAAAAAGGAAACTCTTTTTTTCTGATGGTCACCAAGAGAAAAGGAGAGTGAGTGGCACATTTCATGAAATCTGATCACACTGTGGGCACCCACCAGATCCTCAAAGCTGCCCTGAGAGTCATCACATGGAGACGCCAGCTGCCAAAAATACTCCCCTCGCCCTCAGTGGGTGAGCAAGGCAGGCATGATGAATAAGGAGCATTGAGGGAGGGGAAAGTGTAGCAGGAAGCGGAACACAGGTCCCAGCATGTCTAGTGTGCGGCAGAATGAAGTCAGCACTCTGAGGACAGGCTAGAGATGATCTCTCTCAGTTCATCAACCGTTCAGTGGTCCAGCCATGCAGTTGGGTAGCTCCTATGTCCAGCACAACCCTGGGCTTGGGGACACATCAGTAAACGAGCCCATACAGCCCCTCGTGCAAGTCTACAATCCAGCCAGTGAGGCAGAGAGGAGATAAATACTTGCACAAAAAAATGGTTTGCCTTTTATGGTGATAGCGGCTATAAGACTTGAGCAAATTCCATGTAACTGTATCCTGGAAGCATCTAACACTGCCTTTGAAAGGGACAGTTAGGCTGAAACTCGACCAAGCCAAGGGCAGGGGGATGTGGGAGACACACAGTCCTTCCAAGCAGCAGGCCGAGCACATGGAGAGTCCCCTGAATGAGAAGGAGCCGGAGAGCCCAAGGCACTGAAGAAGGCTGGTGTGGGCGGAAAGTGAGGACAAGGAGAGCTGGGAGAGGGGGGCAGAGGTGCAGACAGGCTGGGTGGATGGGACCCCGTAGGCCACCTGTGTTCCTTCAGAGCAGTGCTAGCCTCACAGGGTCTCCGCAGGACAGTGACCATATCTAGTGGGCATGGTCAGGTGATGCTTCCCACAGTGGTGTCGAAGGGCCAGAGTGGTCAGGAAGAAAGCAGGCAGCAAACAACTGCAATAGCCTGGGCAGGGAACGTTGGGTTGCAGTGCTTTGGGGAGGAGGATGAAGCCTCCCAGGACCTGGAAATGGGCAGGTGTGGGGTGATGCTTTCTGGCGTCAGCAATGGCAGTCCATGACACCATTATTGATAGGCAGCATTCCAGGAGAGAAATAGGCTTTTCCTCTTTGTTTGTTTGTTACTTTGCTTGGGATGATAATTCTCAAGGGAAGGACCAGGGGAGATGATGCCTTTAGCTTCGGATATGTTAAAGTTACAATTCTGGGGAGACACCAAAGAGGACGTGTCAAGGAGGCAGGTGGAGATACAAGTGTGGGGCTTGGACGAGCAGTCTGAATGGAGAGGTGAGTAGCATCTGGATGGGACAGGGAGCCGTGAGAATGTGCTGGGCGCCATGGAGACAGACGGAATCAGGGAGATGGGACATGCACTGTGGCCCATCACTAGGAACTCTGATATACAAAGACCAGAGAGGAGAAGACCCAGGAAAAGAAGGGGAGACAAGGGAGACCAGGAACCCAAACAGAGGGAAAGAGTGCCATGGACTCTCCCAACTGGCTCCTCTCCAGTTTCCTCCCAGGCCAATAGAATCAAACGTGACCTGCTAGTCCCCTGGCAGAACAGGCCACCCTCCCTGCCTCTAACATGGTGTGAATATGCCAGGGGGAGTGTTGTGTCTGACACGGGGGAAGACCACCAAAGAGGGAGCGTGGCCAGCTGCATCCGAAGCTGATGAAAAGTCAAGTCAGAAAAAGACTAAACTCTTCTATTGGATTTAGCCACATAGAAGACATTAGTGTTCTTAAGAGAAAAGTTTTGGTGAAGGGGTGGGAGTAGGAAGTGGGTAGATACCAGCTGGAGGGAAGAAAGGAGGGGAAGGGAGGGAGGAGAGTTAGGCCGGGATGATTCTTTCAGAAAGGTTGGCAGCAATGAGACTTCCTGGGGGCAGAGACCGTGTTTTCGTTTCTGCAGTTCTACTACACAGCAGGAGGGATGCGAGTGTTTGATGGATGAATAGGTGAGGGAATGAATGATTTTCTGTGGGAGCTTAAAGTATGGAGAGATGGAAACCAGGTGCCCGGGCCAGTGGGCATGGGATTGAGCAGGAATGTGCTTCTTAGAGGGAAAGCGTCAGGGACAGACTTGATTTCTAAGGTGGTGTCCGTAGGAACGGAGTGAGCAGGTGGGCTCCCATGCAGAGGAAGCTACGAAAGCAAAGGCGGCCCTTGCACCTTCAAGTGCAAAGTCATGGCATGCCAGATAGGAGGAACATGCAGACTGAGCCTGGACGGGGGAGATCTGGCTGCTACACTGAAACTTTTCTTCTTGCTTCAGGAGGTAATGCAGAAACATACCAGGGCCGTGAGCAGACATCACGGTGGGTCAAATGCAGACTGAGCTAATACGAAGAGGGAGCACAAAACCTCGAAGGTAAAACTAGATCTATTTCTTACTGGCATCACGTCACCTGTCTTCCTAGTGGAAGAATAAAACAGTGCACAGAAGCTGTTATTTCAGGCCCCATAACCAAAACATGGCAATGCTGAAGATGCCACCCGAACAATGTCAGGCTCTTCCATTGTGACTTGGATCACAAGATTCCAGAAGAACACACAGGCTCCAATTTGAGGCGTAAGAAGATCATCTGGATGTGAAACCATGTTGTAGGCATTCAGACTCTGGAGTTTGTCCACTTGAAATAAACATGCAAGTGCCCGTCTCTGTAGTTTGGAGTTTAAACAGCTCAAGCACTCCTGTGTGTCTGCCCTGAGACAGAAGGCAGAGGCCTTGAAGGCACACCAGATGCCTGGCCTCAAGGGAACCCACGTGGGGCTTGGATTCCAGGGACCATGGTCCTGAGCTCGAGGGATCCTGCAAGCCTGCAGGTCCCAGGAGCTTCACGCTGTCTTCTGATCTGCTCCTCTCTAGAAGTCCAGGGAGGAAAGGGCTGCACCCTTTATTCCTCTGGTAAATTGTTTCCTATGCAAAGAAAATCTGTGCTTGAGAGAGCTCGAAACTTCTAACTAGAACTTGCCTGGCACCTGAGGTCCTTGTAGGTTCAAATATAGCTCCCTTCAGTCAAGGAAAAGTCAATGCTCAGGAACTGAAGATCTTCCTTAAGCTGACTTCATGGGCCCTCATCAGTTTCACATTTTCTGTGAAAGCCAGCATAAGCTACGTCCCTCAAATCTAACAATGAGAAAGCCAAAGGGAAAATACAAACCAGAACAGCGTGAGAGCTGTCCCCTGGCCATGAAGGTAGGAGGCTATAGAGCTGAAGAAGGAAGCTGATCTTCAGCCTGGCAGTGACATGGCATAGTGACAGCACACAGCTCAGGCTGTGCACTGGGGACAGGGCTGGAAAGAAGACCCAGCATTCTCTGAGCTGAGAAAGAAGGAGCGGAGCCAGTGGCATGAGGATGGGTGAGTGCTGCCTCAGCCAACTGAGTCCTTACTGAAGGAGGTCAGTCTTTGTGGGATTAGCCTCCGAAACTTACAGCCCTGATATTTAACACCCTATGACTTGCAGGATGAGAACAGGAAGAGCTAAGATTTAAAATCCTCTTGGAAGTCTTCACATAGCCTCCTCCAAAATTAAGCAGCAAGAGAGAAACAGCACGTGTCTAGGATGGGAATAAGCTGAACATGCAAAACACAATAACGAGAACTGATGTTTAGGGAGGGTAGGTTTTTGCCAGCTCCATCAGCGACAGCCCTGGGGTGTGATGAAAGGTCCAGAAACAAGCTTTGGCCAGTGTCTGCCCTGAGAATCCCAGGACACCAGGAAGAAACACTAGTGAGAATCCCAGGACACCAGGAAGAAACACTAGTGAGAATCCCAGGACACCAGGAAGAAACGCTAGTGAGAATCCCAGGACACCAGGAAGAAACGCTAGTGAGAATCCCAGGAGACCAGGAAGAAATGCTAGTGAGAATCCCAGGACACCAGGAAGAAATGCTAGTGAGAATCCCAGGACACCAGGAAGAAATGCTAGTGAGAATCCCAGGACACCAGGAAGAAATGCTAGTGAGAATCCCAGGACACCAGGAAGAAACACTAGTGTATCTGCAGGGAACCCACCATGAGTAAAGGGACGGAGAGTAGGTGGTCAGGTCATATGCTTAAAGTGTGTGATTTTAGTCCTAAAAGGAGAAAGAGGTCATGATTTCTACCTTCAAGTGCAAGTAGAATTTTTAGGAGAATTAACTGATTACTAACTCGTTATCACCCCTGCGTCTAATTCCGTAGCGTCTTGCACTCACGAGGCACAAACTGTGGGCATAAAAGCACTTGATGAAAGTTAGATGGATGGATGATGGACGGGCAACTTCAAAACTCACCCCGTCTTAGAGGCTTTTACAAGCAGCTCTGCCAGCAGCTCATCTGACACCCCAGTCCCAATGAGTCCAGTCAGTTGGGCTCATGGATCAGCAGTTGACAGCCACACTCCTGCGAAGTTTGTTCACTTGAAATAAGAAGTGAGGAGCATTTCTGGACCCCGGAGCCAGGTGTGCATTTTGACTCCCTGCTCAGGGTGGTGTGTAAGTCTACTCACAGGTACCATTTCGGCTCACCGTCCAAGTCAAAATCAAATGAAAAGATAGAGATGGATCTCTAAACAAGGTGTTTTATTTCAGAAAATAGAAGTGCTATCCAGGGCCTACACACAGACCAGGGTGAACTTCAGTATGTCCAAAGAACAAAGAGAAGGTTGGAGGCTTTATTTAAAGGGAAATATTATCTATTGTTTAGAAAGAAAACTCATTGGCACTAGCAAGGTTTGGGGGAGCTGGCAAGCTCTGATTGGTGAGTGATGGCAACAGGTAGAACTGGTCTTAGAGCCAGGCCAATTTATCTCAGCAGCTCCTGGGTGATACTGTTCTTCCGGTGGGAGTAGGTCATTTTGGCAGCTGCCTTACCATGTCCTCCCTGGACAACAGCTTGTGCCCAGAGCACCTTTTATCCCCCAGTCTCTGAACTCTGATTTAGTTGGGTGTGACGAGATAACTCCAACTTGTATAACCAATGTTCACACTTAAAATATATTACTGAACTGGAATGGCCCAAGGAGCACACAACAGAGTTGAAAACCTACCTCATTTTTCTACCACATATTTACCCGAGAAGAGCATGTCATTTATAGAGGTAACAGTCTGCTTCCGCAGGGAAGCTTGGGAGACCCCACAGCTGTGCCACACCACACAGCACACCTACTTCAGCTCCCACAAAAGCAGCCGAGCCCTGCAGAGGCACCATGCTATTAAGGAAGCAAAAAGAACCGTATTTTCAGAAGCTGTTTATAAATGAATTCTCACAGGAGGTCTGCTTCCTCTGTGTCCACTGCAGAGTATTTTAAAGCGAGGGTTAATAGCTATTAGGTTTCTGGTCCCTCTACCACTGATGGAGTCTCGTGGAGAGATTTGTCTTTTTAAGAGCTTTTTTAACGTAAGAAATTCAGGGAAAGGTCCTATTACACAAACATAGGGGCCCCCTGCCCACCATGGAAACTCATTCAAATTAGGCACAGGTGCAGGCCCCTGGAGGTGAAGTGGAGACACCTGTGAACAAGAGGTCCTCCTGCCTGGACTGAGCTCTCACAGGTGTGTCACCGAAGACATGGAGCAGGTGGACTGCTGGGGGTGCAGCCAGGACCAGCTGCGTGTCCCAGGGCCTGCACCACCACCTCTGTGTCTGGACACAGCCTTCTCCAGGTGACAATGACAAACACAGACATTTCCATCCACTCACGCTTCTCGGTGCCTCTCCGAGGTAGCAGCATTCTGGAAACCTCTCTCTCTCTAGGTCAGCTAATAAGACAGCCACTGAGGCCTGACACACACCTGTGCTCCTGGCGCCTGTTCAGACCCAGGCAGTGACAAACAGCTTCAGGCACTGCAGGGACCTGGACATGGGGAAGCCTGGCCTGGCGTGGGGACTTCCTTAGAGGCACCCCAGATCCGGGCCTCAAGCCACTCTGCTTTTCCTTGCATAAAACTCAGATTAAGCTTCACTTAAAAAGAAAAAAAAGAAAGGGTTTTTTTGAAGGAAGTGACAAAACATATTTGAGCACAGCCGGAGAGAAAAGCTGGCTGGGCCTGAATTGCAGCCTCTCGACCACTCGCAAGCTTCACTCTCCTAATTGCTCAGTTCGCTCTGGTGTGAAAAGGAGAGAATTGCAGGCAATGATCTCAATATCGTTTCCAGCTTTTAAAAAGACCCTGGGACCACGCTATTGTCTAAAGTAAAAATACGGTTCCTACGTTGATTAGAAGTATGATTTAGGCTAGGTGTGGTGGCTCACGCCTGTAATCCCAGCACTTTGGGGGGCCGAGGCAGGCAGATCACGAGGTCAGGAGTTTGAGAGCAGCCTGGCCAACATGGTGAAACCCAATCTCTACTAAAAATACAAAAATTAGCTGGGTGTGGTGGCGGGCGCCTATAATTCCAGCTACTCGGGAGGCCGAGGCAGGAGAATCGTTTGAACCTGGGAGGTGGAGGTTGCAGTGAGCTGAGATCGAGCCACTGCACTCCAGCCTGGCCTGGGTGACAGGGTGAGACTCCATCTCAAAAAAAAAAAGAAGTGTGATTTAAAGTGTTTCTTGTCAGGAAGAGCAGTGGGCTTCCCAGTCACTTTGGGAGAGGAGCTTAGAGCCGGAGCGCCACCTTCTCATCCACCAACCTCGGGCCTCTCCATCCAGTGAGCGAGATCCCCAGCCCCCAGCCCCAGAACCTTCCTACTGTTCATTCACTGGCATCTGGGCTGTGGGGACCAGCAACACTTTCCTATTACATCATCTAACAAATCCAGAATCTCATTTTCATAAAGGGTTACAGGAGGAGAACCTTCCTAAATTATTCTCCAAAAGAAATCAGTATGGAAATAAATGCCTTCTTGTCTTGGGCTTTATCAACTGTGATTCTGAAGCAGGTGGCAATCAGTCTGTATTTATTTTGGGAGAACAGCTTGGACTTGATGTTATTTCCTAAGCACTTCGTACCCTCCAAGGAGACATGTTCAATATCCATGGGGTGATGATGTGCATTATCTAGAAGAGCCGCCTCTGCTAATTAGTTTGATTGAAAACTCAGCAAAACTTGATGGGCCACTCACTTGGGAGATCCCTACGCGAAGTGTTTGCAAGCATGCAAGATGCAACGTTCCAGCGACAATGTCCAGGGAAAAACCATTGCCCATCCCAACTCGGATCCTGGCAGCACATTCCTCCCAGCCACTGCGCACAAGGAGCAGGTCAAAGCTGTCCTCAGCATCCTGGACCCAGCCTGCTCTCAGGTGTTTGGGGCCTGCCCAACCTGCTCCTCCAGAGATGGGCACCAGCTGTTGGGTTTTCCATGTTTAAATAACTCAGAAAGTTGTCCCCAGTTCCCCCTTAGATCTTCACGGCATTTTCCTCTGTCAAACCTACTCTAATTAAATTATGACCCACATGAGTATCAGATGAGTTTGTCTTCCCCAGCCAGGTGAAGTTTGATTCTGGCAGGGACCACACTTGTCTCGCTCATCTCATCATCCTTGTGTGAGCACAGCGTCTGACATGCAGGAGACACTCTGAACACTTGGTGGATGAATGAATACATGGATCACTCCATCAATCCGTTTCTACAGTGATATCTCTTTGATTGGGTTATTCAATTTTGAAGAAGAACACTCATTAGAATGACCAGGGAACAGTCGAGTCTTTCTCTCTCTTTGACGTATTCATCCAGGTCAGAGTAAGATTACAACGCATCCCAACGTGTTTGGGATCCCACAGCCGAGCAAACCATCCCAGGCTCCATGACAGTGGTTTCCCAGACTCATCCCGGAGGAAGAACCTGCAGCCCGGGGCAGACCGTGCTCCTGGCCATCCTTGGGGACGGGCCGTGCGTGTCCTGTGTTGCACTGGCCTTACGCTACCTCTCTCCTCGTCCTCGGGGACGGGCCGTGTGTGTTCTGTGTTGCACTGGCCCTACGCTGCCTCTCTCCTCGTCCTCGGGGACGGGCTGTGTGTGTTCTGTGTTGCACTGGCCCCTGCGCTGCCTCCCACCTCGTAGGATTCACATCTTGTCCAATTTCCCCTGAAGCTTTTGCTGCCTGTGTTCACAGAGCAATGGAGAAGTCTCAGGTTTTGTGTGGGAATTCTAAGATTTACAGCTTAGCAACTAAGAAATGCAAGAAGTCCTTCTGTTAACCAACAAAGAAATGCTAACAGGGGCTGGGCGCGGTGGCTCATGCCTGTAATCTCAGCACTTTGGGAGGCAGAGACAGGCAGATCACTTGAGGTCAGGAGTTCAAAACCAGCTTGGCCATCATGGTGAAACCCCATCTCTACTAAAAATACAAAAAATTAGCCGGGCATGGTGGTGCGTGCCTGGAATCCCAGCTACTCGAGAGGTGAGGCAGGAGAATCGCTTGAACCCAGGAGGTGGAGGTTGCAGTAAGACGAGATCATGCCAGTGCACTCCAGCCTGGGTGATAGAGTGAGGCTCCGTCTCAAAAAAAAAAAAAAAAAAAAAATCAATGCTAACGGGAATAGCTTTTACGTTGTCTAAACAGAAAAACATGCTTCCCAGAAGTCACCTTTGGGTGAGGACTGGGAGTGGCTCTCCTGCCCAGGAGCATTCGCAGGCAGTTCACCCCCACGCGATCCCCGAGTCCTGACTCACAGGAAGCGCCTCCCCGGCGTGGGCAAAGGCAGGTGCCTGGGAGCATGCGCTGCCGTCACCGCACCGGCTTCCTGCACGTGGCAGAGCTGGAAGGGCTCAGCACGGCGACCTGGTAGCCTCTGCGTGAAGTGGAGAAAGCCTCACGCGAGTGCCTGTGAGGAGCAGCCAGCCTCCACTTCCCTGGCCTGCACATGTGGCTATCACGCCATTTCTGCTTTGCTTTCCGCCACTGCTCCGTCTCATTTCTACCCACTCCGTTTGCGCCCCACCCCATCCACCTCAAGGGAGCCCCGGCAGCCCTGTGGATGGCCGGCCTCCTAGAGGCCCACACCCCTCCATATGTCACCAATCATGCCGTCATGCAGAGGCCCCCGAATGCCACTCTCACCCCAGCTGCTCAAGAGTGAGACTTCATCCTGTTCATAAAAGGAAAATTATGTTCTCAATAAGAACAACACTTAATATTCACAAGTAAGAAATCACAGCCCGGGCTGCACCACCGTATTGAGAACTTAATAACAGGAGGTTAATAACCATAAAATACTGCGAACCATCTTCCTGCAGCACTGGAGAACAGTTCCAGCTGTTCACGAGGAAGCGCCTGTTTCTGGAAGTAACCTGGAAGGAGCAGAGACACTGTACCCACCCCAGAGTCCCTGCACGGGTACCGACCTGTGTGGCGGCCATGGAACTCTCTAGTGGAGCTGGTAGGGAGGGGTCACAGATTTGGGGGTTTTTCAAATAGTGTTTAGGCTACAAGACAAATAAAACACAAATCCAAAACAGGATAAGCTAGAAGAATGAGAACCATTTATCATGAAGGCGGCATCAAAAACAAGGTTTGTTAACTGACCTTATTTCTGCGTTGCTAAGTGCCTTCGACAAGCCCACGGAAAGCACCCTGTAGACAGCCTGCGCTCTTGGACAACTGCCCCAGTGCTTCCTCTCAGAGACCTGCCTCCAGGCGCCCAAGCCATTACCCGCCCCAGGCCTCCAGGCGCCCAAGCCATTACCCGCCCCAGGCCTCCAGGCGCCCAAGCCATTACCCGCCCCAGGCCTCCAGGCGCCCAAGCCATTACCCGCCCCAGGCCTCCAGGCGCCCAAGCCATTACCCACCCCTGGCCTCCAGGTGGCTGGGTTGGTTGGAGGCTTCTTTTCTTTTTTTCTTTTTTTTTCTTTTTTTTGAGACGGAGTCTTGCTATCGCCCAGGCTGGAGTGCAGGGGCGCGATCTCGGCTCACTGCAGGCTCCGCCCCCCGGGGTTCACGCCATTCTCCTGGGAAGCTTCTTTCCTATCACAAATCTCAAACATGCCAGCACCAAGTCTACATGACGCACCCCACATATGGAGAAAATACTATACATAATAGGAAACACAGCCACAAAGAACTGATTCTTAACAAGCCTGCTAGAATTTTTATTTCTAAGCCAGCCAATGCTTTTGATGTGGTCAGCTTGGAAGCTGTGGTCCCACCTCATCTGGTTGCAGACGTTGGCCCTGCCAGGATGGCGTGGAGCTCCAGCAAGGAAAAGGGCTGGATGCAAAGGAGAGTGACACCGTGTCAACAAGACTTGGATGTGAATTATGGAGACTGAGCTGGAGGCACTATAAATTCCTCTGAAGGTCATCCAGAAAGACATTTGTAGAATGAGATGCCTCGTTCAAAATTCAAAACCCTCTTAGCTATGAGGGCTCGGGGATGTTTGATGAAAACTGTTTTGCTTTGTACTTGGTCGGGAAGTAGTTCTTTGTGCGTGCACACGCACACACACACACACACACACAAATGGAAGCTCAAGTCAAAGTTGTTTCCCAAGCAGATTCCTGAAATACTCTGGGCAAAAATTTATAACAATTTTAATGGGAAAGTTACCAGCAGCTTCCCACTTGACCCCTCTCCACTATATTGGAAGTCACTGTTCCTCTGAGCCAAGGTAGATTGATGGGCAAAGCCATGCAGGACGGGCAGTTCTGCACATCCATCAGCCACAGGGAGAGCCACACGGTGGCTTAGGGGACATTACTCATGGTGCCAAACAAATGCTCACGATAAATAGGTCATTTTATTCAGGTTTTCAGGAAGCTCCTCCGCCCAGGCATTGCAGGGTACATGTTACTAAATGCCTTCACCAAGCCCAAGGAAAACACCACGTAGACAGCCTGGGCTCTCGGGCAACCCCCACAATGCTTCCTCTCAGAGACCTGCTTCCAAGGGGCCCAAGGCTCACTGTCACAGGGCTGGCCTCCCAGTTAACCCTGGGCAGCTGGCTGCCCTCTGAGTGCAGAGGCCCACAATGAAGGATCACCCAGGAACACAGCCTATGTCGGCACTGTCCTGTCCCGACGGCAGCTTGGAAGCAGCATCTCACTCAAAATGCAACAGGCGAGAGCCGTTATTACTTAATGACTTCAAGACATGCTATTTGGAGGAGATGGAGTTTCCACTGTGGAAATGATGAAGGCTGAGGGGGTGGTGAGAGTGGGCACACGGGCCCTCTGCATGTCTGTGTCCACAGCTCCACACAAGGCATAGACGTCTGCAACACAGGGGTGCAGCCCAGGCTGCAGTCAGGACCACAGAGCACCGGAGCAAGCCAGGCTCTTGAGCAGTCGGGACCTCATGGTCCAGGGAGGTAGAGGGCTAGAGCCTGGTGGGCATGAGGTGGCCACAGCAGGGTGAGGAGGAGAGTGTGCCTGGGCACAGGAGCGCAGAGCCCAGCAGCAGGTCTACGTCTGGTGCTTAGGCCCCCGTGGTACTGGGGCACAAGGTCCAGAATGCAGCGAGCTCAGGGGTGGGAATGAAAACCAAGAGAGGAAAATGGGCCCCCAAGAACCACACTGGAGCCCCTATTCCAGAGCCAGCCAGCTGACACAACGGGATCCCCAAATGCAGAGGCAGGGAGGAGCCAGTGCAGGGTGCAGCGCCCCAGAGTGTGACCAGCTGCACAGCTGTTGGGGAGGGAAACAGGGGAGAGGGAAGAGGGTGTCCAGGGAGGAAGCAGGGACTGGAGACTCAAGACTGGGTCTGTTTACTTCTCATCCCCTTGGTCTTTTGATCTCAGAGTAACAAATTCCCATTTTCTGATTTCTCTTCCCACGAATTTCCTTTTCATAAAAATGTTAAGCTTAATGGGTCTTACAGAAGCTGGAACCCTGAGATTTAATCCAATGTGCCGTCTTCCTCACTCTCTCCCAGTGAGGCACACACACACACACACACACACCACATACACACAATACACATTCACACAACATACAACACACATAAATACAACATACACACAACACACAAAATGCATACTTACAACATGCATAAACACATACAACATACCTATACATTATGCAACAGAGACACACAACACACATGCACACAACATGCATGCAATACACACAACACACAACACATGCATAAATACACATGACAACACACAAACATGCACATACACACATGCAAACATATACACAACACACACTTAAAACACATAAACATATAAAACACATATATGCATGCAATTCACACTAACTACACACACACACACACACACACACACACACACAGACCTGTTCAAGGACCAACCAACTCAAATCTAAAAATGCAACACATAAAGTTACATCACACCTGCCCCTCACCAAGAAGGTGGAGCATAAGCCTTGATAGGGTGTGATGAGAATGAAACTTTACCTCTGTGGGCTTCCTCCCCAAAACTTATAACCCCAGTATAATTATGAGGAAAACATCAGACCAATGTCAATTGATAGAAATCTTGGAAAATATCTGGCGAGCACTCCTCAAACAATCAAGGTCATAAAAAACATGGAGAGTCTGAAAAACTGTCACAGTCAGGAGGAGACTAAGGAGACAGTAAGACCAAGTAAAATGCAGGATCCTGGGTGGGATCCTGGGACAGAAAAGGGGCATTAGGTAAACACCAGGGAGAGAGGAATAAAATGGGGACTTTAATTAATAAGAATGCATCCCTATCAGTGCATTAGTTGTGACAAAGGCATAGAGCTGTACGATTTTTATAAGAGGGGAAGCTGGCTGTGAAGTACGCTGAAGCTCTATATCTTTACCACCCTTCTGTAAATCTAAAACAATTCTAAAATTTAAAAGTTTGTTACAAATGAAAAATTTTAAAACAATTACATTGAGCTTGCCATGGCACTTTTGGAAAGCATGCATTCAATCCAGCACTCAGATCCTAACCTTCAGCCTTCTCCTCCTCTCAGTCTGGCTGAAATGAGTAGACTCCATAGGACATCATCGCCCCTTTGCTCATATGCCTCTTAGAACTCACAAGTGACCTCTGCTGTGGTTTAAATGTTTGTCCCCTTCAAAACTCAAGTTGAAATTTAATTGCCAGTAACAATATTAAGAAGTGATACCTTTGAGAAGTGATAAGGCCAGGAGGGCTCCACCCTCATCTGAGGTTGGTACTGTTATAAAAGGGTGAGTTCAACCCCCTCTCATTCTCTCTCACCTTCTGACCTTCTGCCATGGGGTGACAGCAAGAAGACCCCTGCCAGATACCAGCACCTTAAAATGAGACTTTCCAACTTCCAGAACTGTGTGAGCCAATACACTTCTGTTCATTATAAATGACCAGTCTCAGGTATTCTGTTACAGCAGCACGAAACAGACTAAGACAATGTCTAAAGGTATTTATTATTAGGTTGAAGTAGTGGACTAGGATATAAATTGTGGCATATTGTAAATAGTAACATTTTAAAATGAAACTGTTACATCAAACTTAAATGCATCAAATGGATCTAAATAGCAAGGCATTTCATATCCACCATTACCCATTTTAAAAATTCAACCACAGGTTCTACTTTTACAGGCAGAAATTGTACATATTTCTTCCTCTTAAATGTCTATTTCAATTCCTCTTCTTCTGTAGAATTTTATCCCAACAAAATAAATGTTTATGCTTGAAACTGTCGTCCTATCATACTTCCCTGCATGTGAATATTGACACCGTGTGTGTGCACATGTGTGTGTGTGTGTGTGTGTATGTAAATTTCCAGTGACCATAAGACATTAAGTGTTGAGAAAATTTTCTTCTGGATTGAATTTTTCTACATGACTACTAGTACAAAATTAATCAAAGCAGTATAAATATGTTATCTACATTGTGATAGATACATATTAAGCTTAAAACTAATTTTTTTTTTTTTTTTTTTTTTTTGAGATGGAGTCTCGCTCTGTCACCCAGGCTGGAGTGCAGTGGTGTGATCTCGGCTCACTGCAGGCTCTGCCTCCCGGGTTCACGCCATTCTCCTGCCTCAGCCTCCCAAGTAGCTGGGACTACAGGCGCCCACCACCACGCCTGGCTAATTTTTTGTATTTTAACAGGGTTTCACCATGTTAGCCAGGGTGGTCTCAATCTCCTGATGTCATGATCCGCCTGCCTTGGCCTCCCAAAGTGCTGGGATTAGAGGCGTGAGCCACCGCACCCAGCCACTTAAAACTAAAATTTTATTAGAATTGTATCATTTAATGAAATGGATGGGGCTGATTTTTCCAGATGGTTTATTTATCTTTGAATGACACTATTACTTATAGCTAGATTGGGACTTAGGTCAAGGATTGATTCTATTTCTGCTTTATTGTTGTGAGTTTTTTGTTATTGTTGTTGTTGTTGTTTTGTGGGTTTTTGTTTTCGTTTCTGTTTTTGAGATGGAGTCTCACTCTGTCACCCAGGCTGGAGTGCAGTGGTGTGATCTCAGCTCACTGAAACCTCCACCTCCCAGGTTCAAACAATTGTCATGCCTCGGCCTCTGGAGCAGCTGGGACTACAGGCACGTGCCACCACACCTGGGCACGTGCCACCATGCCTGGTTGATTTTTTGTATTTTTAGTAGAGACAGAGTTTCATCATGTTGGCCAGGCTAGTCTTGAACTCCTGGCCTCAAGTGATCCACCCTCCTCGGCTTCTCAAAGTGCTGGGATTACAGGCGTGAGCCATCACACCTGGCCAACTTTTTGTTGCTTTTTAAATAAATGCATAAACTGAGAAAACTTGTTCACCAAAATGTGTAAGTCAGAATGGAGTTTTGTTCTATCACTAAATATTTTGAACTTCTTTCAAGGTTCATGCTTAAAACCACATATCCAGCTATCATTCAATGATAGTGAATTGTGCTTATTTATTAGCTCAACTGTTAGACTAGGACTAGGTCTTTGTCTTGAACCATTGGATTTTCACAAAGGACTCCAGCCCAGTCTTTGGGAGCATTTGTTTTCACAAAGTGGTCAGTGCTATCTCTTATTGCCCCTGACCAGGTGCTGGTCTTCATAACCTGGGTGTGCACTGGGGTAAAATCCAGGGTAGTGGAGGTCCTGCCCAGGTCTGCCTGTACTGTACAAGGCAGGAGATGAGCAAGCACAGAGGGGTACCTGCAGCTCCCAGGCTGGTCAGGTTAACGAGAAATTGAGGATGTGGAAGGCATAGACATCGATTTCTTTAAAGTAATGTATATGTATAGACGCTCACCTGCAAAGTCAGCATGACCCCAGGAGTGCATGACCCCCCAGAAGCAAATGAAAATCAGCAGCCCATAGACTCCAGGAGCACACAGACCCCAGAAACACACAGACCCCGAAAACAGGGACCCCAAAAACACACAGGCCTCCAGAACAAGGACCCCAGGAGCATACAGATGCTAAGAACAGGAACTCCAGGGGCACAGAGACCCCAGCAGCATATAGACCCCAGAAACACACAGACCTTGAGAACAGGAACCTCAGGAGCACAGGGGCTCCAGCAGCACGCAGACCCTGAGAACAGGGACCCCAGGAGCACACAGACCCCAGAAACTCACAGATCCTGAGAACAGGAACCTCACAATCACATGGGCCCCAGAAACTCACAGACTCCGAGAACAGGGACCCCAGGAGCACAGGAACCCCAAGAAGGGGGATCCCAGGAGGACATGCATCCTGAGAATGGGGGCCCCAGGAGGACATGCACCCTGAAAATAGGGACCCCAGGAGCACACACACCCTGAAAATGGAGACCCTAGGAGCATACACGCCCCGAGAATGGGGGCCCCAGGAGGACACACACCCTGAAAATGGAGACCCTAGGAGCATACACACCCTGAGAATGGGGGCCCCAGGAGGACACACACTCCAAGAATGAGACCCCAGGAGCACATGCACCCCAAGAACAGGAACCTCAGGACACAAACCCCAAGAATGGTGACCCTAGGAGCACACAAACCCCAAGAACAGGGACCCCAAGAGCACATGCACCATAAGAATGGGGACTCCAGGAGGACAGGTATCCCGAGAATGGGGACCCCAGGAAGATGCACACCCTGAGAATGGGGTCCCAGGAGGACATGCACCCCAAGAACGAGGACCCCAGGAGGACATACACTCTGAGAAGGGGGACCCCAGGAAGATGTGCACTCCGAGAATGGGGACCTAAGGAGGACATGCACCCCAAGAACAGGGACCCCAGGAGGACACGCACTCTGAGAATGGGGACCCCAGAAGAACACGCACTCCAAGAATGCAGGCCTCAGGGGCACATGTACCCCAAGAATGGGGACCTCAGGAGCACACAGACCCTGAGAATGGAGACCCCAGGAGCACATGCACCCCAAGAACAGGGACCCCAGTGTGACTATCACTGTTAAGGGAGCCAGGCTATCCGAACAAAGAGACACTCTTTTTCCAGAAGCCGCTACCCTGTGCCCTGTGCCAGTGTCCATCCAGGACACTTGTGGGGTGAGTCCTGAGGACTCGTGTCAGGGCCATGGAGAAGAAAATGACCTGGAGAAGAATATGTTCTCACGGGGCATCCGCTCTCAGCAGCCACTATCCTCTGAGCATGGACTCCTTCTGGAAAAGCCCCAGCTGCACGAGCCGGAGTCCAGCAGGTAGGGGTGGGCCCTGCACCTGAGCACAGAGGAGGCTGATGGCTGGACCACCACAGGGCAGGTCAGTGCCCAGCAGCCTGGTCTGTCGCGTTGATGTGCCTGCACTCCTCACAGGTTGCTCACCTAGTCCAAGACGGCCCCATGCCAGTGTGAACACCACCTGCTCTTGCCCACCCCACATGAAAGGACTCCAGGGAGGGACCCCACTCAGAGCTACCAGGAGGATGCCGCCCACAGGACAAATCACACCCCCTCCAGGAGGCTGCAGCCCGGCAAGCCTGAGAGCCAGCCTTGTTCCCTGCCCTGGTGTCCAAAGACCAATGAGTTCCTCAAGCATCCCCCGGCTGCCAGGCATAAACCAACCGAAATCCCCCCTGCCTCATTTCCTCATATCTTAAGGAGGCAGCGCTGGGGAGATACATGTCGAAACCCACTTACTGAGCCTATAAAGCGCTCCCTGTGAAGCAAGGGGGTCGTCACTCGCAAGCCTCCCCTGGTGCCTGGCATTTGCAGAGAGAGCAGCACCCTCCTCTGGGCCAAAGAGAGAGTGGAGTCCTCAGGTAATGAGGCAAGATCCCCAGAGGAAGAATTTCCGAAGAGGAGGCAGGACACTCGGGAGGCAGAGGCTCAGGCCTTCCTAATCAAATGCACACCTGAAATCTCAGGCACATTTAGAGCTGCAAAGGCCAAGAAGGAAATAACGTGGCATCCCCCAAATTCCAGAGCATTCTTGGGAATGTCCTAGGCAAGGTGGTAGGGGATGGTGGTTATGGACAGGTGGGGATCCAAGCCCAGAGGGGTGGAGAGACCACAGTGGAGAGGTCAGGAAAACACAGAGGGGGTTTTGCTGCCCACGGAGATCAACAGAGGGAAGTGGGGCTGGCTCAGAGGATCCCGGGAAGACCCCCAGAAGGGCAGAGCAGACAGGTCATCACCAACTCAGCTCTGGGGCAAATGGCCCTGGATTGCAATCCCAGCTGGGTCCTAGCAGGTGTGAGACTCGGTAAAGGCAAATGACCCACCTCTCTGAGCCTCAGTATAATCTGCTATAAAAGGAGATAATGGGCCGGACGCAGTGGCTCACGCCTGTAATCCCAATACTTTGGGAGGCCGAGGCAGGTGGATCACCTGAGGTCAGGAGTTCAAGACCAGCCTGGAGACTGGCCAACACGGTGAAACCCCGTCTCTACTAAAAAAATACAAAAAAATTAGCCAGGCATGGTGGCAGGTGTCTGTAAACCCAGCTACTCAGGTGGCTGAGGCAGGAGAATCACTTGAACCCAGGAGGCAGAGGTTGCAGTGAGCTGAGATGGCGCCATTGCACTCCAGCCTGGGCGACAAGAGCGAGATTCCACCTAAAAAAAAAAAAAAAAAAAAAGATAATGGCAAGTCCTTCTGTGTAGGACTTAGCAAGTATTAAGTCACATCAGACAGGGTCTGCACAGCCCCACGCAGCAGGAGGCACAGGAGCCCAGGATGAGTGATTCTGGCTGACGCCCACCCAGCCCCTGCTGTGGTGAATGCTTTCCCCTAGGCTGCCTCTAGAGCAGCAGCGTCATGCTCACCGCCATCAAGAGCTGCAGGGGGCAGTCAGAGGACCTGGCTAAGAAGGGCTCTGCAGAACTCAAATGCAGTTTGATAAATATTCCCTAACACCTGCTCTGGGCCAGGGCTACACCAATGACTCAGGTACCATCCCAGCCCCTGGGGGCAAACACCAATGCCTTCTGCAAGCCATAGGGCCAGGAGGTGGCCACACACCTAGCAGACACAGCGCCCAGGCTCCCAAGAGCTGCGTGGCCTGCTCCTGCCCCTCCAGGACACGCCCAAAGGGCATCTGCTGGCAGAGCCAAGGCCTCCCTCCTGAAAGCCCAGATGCTCAGCGCTGGCCTGGCCCCAAGGGCTCCAAGGAGCTGTTTTCCACTTTCTCTCAGCACCCCACTCACTTACAGCAGCAGCCAAATAATTACCACGTAATTATAGTTTACAATCCGTAGTTTTGCTTCTGAAATAAAATGTAACCATGGTACTAATTTCAGATGACAAAGGAGCAGAGATACACTCTGGGTTTCAGGAATGTGCTCCATGACAGCCGAAGGCTCTGCCCACGCTGTCCAGCCAGAGGACTGGCCCGCCCTCAGGCCCTGGGGCACACTCAGGACCGGCCTGACTCATCTGGCCCAAGAGAACCCTCCAGGCTTCACACCCTCCACTGATGACAGCACAGCACACCTCCGGGAATCCGTGCATGTCAATTCCAGTGGATTCTGGAAAGTCTTCGTAGGCTAATAAGTAATAACAGCCCAATTTTTATGACATCCCATAAGCTTATTTTTGCAATTTGAAATAACTGAACACAGAATTGCATTTTCTATTTAGCCCAGCTACAAATCCCACAATTGCTACTTTAAAAGCTACTGAGGCTTTGTGATGTTGCCTTGAAGAACCAAAGGACAATTATTGGCAAAAAAACAAACACCAAAAAGTAATTTTATGCATGGCAGTCCCTTGCTGCAGAGGCCTCTCAAAAAGAGGCGGGTGAGCAAGGGGACCGTTGCTGGCTCATGTTTCCTTTGTCTGGTTCCAGGTCTCCTGACACTCCACAGCCCTCTGTCTGTGCCATAAATGTGGCTCCGGACCACTGAGGACTCAGGCTGCTTTGTGAGGGCCCCTTTGAGCAAAGCGTCATAATTAAAATTCAGAGCAGATGCTACTGAAAACATGTAATCTATGCACAGAGGAAAAACAGTGAAACAGAGAACTATACCAAGCCTGGCAAATTACTAAAGAAAATTTCAAATAACAAAACAAACACAGAAAAAGAACATGGTACAGAACATTCCATTAATAGCGTAAAAAGATTGCTCTTCCGGGACGTGCTTGGTCTTTCTCCTCCTTCCCCCGGCTCTGCTCAGGCTGGCAGGAAGTGCAGCCAGGTGGAAGCAGCCATGGACTCTGTCTTCTTCCTTCCAGGACTGTTTGCCCTGAGAGCTCTTCTCTTTGCCAACAATGAACCTAAATTCTAGAAGAAAACATGAGCCACCACACCTGTGCTCTCTCCAGCCTTGAGACCCTGCCTGGAATGAGGCAGGGTGTGCAGCTGTGCTCTGGCCTGTCAAATGTGGACCACAGTGAGCCTCCAATCCCAGGTTTTACCCACATTTCCCTCCGAGAGGTCCCTCGCCCTCTTCCAGCCCCACTCGCCAGTGAAGTATGCCAGATGACCTCTAAGATGAACGACCCCTGAGGCAATAAATGACTGTGTGGAGCAGAGCCCTCCCCCGCCCCCAACTCATGTGGAGCAGTGACACGAGTGAGAAGTCAACAGCCCTACTCACCAGTGAAGTATGCCAGATGACCTCTAAGATGAACGACCCCTGAGGCACTAAATGACTGTGTGGAGCAGAGCCCTCCCCCACCCCCAACTCACATGGAGCAGTGACACGAGTGAGAAGTCAACAGCCCCACTCACCAGTGAAGTATGCCAGATGATCTCTAAGATGAACGACCCCTGAGGCACTAAATGACTGTGTGGAGCAGAGCCCTCCCCCGCCCCCAACTCACATGGAGCAGTGACACGAGTGAGAAGTCAACAGCCCCACTCACCAGTGAAGTATGCCAGATGATCTCTAACATGAACGACCCCTGAGGCACTAAATGACTGTGTGGAGCAGAGCCCTCCCCTACCCCCCAACTTACTTGGAGCAGGGACACGAGTGAGAAGTCAACAGCCCCACTCACCAGTGAAGTATGCCAGATGACCTCTAAGATGAACGACCCCTGAGGCACTAAATGATTGCGTGGAGCAGAGCCCTCTCCCGGCCCCCAACTCACATGGCGCAGGGACACGAGAGAGAAGTCAGCTTGTATTGGGTGAGGCCACTGAGGCTTTGTTTGTGGTTTATCTGTTTGAACAGCTGAGGTTCCCATTTGCTCTAAAACACCATCTGCCACCCCACTTATTCCACAGGCTCAAAGACTCACCCTGATCCCCACCTCCTCTCTCCTGTCCCTCCAGACAATGCCCAACATGCCATCCAGGGTTATCGTCTCCTGCTCAGAGGGAGGCGGAGACAGCATCTGGAGGAGGAGGGGGTACAAGCAAGAGCCAGGTCACATCTGTGCAGGGTCTCTAGAGAAAGAGGAGCTGGTTTTCCCAGATTCCTCCACCCCTCGGAGTCAGACAGAATCTTCTGGAGAAGCCATCCTGAGCTCACGGGAGCTCAGTCAGAGAAAATCAAAGTCTTTCAAACAGACCACGAGCCCAAAGCTGGGACACTCATCCCTCCCTTGTTCCAACCCCCAGGGACTTCTGGAGGAGAAACTGTCCCTCCTGCCACACATGCTGCCAGGGATCTGGGGTGCCACCAGCACCCCAGAAGCTAACCATGAGTTCTGTCCGTGCTCACTGTCTTAGTCTGTTTTCTATTGCTTATAATAGGATGCCTGAAACTGGGTTATTTAAAAAGAAAACAAAATGCATTTCTGACAGTTATGAGGCTGAGAAGTTCAAAGTCAAGGGCCACATCTGGTGTGGGCCTTTTCGCTGGTGAGGACTCTGCAGAGTCCTGAGGTGGCCCAGGGCATCACACAGCCAGGGCCTGAGTGTGCTCACGTGCTGGCTCAAGTCTCTATTCTGCTTCCTATAAATCCACCAGCCCCACTCCCATGATAACCCATTAATCCATCAATTCATTAATCCAATAATCCATTAATCCACGATTGAATTAATCCTTCATGAGACCCAATCACCTTTTTAAAGCCCCACCTCTCAACACTGCCACGTTGGGAATTAAGTTTCAACGTGAGTTTTTGAAGGCACAGATATTCAAACCACAGCACTCATCCTGCCCCGGATAGTCAGACTCAGTGGGTGAGTGGTGGGAGGCCCAATGCGGTGCAGAGCGCTGGCCCTGGGGAGAGGACCCTGCACCTTTCCCAAATCCTGTATTCACAATCACCTGCTCCCCTGGCAGGAAGGATGCAGCCCCCATGATGCTGCCCATTCCCCACTCACCTTTCCCCTGGGGTTACCACAAGAGTTGTATTAGAAGGCAGCCATGGAATCACATTATGCTCCCAATTCACGCTTTTCTGGGAAAGTGCACGCCAGCTAAGCTGCCACCAATGGGAAAATTAGGGACGAGAGGAAGAAGCAACATACAAGCTAAACTACTGACACTGCATTCTGCATCCCAGATTACCTGTTAAGGAGTTCTCTGGGAGAAAGATGGGCTAATATGATCTAAGTCTGGTTTATCCCTAATCCCCCAAATAGCTACCGCTATAAGCCAAGCAAAGAGGACCATCATTATCTGAAAAGGGGAGCAAATGTTGAGGCTAGTGCCTGAGGAAGAGTGAATTTTCTGTGTGCTCTCGGTCATCCGCAGTGGACCCCACCATGTTTCCCTTCACATCGGAAAGCATGTAAAACGCAGGCCTGTGCCGGGGCAAAAGGCAAGTGCAAGGTGGGAGTTCTCTCTCACCCCCACAGGTTCCTACTGCTCCAGGACTTTATATTACTCCTATCACCACTGGTCCAGGGGACTCAGGCAAAGTAAGTGCTAGGTGGGGCCTCTCTGTCACCCCACAGGTTCCTACTGTTCCAGGTGATAGGATATTACTCCTATCACCACTGGTCCCAGGGACTCAGGCAACAGGATGTGGGACTGGCCATCCTCCCCTGGCCTCACCTGAGAAGGGGCCAGGTCTTCCTGCTCTCACGTTTCTCTGGCACAGGAATAAAGAGCCAGGAACAGGATTGGAATCCTGCCCCTCCTACTTGTGAGCTGAGAAACCTCTAGCAAATTGTTTGCCCATCTACACATCTCCACAACCATCAAATGGAGGTGATGAGCGCTACATACACTCTACCTCCTAAAATAAAAGGGGCCTCTGAACGTGATCAAAATAGCCCTGATGCAGAGGGTGAGCATGTGAACCCTGTGAGCTCAGTAGCAGCTGCCTCACTCCTCCCTCAATTAGGTTGGTCTCCTCGGAGACTCTGCGTTTACACACCTGCCCATCCAAGACTTCACTGCTCATCCATGTACTCCCGCCTCTGCTTTCTTTCTCTCTCCCACTCCTCCTCCATTCACTCCCTCTTGACAGTGGAAGGCACGGACTCTTCCATCACTGCTGGCAACGCTTGTCCTGCACTGGGAGAATTCGGCCTTCGTGGCATGGACTTCTAAGGGCAAATCATGAAAATCCATTCCTCCACTCTACCCTGATGAGTCCTTCCCAGAGCCACACATTGGCGAATCTCATCCTCACCTGGACTCTGTTTCCCCTCTCAAGCCTCAACCCCAGCCTTCCACTGTCTCATCACAGCCACCCGCCCAGGCCAGGGTGCTGTACCCATCCCCGTGCACCTGCCTGTGAGCCCTCTGTCTTCTGCTGAGCTCTCTCCTCCTTTCCAGTCGGGTGTCGCGGCTCACCATGTGAGAGCAGCAGGGGCTGGGGGCTGCGTGTGGGCAACGTCACGGGCTGAAGGAATGACATGGCCCTGGCAGAGGTAGGAAGTTGAAGAAAGCTGGAGAAATGATGGTTAGTTGGCTTTGCTGTTGTTTCTCAAGAATGAAACGGGGGTATCACAAAGAAGAGTTTTGGAACTGGCTTCAGATGAATCTAATTTTAGTGTCTCCCATAAGACACAGAAATGCTTAGATGCACCCACATTTTTATTTTTTGAATTGACAAATAATAATTGCACATATTCATGGGGTATGCAGCAGTGTTTCAAACTGGCCGGGCTCCTAAATTTCATATGTAGGGAGACAGCGCCTTCTAGGTTGGAAGCTTGTTTGACTGACATCCCTCGCCAACTCTCAAGGCCCTAGCCCCTGCCATTATCCCAGTCTGCATCCCCTGGAGGGAGGCCCAGAGACAGATGTGCCCACCACTGGCCCAGGGGCTCTCCTCCCCTGGGTCCCACAGGACACCTCCATGGCCCTTCCCTGCCCCTCCCCTGGGTCCCACAGGACACCTCCATGGCCCTTCCCTGCCCCTTCCCTCACCTCCCAGCTGTGTCATCCTGGTAAGGACCCTTGACTCACCTTAGACAGTGCTGCTGCTCATGGCCTGGGGAATGGTGGGGGTGGGGAGACTGGCCTGGGGGGACCCCTGCAGCTCCACCTGCTGACACTGGGTCTGGCCTTGGGACAACTGTTCTCCACTGAGGTCCAGTGCTCGGGGAAGCCTCCCACCCTCATCACTGACAGCCTGTGCTAATCCCACTGTGAGCCCTCACCTTCATTTCCCAGATGAGAGGAGCTGGCCCTGCGTGTATGTCCTGATGAGGGTACATGAAGGAATGAAGGCTATATACTATGAAGACATGCTCAATCCTTCTGGAAACAATATCTGATTGTTCTTATAGCTTTGCCATAAGTGCATTTGATTTGGATAAGTGCATTTAATGGACTTAAACTGCAACAGTTAAAATGGGCAAACATCTGTCAAATATATGCTCTAAAATCACCTTATCCTCAAAGCCTCCTCACCCAGTCTGTAGACAGAATAGCAGCTGTCTCCACCCCAGCACTGGCCACCTGCCCCTGCTTACATGACAGACCCTCACTCCAGCCCACATGGGACATGAGGACGGGATGAGGGTCTGCATGGCCACATCCACTAAAGTGTGGGCTCCTCTAGGGCAGGGTTCCCTAACTCCCAGGCCACAGACTGGTGTTTAGGAACCAGGCTGCCCAGCAGGAGGTAAGCGGTAGCCCAGCAAGGGAAGCAAGCTTCATCTGTATTTACAGCCACTCCCCATTGCTCATCGCTCGTGTTACTGCCTGAGCTCCGCCTCCCATCAGATCAGCGGCAGCATTAGATTTTCATAGGAGCACAAACCTTATTGTGAACTGTGCATGCGAGGGATCTAGGTTGCATGCTCATGAGAATCTCATGCCTAATGATCTGTCACTGTCTCCCATCACCCCCAGGTGGGACCGTCTAATTGCAGGAAAACAAGCTCAGGGCTCCCACTGATTCTACATTATGGTGAGTTGTATACAATTATTTTATTATATATTACAATGTAATAATAATAGAAATAAAGTGCACGATACATATCACGCACTTAAATCATCCTGAAGCCATTCCCTCTCCCGATCCATGGAAAAACTGTCTTCCACAAAACTGGTCCCTGGTGCCAAAAAGGTTGGGGACCTCTGCTCTCGGGGGCTGCAGTGCTCTTCCCAGACCCTCAGCCCCCAAAGCAGTGCTCAACAAATGTTGGTGGAGTGAATGAAGCAGGCAGCAAGTAAGCACTCACTCGGTGGCTGTATGCTGAACAGGGAGGATTTAAAATATTCATTCTTGGTTTGCTTTAAACGGAGGCAGTGCAAACCCTTTGTTTACAGCAGCATAGACCTCCCCACTTTCTTTCATTGCATGCTAAGACACCACGTGTTTTCTAAACCACAACAATACAAATGTCACCACTTGGAAGATCTGGTGAGACACTGATTAGCCCTGGGATCTGGCAAGTACCACCTTTTAGGGCTGACAAATGCGGCCATCCCTGGGGGCCGTGTGTGGTCTTCAAGCACTCTCAGAACACCACCACCCAACCCAAGGTCATTATCCCAGCAGGGCTTTTGCCCACACTTACAACCCGGCTCTCAAGGTTCCTTTGCATTCTAACCGACCCTCCTCTGCCTCACTTACGGAAAATGACTTTTCTCGGGCAAATAACAGTATCAAGCTCTCGCTGGAGGTTCAAACAGCTCTTCCCACTTCAAACGTCACTTTTGTTTACCGCCAGCTCTCACTGCATGCAAATGCGACCATAAATAGAGATACAATCACGGTGGATAATTGAAATTCCAAAATATTAAGAACTTAGAGTTTTAGGGATTTGGTTTTATAATAGAAACAAATAAAATCTTGCCACATTGGCAAATACAAGCTGACAGCTAAGAAATTAGATTTGCATACAAAATATTTCATTTTATGAATTAATTGGCAGCAAACTCTGCTCCACGTCTGCGGGTAATTTAGTGGAGGGAGAAGGCGTTGACCATCAGGACTCTTGAAGCAACATGGCCCCTAGTGTGGAAGCCGCCCGGGAGCCCTGTGGACAGGAGCAGGAGCACAGGCTAACCAGGCTGCCAGGCTAGATGCAAGGTTTTTGTTTGTTGCTTATTTTTTAACCGAAAGGAGCCTAACGTTTTCTTCTCCTCATCTGAAACACAGAAAGGTGAAAACTAAAGTGACGTGGCCTGTCTGTTGCTTTGCCACAAGAGGTGTCCATAGTTGACCTTCTGGTCTCTGACCTTGCAGATCTGGCCATGTCTCGAAATGCAAATCAGCACAGCTCACGTGGGTCTTTTGGGATGGTGACAGGGTGATGGGAACGCAGTGCAGGAAACCGACGTGACTTTGCAACAGCCCGAGTTCCTACTCATGTGTCTTGAGCACGAGGCCAAGATGTGACTTCTCCAAACTGCCCGTCCCCTGTCCCCTCACGTGGGCACCCTCCTGGCTCCAAGTCACCTGGGGAATGAGCTCCTCACCCTCCACCTCCCCAGCCCACAGCGGAGCCCCTGTGTTGCCTGTGAGGGTGAATTGTAGGTGTCAATTGGACTGGGCTGAAGGATGCCTGGACAGCTGGTAAAATGTTATTTCTGGGTGCGTCTGTGAGGGCACTTCTGGAAGAGATGCCGATTTGAATTGTGGACTGAGTAAGAAAGATACACTCTCACCAAAGTGTGTGGCCTCAACCAATCCTCAAGTCCCGGAGAGAATGAAATGTGCAGGAAGGGCTCTTTCTCCTAGAGACCTCAGACACACCACACCGCGCAGTGCCCTGGCCTCTGTCCCAGAAGGAGAGGTGTGTCCTGGGCTCCCTCAGGACCCAGCCTCGCCTCTCAGCCCTAATTACATGCTGGCTTCCCTGGCTCTCGGGCTTGCAGATGGCAGAGTGCAGGACCTCTCAGCCTCCATCATCCTGTGAGCCAGCTCCCCAACACATCTCCTCTGACCTGTCACCAGTTCCTCTATCCCACCTCCTGCCCATCATATGGTTTCTGTTTCTCTGGAGGATGATGACTAATTGGCCCCTGAAGCTCCAAAGCACAATGCCAGGCTTTCTTCAGATGTCAGAATTTGCCAGTGACCCATGACCAGGGGGTCTTGTCCTGGCTCCACTTTCTCTCAAGCACCAATGAGCTGATCAGGCCAGGCTGGCATCACCACCACATCTTGGCACAAAGCACCCAGTGGCAACACTTGCTCCTGGCAGGGCCCTGCCTAAAGGTGTAGGCGCAGCTGTCCTGGAAGCGTAAGGAACTGGAGAAAACGGGCAGGCTGAGCACACAACAGGGAGGCAGACCCAGGACACTGAGGATGTCCCTGTCGCAGGAGGACATGTTTTCACAGAAGTGGAGCCAGCCTGGTGAGCCTTGGAACTTGACGTAGATCCTTCCTTTCACACAAGGAGGAAAGGGGTGGGGCGGGGGACTTCCAAGGGTTCCATCTTCCAGCAGGCGTGAGACGGGGTTCTCATGTCCTCACTTCCACGGACCTCCCCATCTTCTCCATCGGTGGCCGTACGTCTGTGGACCGAGCCCCTCTGGCCGGAGGACTGCCCGTGCCCTCTGCAGCCTGGAAAGGGTCTGGGGGCCTGGGTGGCAGGGGCACAAGGATGGCTGGTCCTTATGGAATAGTTTCTACAGGAAGACTGCCATGTGTCAGGGGAGGGGCTGAGGCCCAGAGCCAGCGGGGAGCAAACTAGACAAGCCTGTCTCCAGGGAGGTAGGGTTTCCTGGGGAAGGCAGATGCACACTGCACTGTGGGAGCAGGGGTCGGCGCAGGCCAAAGGGGGTGCTGATCTCACATCAGAGACTTTTACATGTTCTTATTCATTCATCCATGTATGTACTTTGTGTATTTAAGGTATTTAACGATGTTCTCTTATACATACAGAGTAAATGACTACTACAGTCAGGAAAATTAACATATTCATCACCTTCCACAGTTACCTTTTTTTTTTTCTTTGGAGTAAGAGCACCTGAAATCTACTCTTTCAGCAAATTTCCAGTCTGCAATACCATGTTATTAGCTACAGTCCTCAGGCTGCATGTTAGACCCTAGACTTCTCACCTTCCATGAATTTCCTCTGCCATTCCCCTGGACCCCCAACCACTCCACTCTCTGCTTCTATGCAGTCAGCTTTTTTTTTTTTTTTTTTTTAAGATTCCGCCCATAAATGAGATTCTGCAGCATTTTTCTTCCTGTGCCTGGTTTATTTGCTTTAGTATAATGTCCTCCAGGTCCATCCATATTGTCACCAACAGCAGGATCTCCTTCTTTCTAAGGGTACCAATATTTCATTGTATGTATATACCATCATTTGTATCTATCCCTCTGTCAATGAACACGGAGGTGGATTCCCTATCTGTCTTGACTATTACGAATCATGCTTCAGTGAAGTTGGAAGTGCAGACATATTTTGACATACTGATTTTATTTTCCTGGGATATGTACCCAAAAGTGGAGCTGCTGCATCATGGAGCAGATCCCATTGTAGTTTCTTCAGGAGCCCCCACACTGATTTCTGTAATAGCTACAAATGTAGACTCCACCAGTAGTATACAAAGGTTCCCTTTCTTCCACATCCTCACCAGCACTATGTCTATTGAAGTATTTTGCCCATTTTTGAATCAGTTTGTTTGTCTGGTTTGTTGTTGTTTTGATTTTGTTTTCTATGGAGTTGTATGTTCTTTGCTAAGGAGTTACCTATATTTTAGCTATTAGCCCTTTACCAGATATACAGTTTGCGAACATTTTCTCCTAATTCATAGGCTGCCTTTCCACTGGTGATGGTTTCCTTTGCCATACAGAAGTTCTAAATTTGACACAGTCCCACTTATTTATTTTTGCTTTTGTTGCCTGATTTTTTTGTGAATCCGAAATATCATTACCAAAACTCATGTCAAGGAGCCTCTCCTCTATTTTTTCCTCTAAAAGCTTGACCATTCAGGTTTTATGTTTACATCTTTGGTCCATTTTGATTTGATTTTTGTATTTGGTGTAGGATAAGGGTTTGACTTCATTCTTTTGCATGTAGATATCAAGTTTTTCCTGCACCATTTACTAATGAGATGATCCTTTCCCCATTTCTAAACATCATTCCTATGAAAATGGTATCTTAGTCTGTTCAGGTTATCAACAAAATACCGTAGACTGGGTGGCTTATAAACAACAGAAATTTATTTCTCACAGTTCTCTAGGCTGGGAAGTCCAAAACCCAGGTGTTGGCAGATTCAGGGTCCTGGGAGACCCTCTTCCTGGCTCCTAGGACTGATGGTGTGTCCTCACACGGTGGGGCTCCCTTGTGCCTAGTTTATAAGGGCACTAACCCTACGGATTAGTCTGCCATCCTGACTTAATTCACTTTCCACCTACTAATACTATCACTTTGGGTATTAGGATTTCAATACATGAATTGTGGAGACACATAAGCATTAGACCATAGTAAATGAGAACAGGCAGGTTAGGCTTTCCACAGACGAACTTCCAGCCTGGTGGAGATCCGCCCAGCCAGGAGGCAGATCTACAAATCGATCTTTGATTAACTCTCCGTCTTTAAATACGAAATCCTGCAGGCAAAGAAATTGTGAAATTCTCAGCAATCGGTGTGAAGTCCCACTCCAATGTAGCTCTCCTCCCACTCAGAATTGCATAAGGCATGCGGGGTGGGGGCAGGGAGCCTGCTGCAAAACAAGGGTACCCAGAGCCCAGGATGTATGATGGGCCTGGGCAGGGCTTTCCATGACGCAGGACGGGCTGCACAGTCCACCCTTTCTCCGTCAGGAGGCAGCAAAACAAATTCCAGAATCATTTGTGCATCGAGGTCACATGTGTGCATACTGATGTTCATACCAGTCTTTCATAGTCACGTTTAATTCTCATTCCACAGTGGGCGGAGTCATTCCTTATCACTTTGCTGCCGCAAAATGAAGGCCCCCCTGGTATCCCCACAAACTCATGACCCAGGGAATCCCCCGAATAGAGCAGAGCAGTATGATTTAATTTGTGTAGGAGCTATGAGTGGAATAACAAAGTTGGGAATTTGGGGCAGGTGGGTTACAGTGATTTGGTGGTGTTGGGGCACACGTGGAGTGGAGGAGAGGGGCAGGGCACTCATCCTGGCTGGGGTGGGGCAAATGGAATGGAAGGAGCCCCCATGAGAATGCTTCTCAGAACCCCAGGCACAGATGTCAAGGAAGCTTCTGAAATCAGGGACAAAATAAGGATTAACACTTTACAAGCGCCTCAGAGGCCACCACAACCTGGAAGAAACCGCCTACGATGCAGTTCTTCTGGGTTCCTCCCTCCCTCCCTCCCTCGCTTCCTTCCTCCTTCCTCCTTCCTTCCTTCCTTCCTGACTCAGAATTTCCTAAATTCTCGTTGCCACGCTCTTTCACTAAGCAAAATCTTATATCCATAATATTAATCACCTGTTAACTTAATGCAGAAATCAAGATGAAGTTATCATTGTTTAACACATATTCAAAATATCTGGCCAATGCCAAAACAGCCCGGGTAATTTCTCTCCATCTAATTACCTCCAAACACAGCCGAGACTTCATTCTTATTAACACAGAAGCCCTAAAGCCCACCGAGTAAAGCTAAATCATAATTTAAGCACTTTGTGGAAACAGTGCATGAAACCGAATTGGCTAGCTTAGCCAACTGAGCTCAGGATTGAACATTTACTTTAATTCTCATTTTCTGAAAAGTAGTCAAATGCCTTTAATTAAAACATATCCCTTGAAATTGGTTTAGCATAAATTATTTTTTAAAAAATCAAACGTGAGCCAGAATCTAATTCTGATATCGCCGAGGGAAGGAAAACCACAACTCTGATGCATCTTGAGCGGGGTATGGGTAAAGGCTGCAGAAGGACTTGATGTCCCTTAAGCCCAGCCTCAGGCTGCAGCGAGCCAAGATTGCGCCACTGCACTCCAGCCTCCAGCCTGGGCAACAGAACAAGACTCCATCTCTAAAACAACAACAACAAAACAACAAAAACAGCCTCAGGTGGCACTTCTTCCAGGAAGCCTTCCTGTTCTTCCCCAGTCACAATTACTATACCAGTTCCCCTTTGCTTCCAGGACTCTGTCCTCCTGAAACAGCACTGTTTAATACCCCTGATAGAATAACGGATGCGACTATCACCCCACAGTGCTGTAAGCTGGGATGGCAGGTGTTGGGACATATGGATCCATTTTTCCAGCCCATTAGAAGATGACCATGAGAACAGGTCACAAGAGCCGATTGGCATTACCAAGGAGAAGAAGTCTCCCAGAAAGGAGCTGCAGTGTTTAGTGATGGCAGGCACATGGGCACTGGGGAAAGAGAGTGGGTCTCAGGGCCAGCACTGGGGGCCTCTTCTTCCTCTGCCAGAACCGCCCATGACTGTGGCAAAATTGACAGGTGGCAGGAGACAGTGGCTGAGCGTCACACCTGTCATGGAGACAGGCTGAGACACTTCTCTGCAGTCAACTTGGTAGCGCATTTGTCTTTTCCAGGTGGTTTACATTTTCCCACAGAAGGATCCACCATGACCCCGCACAACTGCAGGAGATCCTCCCTCGGGGTCCTTTCAACGCTGAACAACCCTGGGTGACAGGGGTGCATCCTCAGTCCCAGGGCGGAGACAGAGATCAAGGCTCCCAAGGCCTAGGGGAGCAGCCCCAGGGCCTCCTCTGAGTGCTGGAGTGGGTACCTGAGCCTGAGACCATGCACAGCCTCTCACGACCGCCTCCCACTCCCACTGTGGTGATGGTGGGGTTGAGAAACAAATGGCATCAAATCAACCACCCCACTGAAATACCTCCTTTCTGAGACCCCTGGAAGGTGTCACTGGAGGAAGCTCCAATGTCTGTAGGTAGGTTGGCCCCAGCACACGCTAACGTTTTGAGTTAAAATGCAATTTGGCGTTATGCATCACTGACATGAGCTATTAGCCTCTCCTGATGCCCATTTCATGAGACTTGGACGCTGAGCCCATAGTTCAAACGTTATGAGATTTCTGTTTGTTTCTGTGCATTTATTTCACAATGCCAGTCAGATCTGTAGTAATTTCTTGAGGAGATTTCGATCAAAACCACAATGGTCAATGAAAATATTGTTTTCAGAACAGAAAATACAACATGCTTTCTAGGGACCCAGGCAAGTTACAGCAATCTTCTGCTGCTCACTACGGTGAGAAACGGGGCCACGTGTCACTTAGTTTTCATTTTGTCTAATGACGTCCTGACTTTACATAAACTGTTTTTGCAAATATGATCATGTAATTGGAGCATCTGTCCTGATCATTATTTGGCAAATGTGTCCTTTTAGCAACAGTCCAAATGAAATTTGGGAAATTTGGCTAATCACAATTTAACAGATGTTTTGCCCAGTTCTGTGCAATCTTAATTTTAACAGACACAAATCCCTCCATTCACTGAGGCTCTAATTGGAGTCTCTCCATGCCCATAGAGAATGATAAAGGTGAGAAAATAATAATTTCAGCACATCTAGTGTTGACCCTGTAGCTTTAATTAATTCAGGTGAAATCCCATTTGACCTTGATAGCAGTAATTATTTAAAGCAAGCCCTGACATAACATTTCATACTATGCATTTTTCCACAGTCCAGCTCAGCGGCCTCACAAAGCTGATATCCCAAATATTCTCCAGGAAAAGTCCAGTGCTTTTCCACATGGGTTCCAAAGTAAAAGCCCATTTATGCAAAAAAGAAGCTGGAGTTTATTTCAACATAGAGAAGATGCAAAAGGCAACCTCTTCTTAAATAAGATGGTCTTCTAATTCTAATCAAAGACAGCAGGGGGCCCCATCTAAGATGTAATAACGTCGCACCACCGCGGCAAAGACTATAGGTAAAAACTCACCTCTCCAATTATGCCTTCTGCAGGAAAGCCGGCGCACTCTCTGCTGTGGGCATAATTGCCCAGGTGCCAGTGTTTGCCTCACTCCCAAGCACTTGCTTAAACCCTAGGTGGCTGGCTTCTCAAAATAAAATGCACATCTCATTTTACTCTGAATAAAAGTGAAACCTTTTTTAAAGGACAAATGTAAGAGAAATTAAAGGGGTGGTAATAACATTATCACATCTGGAAGTGAATGGAAGAGACACATTTTGATGAAGAAATGAGGTTATTTTGGCCACACAGAAAATCTCTAGTCCCCATTGCCTCTACTTAGAACAAAATTGTGTCTCTTTCCATGAATAAATCAAAAGTGGTTTTTAATCATTTTGCTTGAAGAACAGTGCATGGTCTCTCGGTTTCCCTGATTTTCAGTAATGGAAACGGCTGCTCAGCCCAGGCCTCGTTCCTTAAGCCTCTGCGGTAACGCCCTCAATAGCTCAGGGCCTGGAGCTGGACGCCTCGTCTGCATTCAGCCCCCTGCTGACCAGCTGTGTGGCTTTGGGTAGCTTCAGTTTCCTTATCCCAAAAGTGAGGAGGGCATGGCACCGGCCTCCAGGGGTGCTGGGAGCAGCAAATTATGCCCAGTAAGTGTTGCTGTTGTTTCATGGAGGGCACACTCAGGAGATACCTCTGGGCAGGTCACAGGACCTCCTGGTCCAGCCACTCCGAAGCCCCACTCCCTCCACCTAGTGTACATCCTCAGAGTCACTCCCCATCCTACTGACCACCCAGCCCACTCCCTCCACCACCACGGGCAAGGGACACCAAAGCCTCCAGGACCACACTGCACAGAAGGAGGAGATGCTCTGTCTTGGGAATTCCTGACGGGCTGTGCTGAGTGGCACCTGTCACCTCCCACAGAGGGGCCCCATTGTCCTCACACATGTCCATGTCCCTCTAGAGCCGAGCACAGGTCTGACCCAGGTCAGGCATCCCATCATGTGTGTGACCTTGCAGGTCAGCCTCACGGAGAATGGCCAACCTCTCAGCCTGAGGTCACACACTCCAAGAATCCTCCATCCCCAAGAGATATCACAAGATGCTTAAAAACATTCAAATGACCTAAAATTCACCCTGATTTTTAAAAAATCCATGGGAAGGATATCTGAGCAAATGCATTGGAATATTTCTTAACTTCCTTTAAATAACCACAAAAACACACAAATGCGGAAAAAAATCTGCATCTACCCTAGAACCAAGGAGGCACTTAGTGAAAAGAACCCAGGCGTTGGAGTAGGAACCGGGAGGCTACTAACAGGAGGACATCATTTCTATTATGACCCTCAGTTATGATTCAAGTATTGTTTAAAAGGAGAAGGTCAACGGACACCTGAAGGAGTAACATCAGTGTCCATGACATGCCACCTTCACTGGAAAGCAAAAAGAGCCCCTCACTGCCACTGCTTCCCTGCCAAGAATCCCATCACACACAAACCAGCAAAGCGTGCCAGTCAAGAAATGGTGGCTCTTAGGATTCTCATGTCAGAGCACTCCCGTCCCCTCTGACCTCCTCTCACCCCCGAGTCCATGCTTTCGTTCCCCAGCAGCTGAAGGGAGCCTCCGCCCATGGAGCTGTGCTCACCGGGGAGCCAGGCAGAGAGAATGGAGTGAAATCAGAAGCATGGCTGCATGGGGCCCCCATGTCCATGTTGCAGGAGGTTTGCAATTCAGCCAGCTGTGCAAAGGGCAATGTCCCCTCTTGCAACCCTGCCGGCTGTACAGGGGGTGATGTCCCTGTTGCAGTCCTGCTGACTGTGCAAAAGGTGATGTTCCCTCTTGCAATCCTGCCGGCTGTGCAAAAGGTGATGTCCTGTCTTGCAAGTCTGCTGACTGTGCAGAGGGCGGTGTCCTTTCTTGCAATTCTGCCGGCTGTACAGAGGGTGGCGTCCCCTCTTGCAATCCTGCTGACTGTGCAAAAGGCAATGTCCCCACATGGGCACACCTAAGGAGCCTCAGTGTGTTTCCTGAAGCAGTGTGTTTCCTGAAGCAGTGTGTTTCCTGAAGCAGTGGGTTTCCTGAAGCAGTGGGTTTCCTGAAGCAGTGGGTTTCCTGAAGCAGTGGGTTTCCTGAAGCAGTGGGTCTCAAACATTTTCAGCAAAGTTTCAAGTACAAGCTACTACGTAACAGGCACAGCTGTATGTAGAATGGGATGGTGAGGATCCTCTAGCTTAGAATGCTTCTGTATGTTCCTAAAAAGCCCTCTGGAACCCCCATGGAGCTACAGATCCAGTTTGAAAGCCACCGTCTGTGAGAGTCCTGAGGTGGAGCGGGCATGGGCACCAGGCCTGCCAGTGCTGCCTGTGAGTCAAAGACGCTACACAGCAGCAACTGGCAGCCCCGGGATTTTCTAGCCTGAGCCTGGGTCAGTCCCTTTGTCTTTGAAAAAACAAAAACAAAACAAAACAAAAATTTAACATGTGGCTCAGGGTGAAATTCTGTAGCCAGGAAGTGTGAGAATAATGTCTTAGGCATCTGGAAGAAAAAGTCTGCTGAACTATGTTTTCAACAGAGGAAGGTAGAATATGTCATAGAACAGCAACTGCAGGTTTCCCATAGATTCAAGAGCATGTTACAATAAACCAGACAGAACAGGTACAAGTATGAAGAAACTGCAAGGAAAACCAAAATGGCAAATGAAAGTCCACGCTGGATGCGGCTGAGAGCATGCTCCATGGTGCAAAAAGAAATCATTGAGGGGGTGGGGGAAGAAACTGATAAAATATTCCAGAATTGGGATAAGAAAAGGGGAACCAAAACAATAGGACAGAACACAAAAACTGACCACAGATTTTCAAACTCACAAAATGGGTATCTCCAAGAAGAAAACAGAACAGTAGCAAAAGCAGGGTGAGCACAGCGCTGGCGAGGGTGGGAAGGTGGCACTGCTGACACCGCACCTGTGGACACCACACCTGCCGATGCCACACCTGCTGATGCTGCTCCAAGGATCAGGCTGCCGTTCTCAGGGGAGGCTCAGAGCAACACACTGAACACGCGGAACCCCCAGAAACTGTGCTTCACCTACAAACACGACTCTGCCATGTAGACAACCAAGAGACAAATCAAAATTAAGGACGTAAAAAGAGAGAGTTATTAGATTAAAAAATAAGTGGTAAATATCAAAATTAATTAATGTCTTTGTAATTGTTTTTGTAATTATTTTATAAAAATGTATGCAAAGAGGCTTTGTTAAATAAGGAATGTTATATTCTAAGAAATTATAATCCATGTTAAATTAATGAAATTTGGCAAATGCAGCAGGAAAAGTAAAGGTGCTCAATGTTTGGCTTTTATATATAAGGTATTATAAGTTCTATTAGGGCCTTCGAGTAAGTATATTAAGAAATCATATTATAAAACTATGTTAAACAAAAAGTTTTAAATTAGCACAATTTTAAATTTACAAATCATTTGAGGAAATCAAGGCAAATAAGACATACTGTCGATATCTTTTAAAAAAAACAAGAAAGAACAAACAGACATAATGAACAGAAATACAAATAGAAATACAAATGACAAACATGTTATAGAATAGAAATGAGTAATTGTAAACTGTTGCATTATTTAAAAGATAAATTAAAAACAAAAAAACTCCAACCAACATACCTAAAACAAATGAAAAAGAATGTTTAAAATAAAAAAGATGGATAGGCACCTGTGAGACAGATGGGGAAAATGAATGCAGAAATGACAATTTTACGAACAAAGAATAATTTCAGTCAGGAAGTTTCTCACTGCATGAAGAGGATGATTTTATGTTGATAAAAGTTACAGTATAGCAGTACAAACGTGTGGTGCTGAAAATATCCTAGCAATTAAAAAGCAAACCATGCTGTAGGTCTAGCTGAAATGGACAGAAACACACCTCAACTGGGAGACTCCACGCATCTTCCCTATTCCATGAGAGAGTAAATGGAAAACTAGCATGTCAGAGACTTGAACAAGAAACTTACACATAAGCCTTTCCAAAAGTCATGCAGTATTTACAAAAATCAACCATATTCAAGTGCTAAAGAAAACCTCAATAAAATTTGACTAAAGAAAGTTTAATAAAATTTAATTTAAGAAAAAATATAGAGATTATATTTTCTGACCACAACATACTAAAGCTTAACATTAATAATGAAGCTTCTGCCATCAAAAAAATGTAAACTCTTGGAGAAAAAAACCTCATAATTATTACGATAAAGAGAAAAGAAAATGAAATACCATAACAAACAATTTAGAATACAAAGAAATCAAAATATCACTTTAAACAATCCATAGCTTTAAATGCTTCCAGGAAGGAAAGGTGAGAGGGAATAAGTGAAAAGAAAGAGAGATGAGAAGGAAAGAAGAGAGGGAAGGAGGAAGGAAGAAAGGGAAGAAAGGAGAAGAAAAAGAGGGGAGGGAAATAAATTGATTTCAGTGAAATTATCAGCCAGCAATATCTTGGTATATGCATTAATCAGCTTTTTCTGTGTTAGTGCTGCACATGAAATAATTACAAAATTTCAGTGGCTCACAATGTCAAGCATTTGTTTCTTTCTCATGGGTTTGTAGTTGGCTGACCTTGGCAAGATACAGCTGGGGTTGGCTCAAGGTGTAGAGGTTGGGTTCACAGCTTCTCTGTGCATCTGTCCTTCCAGGCTCCAGGTTGAAATAGTAACAATTTCCTGGAAACTTTTCCTCGCCTGGAAAGAATATATGTGCACAGAGTGAACCTAAAAGTCCTAAGTATGTTCAAAGCCTCTCTGTAGACATGGCATATGTAATATTCTTCCCATTCCAATGGCCAAAGCAAGGTTCACAACAAAGCCCATGGCTTGTGGGGTGGAGAAGTTTGCCCAACCCCTCAGTGAGAACAATTGTTAAACAACAGCATATCAAAGAGATGAAATTTTGAATACACCAATAAGCCCAAAACTAAGAAGTAAGGAGAAAATGCACTAACGGTGCCTTCAATGGTTGCAAACTTTCAAGGAAATGATAATTTTAAATGTAAAAACGCTAATGCACAGCATAGAAAAATCTGGGAGACTGCTGGATTTATTAGAGAAAGATAATACAACCCTACTGTCAAAAACTAACAAAGAAAAAGGGGAATAACGTATTTAAAAATAAAGCTAAATGTCATTAGAAAACACTAGCAAAAAAAATATCAGCAGGGTAGTAACCAAATGATCTTGTAAAACCAACTAGTTTTACTCAGGAATGTAGACACTTTAACACTAGAAAACCTATTAATAAATGTATCAAGTCAATAAAGTTATATAAATTATATTTCTGTCCAGAAAAGCAAGGATCTATTCCCAATATCTAAAAACTACAGGCATTCTCAATAAAATTGGAAACTAAATTAGGAGGCCTTCTGCTACAGACTAAATGTTTGTGTCCCTCCAATATTTAAATATGGAAACCTAACCCTCAAGATGATGATATTCGGAGGTGGGGCGTTGGGGGGTGATTAAGTCATGAGGGTGGATTCCTCATGAATGGGGCTAATGCCCTTATAAAAGAGACCCTGAAGAAATTTATTGCCCCTTCCACCACATGAGGTCACAGTGAGAAGATGGCCATCTATGAACCAGAATGCAAGTCCTCAGCAGACATTGAATCTGTAGACACCTTGATCTTGAACTTTCAGTCTCTAGAACTGTGAGAAAGAAACTTCTGCTGTTTATAAGCCTCCAAGTCTATGGTATTCTGTTACAGGAGCCCAAATGGAGACACCTTCTATCACTGCCATTATTCAGTATTTACTCACAAGCTCTACCCATTGAAATAAGGCATGAAGCAGGAATTAGAGAATTAAATATTGACAGAGAAACAAAATTTACATAAGGGGATCGTTTCGTTTTACATACATTTGAATAATTTAAAATAACGTAATAAAACATTAATGAAGTCTCACCTTTTGTCTAAATTTGCTATAATTTAAAAGTCCAATTTTTGGTTAAAATAGCACAATTCAAAGATTATAAATGGCATGTGAGCTTGGTGCCACGTGGCAGTGGCAGACAGAGATCTGATAAACAGAAGTCCCTCATATTTCAGTAGCCTGTGAACTGTGCTGCTGCTTATGTGTAGGGTAGCTTAATAAGTAGAATTGTCAATTTAGTGGTTGCTAATGTTCTACCTAAAATATTAAAAGTTTATACTCTGGCTGGGCGCGGGGGCTTACGCCTGTAATCCCAGCACTTTCAAGGCCGAGGCGGGTACATCACCTGAGCTCAGGAGTTCAAGAATAGCCTGGCCAACATGGTGAAACCCTGTCTCTACTAAAAATACAAAAACTAGCCAGGCATGGTGACGGTGCCTGTAATCGCAGCTACTTGGGAGGCTGAGGCAGGAGAATTGCTTGAACCCGGGAGGCGGAGGTTGCAGTGAGCCAAGATTGCACCATTGCACTCCATCCTGGGTAACAAGAGTGAAACTCCATCTCAAAAAAAAAGTTTATATTCTACAACAGTGTCACATAGGTGTCATTTAAACAGTGGTACATGTGCCAAATAATGCAAGTCAAAAATCAATAAATTTGGAACACAAGAGGCAATAAAATGTTACTCTTATTCAAGCATTTCATTACATTTTTCATGCTTAACTTACATTTTTAAAAATATAATAAGCAAAAAATTATTCATTCTGATAATATGTACATGCATTCATACACAAGCATGTATGCACAGGTGCACACACACACACACACACACACACACACATTCCCATAGGAAAATTATGTTCAAATAAAATAATTTTTGAAGCCCTCAATGCTAGTAATGGCTATGTGAGATGGGCATTCTCATACATTGCATGGAAAGGTAAATAAGCAAACACCTTTATAAAATAATCTGTGAGTATGTAAAGGGAATTTTAAAACCAATTATCTGATAATTTATATTTTTGAAAAATCAGAACACATTCCTCCCAAAATATTTTTCCCAGCCATATTTACAGTAGAAAAATAAAACACTATAATGAACTATATGCCCAACTAAAAGGTAAACAATTAAACAAATTAGAAAACATAAGAGGAAATATTTTGCATCTATTAGAAATGATGTTGATTATAAATAAAGAAAAAAATCAATAAAAGATCAACAAGCTGTAAAGCGATTTAAAGCAGCCCAATATATGAAGTCCCCTAAGTAGATTGAGCAGGATAACAGCAAAAAATGTGAATAAATAATGGCTGAAATTTTTCCTAATTAGACAAAAACTATAAGCCTACAAATTTAAGAACTATTGAACCACAATCAAAAGTAACATGAAGAAAACTACACTAAGACGCATGATGATCAAATTACTCAAAACCAGTGATAAAGAGAAGATTTTAAAAGCAACCATAGGGCTTTATCAGGCATATAAGGATAATGACTTCTTGTCAAAAAGAATGCAAGAGGGAAGACAGCAAAGCAACATCTAGAAAGAGCAGAAAGGGGAAAATAAAAAAGCTACGAACCAAGAATTCTATGCCTTGGAAAAAAAATCGCAAAAACAAAGGCAAAATAAAAGGTTTCTAGACATAAAGAAGCAGAAAGAATTCATCATCGTCAGCAGAGCCATGCTACTAGAAATTTTTTTTTTTAATTGTACTTTAAGTTCTGGGTTACATGTGCAGAACGTACAGGTTTGTGACATAGGTATACGTGTGCCCTGGTGGTTTGCTGCACCCATAAAACTGTCACCTACATTAGGTATTTCTCCTAATGTTATCCCTCCCCTAGACCCCCACCTCCCAACAGGCCCCCGTGTGTGATGTTCCCCTCCCTGTGTCCATGTGTTCTTATTGTTCAACTCCCACTTATGAGTGAGAACGTGTGGTGTTTGGTTTTCTGACCTTGTGATAGTTTGCTGAGAATGATGATTTCCAGCTTCATCCATGTCCCTGCAAAGGACATGAACTCATCCTTTTTATGGCTGCATAGTATTCCATGGTGTATATGTGCCACATTTTCTTAATCCAGTCTATCACTGATGGACATGTGGGTTGGTTCCAAGTCTTTGCTATTGTGAATAGTGCCACAATAAACATGCGTGTGAATGTGTCTTTATCATGGAATGATTTATAATCCTTTGGGTATATACCCAGTAATGGGATTGCTGGGTCAAATGGTATTTCCAGTTCTAGATCCTTGAGGAATCACCACACTGTCTTCCACAATGGTTGAACTAATTTACACTCCCATGAACAGTGTAAAAGCATTCCTATTTTTCCACAACCTCTCCAGCATCTGTTGTTTCTTGACTTTTTAATGATCGCCATTCTAACTGGCGTGAGATGGTATCTCATTGTGGTTTTGATTTGCATTTCTCTGATGACCAGTGATGATGAGCATTTTTTCTTCTGTCTGTTGGCTGCATAAATGTTTTCTTTTGACAAGTGTCTGTTCATGTCCTTTGCCCATTTTTTGATGGGATTTTTTTTTTCCTGTAAATTTATTTAAGTTCTTTGTAGATTCTGGATATTAGCCCTTTGTCAGATGGATAGGTTGCAAAAATTTTATCCCATTCTGTAGGTTGCCTGTACACTCTGATGATCGTTTCTTTTGCTGTGCAGAAACTCTTTAGTTTAATTAGATCCCATTTGTCAACTTTGGCTTTTGTAGCCATTGCTTTTGGTGTTTTAGATATGAAATCTTTGCCCATGTCTATGTCCTGAATGGTATTGCCCAGGTTTTCTTCTAGGATTTTTATGGTCCTAGGTCTTATGTGTAAGTCTTTGATCCATCTTAGTTGATTTTCATAACAGGTGTAAGGAAGGGGTTCAGTTTCAGTTTTCTGCATATGGCTAGCCAGTTTTCCCAACACCATTTTTTAAATAGGGAATCTTTTCCCTCTTACTTGTGTGTGTCAGGTTTGTCACAGATCAGATGGTTGTAGCTGTGTGGTGTTATTTCTGAGGTCTGCATTCTGTTCCATTGGTCTATATATCTGTTTTGGTACCAGTACCATGATGTTTTGGTTACTGAAGCATTGTAGTATAGTTTGAAGTCAGGTAGCGTGATGCCTCCAGCTTTGTTCTTCTTGCCCAGGATTGTCTTGGCTATGCAGGCTCTTTTTTGTTTCCATATGAAGTTTAAAGTAGTTTTTTCCAATTCTGTGAAGAAAGTCAGTGGTAGCTTGTTGGGGACAGCATCAAATCTAGAAATTCTGAAAGAAGTCCTTCAGGCAGAAGAAAAATGATAGCAGACAAATACGGATCCACAGAAAAGAATAAAAAGCTCTGGAAATGGTAACTACCAGAGTAAGTATATGTGTTTGTTGTTATTTAAATCTCTTTAAAAGACAACTGTTTTAACTGTTTATACCATGTATAACAATAAAATGTATGGCAAAATAGCATAAAGGCAGGAAGGAAGAAATTGAAGTATGTAATTGTAGGTGCTTACACTCTCTGTGAAGTGGTGTAATAACACTTGAAGACAGGGATTCATTAATGAAGTATATACTATAAACCCTAAAGCAACCACTAACACAACAAAACAAAGCATTACAGTTAATGATCCAACAAAAGGTATACGATGGAACTTAAAAAAACACACAATTCAAACAAAATGGGGAAAAAAGGAGAACAAAAGACAGACAATACAAATAGCAAGAAGATAGTCTTAAATCTAACCACATCAATAAACACATTAAATATATTGATATGGTTTGTCTCTGTGTCCTTACCCAAATCTCGTCTTGAATTTTAATTCCCACATGTTGAGGGAGATGATTGGATCATGGGGGCAGTTTCCTCCATGCTGTTCTCGTGATAGTGAGGGAGTTCTCCCAAGATCTGATGGTTTTATAAGCATCTGGCATTTCACCTGCTAGCACTTCTGTCTCCTCCCACCATGTGAAGAAGGTCTTTGCTTCCCCTTCACCTTCCACCATGGTTGTAAGTTTCCTGAGGCCTCCCCAGCCATGCAGAACTGTGAGTCAATTAAACCTTTTTTCTTTATAAGTTACCCACTCTTGGGCCATTCTCCATAGCAGTGTGAAAATTAACTAATATAGTAAATATAATCTAAACAGCAAAAAGCAGCTTTTGACAAATTGGATTTTAAAAAGCAAGATACAACTAGAAGATGAGGGGAAGAAACTTACTTAAATATAAAGACATAAATTAAAAGTAAAGGAGTGAAAAAAGATGTATCACATTAGCATCAGTCAAAACAGATGGAGTGGCTACACTAATATTGCATGAAGTAAATTTCAGAGCAGATTCTATTGCCAGAGATAAAGGACACTTCATAATGATAAAGGGTTCAATTAATTGAAAAGATATTATAATCTACAAAGGCTACTACAACTAACGTGAGTTTAACAAGATTGTCAGATACAAAATCATAAAAATTCAAATGCACTTCTATACACTAGCCACAAACAACAGAAAATTGAAATTCAAAAATAATAACACATTTGCAATAGCATAAAAAATGTGATATAAATCTGACAAAAGATGTGAGAGATCTGCACATTGAAAACCACAAAACAGTTCTGAGAGAAATTTTTTAAATGCCCAAATAAATTAAGAGATGTGCCTCATCATATGGGTTAGAAAACAACATGGTTAGCCACCACTCATCCCCCAATTGATTCATAGATGCAACATAATTTTTATAACAATCCCAATGGCTTATTTGCAGAAAGTGACAAACTGGTTTTTAAATCCACATGGAAATGGAAAGAACCTAGAACAACAAGAAGAGCTAAGGAAAAGAACAAAATTGGAGGATTATCACTACCTGATTTCAAGACCTTATGAAGCTATAATAATCAAAACAGTGTGATACTGGCATAAGGACAGGTCAGTTGAACAAAATAGACTCCAGAAATACATATATATGGACAACTGAGTTTCGACAAATATACAAAAGCAATTAAGTAGAAAATGATGAGTCTTTTCAACAAATAATTCTAGAACAACTACCTGTCTCTATGCAAAAAAAAATCAACCATGCCTTATATCATATACAGAAATTAATTCAAACTAGATAATAGACCTAAATATATAACCTAAAATTATAAAACTTCAAAAGAAAACATAACATAAAATCTTTGTGACCTTTGATTAGGCAAATATTTTTAATATGACCATCTAAGCACAATCTATGAAATAATAAATTAGTAAGTGGGACCTCATCAAAATCTAAAACTTCTGCTCTTCAATAGACACTGTTAAGAAAATGAAAGACAAGGCACAGCTGGGAGAAAACCATTGCAAAGCATACATCTAAAACCAGTACTCATATCCAGAATATACAAAGAACTCTCAAAACTCAACAATGACAAAAAAGTAAGGGGGAAAACTGAGCAAAAGATACACAGATACTTCACCGCAGGACATTTACAGATGGCAAATTAGCACATGAAAACATGCTCAATATCATTAGTCATTAAATATGTGACCACATTAAATATAAAGCCACAGTGAGAACCATTCTGCACTTACTTGGATGGCTAAAATTGAGACTGACCATGCCAAGCCCTGGAGAGGCTCTGGGGAACTTGGAACTCTCCTACGCTGCGGATGAGAACATAAGATGGTGCAACCATTTTGGAAAACAGTTTGGCAGTTTCTTAGAAGGTGAAATATCACCCATTATAGGATTCAGTCATTCCACTCATAGGTATTTCTCATAAGAAACAAGGGTATTTCCTGTGGGTTTTTTTTTTTACAGGAAATGTCCTCATAAATACTTGTACCTAAATGTTCATAGCAGCTTTATCTGCAATAGCCCAAAACTGGAAACAAGCTGGATGTCCCTCAGTTGCCGAGTGAGTAAATAAACCACGGCGCATCAATTCCATAGAATATTACTCAGCAACAAAAAGGAATTAACTATAGATACACTCAGCAGCATGAATGAATCTCCAAATCATTATCCTGAGTAAAAAAGCCAGACAAGCAAGAGTATGTACTCTCTAGTTCCATTTGTACGACACTCTAGAAAATACAAATTAATATATAATGACCCAGAGTATGCAAGTGTTTGTTGGGGAGCAAGAGGAGGCTGGGGAGATGGTGGGGAGGATTTCAAAGGGGCCTGAGGGAGCTTTGAGAATGAGGGAACTGTCATTCACTCAATTGTGGTAATGGCTTCACAGGTGCAGACATGTGTCAAAACTTATCAAATTGCACACTTTTAATATGTGAGTTTAACATATATCAATTATACCTCAATAAAGATGTCAAAGTGATGCTTGTGAAAATAGTATTATTTTTAAAATAAACATCCTGTAAACTGTTCAATAGCATTGTAAAGTGCTTATGATAAAATGCTAAGAGATAATAATAGGAATATTTTCAGATGCTGGTGAGGTTGTGGAGGGAATGCTTATACACTGTTGATGGGAGTGTAAATTAGTTCAGCCACTGTGGAAAACAGTGTGGTTATTCCTCAAAGATCTAAAGACAGTCAGGGTGCAGTGGTGAATACCTATAATCCCAGCACTTTGGGAGGTCAAGGCAGGCAGATCACTTGAAGTCAGGCATTCGATACCAGCCTGGCCAACATGGTGAAACCCTGTCTCTACTAGAAATACAAAAATTAGTTGGGCATTGTGGCACATGCATGTAGTCTCAGGTACTCGGGAGGCTGAGGCAAGATAATCACTTGAGCATGGGAGGTGGAGGTTGCAGTGAATCGAGGTCACGCCACTGCCCTCCAGCCTGGGAAACAGAGCAAGACTCCACCTCAAAAACAAAAACAAACACAAAACAAAACAAAAAAGACCTAAAGACAAAAACACCATTCAACCCAGCAATCCCATTACTGGGTATATAACCAAAGGAATATAAATCATTCTATCATAAAGACAAATGCATGCATATGTTCATTGCAGCACTATTCACAATAGCAAAGACATGAATTCAACCTAAATGCCCCTCAGTGATAGACTGGATTAAGAAAATGTGGTATATATACACCATGGAATACCCTGAAGCCATAAAAAGAATGAGACCATGTCTTTTGCAGGGACTTGGTTGGAGCTGGAGGCCATTATCCTCAGCAAACTAACACAGGAACAGAAAACCAAATAACCACATGTTCTCACTTTTAAGTGGGAGCTAAATGATGAGAACACACGGACCCATATTGGGGAAAAACACACAGTGGGGCCTTTTGGAGGGTGAAATGTGGAAGGAGGGAGAAGATCATCAGGAAAAATAACTAATGGGTATTGATATAGTTTGGCTCTGTGTCCCCACCCAAATCTCATGTTGAGTTGTAATTCCCAATGTCAGGGGAGGGACCTGGTGGGAGGTGTTTAGATCATAAGATGGATTTCCCCCTTGCTGTTCTGATGACAGTGAGTGAGTTCTCATGAGATCCAGTTGTTTAAAAGTGGGTCGCTCTCTCTCCCACTCTGCCATGTGAGGAAGGTGCTCAGTTTCCCTTTGCTGTCCGCCATGACTGTAAGTCTCCTGAGGCCTCCCAGGCTTCCCTTCACCTTCTGCCATGTAAGTCTCCTGAAGCTTCCCAGCCTTCCCTTCACCTTCCCCCATGATTGTAAGTCTCCTGAGGCCTCCCAGCCATGCTTCCTGTACAGCCTGTGGAACAGTGAGTCAATTAAACCTCTTTTCTTCATAAATTACCCAGTCTCAGGTAGTTCTTTATAGCAGTGTGAGAAGGGACTAATACAGGTGCTAAGCTTAATACCTGCATGATGAAATAATCTATACAATATATCCCCATAATACAAGTTTACCTATGTAACAAACCTGCACTTGTATTCCTGAATTTGAAATTGAAGTTTTTAAGTCAAAAAAACAGTTTGGTTATTTTTTTGTAAGAAAAAGTAAAAAAGCATTATGTAGAAAAAAAAAAAACGGGAACATTCAAATATGCGGGCAGTGCTTGGATCTGAGTGGTGGGCTGTGGGGATATTTCCCTAAATGCTGATCACTTATTTACTGCTGGTTTTTTGTTGTTGTTCTTGTTGTTTCGGCTTTTTTTGTTGTTGTTGTTGTTTTGTTTTATTTTGAGACAGAGTATCATTCTGTCAGCCAGACTGGAGTGCGGTGGCACGATCTCAGCTCACTGCAACCTCTGTCTCCTGGGCTCAAGCAATTCTCCTGCCTCAGCCTCCCCAGTAGCTGGGATTACAGGTGTGTGCCACCACGCCCAGCTAATTTTTTATATTTTTAGTAGAACCAGGGTTTCACCATGTTGGCCAGGCTGGTCTCGAACTTCTGATCTCAGATAATCCACCCACCATGGCCTCCCAAAGTGCTGGGATTACAGGCATGAGCCACCACACCCGGCCTATTTACTGCTATTTTAATGTGCCTGTGGTGCTTGTCAGGAGAGGGGGTGGGGTGTTTCTGTGTCTTAAGCCAGGACCGCAGGGTCTGTGCAGAGGTGAACAGCAGAAAGCAACCGCGGGGTGCTGTGGCCGGGTCCTCGGTTTCCTCCACACCTCAAAACCCAGCCTCACTCTCCACACCCCAGGTGGGCTGCCACCACTGACCCTTCTTAGCCCACCACCGTCTCTGGGATACAACCCGAACACACCACCATAATTCACTTGTTGGCTTCCAGGTGTGGGTCTCAGACTGTTACTAGGCTTGTGGCTTCAAATTTACCTTCTCATCTAGCATTTTGAGAGATTGATGCCTCCAAGAAAAATAGGGTTTTGCCCTTCAAAAAGACAATCAAGTCCAGATGGGATTTCAGACTTCTGCAAGCATCTCTGATGAGTTTTCCTAGAATCCTAAAAAGGGGCCCAGTTAAGTTCGAAGAGGCAGCAGCGTGTAAAGGAAAGCCAACCCAAAGTATCCCCCGCAGTTCCAAGCCTAGTTTCCCACCAAGCAACTCAAGCACTTATTTTTGTGATTGAATTATTAAGCCATACAGATTTTCAACAAAAGTAAAATCACTAAGAAGAGCTAATGGATAAAGAACTTCACCCTGGGCCAGACACCACACTAAGACACCACACTAAGAGCTTCACACATGTTAAATCATGTATCCTCACAATTTGCTAGGTCGGTACCCAGAAGACAAACAGAAAAACCAAGGCACGAAAGTGTGAATGCTCTCAGCAGTAACAAGGGGGGCAGCTAGGACTTGAACTCTGGGAGCCGCCTCCTACATTTGCATCCTTCCAAAAACACTCAGTGGCTATCAACGTGGCCGAAGCCATGGACACCACAAGCCAGTGCCTTCACCCTGTTGAAATGTGCATCAGGATCGGGTCACCTCCCCTGTCATCCAGCAAAACGTTGTGCAATACATCAGCCACAGATCGCAAAGGGCAGATAACAGCTTCACCACTCAAAAATCATCTCGGCTTTCACCTGATCTCTCCAATTGCTATCCAGTATCACAGGGTTCCTCTCATCCTCTCTTCTTTCCATAATCATAGCTCCTTTTCCTGCTGCCATCTCCTACAACATGTTTACTGATTTGCTTGTCCCTAAATAATCAAAAAAAAAGTTTCAGAATTGCTAACCCATGTCTCTGTGATAAAAAAAAAAAAAAAAAAGCCCCTTAACTAAAGCTGGAAGTTTGTTTAGAGTTATTTTTATCTTTAGCCTGAGGACATAGAATCCAAATACAGTCGGCCCTTCATATCCATGGATTCTACACCCACGGATTCAACCAGCCACAGACCAAAAATATCTGGGAAAAAATGGATAATTGTGTTAGCACTGAACATGTACAGATACTTTGTTGTCATTATTCCCTAAATAATACAGTACAACAGCCATTTACATAGCACTTACCTTATATTATGGATTATACATAATCTGGAGATTATTTAAAGTATATGGGAGGATGTGCATAGGTTATACGCAAGTTCTGTGCCATTTAACATAAGGGACACAAGCATCCATGGATTTTGGTATCCGTGAGGGCTCCTGGAACCAATCACCCATAAACACTGAGACAACTGTTCTTTGTTCAGCGGTTATTTGGGTTAGTTCTCCACCGCCTCCCACCCCACTTTGGTATGGTCATCTTACTCATTTTGGAGAACAAGTCACTTCATTTATTTTCTTTTTGTATTCCATCGTAGATTGTTTACACACCCATTCTGGTTGATTTCATTGATTTTCTTTTTGGAGTAAGTAAAATATTGACATGGTTCCAGAAGTCAGACTGCACAATAGGACTGACGACAAGAAGTGTCACCACCTACCCCCCATTTTTTCTATTTTTTTTTTCTTTCGACTCAATCCCACCCACCCCAAGTCAGCACCAATTTTATTGTATGGGTCTCTGGTTTATACTTCTTTGCGTGTGAATAATTGGGTTTTCTGTTTTTTCATAAATGAACAAATGGATGCAAATTTTTAGTTCCCTTTTTTCTTACACAAAAAAATAGCATACTGCATTCTTCTGCACTTTGCTTACTTTTTTTCTACGTAATATGTCCTCATGAATCACTCCTTATTCTTCCTAGGTCTTCCTCATTAGTTTTTTTTTGTTTTGTTTTGTTTTGTTTGTTTGTTTGTTTGAGACAGAGTCTTGCTCTGTCGCCCAGGCTGGAGTGCAGTGGCGCAATCTCAGCTCACTGCAGCCTCCACCTCCCAGGTTCCTGCAATTCTCCTGCCTCAGCTTCCTGGGTAGCTGTGATTACAGGCACGTCCCACCACACCTGGCTAAATTTTTGCATTTTTAGTAGAGATGGGGTTTCACCATGTTGGCCAGGCTGGTCTCAAATTCCTGACCTCAAGTGATCTCCCCACCTCAGCCTCCCAAAGTGCTGGGATTACAGGCGTGAGCCACCACGCCCTACCCTTCCTAATTACTTGTTAAAGCCACATGAGAAGTACTTCATGGGCTGGATGTGTCAGGGATGTTCGGCTGCTCTCCTATGAATGGCCATTCAGGTTGTTTCAATGTTTTGTAATTACAAACAATGCTGCAATAATTACTTTGTAAACTAGATTTTTTATTTTATAGAAGGACATCATCTAAAATGAGTAAATTTCTAGAATTAAAATTTATAAACCAAAAGGAGAATGCAAATGTCATTTTTCTAGCTCTTGCTAAGTTCCCTTCCATAAGGTGTTATAACAATTCTCATTCCCATCAGCAATGTATGAGTGTGCCTGTTCCTACACAGCCTCACCGACAGAGTGGGAGACATTTATTCAAAAATGTTTGCAGATCAGTTAAGTGAGAAATGTCATTTCGGTGTAGTTTTAATTTGCATTCATCTCATAAGATTGAAATATTTGTGTGTGTTTAAGAGCAACAATTGTACCTCCACCTCCAGCCCGATGTGGAAGAGCAGTAGAGATGATATGTATCTTTGACTTGTTCCTGATCCTTTTGAAAAATGTTTCCCCATTTTGTAAGACACTGGTTGTAGAAGCATTGTACATGTATATTTTCATGTTGATAAAATATCCACCAATTATTATTTTCATGAATATTTCCACCAGGACTGGTTGTTGCATTTTGATAGAGACTTTTTCAGCATGTAGGGAGAAAAATCACGGGGGGGGGGGTTATTTGTTTGTTTGAGACAGAGTCTCGCCCAGGCTGGAATGCAGTGGCATGATCTCGGCTCACTGCAACCTCTGCTTCCCAGGTTAAAGCAATTCTCCTGCCTCAGCCTCCCGAGTAGCTGGGATTACAGGCACCCACCACCACATTCGGCTAATTTTTGTATTGTTTAGTAGAGGCGGGGTTTCACCATGTTGGCCAGGCTGGTTTTGAACTCATGACCTCAAGTCATCTGCCTGCCTCAACCTCCCAAAATGCTGGGATTACAGGCGTGAGCCACCTCGCCCGGCCATGCGTCTTCTTTTTAGATTAACATAGACTGCATTGTATTAATGGTTTCCCTAATATTAAATGACCTTGCAGTAAGAAAAAACCTACAGCCACAGCATTAGACTCTGCTTGCTTATTTTTGTTTTTATCTTTAATATTTTAATGTTTCCTTCCTAGTGATGTCTTTTGGTTTGCTTGATTTTTTTCTAGCTCTTTGAAAAGGAAAATTAACTCATTTCTTTTCTTTCACTTTTGTTTATAAAAATTTAAGGCTATACGTTTTCCTCTTTCTGAATATATACTATAAATTCTAATATGCAGTGTTTTCATTCTATTGTTTGTGAATTCTTTAATTTTGGTTTGTATTCCTCTTTCATTCAAGTGTAATAGGATTTTAAATTTTCTAATGAAAGGACCATTTTAATTTTGGTTAATATTTTCTACTTGTATTGCATTTTAATCAGAGAGTGTTGTTTATAGAATTCTTACTCCATGAATCTTACTGTTTTCTTTGTGACCTAATATGTGATCAGCCCTTACTAATGTTTCATGTGTGTTGTATGTAAATATGTATTGACAATTATCAGGGTGTAGAATACGATACATACAAAAATCTACCTTAAGGCTTGTATTTTTTAGGTCTTCTATATTCTGATTTATTGTTTGTACCTTTGTCTGTCTTGTACTGAGAGTGATGTCTTAAAGTCTTCCTGTCCTATTTAGGATTCCTTGCATCTCTTCTAAATTCTGCCTTTTCAAGTTACTTGTTGTTTGGTAAATAAATATTCATAATTATTATCACTTTGTTATAAATTATGGCTTTCAGCAGTAAAATGTGTCCTTTGTTATTTGCAATTTTTTTGTCTATTTCTAAATGCTTTGTTATTTCCAAAATCTTTGTATTTGGAACTCTACTAGGTCTGAAGCAAGTATTGCTACCCTGATTTTCCTGTCTCCAATTGTATAGTACATCTTTGTAAATTTCTTTATTTCCATCATTCTCAAATAATTTTACTCTAGATGAGTCTCTTGCATACAGCATACACGTGGGACTTTCTTTCTGAAGTGAATTGGAAAGCATTTTCTTTCACGCAATGAATGAAACTCATTTATCTGTATTGACAAAACTGATATGTTTGGTTTTAATCCTGTCAGATGCTTATTTTTTAATAGCTTTATGGAGGTTTAATTAACATTTCATAAAATTGACCTACATTATATACAAAATCATTTTATTTCCTGCTGCTCTGGGCCATCAGGAAGAAGTGAATACTGATAAATGCTCAAGATGACAAGTATAAGTGATGTCACCATCCTAAGAGGATGGCCTCACTTCTACCAGTGGTTCTGGATTTTTCCAAACTTCTAGCACATTAATCTTAGTAGAAACTCAATAACTCTTTTTCAGATAAGGTGATAGAATGTCAGAGAAGATAGGGAAGAAGATGGGGAGTCATTCCCACTACTGGAAATGATGCTGAAGGCAAGGGCTCTGCCACAGGCCATGCCACACATGTCAGCCTGGCCAGGACATCCTATCCACAGACAACCTGGAAATGGAGTCATCTTTGACTCAAGGTGGGCTGACCTACTGTGAGCTCAGGAAAGCTTGTGAGCATTAGGGATGGACTGAGTGAAAGCAAAAAGGCTCGTTGCAATGCAAGTTCCCCTATGCTTACCAGCATCTGATCATGGGGAGATACTTCAAAGCCCCTTTTGAGAACACCTATGGGCAGCTGACTTTGGGGCCCAGTGCAGACATTCTGGCCACAGAGACACTATGTTGTGCAGGTAGAACCCCAGAATGTCAGAGCTGGATGGGGTCTGAGCCAGCCTGTGCCCAGTCCCTCACCCAGGAGGTGACGGAGAGGAAGCCCGGACTAGGCTGTGCCCCCAGATCAGTCTTCCAGACCAGCAGGTGCAAATCCCCACCTGCCTCTGTGAAGCTCTCAGCTTCTTCCCTTTGCCGAGTCCCTGTGCCTGCGACTCTGCTGTTTATGGGGACCACCGTCTTTCTGTCAGGGAGCCAGGTGCACCTGGTACACCTGCAGAGGTGTGCAAATGGAGCCCGGTGGGCAGGCATGAGGCCCATGGATAGGCAGCATCGCCTCCTGTGCCAGCATCCTACACCTGGGGCCCCCAGGATGAGGGACCCAGCTCACTTGATGCCACAGACACTTCTTATCCAGAAGTTTCTGATGACTTGAGAGATGGCTTGGCAAGGGAGAAGAGTCAGGGACCAAAGAAATGGGACTTCCACTGGAAAGAAAAAACAGGATTCATTTTGTTTCCTTCTTCCCTTTCAGTGGCTGATGTGGGAGTTTTCCCTGTAACTGGCACCATACTTTAAGTATAGAATAAGATGAAAGATCACCTTACCTATAATAATACATGTATTTCACATGTTTACAGAACCCTTTTCGTAGAAACGAGAGGGATTTGCCTGAGGCTTGACACCTTCAGGGATGCCCTGTAAGGATAACAGGACCTAAGGAAAAAATGGAAATTACCTAGAACCTGTTACCCTCCCCACAAAGAGGCTTCCAGGAGCTGCTCTGAAGGGCACTTGTGACCAGCACAGTCATTCACGTGACGGTGGAGAGGGGTTGATGAAACCAAAAGCAGGAAAAAACAGAAGAGCTGAAGCATCATTAAATTCATGAAGTCCCATTTGCCTCTTAAGCTTTAGGTTGCATGTTTCCAACCCAACTCACGTGAATTCAAATCCAATCATCACTGCCATCAAATAGGGTTTACAAGCTGCTGCCTGTGCTTCCCAGTCCAGTCGCAGAGCCCAGTGCTCAGGCGGCACCTCCTCCCGGAGCCCGAGCCTTCACTTACCTTTTTGAGGATCTGTTCCGTGCACTTGTGCTCCTCTTGAATGCCATCTCTGGATCTCACAAAACAGGGGACAGGCAAGCTGTTCATGGGCTTGACACAGGTAATTCCTTCATTGTTCCCTCTGGGGTTCCACTCGTCAATCTTAAACCTTCACAGAGTTCCAGGATCTGGCACCTGAGCTGGGGCCAAAGACCAGCTTGAAGGGGTCACAGCCCAGGTGTGTTTGAGAGACACCATCAGGATGCCATAGGACGTCAGACCCGTGGGGAAACAGAAGGGCTCTCAAAACAAGAAACAGACCCTCTGAAGCAGGCACGTGTGGGTGACAGCACTCACGCCATCTCACATGGATGGCTGGCTCCCACGAGGCCCTCTGCCAAGCCAGGGGGCACCCACCACGCTGCCAGGTGCATCCTCAGTAAGACTTATGTGGATGTCCTCTGTAATTGGGCAAAGAAATGGAGCTGAGTGCCCCTCACCAAGCTGAAGGACTGAGGGCAAAGGTTAGCTCAATCACCCATAAAAGACAAGGGTTGGCATGACAACTGGCTGGTATCTGGGGAAACTCGTGGGCATCTCACCTCTACAAACAAACAGCGGTTTCATTCCTCATGCATTGCATTAAAGGTGTTCAAAGAAAGGGGGACAGAGGAGGTCCCAGGAGGCGCCACCATCACCTAGGAGAGCTCCACTCCAGCGGTGGGTCTGCATGCACCTAATCGAGGGAGCTGCGCCCTGCTCACAAACTTAGCAAGGTGCACAGGGAAAGCTAGGGTGCAGACTCGGGATGTCACATCTGAGCCTGTCTATAGATCATGGTGGATTTTGATAGCAGAACACCAAAAAAAAAAAAAAAAAAAAAAAGGCAACCATCACCATAGCTGGACTGAGATTTTAGCATCTCTCTCTTTCAATAGAGACTCTCCACAGTGAGCCACATGTATATGATTTGTGTCGCTAATACCTTCTCTCCCTCTGTGGCTTGCATTTTACCCTCATAGTGGTCTCCTTTGATGACCAGAAGTTCTCAATTACAGCACAATCTAACTTGCAAATCTTGTCCTTGATGGATAGAACTTTAATTTTTTCCTTTTGCCTTTCATGTTGAAGCTCACTGTGTGGCTGGCATTTGTTTATGTGGTGAGGCAAGGCTGACTTTTTCCCACATGGATATTCAGAGGATTCAGCATTGTTTGTTGAAAAAAAAAATCTGTACCTGCTCCACCATTAAAATCAAATGTCCACATACGTGTGGGTCTACTCCTGGATTTCATTCTGTTCCTTTCATCTATCTAACACTATTGTAAATGGCAAAGATTTTTTCATTTTATTTTCTAATATTTGTTGGTAGTATCTGAAAAACAATTAACATTGAATTCAGTGTCCTTACTGAACACTATCTGTATTAGTCAAGGTTCTCTAGAGGGACAGGACAAATAGGATGGACGTATATATGAAGGGGAGTTCATTAAGGAGTATTGACTCACATGATCACAAGGTGAAGTCCCACAACAGGCTGTCTGCAAGCTGAAGAGCCAGGAGGCCAGTTTGCCCCAAAACCTCAAAAGTGGGGAAGCCGACAGTGCACCTTCAGTCTGTGGCCGAAGGCCTGAGAGCTTCTGACAGATCATTGGTGTGAGTCGAAGAGTCCAAAAGCTGAAGAACTTGGAATCTGATGTTCAAGGGCACGAAGCATCCAGCATGGGAGAAAGATGAAGCCCAGAAGACTCAGCAAGTCTGTTCCTTCGAGCTTCTCCTGCCGGCTTTATTCCAGCCACGCTGGCAGCTGATTAGATGGTGTCCACCCAGATTGAGGGTGGATCTGCCTCTCCCAGTCCACTGACTCAAATGTGAATCTCCTCTGGCAACACGCTCACAGACACACCCAGGAACAATACTTGGCATCCTTCAATCCAATCAAGTTGACACTCAACATTAACGATCACACTATCTTAAATTTAATAATTTCCCTATAGATTCCTTGAAGTATTTTTTATACACTCCAAATAATATTCAAATAATATCAGTTGTATTTCTTGCAACTATAATAAATGTTATTTTTTAATTTTTCGCTATTGCACTGGCTATGAATTCTAACATAATGTTAAATGGAAATGGTATTTTAAAAAAAGGACATTCTTGTTTGCTTCCAGTTTTATGGGAAAATATTTGAATATTTCACCACTTGATATGACGTTGTGTGTGACCATCAGGTTAAATTCTATATATTTACTTCCTTATATTCTAAGAGTTTTTATCAAAGGCTTTTTCCCTCATCTACTGAAATGTCGTGAGTTGTCTTTTTTCTTCTCGTCCCTTGGTGACTTACACTGATTGACTTTCAAATGTTAAATCAAACTTGTATTCCAAAATAAATGTGAGTTGGACATCATGTATGATCATTTTATTCATTGCTAGACTTGGTTAGCTAATGTTTTGCTGAGGATTTTAAAGTCTACATTTGTGAGTGACATCGAACTCAATTTTTATTTTCTTGTAATGTCTTTGTCAAATTTCCACTTCCACATTATTTGACTCTTATGAAAGAAATTGGAATCTGTAGCTTCTTTTTTTGTTCTCTCATGTGGATTGGAATAATTTTTTCCATCAGAGTTTGATAGGATCTGCTGTTGAAACCTTTTGAAAATGAAGTGTATCGTGTGTGTGTGTGGTGTGTGTGTGTGTATATAAAAATATAAGTTCAGCATATTTAATTCTGCAAAGAATACTCAAAGTTTTTATTTTCCCATGGGTCTGTTTTTCTATTTGTTTCCAGGAATTTAATAATTTTATCCCAATGTTCAAATTTATCTCTGTGAAATTTCTCCCAGGGATTGGTCACCTGTGATCCGTGTGGTGGCTGCAGGTCTGTGGCACTAACCCCTTTGCAGTCCTGAATTCTCGTGGTACCAGGCAGGGCTTTGCCCCTTTTCAAAGATTCCACTTTGGCTTCATTAAATCTCTGTATTGTATATTTATTTTCTATTACTTTAATTTATACTCTTATAATTATTTCCATCCTTCTACTTTCTTAGGGTTTAATTTGCTTCTGTAGGTAGATTTCTTAATGATTAATTATTAGCCTTTTTCCTAATATGTGTATTTATTTCCTTCTAATTAGGACACATTAGCTCCATTAACCACCCTCCAACTTGTATACTATTAAGTTTATGTATTTTAAGACTCTATACTTGTTAAAACCCATTAAACATTATTATTATATTATTTTAAATATACCCACATAGTTACCATTCTCTTTGTTCTTAATTCCTCTCTGTATCACTCAACTTCCATCTGGGATTATTATTATTCTGCCTGCATAATAATAGTTTGTTTCTATTACTGTTGTCTGTGCTGATATTTTTCTTTGTCTCAAAATCTTTGTCTTCATTTTTGAAAAATATTGTTACAGCATGCAGAATTCTAGATAAGTAGTTACTTTCCTTCAACACTTTAAACGTATCTTTTTTGTTGCTGCCTGTGTTTCACCATTTTCGTTAAAATGTCAGCTATCAATCTTGTTTCTCTGAACATAAGAAGTGGGTTGTTTTTGTTCGTTTGTTGTTTTGTCTCCTTTTAAGAATTTCTCTTTGTCTTTGATTTCAGCTGTTTTGCTATAATTTGCTTACTGCAATTTTCTCAATATTTACCCCAGGTTTTATAGCACTCCTTGAATTTGTCATTTAATGTCTTTTATTCTTCTCACTTTTTGCCTTCTGAGCTCCAATTTTATGTGTTCAGCTGGGCTATGAGGAATTATCAGTACTCATTCATTGCTTCTTACAAAATTCACATCACTCATCCTAATATTACTTTTCTGTTTTTCATTTTTTAATCCATTTATCGCTCAGTGACTGAATTTTGGATATGTTCTTCTGACATGTCTTCAGGGTTACCGATTCTCCCTTTGACTTATCTGATCTGTCATTAAACTCAGCTACTGAATGGTTAATTTCTATTATTGTACTTTTCAGTTACAGAATTAGCATTTTGGGTTTTTTATAGCTTCCGATTCTTTGTCAATTTCTTCGATCTTAATTTTTATTTACATAAATATATTAGGCATTGCTATTACAAAGTTTTTGTCAGAGAACTCCACAGTTTCACGTCAATAATCCTATCTTCTGGATACTGTGTAGATCTGTTTTGCTTGCTTATGTTCTTTTGATTTTTGGTTATGCTTTGTTTCCTCATATGTCTAGCTGTTTTCTTTTAATGAAATGGAAAACTTTCATGTGAAAAACAGTGGGGATAATTTGAGGATTTGAGTGGTGTATCTTCCTTCAGAAAGTATTCATCTTTTCTTTTAGTTAGCTAAACTAGGGGAACAAGGGGAAGAAGTCATCCCTGATCACCTTAATCCAGTCACGAATTGAGGTGATTTTAAGCTAGTCTGTATTGGTGCCTCCATTTCTTGTTTATCCATTTCTTTTTTTTTCTTGAATTATAAATCTTTAAAGTCCCAAACCAAAGCGTGAGGATTGCTGGTGTATTTGAAAGTTAACATACAATCTTATTATTTACTTTCTATCTTGCCTAACTCTTCTATGCTCTTTTATCTCTTTTCTTGCCATCTTTTAGATTTTTTTTATTCTTCCATTTGCTATCTCTATCAGCTTGACAGTTGCACATGCTTTTACTACTCTTTTTATGCTTCTCCTAGAGATTACGAAGTGCATCCTTTAGTTATCAAAATTTTACTTCAAGTTCTGTCTTCCTAGTCCTCTGTGCCTGCAGAGAACTTGCTTTGCTTCTCAGCCTCTGGGCCATCGTTTTCAAAAACTGCAAACATCTCTAGGGTGAAACCTACCCCAAATAACAAGCTCCTCTATATGCTCCTCTCCTTTCCTACATCTTGATAACTCTCTAATACTTTCCAACAGATTTTTTAAGTTCTTTGTCCAGCTTTTTCATGTGTTCTCAGTGGGAGGGCTGGTCCAAACTAGCATAAATTAACAGGTGTAGAAACCTGGTAGTTATTTGATTGTTGTTTGGTTTGTCTCCAATTTTTTGAGCTTTCAAACACAATAGAGAATATGTATCACTGGGACTTTGGACCTGCCTAACAACGTCGATGATTTATGAAGTTCTCGCTGTGTGCTCAACATTGGTCTAGTACTTACATGTGCTGTTTCACTTAATCCTCATGATTGGCCTTTGAGTTGGGCCATTGTTAGAACTTCAGTTGCCAGGAAAGAAATCGAAAGCACAGAGGCCAATCAAAGCAAAGCCTGACAGAGGCCAGGGCCACAGCCGTGAAGGGGCAGGTGAGCCTGCAAAGCCTGAGCCTGACCTTACAGTGGCGTCTCTTAGCCCCTACGCCAGTTTACTGGGAAATGGTTAAGCATTTTTGAAAAACCGCGGATTCTAGAGTGATAAGGGGAGAAGTGGGTGGTAATGTGTGGTTAGGAGACTTGAACATATGCACCTGTCGAGAGGAAGAGCCAGAACGCGGGGAGAGGAAGTGCATTCTGAGTAGCCTCAAACTGGAGCAATAAAGACTTTAATATGAACGAGCTTTTTCTAACTGTGCTAAAACTCCAAATTATAGAAATGCCACTGAGGGGTTCCATGGGCACACTTTACTCATCTGGGTTTAGTTGTAACAACATTTTTACAAAAGAAACAGGCAAATCCCGCCAACAACAAAACTGCATGGCCTTGGGGTAAACTTGACAGACTGTTACCCAGGTGGCTACCTTGTCTGGGGTAAACACCTGGGGTTCATCCTCTCATGCCAGGAAAATTTAGGACACGGACATACACGAGGAGTTCAGGAGCAAGAAAAAGAGAAAGGAAAACAGCTCTCTCTCGAGAGCGAGAGAGGGAACTTCCCAGAGGAAAAGGCCAGCAGGTGGATGCGCTGGATTTTCTAGTCCAGCTTGAGGAGGTGGTGTCTGATTTACGTGGGGCTCACAGATTGGTTTGATCAGGCTTGACGTTTACATAGCGCTCAGGGAAGGCTGCCCGCCCCACCCTAATCTTATTACGCAAATGAACTTTCCCCTTGACCAGCGCCATCTTGTCTGCTCCTTACTTTGACCAGCGCCATCTTGTCTGCTCCTTACTTTGACCAGCGCCATCTTGCCGCTCCTTACTTTGACCAGCGCCATCTTGCCGCTCCTTACTTTGACCAGCGCCATCTTGCCGCTCCTTACTTTGACCAGCGCCATCTTGTCTGCTCCTTACTTTGACCAGCGCCATCTTGCCGCTCCTTACTTTGACCAGCGCCATCTTGCCGCTCCTTACTTTGACCAGCGCCATCTTGCCGCTCCTTACTTTGACCAGCGCCATCTTGCCGCTCCTTACTTTGACCAGCGCCATCTTGCCGCTCCTTACTTTGACCAGCGCCATCTTGCCGCTCCTTACTTTGACCAGCGCCATCTTGCCGCTCCTTACTTTGACCAGCGCCATCTTGTCTGCTCCTTACTTTGACCAGCGCCATCTTGTCTGCTCCTTACTTTGACCAGCGCCATCTTGTCTGCTCCTTACTTTGACCAGCGCCATCTTGCCGCTCCTTACTTTGACCAGCGCCATCTTGCCGCTCCTTACTTTGACCAGCGCCATCTTGCCGCTCCTTACTGTACAGGTGGCTGGCAGAAGGGAAGATGGAGCCGCCATTTTGAACATGATGGGCACAACTGCCCGCGTCTATGCTGCAGCTTGATTTTACGCGCTGCTCTTTGTTAGAAAGGAAAATGATTTGGGGCTGCTTTTCATTAAAAGGAAAGCCTTACCCAGGACTTTCCTACCCTCACTATCTGCCTAAGTAATTTCTTCTTAACTCCTGTATCATTGCTCTCATCCATTACCCAAGAAGGAGGAAAAAGAGTCACAGGATGAGGGGGAGCCAGCAGGAAGGACAGGGAGCAAAGGCAAAGCCTGTACAACATCTGGCACGCTGTGCCCCCTCAGCCAGCAAGGCCACCACGGTCACGTGGCAGATGCCTGTGGGCTGTCTTCCCATGGACGACCACCAGCAGCGGACTTCCTGGTGGCTCCCCCTCATCCTGTGACTCTTTTTCCTCCTTCTTGGGTAATGGATGAGAGCAATGATACAGGAGTTAAGAAGAAATTACTTAGGCAGATAGTGGCGGTAGGGAAGTCCTGGGTAAGGCTTTCCTTTTAATGAAAAGCAGCCCCAAATCATTTTCCTTTCTAACACTCCCGAGGCTGGGCAGCTATCTCTTCTTCAGCCTTGAATATAAACCTGTGTGCAGAGGAGCGACGCACTGTGCCAGCAGGAACCCGTTTCAGTGCAGGAGAGACCTGCTCCTCATCTTCCAGGTTCGCACATCTCTGAAATGCCTCAGGTACCAAGGAGGGGGTAAGACCAGTGAGTCTGCAAAATGGCATTAGCAAGGAAACCCCCACAGCCATCCCGAACGTCCCCGTTTCCAATTGCCCTGGAAGTGTCATACATGGAGACTGAGTTCAACATTTTTACCTCAATGAACAATTGGAAAATGAATTCTATTATGTTTCCATAGAAAATACAGATGGCCGAGTCCCTTGGCCACTTTTCAGCTGCCCGAGCTCCTGCGACAATAGCGTAGTGATATATTACTGCCTCCTGGGGGAAGCCTGCAGCCGCAGGGAACCCAGCAAGGAGACAAGCCGAGCCCCGGCCTCCCCCACCAATTAAGTCCTGGCGTCCCTGACCAGCCAAGCCCCGGCCTCCCCCACCAACTAAGTCCCGGCCTCCCTCACCAACTAAGTCCTGGCCTCCCCCACCAGCAGAGCCAACTCCCCACAACCTAGGAGCCCGCCTTCAGGAAGAATCTAAAATTCACCATGATCTGGGCACATTGTCTCTGGGGTAGAGAAAAGGAACAGGTCACAAGGAGAGATGATTTCAAGGACGCATCATTGGCACACCCACTTGCATTCGGCACACATTTAATTTCCCTTATTTTGTTGACATCCACGAGAGCTTCCTGTTCTCCTATCTCTGACCCACGGTAGTTTGAGTGACTACTTTGGGAAAATTATGCCCCAGTCCTGATGTTTGTTCTTGTACAAACACCCATAGTTATTCCGGATACACATGTAAAACTTGGAGGTTCGCGGGAGCTCGGCCATTTGAATTGCTAATAGTTCCTGTGCCTCTGTTCCTACCATGGCGGGCAGGGTTATTCCATCACCTGCTATGTGCTGCCCTCAGCTAAGAACAGAACGTGGTGCTGCTGTTCAAATAAAAGACGTGCTGCATTGAAACCAGAAATGAGAATAATCAGCGTAGGAGTCTAGATTTAAGCAAACGCTGGTGTGTTTTTTATCCTCCAATGCAGCCAAGCAAGATCGCCAACACAATTAAGCAGCTGTTTAAGAGAAAGCAACAAAAAAGAAGTCCACTTGCACCCAGAAAATAAAATGGGCCGTTTTTCACACTTTATTCCTGTTATAATTGTTCATTTTCAGTAGGCCCTTAGAAGACTATTTTAAGAAGAGATTTCATCCAGTATGGTCAGAGAGCAGTGCTTCTCCACCGCCTTCCAGGCTAAAAGTTGGCTTTTGTTTTAAACAACACTCAGGGAAACTGCTACGTGACTAGGACGATGGTGGCCAATGCAAGCGGCGGCACCCACCTCCCCTTGTGTGCAGTGGGAAGAGCTGCTCTCCTTGCTCTGAGGCCACGCAAGGACGCAAGGGCAAGGGCTCAATTTCATAGGAGGAGGGTCTCTGAGGTGCTTCCCTTGTGTCTAAGAAGCCGACTTCCAAGGAGGAGGGAGCGGATACCTGGGAACTGCAGATACAGTGACCTGCAGCCCTGGGTGCCACCCGGTCCCCAGAGCTGAGCTCCGAGACTGTGCCAAGAGATATCAGAAGGCTTTGGTCCAGAAAGTCCTGCTTCTCTTTGTCCCACCTCCTGTCCCTCCCATGTCACCTGCCTCCCTTCTCCCCACTCTGTCCTCTGGATCCTTCCCTTCCTTCTTTCATGGAGGGGAGGAAGGAGAGCCCTGGTGGCTTCCTGGAGGGAACGCTGACTCCTCCCCCCATTGGAATGAATTTGCTCCTCACCCTTGGACTCTCTCCTCACCTGACTCATGGAGAAAACTGAGGGCTGCTCCTGACCCGTGGGCCCAAACTGATGCACAAGCTATGTCAACTTACTTTTAACCCCACAGGTGTACAAATCTGTGTTTATTAGCAATGCCCACAGCTTCCACAAAAATAGCAGGCAGCTCAGGGCAGTCTAAACACGAAAGTGGCCTGGGAGCTAAGCAGGATTTCACCTTCATCTTCCTCAGCCCCAGAGAGTCCAATTTGTACCCATGGGCCAGGCTGGCACCCACCCAGAATGCCAGCCAGCGAGAGAACCCACAACTGCACCTTGGCACCAGCCTCTCTCCAAGACAAGCACCTGTCCAGCTGTTCCTGCATCCTGGATGCCATGTCCTCCTCCTAGAAAGTGCAGTCCCAGGAAGAAGAGGAGAAGTCGCAGGACAGGGGTTTGCAGGACAGGAGGGGCCATGATCATCCCCATGCTGGTCTAGTCTCCACACCCCAAGCCTGCTCTCAGGGGAGCCGCTTCTGGGATGAATGCATGAACACGGCCTCCACAGTGCCAGCCTGAACCCCCCACCTCTTTAGACAAGTTTTACAACCTGGCGAACATCTTCCCAGGGATCTGATCAGAAGCAATTCTTTGGTTTTCCAGTTTTCCCAGGAGGAAGGTGGCCTACCAGGTTGGGACAGATAGATAGCATTCAAACACCAAGGATGACGAGCTCGCTGCCCTCCAGGTCCTGTCGCATTCTGGGGACCTGAATGGCTGGGGATGTGGACCACACCTGCAGAACAGGAGAGAACATTCCAAACCCTTCTCTAACTGGCGCTGGAGAAAGTGCGAGCCATTACCAGCATTCTCTCTTCCGATACTCTCCCAAGTTTTTAGTATCTACAGGACTTTTAATTTCATATAAAATATTTCAGAAAAATCGAATTGGCCCTTGTCAAGTGAATTTTGACTTTTAGAAAAGAGTCATATAATTATTCAAACCTAAGTATCACTACAGAGCTAGGAAAAATAACTTTAAAATACGTACTGAATTTTTGGAAGGGCTGCTTACTCTCACTAGTATTTTAAAGTTATTTCTCCCCGAAGCATGAATAGAAATTTTATAAAATGCAAATGTCAGGACATCTGAACTCTATGAATTCTTTTCTATTACCCTAACATTCTCTACTTCCTTCCCTCAGCCTAGCCATCACTGTAGTTAATAATTAAATAAAGTAAGGCTCATCACTCACTAAATGCAAGCTCTCACCTTGGCAGGAAGCTTATGGTAATTCTAATGCATTAGAAGTTGAAAAAAAAATTCTTACAAAAAGCAGCAAATCATAACAGCTGCTAAATTTTCCCCTGAAGGGAAAAAATGCGTTTTAAAGTAAGTGGGGCCAAGTGCGGTGGCTCACACCTGTAATCCCACACTCAGGGAGGCCGAGGCAGGTGGATCACTTGAGGTCAGGAGTTCGAGACCAACCTGGCCAACATGGTGAAAACCCATATCTACTAAAAATACAAAAATTAGCCTGGCATGGTGGCAGATGCCTGTAATCCTAGCTACTGGGGAGGCTGAGGCAGGAGAATCACTTAAACCCAGGAAGCAGAGGTTTCAGTGAGCTGAAATCATGCCACTGCACTCCAGCCTGGGTGACAGAGCAAGACTCCATCTCAAAAAAATAAAAAATAGAAAATAAAATAAAGTAAGTGGTGTATTTTCTTCCTTCTCCCTAACTTGAAATTTCCCTCAGTAAAACTCAGGAGAATAGAGCCCAACCTGCCCATCCATCATGGATCAATGGATCAATCGACTTTCTGGAGGCATTTTTCTCCATGAGAAAATACCCCCATTTGCTGCAGTCATTTTGGATTTTTTTGCCTTGTCATAACACTCGTTTCCCAGGGACAAACTAAATAACCAAGTTCCACGAACTGAATACATTTCGCAGCACATTACCTTGACAAGGCAACAGAAAACATTTTTGCACCAAAAGGCTGGCTTCATCCCTCAACAAGTGACACCTTAAAAGCAAAACTGGAGGACTCAGAAAGCTGTGTTTGCTCAAAAAAGAAAAACCCAGTTCACTTATTCTATTAAGGTAATGAAGGAGGCATTTTATAATACAGAACTCTTGTTAGTTGTAACACTTTCTGATAAAACCCGTCCCAACATGTCTGTCAGGAGAGGCTAGGGAACAACGTGGAGACAAATAAGCTCGAAAGCACAGCGGCTTCCAACAGTGCAGTGTGTTCCTCACTCGCCGCACACCCAGTGTGGTCAGCAGAGCAGCAGGAGCTGTGGGCGTGGGGCCTGGACGTCACTTTTACCAACCCGATGGCCAGAGCTGGTCTCCTGGCCAAATCAACTTCAAGGGCTGGGGAAGCTCAGTTCTGCTGAGCACCCCAAAGGAGGGCACCCTGGTTATATTGGGGAACACTCATAATTGCACACCAGTTGCTGCCATCTTTCCCAATTATGGGTCATAAAAACCTGGCATTTGAGACATTTGAGTTCTCAATGCTAACCACTCAATAATAGCATGGGGGAAGCTTTCACGAAACACATGCCCAGACCCCTCCCAGGTCAACCAGTTCCAAATTTCAGGGTGGAGCCCAGCCATCTGTATTGTTTCAAAGCTCCAAAGCTTTGATTTCAATACTTAGTGAGTTTAAGAATCCCACCAACAGTCTTACAGCCTCCCCCGTCCCGCACATGGCACAGGAGTGCCCATTCCTGCTTGTGATGACACCAAGCTTAGCATCTCTGCAAGCTTCAGCTTGAAGCAGAGACTGGACCAGCCAGCATCAGCGTCTCCAAGGCAGTGGAATCTCAAACTCCAGTGTGCACAGAATCACCTGAGGTGCAGCTTAGAACCCCATGCTAGAGTGCCCCAGCACCCCCAGTTCTGATCCGTGGCAGCCAGTGGAATCCCCCAGCCCAGAAATCTACATTCTGGCAGATGCCCCACTTAAATACAGAGCTAAGGAGCTTTCGACCTCCCTATGCTGACTCTGGACAGAATGCTTCTGCTCTAGTGGGTGGAAACTGCCTGAGAACAGAACCCAGCCTGAGGACTTCCAGTGGGTGCCCTGGCTCACACCATCATTCATTCAGCTACACAGACCTGGACACTTAGCAGGTACCAACCAGGTGCCAGGTCCCAGACCAGGGAGGAATCCTGATGGCTTTTCTCCCCCAGCAGCCTCATGGGTGCTGTGAGCCCTTGCTCATACCAGGGTGCCAGCTAGTTCAGACCAAGGGGCTCAGTGGCAGCAGGAGTCTGCTAGTCACAGGTTGTAGGCTTGGCCTCCCTGCTGCCATGAACTCCCCACTGTGACAGAGAACTCAGGACAACAGAACCTCAGGGTCCAGAGAGCTATGCTCTGGCACAGGGACAACAAGTGGCATTTGCAGACAAAGAGTCTGTGCTCTTCTCACTGGCCATGCCCCATTTTTCCTTCCCACCTCAACCCTGGGCACCAGCAGGCAGAGAGAAGAACAGCAGGTGCTTTTGAGCCAAAGCCTGTCTGCACTGCACACAGCACACGCTAGACCCTGAATGCTGTCAGCACCATCACTGCTGTGCTGTGGTCTGTAGGTGTCTCTTGAACTGAGAGTTGCCAGAGGTGCCAAGGATACGCTGAGCACTGCTATTAAGCAGCCCCACCTGCCTCCTCTTCCCAACAGGATGGCCTCGCCCTCCACAAGCCAGACTCTGGGCCCTAGTGCCACCAGGAGCCATGCGAGCAGCTGTGGCTCTAGTCCTAAGGATTGCTTGCACCAAGCCTGCATCCACACTTGCCTGCTCAGGGCATCTGCAATTAGGGATGGGGCCTGGATTGGCAGAGTGTGTGTGTACCCATTCCCACAGACTGCTGGGTGGCCCAGCCCGGACAGTGCACGGGAGCTCACTGGGCAGCAGGAACCCCTGAGAGACTGTCTCACATTATACTTCAGGGAATCAGTGCGGCTTCTGCCCTAACTCCACCTGTGCCCACAGAGTTAAGTCCACAGTAGGATCCCAACGTCATACTAAGTCCATTTCTGCACATCCCTTCTCCAGTCCCAACAACAGCTCTGCCAGGGAGCACCACACATCCAGTGTTGACAGACGAGGAGGCCAGGACTCAGACAGGCTGCCCAGCCCCGGGTCACATGGCTGAGCAGCACACAAGCCGAGATGTGAATGCTGGCCCAAAGCTGCCCTCTTCCCACAGTACTTCATGGCCCCAGGAGCAGGTGCAAGGGGCTGAATGTCTGTGTCCCCACCAGATTCATATGTTGAAACCTAACCCCTAAGGTGATGGGGTTACATGGTGGGGTCTTTGGGAGGTGATTAGGTCATAAGGGTGGGGCCTCAGGGATGGGACAGCGCCTTATAAAAGGAGCCCCAGGGAGCTCTCTCCCCGCCTGTGGGGACGCAGCAAGAAGGTGGCCGCCTGCAACCCAGAAGAGCCCTCCCCAGAACCCAAACATGCTGGCAGCCTGACCACAGACCTCCTGCCTCCAGAACTGTGAGAAATACATCTCTGATGCTGAAACCACCCAGTCAGCAGGACTTCGTTACAGCAGCCCAAGTGAACTGAGAAACCACACTGATATTTTCCGGCTGGGTCTGCGTCTGCCTCTGCTCCGCGGAGGCTGCTGTTCGTCCGTCTCTGGCTGGAAGGAATCACGCTCAGGGACACACAGCAGCTGCCCTCACTCACAGCACCATGGATAAAGTCGGCTCACTTACAAATATCATTTCTTTTCTTTTACCCATGTATTAGTCCCCTCCTCAATCTCTTCTTTCCCAAAACAAGGCAAAGTAATTCAATCAGATAATATACTGACAGTAATGCAGATTTGAGGAGGTCATAATTTGGAAGAGGAGAGAGACGCCACCATCCTAACCAGGGAGGCCCAGTCTCTCTCCATGATTGTGAATCTAACTGGACTCCGAATGTCCTGAAAGCCAGAGCAAGGAGGGAAATGAGTGAGGATCAGAAAGCTCTTTAGAAAATAACCACAGGTGCGATGGCTCATGCCTGTAATCCCAGCACTTTGGGAGGCCAAGGCATGGGGATCACCTGAGGTCAGGAGTTCTAGACCAGCCTGGCCACCATGGTAAAACCCCGTCTCTACAAAAAATACAAAAATTAGCCGGGCATAGTGGTGGGCTCCTGTAGTCCCAGCTACTTGGGAGGTTGAGACAGGAGGATCACTTGAACCCAGGAGGTGGAGGTTGCAGTGAGCCAAGATCATGCCACTGCACTCCAGCATGGGCGACAGAGTGAGACTCTGTCTCCAAAAAGAAAAGAAACACAGGGAAAGCATCTCTTCCTGGTGCCTGCAGACTGTGAGTGAGCCCTGAATGACTATTTTTCTTCCTGTCAAAGGCATTTGCCCCTCCAGACATGAACGTGATTTGCCCCCAGTGACTGACAGATAAGGAAATAAAAGTGACCTGCAAAGACTCGGTTCTTCAAACCCATTTAGCATGCTGTGGGCCACAGAGGGGACCGAACACAAAGGGGAGCATGGGGAACACAGAGCGTGGAGAAAGCAACCCTGGCCCAGCACTCACACGAGGAGTCCGCTCATTCCTGCCTGAATAAATGTCTCTGAGCACCTGTCAACAGGCACACGCCGGGAGAGACAGAACCTCTCTCTGTGCTTGTCTCCCCTTCCCGCTGCGAGGGCAGGACCCTAGAACATGATGGAGGAGGCTCGAATCTGAGGCTTCAGGAAAATGGAGCAAACGGCCGCCTCTCTGACAGAAAATGCTGTTTTGGCCACAGAATCCAAGTAGTTTTTCCACTATTTCATAGAGACCTGGGAACTGATTTCCTCAGTGACTTTGAAAATGACCCGTTATTGTGAAATGTTAGCCAAAATTTTGAGTGGAAATGTGTCCCCAGCATCCACCATTCCAGGAAGGAAGTGAAGTGGATGGGGCGTTGTCTGGGAACGGGGTCTGCTGAGTAGTCACTGTGGTGTGGGCAGCCGCTGCAGTCACAGTCGGCTACTCCCCTGCAGACGCCCAGGCCAGGAGCAGACGCCCACACGGCCCGATGGACAAACACACATGCACAGCGGAGAGCTGGGTTAACTGGAGTCACAGCAAGAGGACTTTGTCCCAGCGGGGCCCGAAGTGCTTTTACAAACCGTCTATGTGGGTCTGCCCCTCCTACCAGTGGACACTGGGCACCTGCCCGGCATTTACAAAGCCCTCTCCCCGGCTCAATGTGATGAGTGCTGAGGAAAGAAAGACCCCATCTCACCACCACAGAGGCCTCCGGGGCATCCAGGCATGGCCCCCGGGGACAGGCTCATCAGCACCTGCTCCAAGTCCTCTCCATGTCCCCACAGTCACAGAGAGGGCAAGACCACACACCCTGCCCCACGGACGACCAGTCCCCTTCAACCCGAGCAAGTCCCGAGGGATTCAACCATTCCCGACCTCACCTGATTTCTGGTTTCCTAACATCTTGCAAAGGGGAAGAGAAGAAGAGCTTCAGCTTGCTTAGTGGGACTGGATTCCCACGCAGGAGACAGGAAAGCCAGAGGAAACACTGGCCCCAGGGTCTGATGAGGAGCAGGAGAGGGTGGGGAAGGGCTTTCACATTCCTGCATCCCTCAGGTTTGCCAAATTTCAGGCCTAACCTGGAAGCCTTGAATATGAGGCTAGGGAGAAATAAAACACCTGGGGGCCAACCCCTCCCACCAAACAGAGGTGGGGCAGGGTGTGCTGCCCAGGCCTCAGCCTCTGCTGACCCACACCTGCCCCTGCTCAGAGGTGGGAGGAGCGTGTGTGCGAACTCCATGTGCACGAACTCCGAGGAATACCTCCACTTAGAGCCTAAGGCTTAACTAAGCCTGAGGATACTGTCAGCTGCCACAGCCCTTCCCGGAGACAGAGAGTCCCTGAGATGACTCTCGGACCCAGGCCTCCAGCCCTCTGCCCTCTCCCAGCTCTGATGCATCATCCCACCTACTGCCTCACACCCAGGGGCACGTCCACGATGTTCACTGCCTGCCATTCCCAAGCGCTGCCTCTCCCCTCTGCCTTCTTTGGCAGCTCATGGTTTCCCCATTCTGTAGGATGTCACCCTCCACCTCGGGCCCTGTCAGACTCCCAGAGCTGCCCCTACTCCTCTACCAGCCTTATGCACATATGCAGGGGTTTGCCAAGTGCTGCACCTGCTCCTACCTTCCATCCCCAATTTCGGCAGCTCACCTGCTCCCCCTACCATAATGACACTCCCAGGTGCACGTTTCCCTTCACTGCATCCGGCCCACACCTGCCAGAGCTTCCTGATGTTTTATGATTATCATCTCATCAGGCCCCCTTTCCTGTGAAAAATCTCCAGCCTTCCCAGCCTCCTCCTGCCAGTCCCAGCAGAGCCTTATCTCAGTACAGTCTCAAGGAGATCTCCAGCTCTGGCAGCCCCCACGTGTAAATCCTACCCACCTCCTGTGACCAGCAGGATGGAAGAACAGATTCCTTGGGTGGCCCTCTCATGGGAAATACTTACATTGGAGCAGAACAGATTCCTTGAGTGGCCCTCTCATGGAAAATACTTACAATGGTGCAGAACAGATTCCTTGAGTGGCCCTCTCATGGGAAATACTTACAATGGTGTATGAGAACCCTGTCATTTTAGTGCCAGCTGCATACAGTATTCTGTGAAGACAAAAACAATATGTAAATAGGAGCCCAGGGAGGTAAGACCAAGGCTGGTCTTGCCCTGGGGTTTCTGCAGAGCCTTGGGAGCCTGGAGCTTCTCCTTTGGTGGCTGCACGGGACACATGCGAGGGCAGCAGACAAAACCCAAGGACCACTGGGGAATCCCAAGGGAGTTTTCCATATTAAGATAGAACTCAGAGGGCTTGTGTCCACCTTTACATACAGCAAGCGATAACCCTTGCACACAGAAAACAAAGAAATGTGTTTGCCTCAACTCTCACATGGGGGAAGGAGAAAAACTTTCCCAGAAAACCAGAAGCCAGTCCTCTTCCAGGTCTGCTGTCTGAATTCACTGTAGTATAGATCAAAACACTTCAAACAGGAAATTTTAATTACATCGGTGCCTAGTGGAAATGCCCCGGATGACAGGAAGAAGTAAGTGTGCAGCCTCTGGAGGAAATAAATCTCAACCCACCTCTCAAAGAAGTCCGTGGGTAGCGTTGAGGGAAAACAGCAACCTATCTCCCAGGTAAGAAAATAAATCACGTGATTGCAAAGCAACAGAAGCAGACATGCAAATGTTTATTATGATTGATATTTTAAAGAAATAGAAGAAAGCTGTAAACAAGGAGCACAAATGATTTTTAAAAAAGAATTTCTAAAGATGAAAAATATGATGTTTAAAATAAAAAGCTCAGTGATCTCCAGGTCCAGGAAGATGGAACGGAGGCATAATTCCACCTGCCGAGTGTAACTAAAGACCCTGGACGTTGTTCATGGAAACATACACAGAGTTTCTGAAGGGTGCAGAAAAGACAGATGGATGAGGGACCCTGGGACCTGAAGAACAACACAGTAGTGAGTTCTCAGGGCTTTCTTTCACCTTACACATATCTCAGACTTCAGGTGGAAGCAGCCAGCAATCTGGAAATACTCACAGGTGCAGACAAAGAAAACCCCAACCAAAGTTTGCTCCCTGCAGGCAGTGGATCAGGACAGAGGCAGCCTGGAAGACAGAAAACTTTTAGGAGCTCTACTCTAGCTGACTACCACAGAAAAAAATCTGTGTCACCACCCCCTCCCCCAGCCATTGATACTAACCAAGGCCAAGTGGGGAGCCTGGACTTCCACTTTCACGTGGTTTGATGGAGGTGCCTCAACCTCCCCACTGCAAGATGGTGTCAGAGAAGGCCTCTTAGGGATCTGGGACATTTATATCCAGAGGCAGAAGAGGGACCCCTTCAGGATATCAGTGGAGCCCATAAGGGGGGCCTCAACCTTCACCCCACTCAGCAGGAAAAAGGCACCCTCCCCTCCTTGCTATTTGGGATTTGGCAAGCCCGAAGGATCCAGGAATGAGAAAGGCCTTCCCCGCCCTCTCCTTCTCCTTGCTAGGGTGGTGTCAGAGGACACCTAGTAGAAAGTCAAGAATTTTACCAGCATCCCGTGGAAGCAAGGCTGGCCCTCCTCCTCTGGGGCCACATGGGGAGAAGTAATGAGGAACTCCCACACTCCACACCCCAACTAAGCAGTCATCAGTGGGTGCCTAGTGGGGATTTGGAACTTCCACCCCCAACCCACAGTCATGAGGCGCAGCCCCTTAGAAGCCAATGGAGCTCAAATAGGAAGCCTGGAGTTCCAGCCTTACCTGGCAATAACAGGACAGCAGCCCCTTTTCCTGCCAGAATGGCGTCAGAGAAAGCCAGCTGTGACTCCTCTTTCAAATAACATTCAGAGTCTTACAACATAGTACCTAAAATGTTCAGGATTCCATTTCTTTAAAATCGTTTGTGATAACAAGAACCAGGAAGCTCTCAAAGTGAATGAAGCGAAGACAATCAATCCATGTTTAACACTGAGGTGATAGAGATGCTAGAATTACCTGACAAAAGACTTTCTAAAGCAACCATCAAAAAATGTTTCAGATATGCTGGAAATAGAGTCTCATATAATAAATCAAAAGTCTTCACAAATAGAAGATGTAAATAAAAGCCAAGTGAACATTTTAGAACTGAAAAAATATACAGTGGTTAAAATGTTAAAAGCCCAAAGGATGGGCTTACCAAGAGAATGCAGGGGACAAAGGAAAGAATTAGCAGAACGAAAGAAACTGCCCAATCTGACCAACAGAGAGAAAATAGACTAAAAAAGGTGAGCAGAGCCTCGGGGACCTGCAGGGTTGTAGCAAACGTCCTAACATCGGTGCCACCAGGGGCAGGTGGAAACAGAACTGGAAGTCATAATCGATGAAAACTTCCCACATTTGGCAAAAGACGTAAACCTAAAACTTCCAGTGCTAAGCAAACCCTAAAAGATAAAGCCAAAGAAATCCATACAAAGCCACATTATAGTCAAGCTTCCGAAAACTAATGAGAAGGGAAATATCTTGAAAGCAGAGAAGAGAAACGGCACCTTACCTCCAGGGAAAAACTGTTGGAATGACAGTGGATTTCACAGCAGAAACTATGAAGAGGAGAAAAGAAGCATCACGCATTGTTCAGTAACAAAAATTCTGTATCCAGTGAAAATATTTTTCCAGAATGATGGGGAAATAAGACCTTCTTGGAGAACAGAAATAAGAGAATGTTGTTGTCAGAAGACCTATTGAAAAGAATGACTGGAGGAAATTTTCTAAACAGGAAAGAAGAGAATCAGGGGACTTGGAACATCAGGATGGAAGAAAGCACTCAGCATGCAAAAGCATAGGCAAATATAATATATTTTATTTTCCTCTCGAGTCTTGTAAGTTGTGTTTGAGGGTTGAACTAAAAATGATAACTCTGCCTAACGTGGTTCTGAATATACATGTAGAGAAAATTTTAAGAAAAGTATATTATAAATGAGCGAGGGTAAAGGGATAAAAGGAGAGGTGAGGTTTCTTATACTTTACTCAAACTGATAAATGGCCCACACCAGTGGACTGTGACAGCTTATATAATACCTAGATAAACCAACTTAAAAAGCTATACAAAGGGATACAACCAAAAATACTATAGATAAACCAAAAATAGAATTCTAAAATATTCTCATGGAAGCCACAAGAAGACAGAAAAAAATAGCAAACAGAGAAATAAACAAAAAGAACAAACAGAAAACAAAAATTAAAATGACATTGAAATCCTAACATTTCAATATTTACATTAAATGTAAGTGGTCAAAATACACCAATTAGAAGAGAGAGATTGGCAAAATATATTTAAAAACATGCTCCAACTATATATTGTCTAAAAGAAACTTACTTCAAATATAAAGAAATAAGCAGACTAAAAGTAAACAGATGGGAAAAGACATTTCACACAAGTATCAATCAAAAGAAAGGAGCGGCTATGTTAATTTCAGACAAAGAATACTTCAGAGCAAAGAAAATTACCAGAGACAAAAAGGAATATTATGTAATGATAAAACAACTCACCAAGAAGACGTAGCAATCCTAAGTGTGTATGCATCAAACAGCAGAACTGCAAAATCCGTGAAGTTAAAAACTGATAGAACTGAAAGGAGAAATAAACAAATCAACATTATAGTTGGCAATTTCAGTACCCCTCTCTCAACAATGATAGAAAAACTGAACATAAAATCAGCAATAATACAGAAAAGTTTAAAATACCACCAAGCAATATAACATACATAATATTTATAGAACATTCTGCCAAACAACAGCAGAAAACACATTTTTTAAGCCAGTCAGATTTAACAGCAGGATGGTTGTATACCAACTTTAGTGACACTAATGTTAATACGTTCTGATGGCCTGTTACCATCAGACCAACAGAATACACACCTTTATTATGTGTCCATGGGATATAAGTGTACCATAATAGGACACATCGTGGGCCATAAAACAGACCTCGACAGATTTAAAAGACTGTGTTCTTCAGCCACAATGGAATCAAATTAGAAATCAATAGCAGAAAAATAGCACAAAGATATAGAAACACTTGAAAATGAAATGACACCCTTCTAAATAATTCATGGTTCAAAAGAACATTCTCAAATAAAATAAAAATTTACGCTGAACTGAATAAAAATGAAAATACAACATACCAAAATTTGCAGGACACAGCTAATGCCATGCAGAGAGGGAAATTCACAGTATTAGATGCTTACATTAGAAAAGATGAAAAGTCTCAAATCAGTAACCTAAGCCTACATCTCAAGCCCTGTGATAAAGAAGAGCAAAATAAATGAAAGCAAGCAGAAGGAAGAAAGGTAACAATAAAGGTAAGAGCAGAAATTAATGAAATTGAAAACAGAAAAATAATAGAGAAAATTAATGAAGCAAAGAGTTTGTTCTTTGAAGAGATCAATACAATTGACACAATTTCTAAAAGACTGACAAAGAGAAATGAGAGAAGACACAAATTACCAATATCCGGAATATCACAGAAGACCTTGCAGACTTCAAAAAATAATAAAGAAAACTCTACAACATAAATTTGAAATCTTAGACAAAATGGACCAATTCCTCAAAAAACACAAACTACCACAGCTCACCCAATATGAAATAGATCATTTGAATAGCTCTGTGTCTGTTTAGAAAATTGAATTTATAATTTAAAAAATCACCCCCCTCAAAAAAAAAAAAAAAAGAAATCTTCCGATCCAGGAATTGCATTCCTGGGCATTTATCCCAGAAAAGTATAGTAAAGGGAGAAGTATAGAATAATCCATTGAAATTTTAACTTCACACAAAAACACATCCACAAACGTTTACTGCAACTTTGTTTGTAACAGCCCCAAACGGAAACAACCCAGATGTCCTTCAGCAGGTGAATGGATAGGCAGGCTGTGGTGCATCCATCCATACCGTGGAATACTACTCAGCAATAAGAAGGAATAAACTATTGATAACAAGGAAGAACCTGGATGAATCTCCAGAGAATTATGCTCCGGGAAGAAAGGCAATCTCAAAAGGTCATGCATTATACTATCTCGTTTATAGAATTCTCCAAATGACAAAATTATAGAACTGGAGAACAGATTAGTGGTTGCCAGTGATCAAAAGTGATCAGGTATGAGGTTGGGGATAGAAGTAGGCATGGGCCTAAAAGGGAAACCTGAGGGATCCGGTGGGACGGAAATGACTGTATCAATGCCGATATCCTGGCTCTGACATTGTGCTATGGTCTTTCAAGATGTTACCACTGGGGGAAACTAGGTAAAGAATATGCAGGATTTCCCTGTATTCTTTTTTTCCAACCACATATGAACCTACAATCATCTCAGAATAAAAAGGTTAATTAAAAATACTCAATAATTGGATTAATTGGTGGATTAAATGCAGATGAAGGAAAAATTAGTGAACTAGAAGAGAGATCCAGAAAAATCATCTAAGTCATATTATGGGGCTAGCAGAATCTCAATATGGAAAGCAGACAAGGACCAGAAAGGAAAATTGCAGGCTGATTTCACTTGTGAACATAGATGCAAAATCCTACAGAATATTACCAAAGTAAATACAACAGTGTATAAAAACATTCAAAAACACATGGGCCTCTCCTCAAAATTCTCTAAATGTTCTTACAACTCGAAGAACAAATGAATGTTCTTACAGTCTGGCTTCCCCCAGAATAAGTAATCAGAGAGAGAAAGAGAAGAGGAAGAGGAGGAAGGGGAGAAGGAGGGAAAGGGGAGAAAAGAGAGAGAGAGAGCCCCAAGCTATGGTGCACTTTACAAGCTTGTCTCTGGATTCACACACTGTCGGTTCAGCTTTAATCTTTTCATCAGAAGCAAACAGATAAATCCAGTTCACTTCCAAGGGATGGGGAGTTAAGCTGCACCTCTGGAAAGGAGAAGTATCGAATAATCTGTTGATATAATTTAGGACCATCACGATGTTACTTGTGACAGCGATATAAATACGAAGTATCCAGAAATAAACATAACCAAATATCCACAAGTCTCTCTCAGAGAAAGTTACAAAACTTTATTTAAAAGAGCTAAAGAAGACCCAGAGGAGAGATAAAAACAGGGTACTAGACAGAAAACCTCAAGGTTACACAGAGCTCGTTTCTCCTCACCTTGATCTGCCATCCAATGCAAATTTAACCCAAATCCCAGGAGACTTGTTTTCCATATGGAACTTGAAAAGATTATTGTAAATCATACATGGAGAAATAAATGGCCAAGAATAGCCAACACACTTCTGCAAAAGGATACCATGGTGATCTGTCGTGGGCAGGGTAATTCCTTGAACAGATATCAAGACTTACTGTGATCCTGAAGCATTGCATGCCTTTAGAGAAGGCAGGAAAACTTGACGGCCGCAGCGTGAAGATGACATGGATCAACAGGCTCTTGTCCACACTGGGGGAAGGCAAACAGCTGCATCCTTTTTGCTGAAAGTTTGACATCACCTAATAAATGTGTCCCTATCAAAGCCCCAGCAAGCAAAGGCAACTAGGCATAGGCCCTTGAAAAGCTGCTGCCCAGTGCACCAGAAGATAAGTAGGAGAATGTCTGGAGCAGTGCAATTCACAGGTAATACAGGCAGAATACACCCAATGCCCACCTACCAACAATAAGCAGTATACTCAGACGAGAGGATGTTCTCCAGCAGTGAAAATAGATTCGCCATATGCACAAGGCATGGATGAATCTCAAAATCACCACATCAAGCAAAAGAAGCAAACAAACTTCCAGACTGTGCAGTTACCTGTGTGTAACTTCAAAAAGAGAAACTAAGCAGTCTATTGTTTAGAGACACACATAGAGGTAGGGCAACCATAAGGAAAGGCAAGGGATTCAGTTGACTTTGAGGGCAGTCTTTGGCAGGTAGAGAGTTGGAGAGAGAGACAGAGGGAAAGGTGATCAGGGTGGAACACTGGGAGGTAGGATGACCAATTGCCCAATTTTGCCAAGAAATGAGAAATTCCCTAAGATTTAGAAATGAGAAATTTCCTAAGGTTTAGAAATTTCAGTGCTACAACCAGGACAGTCTTGGGCAAAGTGGAACTATTGGCTACCCTACACCGAAAGTGTCTAAGTTTCCAGAACATTCTGATTTGGCCCTGTGGCTCTTTATTTTACCATTATTTGTAAACTAGATGTAGCAGATGAAATGGTGTCCCCCCCCCAAAGATATATTCACATCTTAACCCCCGTTACACTGCGAAGTGACCTTATTTGAAAATAAAAGTGTCTTTGCAGATGAAATTATATGACTATTCTGAAGATGAGATCATTTGGTTAACCAAGTGAGTCCTAAATAAAAAATAAGTATCCTTATAAGAGGCAGAAGTGGAGAAGACACAGAGAGGAGGACAGAGCCGTGTGAAGACGGAGGCAGAGCCTGGAGCAATGTGGCCACAAGCCCAGGGGCACCTGGAGCCCCCAGAAGCTGGAAGGGGCAGGGAAGCCTTCTCCCCTAGAGCCTCCAGAGGGAGCATGGCTCTACTGACACCTCAATTTTGGACCTGTGGCCTCCAGAACCATAACAGAATCAATCTCTTTTGTTTTAACCCACCAGGTTCATAGTAATCTTTTGTGGCAGCCACAGTGAACCAATTCACTGACTGCACATATTTTTATACCCTGTTTTGGTTGCATAATATATTTTAAAATAGAAAGAAAAATTTTGACACCCCCCCCTCTTCCTTCCAGGCAGCAGCTCACACACCACCCCTCCCACCACCCATGACCCCTCCCCTGGAGTAGGTCTGCAGCGCGTGTTTGAAAGTCTCCTATTTTGGCTTCTTGTGCATATGTAAGTAAATGCTTCTAATCTTCCTTGCCAGATGTAAATATCCTTGAAAACACCAATCAAGACTTATGCAATGTTCATACCCCAGTGTCTAGATCTAGACCAGTGTCAATCAAACAACAGTGCTCAATCAATGCTGCTGAGCGAATGAATAAGTAAATGAATGTCAGCAAAACTCTACAAGGCAACAGCCAAGCCAGGTGAGACTCCCAATGCACATCAGATGCCAACGGCCCCTGGAGCACCCTGTGGATGCAGCCTGGAGCCAGCAGGCTGCAGTTCTTGGCAGTGCCCAGTCTGCCTTCCATCTTCCATTTCCAAATTGCCCGCTCATCCCCCGCCCCGTGACTGCCCTCCCGGTTTGTGTCTGCCTCCATCTCTGAGATGCTGGTGTTCACCGCTCAGCCATGGTATTTCCCATCCCATGAACCACAAGCACCCATTGCAGATGGTTCCCAGCACTGTCTGTGGATTCTCATGGCCAGCATGTGAGGTCCCGGGCTCCGGGTTTCTCCTTTGCTCACACCCTTGTCTCCCAGGTTTGGTCAGCCCATGCACAGTTATTAGGATGAGCCAGAGAGGCCAACACACCTCAAACCTGTGTCCCAAAGACAGTGAGAGCAAATGACTGGCTCGCTTGTGGACAGGGACACTGCAGCAAGCCCAGGATGCCACAGCTGCCTCCACCTCCTCGTGCAGCACAGAGAGCTTCTGTTTCTGCAAAAGCACTCCTCACCCTTCCCCACCAGGCGCTGCATAGCAGCCCACCCGCAAGGCTCCACCAGGCTCCCTGCCTGGCTTCCAGGTGGGCTCAGCCATTGGGAAGCCCTGTCAGGAGATGGAAGGGAGGAAGGTGGGGAGGAGAGAGAAGGGGGAGTATTTATCCACAACCCATCCTTGCTCTCTGCCTGCAGGGCTCCCGCAGACTGGGTGCCTTCCTTGGGTGATGGACACGGCTCCTGCAAGATTCCCCATGCCCCTCATTTCCACCAGCTCTTCTTCCCACTTCTCTCTTCAATCCACAGCATGGTACATGCCCCACGATCCCATGTCCAGCACAAAGCACTGTGCCATCCCCACACTCTGCCCGCCTTCATATTATCCTCTTATTAAACTCTCCTTAAATTCCACAAACTGAGGATGCATCTGTTTCCCACAAGGACTCAGGCTGGCCCAGCACCTGCGATGTTCCCCAGGAGGGCACACAGTGGGATCTCACCACCCTTCCAATCTTCCAAGCCAATGGGGCACCAGGATGCACTTACCCCCGGGCAGGGCCTCAGGATACCACAGGCCAGAACTTAGAGAACAAGCTCCTGGTCAGAGATCACATGGGCAGTGAGAAGGAGCAGTGGGCTCTGAGAAAGGGGAGTGGACAGGCTGCCAGGATGCCCATTCAGGCCCCCTAACCTACTCATCTTAACCAGGAGAGCAAGGCCCAGCCAGGCAGTGAGGCTCAGCCCAATCTGTGTGTCCCAGGACTGCAGTCTGCTCTGCCTCCCAGATACCATGTCCTCAGAGAGACTGAACTGGCATCACCAGTTCAAACCCCAGCCAGTGAGATCTGCTAGGAGATGGGGACACTGAAGAGCTGAGATTAAATATCAGGTCAGAAAATACCAGCAAACCACCCATGGGGGACTTCCAGTGAAATTAGACATAGGATGGACAGGGAGTTTCTGGGGCTCTGGCGGAGAAGAGCAGGATGGCAGCAGGACCAACCAGTGCAGGAGTACTGGCCGCGACCACCTCTGCTCTGCCTGGGGGGCACAGTTTATAATATGAAAATGATGGCATCCTGCTTTGGGATCTTGGGTGTCCAGGGTAGGGAATTACACTAAAGGATTCTATTTTTGTCATTTGTCATTTATTTTGACCAGCAAGTCAATGATCTTACACAAACACACACACACACACACACACACACACACGTCAATTGCTCCCTTGTCCGGACACTCCTTGGGAGAGAACCGAGGCCAATCTCGGGTCCAGCACTTGCCTGACCTGGGCCCTGACTCCACAGAGCAAGAGGTCCTCTCCCGGACCTCACATGTCAGGATTCCCACCTGGACACCTGGCCTGGATCCACGTCATCTGCCTCACAACAAGCAGTGCAATTCCTGGACATGAAGTCGCTGTTCATTAACAGAGGCCAGGGAGTGCACTCAGTTTGATGGGGAAGAGTTTAGGAAAGAGTTACTGACGGCCACGACTTCATCTCATGAGAGAAGCAGCTTCCCAGCCAAAAGTGACGAATTGTGTCTGCTGTGACTTTTCTCCTGGGAGTAAACCAGATGACCTGGGTCTCTCGGGCAGCTCCCATCATTGAACCTGTTGGAAGCTTGTATTTGGAGTTGAAGGGGTTGCTGTTACTGAACAATAACCACACACAAATATTTGTGAGGATTTTAGCAGTGATGAATGACTGCATCTGAACCGTCCCTTTAGCTGACCCCAAAGCAAAATTAGCCTGTGTTAGGTAATCAGGTATTACCGTATTTAGCTATACTTTGGAGGCTAAATTTACTACATATTCTGATTTTGACCTACGTCAAGTAAAGAAGAGACATAATTGTTTACAAAAATGAAAATTATGTCCCCAGAGATTAATTCTACTTGTTAAATGATAATTTCTTCCCGTAGATTAAGTTTGGAAGACTCTAAGAACAACCACGGAAACAAGGCATTGAGCATTTACGGTGGGACAGGCACTGCACATCCTCATTAACCCTCATGAGAAAGCCACAAGGCAGATAATACCAACATTCCCATTTCATGGATGAGGAAACTGAGGCAGGTCAAGACCGAGCAGCTGCTCAAGGAGGCAGAGCCAGGACCTGACTGTGGCCCTTTGCTCTGTGAGCTCACAGGTCTAGTCCTCACTCTATGTGACCAATCTCCTGAAACACCACACCCTGTCTTTCCAACATGCGGTGGGGCCCTGCCTCTGAGCCCAAACCCCCTGGGGGGAATTATCCCCAGAGCCGGCACGGCAGTGGTGCCCCCATCACTACCTCACCAAGGAGGCACCAGTGTCTCACATTGAGGCATCCCTTCCTGGAGTTTGAGTCCTGACCAGAAGCATCTCAGGACCTTCCTGGATCCAGCCCCCAGGGCCGCTGCCTCACCCCGGGTTTCTGCATCCCACCACCACTTCATGCAGACGATTCTGATTCCAAGAAGGGACCATCCCTTGAGATCTGGGACCAGCCTCCCCATCTCTGGGTGTAGACCTTCGCCGATGAACCATCTCACCATGCTCTGAGCACGTGTACCTTTTTGTCTTCTACAGCACAGGTACCTCCAGAGAGCACGAACCACAGCTCATTATTTATGCATCTCCGGAACCTGGAACAGGTCTCGGCACAGAGGAGGCAGCGAGTGTTTCCCACTGAATTAATAAAACCCGGAATCTGGTGAAATTCTTGCTGTAGGAACCAATGATTATGTGGCTGATTCAGAAAATGGTGCATAAAAATGGAAATATCCTCTGTGTTTCTAAGATAAATAGACAAAAGCCTCACTTTGGCCATGGCCTGGACCATCCACACGGGCCTGGTTGCACAGGGCTAGTGCCAGGCATACCACAGACCTTTCCTGGACCTCTTCCCAGCTCTAAGCTGAGCCTGGCCACAGGGTTCCTAAAGCGACCTACTCCCCACAACGTCCAGGTGTGTCTGGCCACATGTCATCCTTGCCTGTCAGAGGCCATGCCTCTGCTGTAATCCCAGAATGTTTTGAATGCTTGTACTTAGAAAAGCCAGATAGCAGGGAGTGACCCCAGGACATGCTCCCATAGCGTCCTCATTAGCTAGACGTCCATCTGCAGGACATGGTCCCCTTCCATGCCCCTATGCCCATGCCCACACCCACCCATCCCAGGACAGCCAGCTCAGAGGCAGAGAGGTTGAAACAGGAGCCAGCAGCCCTGCCTCAATACGGCCAGAGCCGCCCGCTCCCCGACACCTGCTCTTGGGGCCTTCAGGCCTCTCTGAGCAGCCAGGGATGTGGAGGCAGCTCTGGGTCAGCCATGCAGAGAATCTGGAAGCTTCCGGCTCTGCACCCAGGGCCCACTTCTGCAGCACAGCTGGGAAGCACTTGTCTCCAGGCTTTTGAAGTGTACAAGAGTCACACACTCCTGAACGCATTCTATACTGCTGACCCAGGAAGACTAGACACTTAGATGACTTTCTACTCGCTGTGCCATGGGTCTGTGCAGCACACTGTAAAATCCATGGAGACATCAGAATGTTCTGCAAAATAAATAAGAAAATAACTTTAGAGTCTGAGGGAACCACCACCATAAATAAAGTGTAACGAGGTAACGGGTTTACTGAAAGCTAAATGTTCTGCCTTTTCAGTGTGCTTTTCTGCCCTAGGGTTCAAACAACCCGCCAGCTGTCCCCTCCAGCAACAAAACCCTAATAGACTGAAACTGTCGGATTGCAAGACTGCATGAGTGATGCAGTTTACTTATATAAGATGCCATCGATAATACATAAAATGTATCTAATTCCTAGACCCGAATCTAAGGAACTTGGAGGGAAGCTCGTTGGATGTTCCACAAGTGTGGGGATTCTAGATTCATGCAGAAAAGGCACAGGGTGAAATGCTGCAAATGGCTTAAGAGGAAACCCTTCCCTTCCATCCCGTGTACTAATGAAGGCATCACTGAGAAGGTTACTTCCATCCCGTGTACTAGCGAAGTCATCATGCAGAAGGTTACCTCCACCCCGTGTACTAGCGAAGTCATCATGCAGAAGGTTACCTCCATCCCGTGTACTAGTAAGTCATCATGCAGAAGGTTACCTCCATCCCGTGTACTAGTGAAGTCATCATGCAGAAGGTTACCTCCATCCCGTGTACTAGTAAGTCATCATGCAGAAGGTTACCTCCATCCCGTGTACTAGTGAAGTCATCATGCAGAAGGTTACCTCCATCCCGTGTACTAGTGAAGTCATCATGCAGAAGGTTACCTCCATCCCGTGTACTAGCGAAGTCATCATGCAGAAGGTTACCTCCATCCCGTGTACTAGTGAAATCATCATGCAGAAGGTTACCTCCATCCCGTGTACTAGTAAGTCATCATGCAGAAGGTTACCTCCATCCCGTGTACTAGTGAAATCATCATGCAGAAGGTTACCTCCATCCCGTGTACTAGTAAGTCATCATGCAGAAGGTTACTGTCTGAATGAACTGGAAGGACACTTTTCTCCATCCTCATCCTCCTTTGATCACGATTGGACCGTGTGTAGGGAAAGGGCCCCACACCCACCAGCAGGCTTGACTGAGAGCAGGCAGGCCTTGAGACAGGCCCTGGGTTCACAGGAGCACAGGCAGCCAGCGACTGTCCTGCCGGCTCAGGCTAGGGCTGTCATGTCACTCAGAGTCCATGGGGAAATGTTGGGGCCAGTTCAGGCCAGGGCCACCGTGTCACTCAGAATCCACGGGGAAATGGTGGGGCTCACAGTTCTGTAGGTCCAGCAGCTCCTTAGCTTGGCTGCCCCAACCGTGTCCTGGAAACTGTGGATTTGGGAGGAGAAGAGAAACAGAGCTAAATGGCCATTACCCATTTCATCAAAAAATTTCCAAATTCAGACCCCAATAAATTATCTGGGGTCTGGCAGCTGCTGTGCACAGCATATTCAGGGGTAGACAGAAGTCTTCTTCCACCCTTCCTTTCCATTATTCGTTTGGAAGCGCCCAACCAGAGTGTGGGCTGCAGGAGCCACAGACAGGGCCAGGCTGGCACTCTGAGGCCAGCTCCGCCACCCCAAGGCTGCAATTTTGAGCCTTTTTCCCTGAGCAATGCACCCAGCTCACCCCTCTGACCCTGGCCCATGGGGGACTGGGCAGGGACCTCGGGCAAGGACACAGATGCTCACAGGCCCAGTGTGAGTCAGCCTCCCCTCCTGCCCCTGCCATTCCTTCCCTATCCGTGCATTTCTCCCTACAGCTGGGAACAGTGTGAATGCACGCTTCCACCCTGTGCCCACGGGGTTCCTGAAAGCTGGCAATCTGGACTATGAATTTCCAAGGTGAAGGAGAAGTTCATCCTTCCTTCAGTTTCACTTTCCTGAAAGGCCTCCGTGCAAACCATGGCCAACTCAATCACCTTTCCTAGAGTGCTGGGCTGAAGAGCCTGGGCTCCTCTCCTAGAGAAGAAACAGCCGCGGGGCATGTCTGAGCTCACATGCAGGGGGCATGGCCAGACACCTGGGGCAAGTGTCTGGGAAAGCACCAGCAGTGAAGCCCCACCAGACTGAGTCACTGCCACCTGCCCTGAGCATCCCTGTGTCACCTGGCTGGTTTCCCCACAAACTGCCTTCTCACTGGTCCTCATGGGGGAAGGGGTGCAGCTCCCCCAGATCGCCCCATGGAAGGAGGCTTCTAAATGGGCCAGTAGCCCCAAGAAGACAAGCTCAGTCTCTACCACACTTGGGTTCGCCATTTTGAAGCACTGTGCTCTCGGGGTTGATGCCGCGTGGCTGGTTCACTACAGCATTGAGAGCGCCCTGTCCTGGGCCAGCACCTAGGAGGTGCTCAAGAAACATGAACTGTGCAAAACGTCACCTAACTCGGGCTATGGCAATACCAGAAGCATGCCTGGCCATGTTTTACTTTTTGTTTAATTCTTTACTGCAATCATATGTAAAACAAAACAAAGGCAATGAAATGTAAATGCAATCATATGTAAAACAAAACAAAGGCAATGAAATGTAAAGAGAAGAATGGCAGCCATAAACCATCACCTACAGGGCTGAAACAAGGCTTCCGTCTCTATTTTTCAGATGAGCCCCTCCATCCAATGTTACAATTAGTTGCTTGTATTTATGGAACAGAGCACCATCACATACCACATACCATAACAAACCCTGGGCTTGCTCTTTGTTAGCACTGGAGAATGATTATTTTCTTACACACACATAAACGCATGTGCACATATATACACAGTAAATGCATTTTTGCTCACACAGTATGCACGTGCATGTTCACACGTACACAAATGTGTGTACACACATAAATTCACATGTTCACACACACAGGCACCTGAACACATACAGGCACGCAAGCACACACAAATCCATGCATGCATGTGTATGTGCACACTTAAACACAGGTACACACAAATACACATACCTACACATACAGACAAGGCTCTGGGGAAAAGCAGCTGCTTGTGGCGTGATTGCTAAGATTTCTCTGGGTCTAAATTGATACTGCCTCCGTGTCAGAAAAGTCTCATGCCTCAGCCAGACAATATAGGGACCCCTGAGGAAATGCTGACCCTCTGTGTTCCAGCACAGCCCTGTAGCCAGGCTCCACCCCTCTACACCCCAGAAAGGGAGGCGTCCAAAGGTTGATTCAAACCAGAAAATACTTCTATACTTTTTGTGTGTTATCCCTAGTTCAGTCTTTATTTCTCCATCTATATGATAATATGCCTCAACTTTGCTTCTTATAGAAATGTTCTAACATGCATGAAAGTAGAGAAAAGCATCAACTCAGCCCCTCGCATCCATCACTCCGGATCCAGCCCCGCCCCACATCCACGCTCCTATTCTCTCTCCCCTGCTATCCGTTGAGGCAAGCGGAGAGCCAGCAGATGTACAAGGTGGAGGCGGGCAGTCCTCTCCAGCCCCGGGGCTATGTCCTGGCTTGGCCTCACATAAGCCGTGAGGTCAGGCCAGCCAGCTGCTGAGCTGAGATCGCTTCTCCCCTGTAATCCAGATGACAATGTCCACTCCCAGGGCCGTTTGAGGATTAAATTTTAAAATGCACACAAGGCTTCATGCGGTGTCTGGCACCTTATAAGCATTTCATGAACAGTAGTTAAAATTAGCAATTGTATTGTTAGCTGTACTTCCAAACACTACAGCACAGACAGCTGAGGAGCTAGCCCAAGGTCACAGATCCATGAGGGACAGATGGGCTGGGCCCCAAGATTCTGCCGTCCGCTCCTCGGGCCCTCCTGAGCGGGAGGACGCAGCTTTGTCTTCAGGCCCTGAGGCACCTTGGACTCAGTAGAAGCCTGAGAAACAGAGCCGTGTGTATTTTAACGCCAAAACATTACGCTGAAAAACAGACGCGTTCTTGAGGCATCATTTTCGTGAGTTTAGCAAATGCCTCAAAGGTACCTTCCATGAAGTGTGCAAGCCTCAGCTTCCAAACAAAATTTGTTTAACTCAGTTTTTAACTCTCAAGGAAGCGTTCCTTTCTCAGCGCTCTGGGCCCAGTCATGGTTGCGAAAGCCCGGACCATCTTCCAATGAGCGGAGGGATCCCTGCCCACCTTCCTTCCTCACTGGCTGCCTGAGTGTCTGCAAGCGTGTGCAAGGAGGAGGGCTTATCTTCAGAAGGGCCAGGACGGCCCCGCATGGACAGGCGCCTCAAATGGCCCCACAGCGCAATTTCTCCTACTGAGCATTCCATCCTGGTGGACTTGACGACCTGCTCCTCGGGCTCAGAGCAGCCCAGAGCTGTCCCCAGGCTGCAGCGGGAAGAGGGATCAACCCACACATGAGGCCTCCTCACCGCAGACAAGGGAAGGAGGAATCCAGAGATTCACAAGAGAATTAAACAAAATCAAGCATCCTAGAGTCCTCAGCACGGGAGCCAACCAGGACCTCAGTCCTCAGGAGGCTACTTGGGGAGGCAAGGAGAGGCTTCCCAACTCACAGAGCAGATCTGAGCCTGGAGCACACCAGCCAGCGCTGAGCCACACGGGGCCCCAGACCTGCATCCCATGCCCAGGGTCCATACCCAGTGTCCACACCCAGAGTCCTCAACCAGTGTCCACACCCAGGGTCCACACCCAGTGACCCACACTCAGTGACCCATAGCCAGAGTCCACACCCAGGATCCACACCCAGTGTTCACACCCATACCCAGTGTCCACCACATCCAAGAATCACAACCAGGGTTTACACCCAGTGTCCACACCCAGTGTCCACCACACCCACTGTCCACCTGCAGTGACCCACACCCAAGGTCCATACCCAGTGTCCACACCCAGGCTTCACACCCAGTGTCCACCATACCAAGGGTCTACACCCAGGGTTTACAACCAGTGTCCACACCCAGAGTCCACACTCAGTGACCCACACCCAGTGTCCAAACCCAGAGTCCACCACACGCAGGGTCCACACCCAGTGTCCACACCCAGAGTCCTCAACCAGTGTCCATACCCAGGGTCCACACTCAGTGACCCACACCCAGGGTCCACACCCAGGGTCCACACCCAGTGACCCACACCCAGGGTCCACACCCAGTGACCCACACTCAGTGACCCATAGCCAGAGTCCACACCCAGGATCCACACCCATACCCAGTGTCCACCACATCCAAGAATCACAACCAGGGTTTACACCCAGTGTCTACCACACCCAGTGTCCACCACACCCACTGTCCACATGCAGTGACCCACACCCAAGGTCCATACCCAGTGTCCACACCCAGGCTCCACCATACCGAGGGTCTACACCCAGGGTTTACAACCAGTGTCCACACCCAGAGTCCAAACCCAGAGTCCACCACACCCAGGGTCCATACCCAGTGTCCAAACCCAGGGTCCACACCCAGTAACTCACATCTAAGGTCCACACCCAGGGTTTACACCCAGTATCCACCACACCCAGGGTCCACACCCAGTGTCCACGCCTGGTGTCCACATGCAAGATTCACAGTGTCCCACACCCCTGTCCATACCCAGGGTCCGCACCCAGGGCCCCACAGCCAGACAACGAGGGAGAGACCAGCACACTCCTGGGCGGCGATATCTGAACCCCAGCGGCTATGCTGTACCCCATGCTGTCCTGCTCTTCCTCCTCCAAGCTCAAACGTTTTATGATGTTTGTTCTTGCGAGTGGTTTATGAATTACTCTGGAGGGGCTGGGACATGGTTTGAGAGGATGCTCAAGGAAGTCAGTGCTCCTGGATTCAATAAAGCACATCCTAATTCGGTATCTCCAGCCCTAGAGTGAGTGTTTTTCCAGTGTGAGCTGGGGAAGCATTTATTGTTCTGAATGTATTTACCTTAGAAAATGCATTGCAACTGGATCCACTGAGCCCTGGCTCTCCAGACATCTGTCCCCACACAGCAGTAGCTGGTTTTACAGGGTGAGCCAGCGCCCAGCACTTAGCACGATTCCCTGACCAAATCAAACATTCAGGAAACACTGCGTGCACAGAATTCTAATGCCATTCATTCTCGTAGGGCTTTACCTGGCTCAAAAATGGTTCCTTAACCACAAATTCATTTCAAGAGACATGTCCAATGAAATTAACATTCTCCCTGCGACTGGAGATCATTCCTCAGTCACAACTGCGTTGCCTGTACTTAATGACATGCTTTGAAAAAAAATGATGGCTCTAGTTAAAGTTGAGTGGTCATTTCATTCCCAACTCATCTTTAGAGCTCTTAAAGAATGTTTAAAATTCCTTCAGCTGAGCCTCAGGCTAAATGTGAATTTTTTAAGAAAGTAAACAAACACTGAGATTCCCATGTGGGAATTAGTGAGGAATGAGCAATTCACAGCTTGGTTTCAAAGTAATGGCTCAGACTCCAGCTTTGGCAGAAGCTGGAAAATGCAGACTGGGCCCTTTGAGAAAAGACTTTTTTTTCCCTCCAAATAAATAATTGTTTGAAAGCAAGTGAGGTGGTAGGCAAAGGAAGGCTCCTTCCAATGCAAGCCTCCAGGCAGCAGGAGGAGGCCCCTGGGAAGGTCCAAATCAAAAAGCAAGCCTCGGCCACGGGCACGGCATGTAGCCAGGACCACCAACAGGGAGTGGCCCCCAGGCAATGGACTCTCTGGGCCCAGTCACCAAGCTCTGGGCTGTAGGACACTTACAAGGCCCTGTAGGGCAATGTCCCAACTCAAAACATACTCCTACAGGGTCACCCCTTTTCTAAGTCAGGAGTTAAATTTTCTTATTTTCCTACATAATTTGAGACATTAGACCCACAGTTCTCAACAATAGCTGCACACTGGAAATAGCTGGAGAGATTAAGAAACATAGAGGCCTGGCTGTCACCCACAGAGGCTCTGATTTAGTTGGTCTAGAGTACACCCGGCTGCAGCATCCCAATTCAAATGTGCAGCAACAGCCAAGAAATCCCTTGTTAAAGGAATCTGTGATTACCAATGCCGGCCAAAGGTGAGCGCCTGGAAGGAGAGCAGGAAGGAGGAGAGAGAGGGAGAAATACACCTTGCAAAAGATGGATCAGTGGCCTAAACCAAATCCCCTGAGGATCAGAGGAAAATTTCCCAGGCGTACTTCATGCTTGAGAAGGATATAATAGGAACAGAAATGCAATAAAAATAGTCACTCAAAGGCAAGATTATCAAACAAGGAAATAAGATGAAAACAGAAATTGCAGACCCCAGGAAACAAGTTGACCCAAAACACCATCATTACAGGAATCCTACAGAAAGTCAAAACATTGAGAAAGAGGATACCCGCAACCAACACCAAATTAGTGACACAGAGAAAAGGCTGTGATCACCACAGTGGAGGCCAGTGCAGACATAGCAGGGAGTGAAGCAAAGAGAGAGAATTGACCTCAGAGACAGCGCTAGTCAAGCATAAGGAAAACTGGCTCCCCCCAAAATAGCCCAACCTGTGGAAGCAAGGCCGTGCAAGAGAAAAGGAATGATTCATAGAAGAAATGCCTTGTGATTCTATAGCTTATATCACGTTTCAGCATAAAATTATACAGAACAATCTACCAGACATCAGCATAAAATTATACAGAACAATCTACCAGACATATCCTAGTTAAGGTCCTGATTTTCAAGTTGAAAGAAATGATTCTTGAGCCATCCAGGTAGATAAAGAATTCACCAACAAGGCTGAAAACAATCAGACTGGCTCAGAGTTCTCCTCAGCCAAAGTCTACTCAGTCTGTGGGAGGCAACAGGGCAAAGGCTGCAAAGCGCCCGGGAAGGGAGCATGAGACACCAGGATATTTGCTCCAGCTAAGGTCGTTCAACGTCAAAGACAATGAGCAGGCACTCTCAAAGCTGCCTGAACTCCAGAACTCAGGAACCGGGTAATATCCATGGGCCCTTCTCAGAAGACCTGCTTAGTCAGAAAGTTCAGGAGATGAGAAAGCCGGCAGAAGGGTCTTCCTAGGACTTCACGCTGGATGCCAGAAAACCGTGGCGAGGCTCTAGAGAGGGCTGAGATGAGGACGGAAGGCCCACCTCAGGTGCAGAGTGCATATGGGAAGAGAGCGTTCCCACGCTCCCAGGGCCTCGGGGAGTATGGTCACTGCGTTCTTCTAAGAAAAAATCACTGGCAACAAATCTAGCCAACCATGAAATGAATAAAAACGACCTAGGAATGGAGATGTCTTCATTAAAGCCCTGGTGAGGTGGGGCAAGTCCACAAAATACAGAGCTAAGACTAAACATCTACGGGAAGTCAAGTTACAAAGTGATTGTGTGGGCTATCAGCTTTGATAACATTCGAATCAAGGCTGACAAAACATTGAAGGTGGGGGAAGGAGAAAGGGACTGTGGCTACATCCATTCCTGTGTCTTTCTTAGTAGAGAATGGGAAAATGAAAACACGTGGTTAAAACCGTATGCCTCCACCCTTACCATCTCTCACAATTATTTTCAGAACCTGGGAGGGATCATTGCATTACTAATATCTCTTCTAATTAGAAACATGCACTGGAAATCCAGCAGTCACTTCAGCTTTGCTTTCTGTTGTTGTCTTCATGTAAAATTGAATGGGTACCTATGCTGGAAGATGGCACATATCAAATCATCTCATGTCGTCATTTACTGCAAGTGACCTATGCCAGCTTCCCTGCTCCCGTGCGCAGTGGATGGGTTCACCAAATGTCACCCAAGTAACTACAGGTAATGGGCAAGCGAGTGAGCGCCTTTTTTAACCTTGTTATGCATATCTTTCTTTATTGCTTAGCTTTTTAGAGAGAATATATCTGGCTAGGCACAGTGGCTGATGCTTATAATCGCAGGACTTTGGGAGGCCGAGGTGGGTGGATCACCTGAGGTCAGGAGTTCAAGACCAGCCTGGCCAACATGGTGAAACCCTGTCTCTACTGAAAATACAAAAATTAGCTGGGCGTGGTGGCGCACACCTGTAATCCCAGCTACTTGGGAGGCTGAGGCAGAATAATCGCTTGAATCTGGGAGGCAGAGGTTGCAGTGAGCTGAGATCACACCACTGTACTCCAGCCTGGGTAATAAAGCAAGACTCCATCTCAAAAAAAAGGGAAAAGAATAGATCATTATTCCAAATACAGTCAAGTCCGAAAGATAAAACTTTTTCCACTAGACAAAACCTATAGAGTCCCAGTTGCCCAAATTGCCCACTGTGGCTTCATTTACCTCCAAGTGGAGCCCTTGTCCTGCCTCTTCCTCAATCCCCTTGGGCCCCACTGCCTCTCCCATCAGTCTGCACCCCTGCCTCTGCCCTCAGACAGCGAGTCTTGTGGGGTCTAGGACTATGGAAACTTGACCTCCCCAGACCGATTGAATACAGGCTGGTTGGTGGAATCCACCCCCTTTCCTTCACTAATCTGTACACTCCCCAGGAATGGAGGTGGCACCTCTGTCTCCAAAAACCTAGAAGAGTGACTGGTGCCTGGTACATGCTTTAGTGAAAGTCAATTAAAAAGTATAAGGTGACTTATGAACTGTATGCCCGTGAATATCACAGTGCAGCCAAAATTATTTTCTCATAATATTTAAAATACAAAATTGATACAGTAAATATTTACTAAGAGCTTATTTTCTATAAATAGAGGGAAAGTTTTCAATAGTTAAACAATGGAAAAAAATGTGTCTGTGAGCCCAAGGGTCCTGCCGTTTCTCAGAAAAGATGGACCCAAGTAGCAGGAAGACCAGAAGGGGGCAAATGAGGGGCAAATGAGGGGCAAGGGAGCACAGGCCACACCTGCGTCTGCTCACAGCAAGGCCCTGCAACCTGACTTGGGTCTTTTCCCCAAGTGATATTTGGTGCAGCCTAATTGTGATCAGATCGGGGGTTTCACAGGTCTGGCTGCATCCTGGGAAGATCTCCCAGTTGTCTGGACCAGAGCACAACCTCAGAACACAGTTCTGGAAGGATCTGAGGCTAAGGAAGGTGCCACGGGGCCCTGGAAACGCAAGCGCTAGAGTCTGGAGTGGGGCCTCGCGCGGTCAGCTCCTCCAGCGGCAGGCTGGTGTGGCAGGCCAGGTCTCACTAATGCAGGCCTCCATAACGACTGTTTCAGCACTGACTGAGTGGTTAAGTTAAATATTAAAAGCTGAAAGAGCCAGTGTTCTTATTCAAAGGCTGGAATGTAACAAAGCCCGGAATGTAACAAAGCCCACCTAGAGCTGTGCCTACTAGGCCTTTCCTGGGCCTTAAAGCGTTACAAAATAACGAAGGAATTCTTAACAGGACCCATTTAGGATTAAACAAGCTTTATTGTGGGTCTGAAGAAACTCCCCAGGCCTCCACAAGCAAGTTGATTGGGGGTCTGAAGGAACTCCCTGTCAAGTGCGTCTGTGTGAAGAGACCACCAAACAGGCTTTGTGTGAGCAATAAAGCTGTTTATTCGCTTGGGTGCAAATGGGCTGAGTCCAAAAAGAGAGTCAGCGAAGGGAGATGGGGAAGGGGTTGCTTTACAGGAGTTGGGTAGGTAATGGAAAATTACAGTACAAGGGGGTTATCTATTGTTAGCAAAGGAGGGGGTTGCAAGGTGCATGGTGGAGAGATCATAAGACTCATTGTCCAGAAGAAGAATGTCACAAAGTCGATTGATCAGCTAAGGTAGGGCAGGGACAAGTCACAATAGTAAAATGTTGTAATTTTAGTTAATCAGTTAAGGCAGGAACTGGCTGTTTTACTTCTTTGTAGATTTTTTCTTTGGCTGCTCCAGGCTTCTTGGCTCCTGCAAGCCACCTGGATGTGTATGCGCAGGTGACAGAGGTTATAATGGCTGAGCTTCGGCTCAGAGGCCTGACACTCCCCAAACCTCCGTGAGTTAGCAGGAGACAAGATAAGGGTAATCACCTCAGCACCTGGACCCATTTAGCATAAGTAAACTTACTGAGGCTCCAGAGGAAGGTCTTCAGGCCTCAGACCCCAGTTATAGATTAGAAGAAGTTAATCACTTACGGCTTTAGACGAATGCACACTTACACGCAGACATATAGCTTCGAACATATACAAGCTCTGGAAAACTTTGTAATTTTGAGTTGGTCTAGCAATATTTTCCAGGCCTTCTCCCTATAACCAGTTACAGAAATAAACACTCCCTCCTTTCCCAGTTCATCTGCATCGCATTATTGGGCCTCAAGAATAAGCAGCCCAACCCTCCATTTGATCAGGGAACACTGTCACGCCCGGGGAGGGGACACTCTGCTTTCCCGATCGCCGTCCACCCTTTGCCACGTGGCGGCTTTCATGCCTGAGGCAGGAACGCTATGACAGAGGTGGGGTGAGGCCATCTGGAGAACAAGACATGGCCCCCAGGGTGGCTTAGTGGCTGAAAAGCAGTAAAACTGAGGGAGACCTGAGTCCCGGGGGCCACCAAGAGCCGAGCCAGAGGTGGAAGCCCCTTTGGCCTGGGATGCTAAGCAGAGCTCAGTCCCATTCGCACATTCTGAACTATCTCCCCTGGACTGGGTTGAATGGCACCCCCGGAAAGTTCGTGCCCACCTGGAACCTCAGTATGGGATATTTGAAAATAGGGTCTTAACAGATGTTTTGAGTTAAGATGAGGCCATACTGTATTAGGGTGAGCCCTAAATCCAATGACTGGTGTCTTTACAGGAAGGCCACGTGATGGCAGAGATGGGGTGGGGATGCCGCTGCCAGCCGAGAAATGCCATGGACTGCTGGCCACCGCCCGGAGCGGAGAGGCAGAAGGGGCCCAGGTGCAGCCGCCAGCGGGAGCACGGCCCACCCACACCCTGATTTGGAATGCCGCCCCAGAGCTGTGAGGCAACAAGTGTCTGTTGTTCTAATCCACTCGCTTGTGACACTGTGTGAAGGCAGACCTAGGGAAAGACCCCATGGGGAGGACGTGTGGAGAGAAAGGTTCCCTAGGAGCGTCTCAGGGCCTGCGGCTGGGGGAGTCGGGGGCAGCGGAGCCAGCGGGAGTCAGCCCTTCCTCTCCACGGCTGCCGCGCTGTCGACACTGCCGCCCACACTTCTCCAGCAGCATCCACAGCTTTCCAGTCGCGCCCAGCTCTCAAAACTTCACCCCGCCCCGTCTATGCTGTTTCAGAGCTACCATGGCTACCCACGCATGCCCCCGCGCCACCCCATTGCAGCCTGGCCCCAGCTGGGAGGCAAGACCCCCTTTCTCCCAGCCCTTTCTGTCGGACTCTCCCTTTCCCGGCCTTCAGTGTCACCCTGAACCCACTGCTCCCCTCAACAATGCCTTGCTTGCTGGGACCAGCTGGGACCAACACAGAGCACGCCCACGCCCCATCGATGGGACCGTCTTTCGTGATGAAAACTGCCTGCACCGGCGCAAAGCTTCCATCTCACACCTTTGCGGGGCCCCAACTCCCTTCCCAGGCCGGCTGGCAGGCCAGGGTGGGGGTGGTGTGCCCTTTAGGGCCTTCTTTCCATGGAAGGGAGGAGGAGGTGAAGACACCCTGACCAGTTCCTCCAATCCCACCCTGCTGGGCTGGGGTCTGGAGGGAGACCGCACAGGTGAGGTCGGCTCTCCGGTCTCAGGCTGGAGGTTTTGTGCGTGGCTTTCTGCAGTCTCTGCTGCCTCGTGGGTGTGGCCGTGCACCTGGGGTGTGTGGCATCCTAGGGTGGCATCTAGCTTTTCTCCGACCCATTATTGTTGGTTGAATTGTATTTATTAAAAAAAAAAAATAGTTGGAACCCTAACCCTCGATAACAACATGTGACCTTCGAAGACAGGTCTTTGTGGAGGTAATTAAGATGCGGCCATTAGAGTGGGCCTTAATCCAACGTGCCTGGTGTCCCAGTAAAAAGAGGAAATGGGACAGAGAGAAAGGCAGGCACGGAGGAAGGACTGCGGAGACACCAGGAGAAGGCCACACAGTGGTGGAGGGTTACAGGGATGCCTCTACTCTGAGGGACGCCAGGGGCCACCAAAGCTGGGAGAGAGACACGAGGGAGATCCTTCCCAGGGCCTTCGGAGGGAGCATGGCCCCATGACACCTTGATTTCCCACGTGTGGCCTCGAGAACCATGAGACAATAAATTCCTGTTGTTCCGAGCCCCCAGTCACGGTACTTTGTTTCAGGGTTACTAACACTCCCCTGCCTGTCTAGCATCATCTCCGAGAGGCTCAGGGTGGCTGTCTTTAGCCCCTGCAGCGGGGACCACACAAGACCCTCCCTCAGCAGCCTGGGCCAGTCTCTCCAGCTCCTGTTCCTCACAGGAGCCACAGGAACCTGCAGGGTCTCCCCTGGTCCCAGGTCCAAGTCTTCCAGAGCAGCTCAGGTGCAGCCAGCGAGCTCCTCCTGCTGGGGCTGGCGGGGACACAAGCCCCACTGCTGGTCCTTCTCTAGGACACCTCCCCAGGCCACTTCCTGGCTTCCAGGGTGGGGCTTGGGAGCCCAGTCTTCCCTCGCAGGTTGGAAGGGGAAAGACAGTTCCTCACTGCCATGGATCTCGATAAGACCAAGGACTCCATGGACTCCCAGCCCCTCCCCTCCCCTTGTACCTCCAGATCACCTTATTCCTGATGCCCAGCCTGGAAAGGGGCTGCAGACATGGCCCCCCTGCAAGTCAGCAACCCCGAGCTGGAGGCACCCACCCTCCCTGTGTCTCACCCTTGGTTCAGGGAAGAAGAGTCTAGGCTTTCATAGGCTTCCTGTTAGCACCTGGCTTGCTCCCCATTAGCCTGTCTGGGTTAAGGACTGAAGGGTGCTGAGGGTTTCCTCTACACCGGAGGGTCCAGCTATGCTCAGCCCCTCACCAAGAAGGCCCCTCACTCCCTGCCCCCTTTGAACAGGGCTCTTCTGCCCTAGAACCTTCTTGGTGGCATTTCCCTTAACACCATGAAGCAGGTTAAAATAAAGCCAAACGGAACAAGCCTCTGAAGTGCCGTGGAAAGATGCCAAAGAAAATCAACTACATGCTAAGAGCTCGGGATTCTCCTTTAGGAGCCTACAATATGCTGTCCAAATGGCGCCCGCCTTTCCAGCCCATTACTCCCCATCACCGGCCCATCGTGCAGACCTCAGCTCACTGGGCTGGGGAGCTTTATGTCACCGCAGCCCTCGGAAGTTATCAGGTAAAGGGCACCCTTCTGCCAAGCTCCTGGGCTGGAAGTCCTGCTGTGTTTCCCGAAGCCCAGGAACTCTGCTCCCCCTGTGGACAGCAGGAGCTGTAAGAAAAGAACAGCAGCAGCATCCCCCAAAACACCAGGGGGAAGGGGATAGAGATGGGGGCTGGGCAGGGTATTCCCCGCAATGGCGAGCTAATGGGATGGAAGTGGCCCCCGTCCCATGAGGCTGGAGCAAGTGACCATGGTCAGGAGGCAGGGGACACTGCATTGCCCCGAGACTGGGACCTGCCTGGACAAAAGCCCCTGGTCTCCCTCCCCAATGTCACCCCACACACAGAGGACCCTGCCTGACCACAGACACACAAACCTCATGTCAGGGCTGCTCCAGCAGGTTGGGGTGACCAGACCCCAGCGAGGGTCTCAGCATAAGAAGGGGCAGCTCTGTGCTGAGTGGTCCCAGCCTCACTATCACACACAGTGCAGTGCAACTGACCTGCACGTTAGGCTGTTTCTCAGCTATTCAGAATATGAGAGGACTTCGTGTTTTGACATTTTCACGTGCAGAATTGCAGAATCCAATGAACAGGACCCAGTCAGGTGTTTACTTAGAGAAGGAAATGCTCTCGCCACAGGTCTTTCTTTTTCAAAAGCAAACAGCTACAGTATCCATCATACTCCAGGAGCAGCCCTCGAAGCCTGGGCTGTTGAAAATGCACATCCTAGCCTGCGGTGACAGCCGTCAGATGGTGAGGGGCCCCACGCGACTGCCCCAGGAGCAGGGCCTGGGAGCTGCACAGGGGAGAACTCGATAAGGAGCATCATGAGCATAGTGGGTCCATTGACAACATGCAGTCCCCACGGTGGTGCCTAATAACAAAATGACATCATGCCACCTGCAAAAAAGGTAAAAGTGATCAGAGGCGAGCTTGTCAGAGAAGCTTTGAACTAGGTGACTGCATCAAACATCTCAGAGGCGGAAGAGTGCCTCCCCCTCCCCGGGACTCCCACCTGGTGCCCTGAGCTCATCATCCCTTCTCTTGTAGCATACGCTGTCAATACCCAGGGCCTTTTCGAAACGGCAATGGGTCCGAAGGCCTTGGGACCACCTTTCACACCTCCCCTTTATGCAGTGTCCGTACCTCCTTGGTGCTCAGCTGCTGGTCAGCTCCATATGCCCTGTGGCCCCTGCCCTCCCAAGGCCTGTGAACAAATGCTTAGTCCCAGATTAGAGTCTACGTCAATCTGGGATGTGAGCTGAGTGGCACCTGTCGTGAACCAGGCCAGAGTCTACGCAATCTGGGGTGTGAGCCGAGTGGCACCTGTCGTGAACGTGCATGCACATGGGCATTTTGTCAGTCTGCACCGGTGAATAAATGTCGCTGCATTTGCCAGCTGAGTGTCACCAGGCTCCAGGTCCCATTACACATCAGGAATTGTGTCCAACTCTTCTGGATCCGCTGATTGGACCTGAGGGATCCCTGACTCGAGCTCCGCCAAACAGACTTCCCTCCTAGAATTTGGATTTGGGATGGGAAAAGGGCCTGAGGGATCCCAGGGAGGCTGAGATGAGCGAGACATGGCGTGTTGGAGAGCGAGCTCCGGATCGAGCCTGCAAAGCTGCCGGCTGAGGTTTCCCTTTGGAGCGAAGCCAGCTCCTGTCCTCTTGGCCCGGCTTGTCCTAGGATTCCATACATAGCAGAATCCCCAGCATAAACCCTCCTTTTCATGAGCTACCGCAATGGGTTTCTGTCCCTTATAACCAAATGACTCCTGACCAAGAGGTGCCCTCCTGCCACGTTCTCTCTAGGGCAGCAGTGTCTGGCACTGGGTCTGGATGGTTCCTGCACCATGATTACGCTTTATGGCCCCTTAAAGGAGGAGGCAGTGGAGTCAGCCTAAGTCTGGCCGTTCTGCTTCTCCAGCTGGGACACTGAGTCAGAGGTGATTGGATGTCCACTCACACAGGCAGCCAGGAGGAAGTCAGGGACTGGTCCCTCTGCAGGCGAGCAAACCTGGACCTGCACCTGCCTAGACACCCAGGCACGGTGCTTGGTTCCCATGCAGGCTGAGCCTCCATTCAAGCTCTGGCCCCAGTTTACCGGTTCTCAGTGCGACCATTGCCGGCCAGTACCAATGGTTCCCACACAGACAGTGATGCGCAGCAGAAGCAAGCCTGTTCCAGCCACAAGCACACTGGCAGAGAGGGCGGCTTCCAGCAGATGAGGGCCCCGGAGACACCTGGCCCTGTGCCTGGCAGCGCAGAGACAGTGGCGTTCATTTTCTCCAAACCTCATGAGTCCTTTTAATGCGCTCTCCCTGGTGCTGGTCAGGCGGAGTTCTCTGAGCTTGGCACTGCTGGGGCCCTGGTGGCAGGGCCACCCCTGACTCAGCAGCACTGGGGACCACGGGGCCCAAATGTGTTCAGTGCAGAGCTTTGAACAGTCGTGGGAGGCTCCGCAAGTCCCGAAGGGGAGAAACAGGCTGAGCCTGAAGCAGAAACATCTGGCAGGGCTGTGGAGGGCAGCAGAGACGATGCCCCCAGGAAGATGGCATGGGGGTGGCCCTGGCTGCTGGCTGAGACCCCGCCGGTGGGTGTGGGGGACCTGCTGACAAACCCCATTGTTCCCAGGGAAACAAGTCTGCCCTCATTGCACCTCCTGGGAGTCTGCACTAGCCGCAGACTTTCAGACAGTGGTTAGAACCTTTTCCTCTTTTCTCCCAAAATATTTTATTTTTTCCACTTTGGTCACTATTTCTAAAAGACAGATGCCTATTTCTATGAGGCATTTTTAGTGTCTCCAGGGATGAGTCAGGGGCCTGGCCTCCATGCTGGAGTCACATCTTCCGAGGACGATAGGGGGGCCACATACCTCCAGCTCTCAAGGACACCACATTTGTGACAAAGGCAGAAACAAAATGCAGAAAGTGCCTTCCGGTGCCAGAATGGGAAGCCGGACAGGGAGTCGGAGAATGTGGGGGCCCATGCCCAGTACCTGGATCACCTGGGCGCCTCCCTTTGCCTCCTGGCCTCCCATTCCACAAAGGCGCACTGAGCGGGGAGGACTGGGGGGCCCTGCGATTCCCCCGCAAAACCAATCAGACAGGAGGGCGATACTGGCTCCCTGCTCAGGCCTCAGGGGGTTCAGGCCCACGCGTTGGGACACTAGATGGGTGCAGAGGCGCTGCTCGCCACGGAGATGTGTGGCCAGTGTGTGATGGTGTGCGGGTCTCTCTGTCTCTCCGTAGAGCAGGGAAAAGCTCTTCACAGCCAACTCCTAGGGAATGACAGAGTGCAGCACTAGCTGAGCACCCACCGTGGGCCAGCTGCTGGCAAACCCTGTTCACCCCTTAGGTGATTTAATTCTTATGACTGTCCCTTAAGGGGGTGGTCTATTTACCGCCACTTCATAGCTGAGGACTCTGAAGCTCAGAGACGTCTGGTCACTTGCTCATAGTCACACAGCTTTAGAAGCACTAGAGCCCGGATTGAATTCCAGGCCACTCCAAGGCCAAACCCTAGCTCTTCTCCCCATGTCAGGTTATGTCTACATAGATCTGTCCTGACAGCTGTGATTCTATTCAGAGGATGCACAATGGACAGACGGTGTGAGCTGACGCGGAGCTCAAGGAAATTGGCCAAGGCAATGCTTTGCTCTAAATTCAGCCTCAGTAAACATTTATTGGCTGAGTGCATGCACAGATGGAAGAATGTCATCTCCTTTGTCACGACACAGAGATTTCACCTGAACTAAGTCCGCTGGAACCCCCAGGAAATGCGACTCCTCTCCTGCACCCGCATCTGCTCCCAAGAGCTGACAACCATCCACTTCTTGAGATCCAGAAAAGAACCTGTTTCAACAAATCAACCCCCTAGATTCATTTGCTTCAATCCTCTTGTAAAACTAATAAAAATGCAAAGTATTACCATAATTAAAGTTTTAAAATTATGCCAAAATAAGTTAAATAGTTCCCATTACTCATATCATTTTTCAGAATGATATAAAAGATAATATTTACTATCTAGCAGTCATAATGAAAACTAATCTTTTAAGCACTTAATGGATTTTCTGATACAACTCAACCTGCTCCCCCAGTTATTCTTAAGCAGCTCCAATTTTAAATGCTGTCCTTACTGTAGCTGGTGTCAGGAATTCCCAGATGGCACTGAGGAGAATATGGATTTCAGGAACACAGTGACAGCGGCTCAAATCACATCACCCAGGGAGGCTGCACCCACCTGCCAGCGCCTCCCTCAAGCTGCCATGTGAACCAGGAGTCACCACGTCAAGCCATCTCTCTGCCTGCCTGTGAATCCCACCCCACGCAGGGAAGAACCTGCCTTCCCCCAATGCCCTGGGAGCTCTGTTGTGCCGCAGCGTATTCCAGGAAGACAGCCAGTCAGGAGGGAGGGTCACAGCCAGTCAGGAGGGAGGGTCACAGCCAATCAGGAGGGAGGGTCACAGCCAATCAGGAGGGAGGGTCACAGCCAATCAGGAGGGAGGGTCACAACCAATCAGGAGGGAGGGTCACAGGCGAGGCCCGGAGGAGTCCACGTACTGGCTTCCTCATCCTCTTTTCCTCCCACAATGGGCCACCTGGAGCTCACTTTGCCCCAGCCAGTGAGTGAGGTTTCTACCTGAGGTTTTTACTAGGGGCTGGCCAGGTAGGTGCCCTAGTAGATCTGCCAGGGCAGGAATAGGCAAAGTTACCCCCTATTAAAAACAATCCCTCACTCTCCCATGTTAAATGGAGACGGCATTCTAGGGGGAACCGGGAGTCACTGCTTGAACGTGCCTCTGAAAACTGGGAGCAGTCAGACCCTATCCATAGACCGCTGCCCAGGCCCCGCCTTGAACGAGGCAGTGCCTTCTCCGATTTCTTCCCCAACCACTCTATTGTTAGAGCACAAAGGCACAGGCAGGCAAGAGGACAAAGCTCTGCGGGCCAAGTCCTACAGGCAGGCATTTCAGGCCCTAGCAGCGAATTCCCACCCCAAGTCCCTTCAGTTTCCAACTAAACTGTCTTCCGAGGACTGGTATCATCAGGGTAGCAGCAGGATGACTCTTGCAAGATGATCCCTGAAAGGAGCTCAAGTTTAATGCTGCGCTGCCCAAAAACCGCCACTTAGCACTCCTGGGAAAAGCGCTGTGTTTCCAGGCACTGTGGTCCCACTGAGCTTGGGGAATGTCCTTGGCTCTAGTCTTAGACGGAAGACCCCATGTGGCAATAATGGCATCAGTGTGGCTGTCCCTGAGAAGTGACTCAGAGGGTCACTTGAGGAAAAAACTGTCATTGAAACAGGGTCTATAATGAAGAAAATAAATGTGTATGGTAAATTTGGCATTTTCCTTAAAATACTCAGCAGGCACTAACTTCACATGTTGTAGCAAACCCAACTCTGTATCTAACCAATGGCATTATTCAGTTTCATTGTTTTTCTCTCAATTAAACATTGCTGACTGGGGCCAGTTTCACTTATGAGGGAAAAATGGGTTTAATGAGCTGTTAAAGGCTTATCTATGCGCAGTTACAAATACTTCCAGCACCTGATTATTTTCAACTTCAGAAGCTCACAATCTCTCAAACAGATCATCAATACCCATCATTTCACAATAATCGTATTGATTCCAAGGTTAAGGGATTACTTTTGACTTTTAATGCTCTGCGGCTTTATCAGTGTTTGTGAATAAAATTTTAGGATGCACACAAGTCTTAACCACTGGAATTTCATGCACACTAGTGCAAATGTTCAGTATTTCCAACTCGTCATGCTTTTTGAACTAGAAATCAAGACAGACATTGGAGGGCAGTTTAGAAAAACATTGGCAGCACAGCAACATGGCACATGTATACATATGTAACTAACCTGCACGTTGTGCACATGTACCCTAAAACTTAAAGTATAATTAAAAAAAAAAGAAAAACATTGTTAGAAAAATAAGGATGCTGATGATGCCTTTTTTTTGTTTTTGAAAAAAGCTGTTTTCCGTGGAAATGAAGTTCTCTGGGAAACAGTGAATGTCTCAGTGCAGAGAGGGCTGCATAGCACCTGACTGCTCTCTGGAGAAAGGTCCATTTGCAAGGTCAGCTTTCAGCTGCATCTGGGCACTTGGGTTTCGGGTGGGTTCCCACCACTCTCTGTGCCAAAACTGCATGTACAATGAGGTTGGTGCTGGACATCAGCTTTCCTCCTGGAAGTCTGGAATTCAAGTGCCTGCTGAGAAGAGGGCGCCTACCTGACCAGCCCCTGGTAGAAACCTCCCCCACAGGCTGCTGCATTGTTGTTGCAGGGAGGAGGGAGCTCCATGTGGCCCGCATGGCAGGAAGAGAGGAGAAGGAAGCCAGCAGGTGGACTCCTCCAGCCCCGCCTGTGTCCCTCCCTCCTGACGGGCTGTGTGTCCTGTGTGCTTCTGTGCTGCCATCATCCATCCTAACCATGAGTCCCAGTGAATCTCTGCATGTGGGGGTGATCGGAGGCCCTGACGCAGTCCCCGTCCCCTAACTCGGGTCTGGCTATGTGCAGGTGATGGCCCTCTTCCCCAGCAGCCTGGCCACGGGTTTTGTCCTGCACTTTTGTTCTTGGGTTCTAAGGCTGAGGATTGTGGGAGGAACTTCGGCTGCCTTGTGCCTGCTATGCCCTGGGGCACCCTGGAGTGGACACCTCCTTTGATTCTGCTGTAGAGCATAGTCTGTTCAGGTTTCCAGGCAAAACCAGCCTTCTACAGGATGCCAATCAAAAAGGCAGAGCCCCTCCCTCCCAGGAGCTGACCGTGGCCCCTCTACCTGGGAAGAGGGATGATGGCTTCCTCCCCAGAGAGACAGAGCCTCCTGCTTAGCAGTCAGGGTGGGCTGGCTTACTGTCGTTGCCGTGAGCAAATGGCAGAGGCAAGAAAAAGGAACCTGAGATAAGAGTAAGGACTGCAGCTGCAGAGAGGAGCTCGGTGCAGTTAGGGGCGACACAGGCCATATGCTGTGTCCCTAAAATTCATAGGTTGAAACCCAACCCCCAAGGTGATGGTGTCAGGAGGTGGGGGTTTGGGGAGAAGACCAGGTCATGAAAGTGGAGCCCTACGGATAGGATCAGTGCCTTATAACAGGCACACAGAGGGCTCTCTTGTGCTCTTTTCTCCAAGCAAGGACCCAGGAGAAGGCGACCATCTGCAGCCTGGAGGAGGCCGACCCTGCTGGCACCCTGAGCTCAGACCTCCAGGCTCCAAAACGGTGAGACGGTGACACTGGTGGCTGATAAGCCCTCAGTCCGTGAGACTTTGTTGTAGCAGCCCAGCAGGACTGATGGGGGCAAGTCCTGGTGCCCTAATAACACAACCTTCCATTGGCCCCAAAGAGAAAACACGAGAGACTGAGGCCAGACGGCCCAGGAGGGTCATCAAAAAGGGGACACAGGAGCTGGGAGGACACGGGGAAGCAGCAGGGGAGAGGCAAGAGGGCTGCCGAGGCTGGCTGGGGCGTGCTGTCTCAGCAGGGGAGAGGCAAGAGGGCTGCCGAGGCTGGCTGGGGCGTGCTGTCTCAGCAGGGGAGAGGCAAGAGGGCTGCCGAGGCTGGCTGGGGCGTGCTGTCTCAATGGTGGGGGAAGTGGTGGGGAACAAAGGCCTCCCTAAGGGCTCCATGCCGGATTCTAGTTTGCCGGCTAATCATTGTTAAATACATGCACATATTTGCTCAGAGCTTGACTGTGTTACTTCTAATCAATTCCTTTTTTCCTTTAAGATCTGGAAATCCAATTGGCTAACACAGCATGAGGTGAGCACAGCCAGGTCCAGGCCTGCACCGCAGTTGTGGCCACACCACAGCTGCCAAGCTGACGCAGGGATGCCACCACACAGCCAGGGATGGAGGCCACTTCCCCAGTGTCGGCCCAGGATGCCAGGCATCTGCAGAGCCTTCATCCGGGCCGAGGCTCCCACAGGAATGCCAACAACACATCCTCAGGCTCCTCCCTTTGAAGCACATGAGAGAACGGACACACCAACCCCCACTGGAAGCAGGTCAGAAAATAATGTAGTGGAATAATTGATAACAATGTTGATACATTCCTACAACTTTGGAAACATGTTTATTATCACAAAAAATAGAAACCTAGTCTGAGCTTCTATCAGGGGCTAAAGGAACTTGCCGCCTCCTTTTAACCCACAGTGAACAGGGGTATCAGCGAGACAGCAGGGACCCTTCGAGTATGTGGAATGTCCCATGTCATCCCTACAAAAGTGTGGGGCTGAGCGTCACATCCCAGCACGGCATAACGTCGACAGTTTCCTGCTACAATGACCTCCAAAGGAGGCCTGAGACACAACAGAAGGTGGAGGTTACCTCCAACATCCAACCCACCAGGTAGGAGTTTCAATCAAAGGAAGCCTGTGCCGATGTTTCTGTGTCCGTTCACATGTGAAGAAGCCCCTGTGGATGGAGACGGAAGATGAACTCTGTGGTCCTTCCAGCAGGGGACTTGGTGGAGGCCAAGTCTTCAAGTCTCCAAGTGAGGGGAGCACAGTCGTGGGTGGGTTCTGCACTGGCTGGGGTGGGCACATTTTGTGGAAATGCATTCTTTTTTTCTTTTTTTTTTTTTTTTGAGATGGAGTCTCACTCGATTGCCCAGGCTGGAGTGCAGTGGCACAATCTCAGCTCACTACAACCTCCATGGGTTCAAGCAATTCTCCTGCCTCAGCCTCCTGAGTAGCTGGGATTACAGGCACCCACCACCATGCCGGGCTCAGTTTTGTATGTTTAGTAGAGACGGGGTTTCACCATGTTGACCAGGCTGGTCTCGAACTCCTGACCTCAGGTGATCTGCCCACCTCAGCCTCCCAAAGTGCTGGGGTTACAGGCGTGAGCCACTGGTCCAGGCCTGGAGATGCATTCTTAAGGCATTATCGTGGAAGCATATCTCCCCTATGGGCTGGAGGAGCCTGGAGAGAAAGGGGTTGCCTTTCCAAACGGCCCTGTTTATGACAATGGAATTTAGAATTTGCAGCTGAATTTTCCAAGCTCTGCAATTCTTTCTTTGCTTTTCTTACCCGTCCATTACTTGTAGCACAGACAGAAGGAAGAAAGCTGGAGAAAAGGCCGAGATGCAAAACTGACCATGCAGATTACTCCTTGTACCTGCCATAAAAATTGCATGGAAGAGCTTGAAAGAAAAGGCGCTAATGAGGTTTGGGGTCATCAGCGGCTCCCTGCCTCCCCGAGAACAATAACCAAGACTTCATCACATTCTCCTAAACCACGAAGGAACCAACAGCTAAATGATAATGATAAAAAATAATGACTATTTCCCTGTTAAGTGCTCATTTCAATATCACCCTCTGAGTATTCTATGTTTATGCATTTCAGAAACCAAAAATTGATCATTTATGAGTCAGACAGGTCCAGATACAGGGGTGGAAACATAATGAATTAAGATGACATGTTTACTGACTGTGTGCCAAGTGCAGATATATTTCGAAATAACCATTGTATCTACCATAATTTAGTAGAGAAAGGCCAATTGAGCCTTCACTGCATGAGGTCATGTATTATTTCACCAAAAGTTACATCTTAGATTGGAAAGTATTTATAAATATTAAGCAGCACAAAATAATCAAGCTACTATTCCCTGGGAATGAAATGCGTTTCCCCACCTCCTCCGTGCTGCCTAAGAAATGTCGGAAGATTCAATACAGAAGCCATTATGAGAACATAATGTGTTTGCAGTTAGACATTTGGATGGAATCCAGACCCCACCACTAACTAGGAGTTGGGTCTTCAGCTAGGCCGACCTGAGCTACCTCTGCCACAGGACAGGGACAAGCCTCTATGCAGAAGGGCCCTCAGGATGGAGGATTTGAGTCTTCAGCACAGAGCCCAGCACGAGGGAAGCACTCAAATAATGACAAGACCCCAAGACGGAGGATTTGAGTCTTCAGCACACAGCCCAGCACCAAGGAAGCACTCAAATAATGACGAGACCCCAAGACGGAGGATTTGAGGCTTCAGCACTCAGCCCAGCACCGAGGATGCACTCAAATAATGACGAGACCCCAAGATGGAGGATTTGAGTCTTCAGCACACAGCCCAGCACCAGGGAAGCACTCAAATAATGACGAGACCCCCAAGACGGAGGATTTGAGTCTTCAGCACACAGCCCAGCACCAGGGAAGCACTCAAATAATGACGAGACCCCAAGACGGAGGATTTGAGTCTTCAGCACACAGCCCAGCACCGAGGAAGCACTCAAATAATGACGAGACCCCAAGACGGAGGATTTGAGTCTTCAGCACTCAGCCCAGCACCGAGGAAGCACTCAAATAATGACGAGACCCCAGGACGGAGGATTTGAGTCTTCAGCACTCAGCCCAGCACCAGGGAAGCACTCAAATAATGACGAGACCCCAAGACGGAGGATTTGAGTCTTCAGCACACAGCCCAGCACCGAGGAAGCACTCAAATAATGACGAGACCCCAAGACGGAGGATTTGAGTCTTCAGCACTCAGCCCAGCACCGAGGAAGCACTCAAATAATGACGAGACCCCAAGACGGAGGATTTGAGTCTTCAGCACTCAGCCCAGCACCAGGGAAGCAAATAATGACGAGACCCCAAGACGGAGGATTTGAGTCTTCAGCACTCAGCCCAGCACCGAGGAAGCACTCATGACAAGAGGGAGACATTATCTCCTGTTTACACAGAACAGCAACCGTCCATTTGACATCTTGTACCGGAGTCTGCGTTTCTCTTAAAAGATGACAGTGGCTTCCTATCTTCTCTTGTCAGAGAAGCTGCCCCTCTTCCAAGATAACTGAGTTTGCCTCAAAGACTTCTCTTCTCAAAAGGAAAACTCCCTCGCTGGCATTCCCTGGCCTGTCTGGTGCCCCCACAAAGAACATTCACTAAAACGTCCCAAGCCTGAACCCCAAAGTAACACCCAAGACCCTGATTCTGTGGGTCCCGAGAAGGCTGGTTCTGGGACCAGAGGTGGCACCGAGATGGGATGGCATGTTCGTCCTCCTTTCCCCACTGGTCACTCGCCAGCTACTCAGGCAGTGAGGGGTCCTCTGTCTGTGGTGGCCACATTCACAGGAGGGCCAGTGGGCCTTGTCTTCCCAGACAGGTAGATAAAGAATAAATGCACACTCTGTGTATCTATTACCCATCATAGGTTCTACTCACCCACTCTTCTAGTAAGTGTATGTTGTGTGTGTGCATTTGCACACACATGTGATCAGATCCTGATGTCAAAGGCATTGTTAATGATGGATCTGGTCAAGGAAGTGTGGAGTCCTCTGGTCTAGAAGGAAGGAACTGGCTCTGAGTGGTTGGCTCTGTTCCCTAGTCCACTGGGATAATTTGCCATCCTAGAATACCATAAACTCTCTTCCATGTGGTTTCTGTGTGTGGCCACTGGGGGTGAGCAGCTGTGGACGTCCCTTGCCATTTCCCCCTGGGGATGACACATGGCCTCCACTCTGGATGGATCTCTCTTGTCCTCGGATGGTTCCTACCCGGCCCGGGACTGCTGGACTCTCTCCCACTTTCCTACGAAGTTTCTTTCCTGCTTGCACAAAAACAAGTCCATCTCCACACGTCAGAGACAGGAACATAACTGAGAAGGGACTGAACACGCCATAAATCCACCACTTCTGAAGCATGTCCTGCTCTGTTCACTCCTGTCTGCTAGGAGAAACCCCTTTATACACACTCCATGTTAACCTTTTCCTCTTGTGCTTCATGGTGAGCTCATGGCATTTGCAGACTCATTTCTGTCCCTTAACCTTCAGCTTTCTCGTCTTCCCATCATATTGGCTCGCAATGCCCTACCAGCTGGCTCCTTCATCCTTTCCACTCTGTCCTTGCCCTTAAGGAAAGGATTGTCTCTTTCTGGCAACAGGAAGGGTGTGTTCAGAGAGAAGGACGCTCCAAGCCACCCTCATCTTTTCCTGCCTCAAGGTTGAAAGACATCAGTTGCCCTGCAAGGAGTCCTGGTTGCAGTTATTGGAAAATAACACCAGGAACCACAAGCTGGAGCAGGAGGTTGCACAGGTGGTGGGGAGGTGCAGACACAGCGCTGTTACTGTTGGACGATGGAGCTGAAGCGGGCCTTTTAAGTGTTTGAATTCACCTTAATTTTTCCAAATTGCACATATTTTTAGGGCTTTGTATTTTCATATAGCATAAGATGTTATCAACGATGACAATTTTTGTTGTGCTGACAGTACAAAGGAAATAAAAAGAATTATCCACAGGGGCCCTTCGGATGGATGCAGGCTGTGCCCCCAGGAGAGCCAGCCGAGACCTTGAGGCTGAGCCAGATGGGCATGTTACCTGTTACCTGGTGGGCCACCACCTCCCTCATTCATTTTATTCAACAAATACCTTCTGAGGACCTACTTCTGCCTCTGTCATGCTCCGATCCAGGCTGTTGTTAAGCAGCCCAGATGGGGGTGGCTGGCAGAAAGCGACAGCTTCAAGCTCTGTTTCCACCTGCACCCCTCACGCTGATCCCCGCGTGGCTCTGCACTCCAAGCTCTCGTCCCTCCTGCTTTTATGGAGGTGACATTTAATGAGTCGTTTAATCCAGCCTAATTCTCCCCATTTAGGTCACTATCTCCTTGGGGAAGCTGCTTCACGCTTGGAAACAGCCAGAGAAAGCTCTGGTCCTGCCCCCAGACCCAGCCCTTCAAAATCGCCATTTATCCCCAGTTCTCCAGCCGACACCAAGAACTCAGGGAGAGACTTGCTGCCTCTCTGGCTGACGACTTCTCCAGGGAAGCTGTGAGTGGCACCCAGGCTGACACAGCCACCATGGCTCGCTTGTGGACAGGGGATGGATCCCCAACAATTTCTGTTTCCAAGAGAAACACCAACCTCGTGTTTGCCTCTGAGAGCTTATACATACTGATATGTTAACCGCAGGAAAGTCACCCAAGATTCTGTGGCAGCTGAGCCTGACTCCTCTTCATTTACCAGCATTTTCCTATGGGCAGCACAAACCATGTGACAGAAGCCCATGAACTGTATGAGCAAATTCACACTGGACTCCTGGGGTTCACTGCAGATCAGTAAAGGTCCCTCTATGCCCCAAAGAGTCCCTTAGCACCCAGATAGCACCAAACCAGAAGGCAATCAGTCTTGCTCAACGGGCCACTGGATCTTCCCAGCACACACACACACACACACACACACGCAAACATGCACACACATACATTTGTACACATGCAAACACACATTTACACACATGCATGTGTGCACACACAAACACACATAAACACACACGTGCACACACACACACACGAAACACACTTAAACCTAGAAAGCTCAAGAACAAAAACAGCTACCTGTTCATAGGCTTTTCATGAAAAAAGGACCATTAAGATAATTCCATGATCTAAGACAGTGCACATAAAGTGCCTACTGCAGAGCCTATTGCAGAACCTGCTCTACAAGTACGTTTCTTTTCTACATTTGGTTGAAAACAGGTCAGAAAATTCACATCTAGTATAAAATTATTAATGTTTTCCACAGAAGCTGGGATCTAAATATTCAAACAGACCCGAGGTCGTCGCCCCTACACTCCATGTCTTTAATCAGCACAAGGACAGCCCCGTCTCATGTCACTTCTCCCAGGAAGCTGACAGCACCTAGGGCTAGGGCTTCTGCAAGGAGTAGCCCTCATACGTTTTCACTTCCAATCTTACATTTTCATTTTGCAATGCAGCTACTCATGTTTCCCAGAGATGAATAAACAGTCTTTTTCCTTAAAGGCTCTGCTTGTCCTCAGAGACAGGTGCCCAGGGGTGCAAGCAATGGAAACCTGACAAATGGCCAAATCAAGAAATCAAGAGCACTTTGGGGAGTCAGCGATGATTTCCTGCACACGGATCAGCATGGTGGCGGGGCTGAGTGGCCGCCAGGCGGCCTGCTCCATCGCTGTTAATGCGATGTGACAAGGCTATTTCTCTCCCCCAGTCAGTGGCTGGGCAGACGCAAGAGACTTGACTCCACTGCATAAGTCAGTCCACTGGAAATTAAGTATTAAACAGGGTAAAACAAACCTTGTCTTTGGTGGTGAGACACATTTTCAGAGGGGAAAAAAGTCTTTGTGGTGAAATAGCTTTAAAACAACTCCATGGGGTCAAACTCTGCTTCAGCCCTGTGGCGACCAAACTCTTGTCCTAATTTCTTTCCCATTATTTGGTTGCATTGCTTTTCCAAGTTGAGATTGGGGTGTAAATAACACACAGGCGAGTGCACTGATGGAGCTCCCAACAGCTGCAGGTGTCTCTTGTGAATTTCTCTTGTTTCTGATTTCAGACTTCACCCAGTTCTTCTAGAGGATAGGGAATAACTCTGTTCCCACTTTTAGAGAGTTGAAAGAAAGTCAAATCGAAAAGGTGAAACTCTTGAATCCTCAGAGCAACCCGGAGCAGAAAAGAAATGCAAACGTGTCATTCTGCCATTTGTAGTAAGACTCCCATTATCAAGGGAAGCTGAAATGTTTAGAACAAAAGATTTGCTCAGTGTAAGCATTTGCTGAGAAGCAACTGTGCACCAGGCATCGGAGTTACCAAGAGGAATATGACATGGACTCCACCCACAAAAAGCCTCCATTCGAAGGGAGGAGACAAACCAGCGCCATGTGAGACAGATGGTGTAAGCGCTGAGATGAGAATGGAGAGACCAGGATGGGAAAGACATGGCCGGGCAGTTATTGTCTAACTTAAGTTAGAGGAAGGACAAGAAGAATCCCCGCAGGTCCAGAGGGAGTGGAGATGGCAGTGGTTTAAGGCAGGGGACCAGCAGGGATGAGGAAAGGAGCCCACAGGTCTGGAGAGATCAGACACAAGCCACTGTTCTAATCCCAGAGAGTAGCATTGATGGTGGTGGAGCAGACAGCAAAGACAAAGTTGGGAAAAAGAGAAGACTTGGTGACTGATTAGATGGGAAGAGAAGGAATGGGTGAGAAGGAGAATTCAAAGATGACGTTGAGGTTGGGTCTTATAGGAATATGATTCCTCATCCAAGACAGAAAGTCAAAGAGAAAGGTCAGTATGAGAAATGTGGCATTTGAGGTGTCATTAGGGTATGGACAGGTACGTCAACCAGGAGCCCAGAAGACAGATCTCTGTTGGAACTGCACCTGGTGTGGGTGTAAATCACTGGGATCAGTGGATGAGAGGTGTTCAGGTAGAAGTGGACCACAAATGGAGATCTATGCAGCTCCCACACCCACAGTGTGTGAGAGAGAGGGGAAGGGTGGGCTGAGATGGTGAGAAAACTAAAAAAGTCTCATCAGAAACACATGATGCACCAAGGGTCTAGCTGAAGGTAGATAGCAGCTGGATAAGTGCCCCTGTATGGTAATGACACAGTTGTCCCTCCAATATCATTCAGCATCTTCCATGATAAAGGGACCAGATGATTGGGTCACCCTAGCTGGGCAGTCAACTCCATCCGTAGGCATCTACTCTTCTAGGTGCTGTGAGGGACACAAAAGCATGGCCTCCAGTGTCAAGGACCCACCATCTAATAGGAGACAAGACTTACACACATGAAATATATTGATAACAGAGCATGGAAATTCTGGATTCATGTCTAAACTTTTCAGAAAGAAAACACACACACACACACACACACACACACACACAGCGGGTTGGAATTTGGTGAGTTTGTAAAGGAAGGGAGGTGAATTATTTAAGGAAATGGCACACAAAGATAACCAGAGGAGAACAATAAACTACTAGCAATAGGGTAGTTTTAAATCCAGCATTATCAATAATTATATTAAGTAGAAATGGTCTAAAAAACAACTAAAAGACAGAGATGATCAGACAATAAAGAAGTATGATCAAAATATATGCAATCTGCAAGAAACTCACTTTGAATATAGACAAGCATACATATATGTATAAAATTATATGATACATACACATGTTAAGTGCAAAAGGATGGGGAAATATATACTGTATAAACACTAATAAAAAGAAAGAGACTTGTCCTGCTTATATTAATGCCATAAAAAATAGACTACAGAATGGGGACAATTACCAGAGACAAAGAAGGACATTATATGAGAATAAAGTCAACTCCCCAAGAAGACATAACAATCCTAACTGTCTATGCACCTGACAACAAAGCTTCAATGTACATGAAGCAAAATCTGAGAGGACTGAAAGGCAAAAGTATACAGATCTATAAAGAGAGTTGGAAACATCACTGGTTCCCTTTGAGTAATTGAGAAAACAAGTGGACAGAAAACCAGCAAGAATATGGAATATCTGAATAACACCGTCAGCCAACTTAACCTAACTGGCACTTATAGGATGTTCCACACAATGACAGTGGAATCACATTCTTTTCCAGATTAAATTAAATATTCATTAAGATAGGCCATATTCTTGACCTTAAAACCTCAACAAACATAAAGGAAAAAAACATCATACAAAGTATGTTCTCTAATCCAAATTAAGTTAAACTAGAAATCAATAACAGAAAGATATCTGGAAAATGCCTCAAAATGCTAAATTAAATAACACACTTCTAAATAATATATGGGCCAAAGAGGAAGTCACAAGGAAAATTTGAAAATATCTTTAATTGAATGGAAATAAAAACACAATGTTATCAAATGTGCAGGATGAAGCCAGGTCAATGCTTTAACAATAAGGTCACATAGAAAAGAAAAAGTCTCAATCAATCGTCTAATCTTCCACCACTAGAAAATAGAAAAAGAACAAGTGCAAGGAAGGAGAAGGTATAAAGTAATAAAGAGAAGCACAAAAATTATAGTTTGAAAACAGAAAAATGATGGCAAGAGAGATCACTGTTCTTTTCACTGTATACTCTCAGGACCTCAAGACCCAAAGCTGGGCTTCCAGCCCAGCTGCTTCCCTTGAACAGAACCAACAGGTCCCTCACGTGCACTCATCACCTTTCTCCCCAGCTGGCTCCTCTTCCTGGGTTCCCAGCACCACTCCCCTATCACTCACCCAAGCCCAAATCCTGCAGGTTGTCCTTTTCTTCTCTCTCACCAACCTTCACATCCACACAGGTACCAAATCCTATTAATTGTATCTCCCTAAAACTCCCCTTCCTCTCCATCTCTATACATAACACTCTGTTTCAAGCCTTTACCTTCTAACTCCCAGTAGTCAATGGCCTCCTAAAAGATGCCCCAATCCAGCCACCAGCTCAGACTGCAGCCTCCAGGATCTCCTGAAGGCAAATCTGACCAAGGGCACATGATTCAGTGTTTAATAGGATGAACAGGATTGAAACGGGAAGGAGCCCACTCCAAATGCAGGGATGGATGATGCCTAAACTGCACTGCAAAAAACACTGCCAAACGTTTCCACTCAGATACTTAGGAGAAATGCACCTGTAAACAGTAACTGATATGTTTTCTTAAATCCAATACATAGTGCCCATCAGTAAGCCACAATGCAGCAACTCCCGTTAAAGAAACCAAAAAGTAGTTTTCAGTCATTTACTTCATACCATGCTAAGACCTTGGGTGTAAAAAGGCAACATAGAATGACATCACATTTGAAAATGTCAAGTCTAAGGTCCCAGAGCTGCTGACTCAGGAGGGCTGGGGGCAGGCCTGCAGGAGGCGTCTCGCCATGCCATATGGGTGGATGCACACGCAAACACATGGGATGTTTCTACCCAAAGCGGCAGCTTGGTTTTGGAGTTGCTTTCGTTTTTCTTTTTTAACTGAGTTAAACTGACTATTTAATTGAATGATCAAGGGTTTCTTTTTGCTTGCTTGTTACAGTTTGTTGATTTTGATGGTGGAGAGGCAGTTAGACTAAATTGGTTATTTTCATGTAGGTGTTGGCAGGGAGGGACTGGCAGTCTGGGTGCTGTTAGGCCCACACAGCAGCCTTGACCCAGGCCCTAGGATGTATTAATATCTACAGAGCCCAGCTTGCAGGCTACGGCCCACGCCCTGGTGCAGCTGGTATATCACGATGACTTCACAGGACCCAAGAATGGAAACCTGTGTCTAAGTTATCAATAACCAAAAATAGCTCACAGGGGAAAGGCATTTTTAAAAAAACTGAATAGAGGCTGAGCGCAGTGGCTCACACCTGTAATCCCAGCACTTTGGGAGGCAGAGGAGGGCAGATCGCTTGAGCTCAGGAGTTGGAGACCAGCCTGGCCAACATGGTGAAACCCCGTCTCTACTATAAATACAAAAATTAGCCAGGTGTGGTGGTGCACAACTGTAATCCCAGCTACTCGGGAAGCTGAGGAACAAGAATTACTTGAACCCAGGAGGTGTGAGGCTGCAGTGAGCTGAGATTGTGGCTCTGCACTCCAGGCTGGGCAACAGAACGAGACCCTGTCTCAAAAACAAAAAACAAAACAAAACAAAACAAAAAAAACTGAATAGAAAAGGAAAGCAAAGAACCATCTAATCTAAAGAAAGCTTTATTTGGTCCAAAGTTAGTTATTTTCACCTTCGACTAGCTTGTACATAGGTGTCTGTCATTGACTGGATCTATCTGTTGAAAGTGAAACTCCTTCGCTAAGAGCCCCTACTACCTAACCTACAACGACCTTCATTTTATCCCATGTCAAGGGCACATCCACGGAAGAAAAGCCAACTTCAGGGGACCCAAACTTCCAGAGATGCCTCCGTGGGCAAGGAGAAGAGCTGGAGTCCCACTGGCTCATCTGTCCCCAGCCTCCTCTGACATCTTCGTGTGTCTGTTCCCTCTAATAGCGAGGAAGAAACTAGGTGTTCATTTGCATTTCTGTGAGCCAAGCAGGAGCTAAAGCAATGTTTTCCGGTTTAGAGAGAAATGTCAACAGAGCATTCTTGAACCTGCTGGAGTCTATCTGGATCACAATGGAAACTGAAAATTACATATTTGAACACACTGTTTTGTAGTTAAAATACATGCATATAGCCAAGAAATCAACTCCTTGATGTAATGGCGTACTCTTCAAGTAATAAAATAGAAGCCAGACGTTTGGGGGATGTGGCCACGCCATAGACACAGACCCTAAACCCACTCAGGCCCTGAGCCTTGAGCTCAGAGCGCTCCACTTCCCTACTCCACAGAAAACCCCCAGGACATGGTTCAAAGAGACCCCTCAGGTCTCCCTCACCCCACTGTGCCCTCTGTGGATTGGAGTTAGGAGGGGCAGAAGGTACCAAAGGGGAGATGGAGGTGCTCTCCGTGTGGACACGCCTCCTGGTGTCAGCAGGAAGAATTCAATCCTAGAAGTCAGTAAGCAAACCCAACACCACCCCCATCCCTTGCTGCCCTGGACGAGGTGGAAATGAGAATGGCTTTCAGACTAGCAGGGCAAAAGAAAGGAACAGTATGCCTTCATTCTAAGACACAGAGATTAGGATTTTAATTTAAAGGGGATCATACCCATTTTTGGAGGAAGAAACTGCCAAATAGTCTGAAGTAACAAAGGATATTGAACATTGATCATTTAGACACACACAGAATGCTAGGTTGTATTTTTCATAAACATGTGTGGGAAATCTTTGTTTATGGCCTTGTCCTACATCCAAGATCAGGGTTCTCCTTGTATTCTCATTGCATTACGGTGTCCTAATGTGTCCCTGAAGATAGCTCCGACCATACTGTGTGTAGAGCTCAACAGTAAACTCAGTGCGTTTTTCCCTGAGAACTTTAGAACCAGAAAGAGCATCTTCAGTGGCCTGGCAGGAGGCTCCAGTGAGCTCTGTGCTGTCTGCCGGCCCAGGCCTGTGTGGCCTGGGTTTGTCAACACAGATGAAGAGCAGATGGGATGTTTTCTTCAAAACAAGCGAAAATTCTTTCCTCATTGTCTCTCTACCCACTCCACCAGAGGAAAGGCCCCACCCCTCCAGGCAGCATAAAGAGAGAGTGGATGTCAGCACAGGAAGAGGCACCTGCCAGGGCAGCCCAGCCTCCATGGGGGACCCTAGGAAGACACAGACAGGTAGCAAGAATGGCTTAGCATGAGCTTTGCTCAAATGACTGCCCAAAAGTGCTGCACTGAGGATCTGAGGAGTCCAGGAGAGGGAATTACTTAAGCCAAATCCATCAGTCGTGAATGTTCCAGAAAGTAGACAGAAGGCATACTGATGAATATAAAACAACCCTGTAAGGAACATGGCTGCACTGCAGCCAAGTGGGCATAGGCCAAGGTAAACATCCTGTGTACTCAGCGAGTTTCGAGCACAGGTGTGTAACTCCACTTGTTATCACAGCCATGTAGCCATAACACGGAAGGCCATCACTTGGCTCTAAGCCACTATTGTCTGTAAAAGGTATAACTGCCCTGCTTGCGCCATACAGATGCTCTTGGGCTCAGCTCAGCTCTTGGGCATGACTCCACATGGCTCTTGCTGCTGGCACCCAGAGAAAGAGAGAGAGAACCAGAGCTGTCCATCTTGCAGATGGACCAAGGGGAGCCAGAGAACAGCATGGCTCAGCATGGCTCCGCATGGATCGACATGGCTCGGCATGGCTCGACATAGCTTGCGCTCATGCCCAGAGAGAGAAAGAGTTAAGCTGCTGACCCTGAAGGCAAGGGAGAGCTGGCCGTGCAGCTGTGCATGGGAGCCGGCTGCTGAGAGAAGCCACAGAACTGGAGCAGACAGCCAAGATAAAGGCAGACAGTGTAAGAGAGCTGCTGATGAGAGAGCTGCTAGTGAGTAAGCTGCTGATGAGAGAGCTGCTGAATAAAGCCACATCTCATTTACCTGCTGTCTCTTGAGTATTCTTCCAGCTCCCTGCACTCTGTCCACCCACTCCCCTCGGACCTCAGCTGGGGCTGGAACCTGACTAACTCTTACTTTCAGATACTTACTGTGGGCCAGGCACTGTGCTCAGCACTTCCCATGCACCAGCTCCTGACTGCCCAGTTGTGTGGGAGGAGGGCACTGGCATTGTCTTCATGACAAAGATAGGGAAACTGAGGTTTAAAGGGGTGAAGTTCCCTGCCTGATGTTACTCAGCTGGTACCTACCAGAGCCAGGGTTCTGACCAGGTGACTTCCACAGTCCCTCCTAAATCTAGGGCCCTGAGTATGAAGCCATTCAGCCAGAGCATTGCACAGTACAGGGGAGTGGAGCCCTTGGCACCATCTACAGACACCGACCCCAGTTGAACTTGGGCACATGAGTTCATCTCTCTGAGTGTCCCTGTCCTAGGCTGTTGGGCTTGCATGGAGGTCTGACCTTGGCCCTCTTCTGTCAGCTGCTCCAGGCGACCTCATCTGTCCTTGGGTTTTAGCCATTGCCACACCATTACCTCCAAAGGATCCTGATCTTTAATCTTGCCACCTTTAATCCTGACCTTTCCCAGAATCCCAGGCCCATATTTCTAACCATGTATGGGATGCCCAACAGGTGCCTGAACCTTAGCTTCGTTAAAAGTAACCCACCTTATTCCCCCAAGTTCACACATTCACTCTCATCAGCCATCCCAGCCAGGACCCACAGTCACCCCACCCCACCCCTGTCCCTCCCTATGTCCTTGAGGCTACTCTAGAAATATCTGCCCACCCCACCCCACCCCCACCACTGCAGTGTGCATCTCCATCACCCCTCATGGCCCATCACCGGAGCCTTCCACCTGTGTCCACTTCAACAGGGTCTCCACGCTCAAAGGTAGCTACATCTTGTGATGTTGGAGGTGGGCTTTGCATTGGTGAGAGGGGACCACACACACACACATGCACACACACACATGCATGGGCATTCAATTTAGATGGGGCTCCTGACACAGAAATGCGAAGGTGATCAAGCCACCCAGTGCACAAACAGATGCACAAGCTTCCTTAGTTTCTGAAATCCCTAATGCGGGCTAGGGGAGGGGCACACAGTTGCTGTTGATATCACCACAAATTAGTAAATTAGGGTCTTAATAGACCGAAGAACCTAACTCTTCTTGTATCAAGCTTCCTTGATGCTGGGAAGTCTGTACCGCTAATTATGAAGGACTTATGCAAATCATCTTGCCCTTAATGGAAATTCTTGCAGATCTCAAACAATGTCACAGTTCTCAAAACTCATCAGGCCTGCATCATTCCTCTAACTCCAGGGAGCAGAGTCAGGCCTGGGGCGTCTTTAAATAGCACCTCCAACTTCCTGGCATCCCAGAAAGCCCCCTTCCCCATGGGTCCCGTGCCTCACTTAAGCCTCTCTTAGCTGGCAAGCTTTGCTGTTGAGCTGGTACCAAGACCTTCATTTCATCCCCCAGGATCTGATGAGTGGGCATTTGTCAAGAAACTGTGGGTTATGTATGTATAGTTTCTATAATTTGAAACTGATCAGTGGCTCCCATTAAGTTTCTCTATTCTTTTTCTAGTATGTATTATATTTTTCACTCCTTTTGAATATCACCTTGGACCTACAGATATTTACAGATTCAGCTGTAATCACCAGGGCCTGTCATGGTTTTGTTTCTGAAGTTGAAATTGCCACATGTGACCTGGTGATGTCCCCTCAAATCTGACTCCACCGTCACCACCTCCCCACATTTGAATGCATCCTTGTTTTCTCAGAATAGATGTTCTAGGCCTGTCTTCAGTTCTCTTCCTCCAAATGTGGGAGTCAATAACTCTCGAAGTAGCCCTGGTTCCTTTTAGCAGAGAATGGCACGAGAAGCCCACATCTGAGCCCCAGGAGGGCACAGTAGACTGGGTCACATCGGAGCAGAACAAGCTTCCCTTTTTAAAAGGCTACAGGTTCATGTTGATATTTTCCACTTATCTCTGTGTTTACCAAGCACATCGGAGAGCATGCTCGTTCCTCCTTCTGATTAGACTCCCTGGTCTTTGTCCATTGCCTCGGACACACTGTTACAGAGCCTCACATCAAGAAGGGCTTAAACTACTGTGATGCCAAAAACTGTGCAAGACTTCACTTTCTTGTCTCTGACCCGTAGGTCAAGCATCCCGGAGTGGACTTCAAAGTATAAAGTCTAGACAACCTCCCGTCATCACTTCTCAAGCTTCAACTAAAAGAAAATGAAATTCCATCCTCTTCAGGGCACAGGGTATTGAGAAAAACTTCTGAAGCTATGGTAAAGAAAGGAAAACTATAAACTCAGCGCCCTTGAACTCTTCATTCTCATGAGCCGTGATATCATTGCTTGTCTGTTATCTCATGTGGGTTGGTGTGCATTCCAGTTTCTTTTAGCTGTTGGATAAATACAAATACTTTACCAGTCCATCATCACAAAAAAATAGCACTGTCAGAAAATACACCAGGGTAATGGTCATGAATCTGTCGCAATTTTTAAAACTTCACCAAAAAAAATTTAAGATTACCTTTGTAGGACCATATCATTTGCACAATTATATTGGGGTTCTAGAAGAACCAGATTACAAAAGATATCCCAAATTATTTTCATTATATTTTTCAATTTTAATTTTTTTTTTTTTTTTGTAGACGCAGTCTCGCTCTGTTGCCCAGGCTGGAGTGCAGTGGCGTGATCTCGGCTCACTGCAAGCTCCGCGTCCCGGGTTCATGCCATTCTTCTGCCTCAGCCTCCCAAGTAGCTGGGACTACAGGCGCCCGCCACCACGTCTGGCTAATTTTTTGTATGTTTAGTAGAGACGGGGTTTCACCGTGTTAGCCAGGATGGTCTTGATCTCCTGACCTCGTGATCCGCCCACCTCGGCCTCCCAAAGTGCTGGGATTACAGGCATGAGCCACCCCACCCGGTCTTTAATTTTTGTTTAGATTATATCCATATAACTTCGGCCACCAACCAAGTTAGAGGTATAGTTTGTTGTTTCTCACAGAAGCTGACATAGGAACTTTGTAACGTTACAGTCTTGGAAAATTACTGCATAAAACATCCAAATAATTGAATGGAATGAAATATACCAATCTATATCCCTAATTTTGCATAACAGAAATAAAATTTATCTGGGTAAATTGGTAGATAGAAGGCAATAAAATACCAATTATGGGTGCAGTCCTGCCAAAATCCAACGCAGCCCCCCAGGCGCTGAGATTTCCTCTTGGATCTAGATGGGGCCAGGGAGCTGGGGTGTCCTGACTTCCCATGTGCTGCTGCTTCTGGTCCTTGTGGCTCCCCCAGGATGTAGCTGCTTCCTACAAGCTGTCACTTGGGGCTGGCAACACTGAACGGCCCCATTCTGTGTATCAGATAAATGCTAGATGATGAGATGTTCCTGGGGCAGTGACCACCTGCTGAGCACGTTCACACCTAAAATGCATTTAGGCAGGAGAGGACTGGGAGTGTGGAAGGCTCTGGCTGCCTCGGGAAGGGGTCAGAAGGCTCTACTTTGGAAGTGAGCTCCCCACAGAGCAGTTCCCCTCAGAGCCCACACCTCCCTCTCGTGAGAGTTGGAGAACACCCCTCCCTCTTCACCTTGGGGAACACCCCTCCCTCTTCACCTTGGATGACACCCCTCCCTCTTCATCTTGGAGAACACCCCTCCCTCTTCACCTTGGATGACACCCCTCCCTCTTCACCTTGGGGAACACCCCTCGCTCTTCACCTTGGAGAACTCCCCTCCCTCTTCACCTTGGGGAACAACCCTCCCTCTTCACCTTGGGGAACACCCCTCCCTCTTCACCTTGGATGACAACCCTCCCTCTTCACCTTGGGGAACACCCCTCCCTCTTCACCTTGGATGACAACCCTCCCTCTTCACCTTGGATGACACCCCTCCCTCTTCACCTTGGGGAACACCCCTCCCTCTTCACCTTGGATGACAACCCTCCCTCTTCACCTTGGGGAACACCCCTCCCTCTTCACCTTGGATGACACCCCTCCCTCTTCACCTTGGGGAACACCCCTCGCTCTTCACCTTGGAGAACTCCCCTCCCTCTTCACCTTGGGGAACAACCCTCCCTCTTCACCTTGGGGAACACCCCTCCCTCTTCACCTTGGATGACAACCCTCCCTCTTCACCTTGGGGAACACCCCTCCCTCTTCACCTTGGATGACAACCCTCCCTCTTCACCTTGGATGACACCCCTCCCTCTTCACCTTGGGGAACACCCCTCCCTCTTCACCTTGGATGACAACCCTCCCTCTTCACCTTGGGGAACACCCCTCCCTCTTCACCTTGGATGACACCCCTCCCTCTTCATCTTGGAGAATACGTCTCCCTCTTCACCTTGGGGAACACCCCTCGCTCTTCACCTTGGATGACACCCCTCCCTCTTCACTTGGGGAACGCCCCTCCCTCTTCACCTTGGATGACACCCCTCCCTCTTCACCTTGGATGACACCCCTCGCTCTTCACCTTGGATGACACCCCTCCCTCTTCACCTTGGATGACACCCCTCGCTCTTCACCTTGGATGACACCCCTCCCTCTTCACCTTGGGGAACACCCCTCCCTGTTCACCTTGGATGACACCCCTCCCTCTTCATCTTGGAGAATACATCTCCCTCTTCACCTTGGGGAACACCCCTCGCTCTTCACCTTGGATGACACCCCTCCCTCTTCACCTTGGGGAACACCCCTCGCTCTTCACCTTGGAGAACTCCCCTCCCTCTTCACCTTGGGGAACACCCCTCCCTCTTCACCTTGGATGACACCCCTCCCTCTTCACCTTGGGGAACACCCCTCGCTCTTCACCTTGGAGAACTCCCCTCCCTCTTCACCTTGGGGAACAACCCTCCCTCTTCACCTTGGGGAACACCCCTCCCTCTTCACCTTGGATGACACCCCTCCCTCTTCATCTTGGAGAATACGTCTCCCTCTTCACCTTGGGGAACACCCCTCGCTCTTCACCTTGGATGACACCCCTCCCTCTTCACTTGGGGAACGCCCCTCCCTCTTCACCTTGGATGACACCCCTCCGCCTTCACCTTGGGGAACACCCCTCACTCTTCACCTTGGATGACACCCCTCCGCCTTCACCTTGGGGAACACCCCTCACTCTTCACCTTGGAGAACCCCCCTCCCTCTTCACCTTGGGGAACACCCCTCACTCTTCACCTTGGGGAACACCCCTCCCTCTTCACCTTGGGGAACACCCCTCCCTCTTCACCTTCTCTTGCCTCCACCCTTCCCTCTTCACCTTGGATGACACTCCTCCCTCTTCACCTTCTCCTGCCTCTAACCCTCCCTCTTCACCTTCTCCTGCCTCTACCCCTCCCTTTTCACCTTCTCCTGCCTCCACCCCTCTGACTTCCCTGGGCTTGGTTGGGTCTGGATTGTGTCAGGGTGGGAGTTTCACGCCCCTTTACTTTGGGGATGCGGGGACAAGCACCAGCAAGGGCCCCTGGGCTTGGCTCCCCCAGCTCTGAGGGAGCCTTCGCCTGCTCCTCCACCTGACCCTGCCTGTCCAGCTGCTGGGCCGCACCAAGAGGCAGGAAACTCCCCTCTCTCCCAGAGCTCAGAGACTTGTAACTTCTCACAAGTCTCTTTTCAATTTTTTAACCACTTTAGTGAGGTCTGATTGACATACAAAAAGCTGTGCATATTTAATGTGTACAACTTGATGGGTTCAGAGGTAGGTACACACCTGTGAAACCATCCTCCCAGTCTATGCTGTAAGCATATCCATCACCTCCAGAAGGCTCCTTTTTATTTATTATTGTATATGATAATTTCACATCAGATCTCACCTAGGAGCAAATGTTTATGTGCACAACACAGCACTGCTAGCAGTAGGCACTGTGCTGCACAGTCGGGCTCCAGGACTTACTCATCTTGCTACCTGACCCTTAGTACACACTGACTCCTGACTTCCACCCTCTGATTCTCTGAGTGTGACTGTTTTAGGTCCCTCACATTAGTGGGGTCCTGTCGTATCTGTCCTTCTGTGCCTGGCTTATTTCACCTAGCACCAGGTCCTGGTTCATCCACATTGTTGCAAACAGTGGGATTTCCTTCCTTTTTAAGGCTGAATAATAGTCCATCGTATGGATAGACCACATTTTATTTATCCATTCATCTGTGCATCTGGCCTCTTTTCCTTAACTCCCCTTTTTCAGATTAAAATTCATACCTCTTTTTTTAATGATATTTCTCTGCATTTTCAAATGTTTTCAACTTTTAAGTGCAACAATCTTTAATTTTTTTTAATTATACAAAAGGAATGAGAGCTGGTCAGCCTTTTTTCTCCGCTCAGAAACCACAGAAATCATGAGTAACTGCAAAGCAAGTTGTTCAGAGAACAAAGGAGGGAGGCGAGGCAGTGACCCAGAGACCCCTTCCCCGGATTCCTGGGTGTGCCAGAAACTTGGGACAGTTTCCTGGGCTGGGAGCACAGCCAGCCCTCTTTACTTCATGTGGCTCCAGTCAAGCAAGGATGACTTTTCCAGAAAACATTATTCTGGAAACATGCAAGTGGGGTAACACTCTTCAAATTTTCTCAGGACCATTTCAGTTCAGTATCTTAGGGAACTGTGCATTATCTTAGGAATAATAAAATATACATTGTTAACAGCTCTTATAATTAGATGACATTCAAAAATTCTGCTTGAACAAGCTGCATGTTCGTATTTACCTTTCAAACAAATCACGCCTGTAATCCCAGCACTTTGGGAGGCTGAAGCGGGCAGATCACGAGGTCAGGAGTTCGAGACCAGCCTGGCCAACATAGTGAAACCCCGTCTCTACTAAAAATACAAAAAATTAGCCAGGCATGGTGACGTGCACCTGTTATCCCAGCTACTCAAGAAGTGGAGGCAGGAGAATCACTTGAACCCGGGAGGCAGAGCCTGCAGTGAGCCAAGATCGCACCACTGCACTCCAGGCCAGGCAACAATGTGAGACTCTGTCAAAAACAAAACAAAACAAAACAAAACAAAACAAAACAAAACAAAAACACACTGTTTTCAAAATAAGAAAAAACAAGATTGGATGTTTCATGGGATATTTTTAATTTGTCTCTTATAAGGGAACTTTTCCAAAAAGAAAATTATTTTCAAGGCCCTTTACTCTGATCACTATTAAAAGAAAAACAAACTCAATTTACTTGTACCAATCATGGAGCTGCAAAACTGAGCCTGTTTTATAAAAAACAGAGATTAACTGGCATGCACGAAACTCTGTTTTTCCCCCAAGTTGCACATCTCTTTTTCATTAACCACTTTATATTGTCCTACCTGCTTATTTGTCTTTTTTTCTTTTTCTTTATTTTATTTTAAGTTCCAGTATACGTGTGCAGGACATGCAGGTTTACTACATAGATAAACATGTGCCATGGTGATTTGCTGCACCTATCAACCCCTCACCTAGGTATTAAGCCCAGCATGCATTAGCTATTTATCCTGATGCTCTCCTTCCCCCTACCCCACCACCGACAGGCCCCATGTGTGTTGTTCCCCTCCCTGTGTCCATGTGTTCTCATTGTTCAGCTTCCACTTATGAGTGAGAACATGCAGTGTTTGGTTTTCTGTTCCTGCATTAGTTTGCTGAGGATAATGGCTTCCAGCTCCATCCATGTCCCTGCAAAGGACATGATCTCATTCCTTTTGATGGCTGCAGAGTATTCCACGGGCATACCTCTTTTTATATCACACAGGGAGCAACTGGCCTGTGAGAGCAGTCATCTTCTCAGCAGCTGGCTGCACCAGTTCTCGTTTACAAACCTGGGCAGGTCTGTGGCTTCTGCAGGATCATCCAGCACCTGTCTGGATGGTTCTCCCTATCCTGAATGTTGCCACCTTGGGGGTCAGTACTGCCCTCCCCCAGCAAGGACAGCTGGGTTCTGGTCCTAACCTGAGGCCATTCCTTCTGGCCCTTGGCCATCTGTTATGGTTCAGCCTTGACCATCCTCCATGTCATCTTCCCTCTTGATGGTGCAGGTGCTGCTCTAAGGGAGGGCAGGCTACCTCATAAAGACCTCAGTTAGATGCCTCTGTCTCCTTTAAAAAATAGGAGATGGCTGGTGTTATCTTGCTTTTTCTTTTCATTGCAGCTCTTAATGGTATAGAATGGCCCTGATTTTATTTGCATAGGAAATTTATAAAAAGCAGTTTAACCAGAAAGCACACACTAATCCCACACTCTGCCAATCTATGTCTTGAAGCTGCAGTGAATCTGCCCGCTCTGTCTCTCATCAGCCAATATTTTCAATGGGGCCCGCAATCTGCACTGACTTCAATTATCTGTGGGCTTATACAAGGCCTTGGTTCTACTGCCCTGCTTTCCCAAAACAGTCCAGCCAGTAGGCTCCTTTCCCACAGATTGGGGGTTTGTTTCATCTGGGACTCATGGGGAGGTTCAGTGGGGGCATGATCCCCCACCCTGCAATCATTCTCAGCATGCTATGTATATAGGAATGTGTATTTCCCAAGAAGAAGGTCTCCAAAACCCATCCCATTCTCATGGAGAAGCATGTGCCCTCCAGGACTGTCTCTTGCCCACACTGGCCGATTCAGCGTTGAGTGCAAGGAGCCCTTCCAGAGGTAAGAGAGACAAAGTCAATCTCAAATCCCGTCTGCTAATTGTTCATCTTGCTCTCTAGGAAGCTCCCAAAAGGGCAGCCCTCGATGGACAACCCCAACCCAGGAGGTCAACACAGAGCAGCCGCCATGGCAGACAGGCACAGTCGGGCGGGCTTGGTCTGCTTTGGTTGCACACGGTATGAACTGTCTTTATCTTCCCCCTACCCTGCCAACACATTATATTTTCTTTAGGTGCACTCAGGCAACAAAAATGTTAAGGCAACGACAGCATAACAAACCCTATGGCATTTTTTTTGCAAACATCTTAGAATTTAACATTGCTTTGTTCACTTGCCACTGCACAAAAATATCAACTTGGCATTCAGGAGCCCCATGGCGACGTGCATATGAAGGTATGCACTGAAGCCCACGATGCTCCATTATTCAGCAATCAGGGCTTTATGTAGGAGTGAAAACAAAAAGCACCACAAACCCCAGGCACCTCTAGAATCGCAGCTGTAATCATCCTGCAAGGACCCCCTCAGACATCAGGCTGGTGATGCGGGGCTCACGATGGGGCCACAGTCAGAGGGAAGGCAAAGGTGACTTCCTAAGGGCTGTCTTCTCTGATGTATTATTCACGGACTTGAATCCTGGGACACACATACACTTTTCACTCAAGGTCTGTGCAGTGGGAACCTAGGGACCTCAAGAGGGAGACGGCCATCTGGGAGGTCCGGTGACAGGGGGGAGAGGCGTTGGGGGCTCTCTTGCCACAGGGAGCCAGCCCAGGGGCCTCTCTCCAGAAAGTCGAGGAAACCACATGTGTCTTGGCTCTGGGTGGACCAGCAGAGGGATGTCCCAGAGCCCCTTTCTCAGATGCTACTGTGCAGCAGAACCTTGAGGCCAAACCTCTCAGACAGGACCCTGCTCGACTTGTAAGAATTCCCCAGCTACTAAGGACATCCCACCTACTTTTGAACTTGGAGCCCCCATGCCCTTCAGAAAATTCCCCCAAATTCCACTAGTTTCTGAAACAGCCACATTCCATTTCAGATATTCACGTGGGTCATTATCTCAGTTGGGAAAAGCAGAGACAGAGACAGGCCCTCAGGAGCTGCTCCCAGGAAGCAGGAGTGGGCAGAGGGAAGCGTGGACAGGGAAGGTAGACAAGCCCAGAGGTCACACTCAAGGTCCCTGCCACCAGCAGCAGGGAGAGCTCCCCAGAACCTCCCAGAACTACCCATCTGCAGCACAGTGGCCCCAGCATTTACCCATTTTCCCCACTGGGACCTCCCCACAACCCCAGGGTACGCTTGGCCTCCCACAGCATCCAGAAGGCCCCAGGAGCAGAACGGAGCCCAGTGGATACCCAGCACACACTCTGGCCGCATCACGGCCAGAATCAGGCAGGTCTGAGCTCTCCTAGAACCACACGTGGCAGTGTGGCCGATACCTGAGATGGCCTGGGGGATGACCAGCAGGGGTATGACTAGCAGCACCCTTCACAGCAAGTATCCACTCATTGTGGCTTCATCCACCCGATTTCCCCACTCTCAGCCAACCAAGGGCTCCCTGAATATAACGTAAAGAAGAACAAGGCTCAGGCTCCAGAACCGAGAGCGGAGAGACCAGACTCATCGATTGCACGGGTGAGCTCCGTCAGTCAGCATCCGGTAGGGGTGGCAGCAGCCCTTCAGTTGGACAGGGTCTGCAAGTGTCTGGGGCAGAGCGGGGTCAGCTCTGGAGCCACCGCCTTGCCCTGTGGCTGAGGAACCCCCCCTCCCAGGCAGACAGAGCAGCCCCAGGGCTCTGAGCATAAAGCACCACCCTCCCCACAGGGCCCCTTCAGCTACAGAAAGTCACTCAGGAAGTGACTTCACAGCAGCCACTGTGGTACCTGATAGAATCACAGGAAGAAAACGGGGCCTCAGTGTGGGGTTTGACGCTGCCCTGCCACCACTGCTGGACAAATCCAGCATGGATTTGGACCCAAGGGTGAGTGTTACTAATACTGGGGCATTCTGCAGGTCATTTCAGGTGGGCACAGCTTTCGGGGCTGCCCGGGCTGGCAGGGCTGCCTGCCTTTCCCCCTGGAAGGGGCCAAGCTGCCCTCAGGGAGCAAGGCCCTGCACCTTTTGTGCATGTACATGAATTCCCACACACCAGACTCTGATATTTGCAGTGGATGCCTTGCAGACACCCAGTCTCACCATGACACAGCCCTTGGGTGGAAGGAGCCCAGGGCATGGCAGCTGAGGATCCCAACACCCCTGGCCCCCAGGGAGCCAAGCCTTGAGGATTCTAGAGCCAGCCTTGCACACAGAATTCACTGGCATGTGTCACTTCTGGAAGACATGACTATCTCAGCGGAAGCAGAGCAGAGGGACCACTGAGTCCCGCAAGGGCTGGCAAAGCCCGGGGCCATCGCACTGTGGTTGTGCTGAGCAACCTCCAATGGGACAGACTGGCTCAGGCACCCCCAGGGTCACAGCCCCTCTGCAGGGCAGACAACGCTGTCACGAAGACTCAGCGAGCACTGCTCACCTACAGGGGGTATGGTGGGTCAGCAACATGTGAGCACAGATGAAAGCGCACGGCCGTTCATGGAGCAGCTGAAGGTGCAGACGAGGAGCACTGGAGGGCGTGCAGAGCACAAGAGCCCCCTTGCAGCCAAAGCCAAAGGGAGAGATCCAAGAGAACATGTCGGCAGGGCACAGCGGCAAGCAAGGTCAAATGCCACTCAGAGGCCCGGTGACAATGACCACCGCAGCAAAGGCGAGAACAGCAGCTTTAGCACAGACCTTGCGGGACGACCACGTGCCCGTGAGCGAACCAGCTGCCTGAGGTGTCTATCTCGTTTTTTGCTCATGGCAGCCCTGGGATAAGAATGACTTAGGTTGCCACACTGCAGATCAGGAGAGCAAAGCTTGCAGAGGCTGGCTGGCCCAACATCATCCACCTTGTACCTGCCAGTCCCAGAATCTGAGCCAAAGGGGTCCAGGTCCAGACTCACTGTGATTTCTTCGTCACTGTGCTGTGTAGCCTCTGTTCAGGGCAAAGATTCAAACAGCCCTCAAATGGAGACGTGATGGTCACCAGGGACCCTGGCAGAGCAGGGGGCAGATGGAACTGGGCCGAGGGGCTCATGGAAGTGGAGAGATAAAGAAAGGAGCACAGAAACCCTTCCAAGAAAGTTGACAATGACGAGGAAGCATGAAATTGGGTAGAAGTGGAGCCAGGGAGCATCTTTCATTTCGATGGAATATCATGAAGAAAGACAGAAGGCCAAGGTGTGGCATAGAGAAAAGAGAGCCGAAGCAGGTGGGATGAATCCAGACCAGCCTCCCAGGCCAGGCTCCTCCCGTGCTGTGACAGAAGGAAGGAGAAGGGATATGAGTGGTGCACAGAGGTGTCGAAAAAAGAAGAGGTTCCAGAAGGCAAGTTCTCTTTCCTGTCATAAGTGCGGGGGGGGGGGTGATAGTTGAGCTCAGAGTGAGTGTGGAAGCTGGACCGGCCAGAGATTTCAGGAGAATGGGACAGATTTGAAACAGCCATTGCAGGAGAAGAGAATAAACTGGCCAGAGAATTGTAATGACATTATTAGGCAGCTCCCCTGGCCCAGCTGCAGTTAGAGGTCTGGAATTTATAATGAATTTATTACTTACACTACCACCAATCCCATAAAACATTTGAAACAGCTCACAATCAAAGGCACAAATCCAGTTGAGATTTACAAGCATAAGCGGGTGAGGGGTGAGAGGGAGAGGGCTGTATCAACAAATGGAGGAGGCGGGGCATGGTGGCTCACGTCTGTAATCCCAGCATTTTGAGAGCCAAGGCAGGTAGATCACTTGAGGTCAGGAGTTTGAGACCAGCCTGGCCAGCATGGTGAAACCCCATCTCTACTAATAATACAAAAATTAGCCAGGCATGATCCACCTGTAATCCCAGCTTCTCGGGAGGCTGAGGCAGAATTGCTTGAACCAGAGAGGCAGAGGTTGCAATGAGCCAAGACCGTGCCATTGCACTCCAGCCTGGGCAACAGAGCAAGACTCTGTCTCAAAACAAACAAACTGAGGAAACTGGAGCATGACATTGAACCCTCCGGTTCCTGGACGCCAAAACAACCAAGAAAAGCTCGTTATCTGCTTGCAAGCGTATCTATCTGCCTAATACCTCCTCAGCCTTGAAGACTGAGAACAGTTTATTGCATGCCTGTTGTTTTTATTAAGAAATTTGTTATGAAATTTAAACAGCAGTGCTACAGAAGCCCTGAAATATAGACGAGGGAAAAACACACTCAAGATTCCACCCTTTCCGTGCAGCCCTTTTACATGAGGCTCAAGAGCAGGTATGTCACTCACAGCATTTCCAAATGATGCCAGGATGTTCCGAATGGCCATTCCCATCTCAGTCCTAGAGCAATGGGGAGGACACAGCATGGAAATGTTTCAAGGAGCTCCTGCAGGAAGCAAAGCCACAATACCAAAAACATCCCATCTTTCAGGTTGTCTGATAAAGCAAAGACAGGCATCAACCAATACCAGAGGAAGAGGGGACTCAGTCCCCTTCAAGGCCAGTGCTTATTTCCAAATACTGATTAAGGACCAGTGACATTGCGAGAACTGCTTGAGGCTTAAATTCAAAGCATCGATTCCTAGCCCCATCCCTGAAGATTCTGATTCCATAGTAGAGGTGGTGGCAATGACAAGGACAACAGCCAGCACTGCTTGATCATGTCCTATGTGCCAACCACTAGCATGATTCTAAGTCCTTTGCCCATCCCATTTTCCAGGTGAACACACTCAGGAAATCTTTATTTGAAACAAGGTATCCGGGGAGTTCAACAGTCACCTGGGTTTGAAGACAAACTGCTTTAGAGTCTTTTTCTCTCTCTCTACCTTGACCTTTCTCTCTCTCTCCCTCTCTGTCTCTCAATGATCAGCCCTCTAAGTCTTATCTGTCAGTGAAAGTGGGGAGGCGAGAGCAAGGATAAGAAAGAAGAATGTTTAAGGTCATCTCAAGCATTGTTTGGTGGGCAATGGAAGCAGCCAGCCAACCCACAGTAAACAGAAATGCACCTTCCACTCTGTGGTGTGGTGCCCATAGCAATTTCTGTGGAAATGGAAGGACTGTTGAACACCAGTGAGTACATTCACAATATTTACTCACGTAGGCATTGTTCACAGTCATAAGTGGTGTCAACCATTACAGGTTTTGCAAGACAGGGAAGCAAACTTGTTATAAAGAAAAATACCCAAGCCTTGTCTGGTAAATTCAGGCAAAGGGCTCCAGAAGGATGGTGCCAGCTAACCCAACACTGTCTGAGAAAAGCATGTCAAAGTATTAATTTTGTTATTGCATCTCTAAGGAGTTATCCCAAGGATGTAAGATTGGCTAAAATGTGTTTAGGAGACCACCTAAAGATCCAACTATAGGAGATTAGTTCAAATCCATGCAGTTTTTAAAATAATGTTAGAGAGGTGTAACTTACTTGCACAAATTTGTTAAAAGGAAAATGTTTCTGATATATTAATAGGAAAAACAGCTTATAAAGCAAGATGTTGAGCCTTCATTCCAAGTAGGATGTAGTAGGTCGCCACCAGCCAGGGGTCCCTCTGTAACAACAGGAATAAAAATGAATACATTTTAAAAATCCATATTCTTAAAATACCACAGACTCATGGTAGAAATAACGTCTAGATGAGCAACTATCCAAGAGCAGGCCTTGTCCTTCAAAGGGCTGATGACTGCCAGATGCCTTCTCCAGAGGGGCATGTGCACATTTGGGGTACAGGCTGAGGATTTCGTTTGGTCTCCACAGACAGACTCTAGTGGGAAAAAGAAATACCAGCAGAGCTGTTGACAGTCACGCAAGCCAGCAAGATGATCAAAATCTAGAAAAGGGGAAAAAAACTACTGTCAATTTAAATCTTCAGGGCATTTGTTAAGTTCTGGGGCAACACTAGAGGCAGGGGCCCAGGGTCAGAAGCCTTTGCCAGGCAGACTGAAATAGCCTGCAGTTACAGAGCACTGACAGACGAATTTCCACTAGAAAAAGAGGAACTGGCTAAAACACAGAGCCAGTATCCTACTCACTAAAGACCCAAGATCAAACCTCAGAAGACAGAGGGAATGCCCTGCATTGCACCAGAGCTGAGGTGATGGACACCTGTCAGCCTCCAGAACAATAGCCCAAGAGGACCACGCCCAAGGAAAAGAGGCAGAATGGAGTTAGTCTTACTGCAACAACAACTCAGCTCAATTCCTGACTGATGAGCCGCTCAACCTGAAGAAAATAAATAAATAAATAAAAAGAACAAAAAGATAATTTTTCCCAGAGGAAATTAACGTCAGCTTCAGCTTCTATGGTTCTTTTATTTATGATGCCTGGAATACGCTCAAAAATTATGAAGAGGCAGAATAAAGTAACCAACAATTCAGAAAAGAAAAACGAGAATTCAGAAAAGAAAAACATAGATACAGATCCACAGATTGTCCAGATATTGGAGTTCACATGCAAAGACTTCTAGATAACTATAATTAATGCGTTAAAGAAAATTTAAAAAGTCAACAAAAGAGTGAAAAGGCCGAGAAATATTTCATCTATGAAAAGACACAAATCAAATAGATATTCTAGAGCTGAAAATAAGGTATTTGAAATTAGAATGTACTGGATGCCTTAAAGACAGACCATACAGAGAAGAAAATTGAGGAACTCGTGGAAATGTCAACTAAAAATTTTAGAGGGAAAACAAAACAAAACAAAAATCAAAAGAGAACAGAGCATTGGAGACATGTGGAATACTGCCACATGTCAAATGGTCTAACATGCATGTAATGAGAGTCCCAAGAGATAGGAGAGAAATAATGGGGCAGAAACAATATTTGAAAATACAATGGCTGAGAATTATATAGAACTGATGAAAGCCAATAACACGCAGATTCAAAACCTCAATGAAGCAAGAACCAGAGAGACACATGCAAAGAAAACTATGTTATAGTCAAACTTCTTAAAACCAAAGATTTTTTTTAAAAAAAGAAAATTATCATTGGCCAGAGGAAACAGTCTTATACCTTCAAAAGAACATGAATTAGAAAAATTAAGCTTGTTAAAATGTTCTTACTACCCAATAAACAGATTCAACACAATCTTTATCAAATTTCCAATGGTTTTTTTACAAAAATAAAAAAAATACAATATCTAAAATTTCTGTGAAACCACAAATGACCCTGACTAGCCAAAGCAATCTAGAGAAAACAGAAAAAAGTTGGATAAAATACCTAAATGCAAGAGCTGAAACCATAAAAATCCTTTAAAAACATAGGTCAATGACAAACTCTTCGACACTGGCATTGGCAATGATTTTTTCAATATCACATCAAAAGCTCAGGCTACAAAAACAAAAATGAACAGGTGGAACTACATTAAATTAAAAAGCTTCTGCACAACAAAGGAAGCAATCAACAAAATTAAAAGGCAGCCCATGGATTGGGAGAAAATATTTGCAAACCATGTATTTGATAAGGGATTAATATCTAAAATATATAAGGAACTCAAACAACTCAATAGCAAAAAAAAAAGGCCCAATTTAAAAATGGACAAAGGATCTGAATAGACATTTTTCCAAAGAAGATATGCAAATGGCCAGCAAGTACATGAAAAAGTGCCTAGCATCACTAATCATCAGGAAAGTGCAATCAAAACTACAATGACATAGCACCTCACATTTGTTAGGATGGCTGTGATAAAAAAAAAGGTGAGATAAGTGTTGGCAAGGGCATGGAGAAAAGATAACTCTCTACACTCTCTCTACACTGTTGGTGGAAATGTAAATTCATACAGCCTTTATGGAAAATGGTATGAAACTTTCTGAGAAAATTAAAAATAGAACTACCATAAGATCCAGCAATTCTCCTTCTGGGTATATCCACAAAGGAATTGAAATCAACACCCCAGCGAGATATCTACATATGTTCCCATGTTCATTGGAGCATTACTCATGATAGCCAAGATATGGAAACAACCTAAGTGTCTGTCAGTGGATGAATGAATAAGGAAAACATGAGATGATAGATATAGATAGGTAGACAGATAATCAATAGATAGGTAGATGGATAATTGATAGATAATATATAGGTAGATAGATAATAGATAGACAGATAAGATAGATACACACACAGTGGACTATTATTCAGCCTTTAAAAAGAGACTCTGCCATTTGTGACAACATGGATGAACCTGGAGGACATTCTGCTCAGTGAAAGCAGAGAGAGAAAAATACTTCAGGATCTTACTTATATGTGGAATCCATAAAAGTCAAAAACATGTCAACAGAGAGTAGAAAGGTGATTACTAGAGTCAGGGAAATGGGGGAATGTAGACTGAAGGGTCCAGACTTGCATTTACGTAAGATGAGTAAGTTTAGAGAGCTAACATAGAGCAAGAGGACTGTAGTTCATAGTATTTCGTTGTATCCTGAAAATCTTCTAAGAGAGTGGATTTCGGGTACTCTTATCACAAAAAAAAGTAACTGTGAAGAAAGGGATATGTTAATTTGCTTAACTGTAGTTATCATTTCATTATGCATATGTATCTCAAAACACCACGTTGCATGCCTTAAATATATATAATTTTCAATGGATAATAACAAGACTAACAGCTAGATCCCAAGCAAGAACAACAAAGCCAAAAAAGAAGAGAAAAGTACCACTATCGTGAATGAAGACATTACTACAATCCTGCAAATCTTAAAAGCTAAAGGACGTTTTTTAAAATTGTATGCCAAGGAATTTGAAAACTCAGATGATAAGAACAAACATTTTTTAGACAATGGAATGCAATGGTAAAATGCTAACAGAAACAAATAATCCCAACTAAAAATTCTGTAACTAGGGAAAAATCCTTTAGAAATGAAGGTGAAATAAGGATGTTTTCAAACCAATAAAAACTGAGAGTATTTGGTGCTAGAAGATCCACACTGCAAGAAATAGTAAAGGGAGTTTCTAATGGCAGAAAGAAAATGATTCTAGATGCAGGTACGGAAATGCATGAAGCATCAAAGAGCACCACAGAGTAAACATGTGAGTAAATATACAAGAATACGTCCTGCTTCACACAACACTAACAGCAATGTCTGAATTGATAGCATATGTAGAAGTAAAATACATGAAAACAATAGCACCAATCGTGGGAAAAGGGTAAATAGAATTAAAACTGCCACAGCACTCAAATATTAATAGGGAATGGTTAGACGTATTGAGGTAGGCCGTCATGAGTGAATGAGGCATTTTACAATCTCCAAAGTAACCATTAAAACAATACCAAGAAAAATGAGACTGTAGAAGACAAACTGGAATAAAAAAATACTTGATTAACCCAAAGCAAAGCAAGAAAGAAGAGGGAAAAAGGTGGAACAAATTGAAAACCAATGGTGAGATAATAGGCTTAAACCCAACCGACAACAATATCAGTACCTACATTAAATATAAATAGAATAAACACTTCAATTAAAAGGCAAAAATTGTCAAACTAGATAAGAAGCTTAAGCCCAGTTGCATGCCTTTTATAAGACACACTTTAAATAGAAGACAGAGTTAGGTGAAAGTAAAAGCATCGGAAAATATACACCATGCAAACACCAACCAAAAAAAGCTGATTTGAGTCTATTAATGTCAGATTGTTTACATGTAATGTCAGATTCTGTAACACTCTCTATATTACTAGAGGAAATTTGGAATATTTCATGTTGATGAAGGAGTAAAGGCAAAGCAATTTAAATGTATCTGCATAATTATTAATAAACACAGCTTCAAAATACAGGAAACAAAAAACTGGTAAAACTAAAAGGATAAAAAAGCAAATCTACAATCACAATTGGAGACTTTAGTACACCATTTTCTGTTATTGATTAAATAGACAAAAATTAAGATTTGAATTAAGATTTGAACATGATTAATGAATAGGACCTAACTGGCATATTCAGAACTCTGCACACAGCTGTAACAAAATACACATGCTTTTTAGATGTACATGGAACATTTACCCAAATAAATCAATCTGCTGGGCTGTAAAGCAATCCTCAGCAAATTCAAAACATTAAAATTTTACAGAGAATATTCTCTAATGACAGTGAACTAAAAATAAAAATAAATAACAGAGGGATAGTAGGAAAGCGCACAAATGTTTGGAAACTTAACAATAACCCAAGGGGGAAGATTAAGTAAATTACAAGGAAAAATATTTTGGCATGAATAATAATGAAAATATAAATATTAAAAATTGTGGCATGACACTAAAATGTGCTTCGACAGATATTGATGGATAGCCCAAAATGTATATATTGAAAGACGACAGGAAGAAATTATTGAAATCCATTCTCTAAACTTCCATCCCCCAAATCTAAAAGAACAGCAAATTGAAGTGAAGAAAATAAATAATAAAGATAACAGCAGATAGTGAAATTAAAAGCAGATAGACAATATAGCAAGGCAAAGCTAAGTTATATTATTTTGAAATAGTAATAAAGCTGAAAAACCCCTGGCAAGAACCATGAAGCAAAAAGGGGGAAATTACCACTATCTTCAGGGAAAAAGGGACATTACTAAGATTCTACAGACATTAAAAAGAAAATAGAGGGTATTATGAAACATTTTATACCCTAAGGAATTTGGAAACTTAGATGAAAAGAAAAAAACCTCTTAAAGAACAAAACCTTAAAAAACTGGCATGAAGAAAATTAGAAAATGTAAGTCGTTGTATATCTGTTTTTAAAAATTCAGTCAATAGTGAGAAACTTTCCCATAAAGAAAACTCTAGACTCAGGTAGTCACTGGTTAATTTCTCTGAGCCTTTGAAAATAATACCCATCTGAAAATATACCTTCAGAGAAGAAAAGAAAGAGGGCTACTTCCCAATGAATTCCACGGACAAAACATAACCTCAGTACTAAAGCATGACAAAGATGCTAGAAAAAGAAAATCATAGTCCAGTATCTTTCATGAACACAGATGCAAAAATCCTAAACCAAATATTAGCAATTTTAATCTAGGGACTGTGAAAGCATAATATATCATGACCAATTGGGGTTTATTCTAGGAACGCAGGATTAAATTTAAATATAAGTAAATGTTTATTCACAATAACAGTGTAAAACATAAGACCATAGAATTGTCTCAACAGATGAAGGAAAACATTTCTTAACATTCAATACCCATTCATGACTAAAATGCTCAGAAAACTGGGATTAGAAAAGCTCTTCTAAAATACGATGAACAGTCTATTTTCAAACGCCTACAGCTAGTAGTAAAATAGCCAGACTCCCCCAGCAGGTTAGGATCACACATCATCATCACGTCTATTAGATGCTGAGCTGGAAATATTGAGCCAGAGCAATAAGCAAAAATAAATAAATACATAAAGATTGGAAAGGAATAAATACAACTGTCAGGATTCACAAAGGACAATTGCATAGATAGAAAATTCAAATAATCAACAAATTAGAATTAACAGATGAATTTAGAAGGGTCACTGGAAACATGGTTAATATAACAAGTCCACTTTGTTTCTATGTAATAGCAACAAAAATTAGAAAAATAAATAAATTCTGATTCATATAGCATCAAAAAATTCAATACTTATGGATACATTTATTTTTTTCAAATGCAAGACCTCTTCATGAAAAACTATGAAACATTACTGAAATAAATTAAAGAAGACATGAGTAAGTGGGGAGATGGTCCTTGTTTGCAGATTAGAAAATTCATTATTTTTAAAATGTCAACCCTTTCCACATTGATCACCAGATTTAACGCGATTCCAATCATAATCCCAGCAGGAATTTTTGTGCACGCTGACAAGCCAATTATAAAATTTGTATGGAAATGCAAAGGACCTGGAAGACTCAGGACCATTTTGAAGAACAGGAAGTGGGAAGACTTAAACCCTCTGACCTAAGACACACTATACAGCTACAGTAATCACTTAAACTCTCAGACCTAAGACACACTATACAGCTACAGTAATCACTTAAACTCTCAGACCTAAGACACACTATACAGCTACAGTAATCACTTAAACTCTCAGACCTAAGACACACTATACAGCTACAGTAATCACTTAAACTCTCAGACCTAAGACACACTATACAGCTACAGTAATCACTTAAACTCTCAGACCTAAGACACACTATACAGCTACAGTAATCACTTAAACTCTCAGACCTAAGACACACTATACAGCTACAGTAATCACTTAAACTCTCAGACCTAAGACACACTATACAGCTACAGTAATCACTTAAACTCTCAGACCTAAGACACACTATACAGCTACAGTAATCAAGACCTGAGGTGTTTCTGCAGTGATGGATAAATAGACCAAAAACAGACACACCTATGCAGTCATTTGCTTTATGAAAAAAGTTACCTAAATTCAGTGGGGATAGAACAGTCTCTTTAATACATGGTAATAAAGCAAATCAATATCCACGTGGAGGGAAAAAACACCATAAACTTCTATATCTGCTTCAAGGTATAACCAAGAATTAATTCAAGATTTATTTTAGATATAAGTGCGAAAGGTAAAACAAAAAAGTTTCCAAAAGAAAACACAGAAATGTATTTTCATCATCTTGAGTAGGAAAATATTTCTTATCACAACAGCATTAACAGAAGCAAAAACTTGATAAATTCAACATATTAACATTGAGAACTTTGTTCGCTTAAAACTTCACCATTAAGTGAGGTGGGTGGTGGTTATGTGGGAGTACACCTATGGAAAGTTGTGTCAAACTATATGCTTCAGGTTAGTGTACTTAAGCATATATAAATGCAGCTTAGTTGAAAAGAAAGGAGGTAAGGTGCAATCCACTATCATACATGCACACATACATAAAAAGTCTAGAAGAATATCCGTCAAAACACTGATACTTGGTTGATTTTAGGTGCTAGGAATATAGGTGATCTGTATTCATTTTTTAAATATCTATATATTCTTGTATTCTTACATTCTATGAAAAACTCAAATCACTTGTGTGATTTTCATGAAAAATGTTAATGGCTCATAAAAGATCTGCAATGCTTTTGATCATACTGAGAGAAGAGCATGAAGTCAGTCCGGGTGCAGGGTGCCTCCCTGCTCCTCTGCAGGTGTAAGAAAATTAACTCTAGGACTGATGCCTAAATGTTGCTTAGAAGGAACCATAGCTCGTTGTGAGGATCCCACGTGGCTGATGGCTGCCTTGGGATTGCAGAGCACATGGTGTGTGTGGCCCTAGGTCAGCAGGTCTCGCCTGGGTGCAGAAGAGCAGGACGTCCTGTGTCACCTGCAGTCCAGCTCTCTGCCTTTCCCTCATCATTGCTCTCAACACAAGTCCTCTCAAGCAGGACGGGAACAACCATAGGATGACAGGCTGGCTCCGAGGTCATGTTGTTAAGCACAGTGTCAGTTTTATGGCAAAGAGCGAAAAAAGCCCTTTTTATTGCCACCTACATTGGCAGGCCCTTCATCTGCCTGCCTTTTTACTGTCTGACTCACTGGTTTATTCTCCACATGGGGGGTGCTATCACACGGTGAGTTACGCCCACTTCATGTTTGCTAGAGCAGATAATTCTTAGATCTCATAACCTATTTATTTCATTTGGATCAGCGTGCTTTCCCTGACTGCCTCCCAAACCATAAGCAATTGTTTCTACATATCTCTCCCTTTATGACTTACCATTAAGGGACTCAGAACGCTTCTTTGACCTGTGGAATTGCAAACCATATTCTCAGTCTGGGAATTCGAATGGGGGTTACATATTGTGCACATCAGAGACAGTGAGTTATCTCAGGGACTGCCAGTTAAGGTTATTGAATTACGCATTTTCTGAACCATTTCAACAAGAAATCTTACCCTTAATGTACATTTTCACTTGATGGAGGACCACGTCTCACAGGGGTTGAAGAACTGTATTTATCGACTTCCTATAAAGTACAAAAAACCCATGAATCAGTCCCTCTGATCTTATTACAAACACCAAATTTAGGATCTGTACTTTCTTTATACAAAATCTAGTTACAGAACCTCATAAATCTTTAAAGAAGTCATACTTTAAACCTTTTAAAAAAATGGTATTTATAAGGTTGCAGACTTCATTTCAAAGCACAGATCAATGAAGAGCGGCACGACCATGAGCTTTTGCATAAGTAAAGAAGAGGGGAAATTCAGCACATTTGGAGGGAAAATATGAGCTTCATCATCATTTGCTAATTTTAGATGTAATTAAGGAGGCAATAATTGTCATTCCTGCGGCAGCACTAGCAGCCTATCCAATTCACTGTATATAGAGAGTTAAGATAAATGTAAAACCAAAAAAAGCAGACACCTAAACACAAATGCCTCATACTCTATCAAGCCCGTAGTTAATCACTGTTGCCCCAAAAGCTACTTCATTATGGTAACCGAGAAAAGCAGAGCACAATTATGCAGTTTAAAAGGTTTCAATCAGAATGATGAATGGTGGTCTTTGGGTAGCTTATTAACATATTTAGAAACTTATTTGTTTGAGTGGGTTTTTTTATTGAAAGAAAAAAAAAATCCCAGAAGGTCAGCACGCCTCTAAAGACTTTCTGGTTGGAAATCTCTAGCTGAATGGAACTGAGGTGAGTCCCACTGAATCCGTTCTCAAGATGGCAGGGGAAGTACCAGAATTCAGAGGGAAGTGTCCCTAGGGACTATCTCATCCGACCCATCATTTTACAGTAGAGGAAACTGAGATGCAGACAGGGCACTGATGTACCCAGGTCACAGAATACTCGTGGCTCTCCAGGACCCTCACTCAGGATACGTCCCTCCCCCTCGGAAACCTCTCTGAAGATATATTTGGCATCTAGTTAATTGAAATGAAGACAACACGCTGAACACAAAGAAAGGACATGCTGAGATATAAAATAGAGAGGACAAAAGAAACGTAAAACTACAAAGCATCCTTTTAGACCAAAGCTGTGTGTTACGTCTTCCATGGAGAATTTGAGTGCTCAGAAAAATGACGCCTTCAAAAGTTGGAAACATCACTTTACTCCTCCTTTTTTCTTACCTTTTCCCTGCACCTTTGAAAAAGATGATAGGGTGACATTCTCACAATTTTTACTTTAAACACATCATGAAAACTTCATGAAAGGAACCCGTAGGTTTCCGTTTAATGGGCGTTTTACGCGGTGCTGCAATTGGGAGGCATAGGCTGCTTTTAGCCAGAATCGTTCCGTGCATATGCATATTCCACTTCCTGCAGCAAAACACCATCAATGGTCTTCACTGGAGTGCGGTGAGGAGGAGACTTGGGAGAGCTGACCAGCACTCATTCTGAAATTGATTTCACATGAAAACCGCATTTCGGGGGCTTTGCCTGCTGCAGCTCTCTCTTTCTCTATAAACGCTTCCTCATGCTGGGAGGATCAGGTGCTGGATCCGTTTCCTATTCCAGCTGTAAACAATTACCACAAGCTCAGTGGCTTTAGAAAATAGATACTCTTCTGAAGATTCTCCCTTCCAGCGCTGGAGGTCAGACACTTGATCATGGCGCGAGTAGGGCTAAGTTCCGTCTGGAGGCTTTAAGGGAGCGTCTGTTTCCTGACTTTCCCCAGATCCCAGGAGCATCTGCACTCCCTGGCTCGAGACTCCTCCCCTCCACCTCAGGGCGCATCCCTCCGGCTGGCGGAAGAAGCCTGTGCTCTAGCGCCGTGTCTCCTCTTCTGCCTTGGGTCTGCCTCTATCTTGTAAGGACTCTTCTTGTGATGACATTGGCCCAGCCAGGTAATTCAGGATGATCTCTCCCTCTCAGGATATTTCATGTCACTGCATCTGCAAAGTCCCCTCTACCACGTAAGGCAATAGAGTCAGTTTTCAGAGATTAGGACATGAACATTTGGGGAGTCCTTTTCCTGTCTACTGGAGGTACCGTGCGTGACATGGGGGATTTAAAGTCGAAATGGGATTCCTGTCCTTCCAGGAGGTGGTGTCAGGCAGGGAAATCAACACAGTCCAGAAACCGTGCTTACAGCACCCATGAGCCAGGTGTGCTCAGGGAGCACAGAGAGACGCTGTGCATAGAAGGGCCTGGGAGAGACCCTCAAACAGTCCATCTCACAGGTGCCTCTCACCACCACAACCCCTACCTACAATGATGTGGCCATGCCGAGCCTGCCAGGGCCTGCCTCTCTTTTCTGTTTTCCAGGGCAGAAGTGCCAGGCATCTCTCATGTGTACCCTTGGCAGGAGCCTCCAAGGGCATAATCCTATCTCTGAGTAGATCCCAAGATGGAATCTGAAGCCATTGTCTTCATGTATCTTCATGACAGCTGAAAGAGACATTTAATGGGATCCAGTATGCCTGGAAGTCAGGGTAATGTGTTTTTATTTCCAAAATAGCCTCACCTCAACTCCCATAATTAACAATGACGGTGCCAAATGGATGGAAATCCAATTCAGAGACCTTCCCAACACTGGGGTCTCCCAAGCTCATGAGGACTAAACGGACGCAGTCAGCACCAACAATTAATTACCCAGGCCACAGGCAATTACACAAGAGCATCAGCACAAAATGAAGACCAAGACGTGAGAAAGGGAAGTCGATATTTAAGTGAGCTGTTGGATACAAGGCCAGACGCACCAACCTGAACCGTCAGGTGACAAGGCAAAGCTTCACCCCAAGGAGTGGCTCTGGATTTCCGGGAGGCACCGCTGAGCAGATGCGAAGACTTGGGACTCCCCAGGAGCCAGGCACCCAGCAAGGGCTGAGCCCCCTCCCATCACCCCTTCACACCAGAGGGCACGCACCCATTTCCAAGGAGACACTCCCTGGCTAGAACTGAAGTCACATCCCTCAACTATGTGCCCCTAAACCATTCTCCTTCACAGACACCACACAGTGACAGGCACGGGTCCAGCGGGCTTCTAGAAACCAGACAGTTTCGGGGCACACTCTGCACTGTGATGTCACATGTCAGGCACTGCATCTGTTGGAAAATTCTAACCAGGCCACAAATAACCAGCAGCATAACATGCTGTCAGGAGTTGGGAGGGACTGGCTAGCGCAGTTTCTAAACTCGGTGCAGGGATTCACTGAGATGCCAAGTCTGGACTCCCTATTTTGGAAGGAAATAACAAAAGCCTGCTGGATGGCTTTACATACATAAGAGTCAGCTTATTGAAAAGTAAGAACTCTCGGCTTAGAGACCTGGGACTCGCTAAGGGTACAAGCTGAGACGTGTTGAAAGAAAATATCTGGCCAAGCAGCAAGGCCATGCTTTTCTGTTTCTTTTCATTAAGTAAAGTAAATTGCAGTTCAGAATTTGTTTTAGAAAATGATTTTGTAAAGCTATTATTCTTGTCTCAAAATTCACAAGTTCAGAAGATGCCTTGAAATGTCTCTTCATTAAATACTGTCACCAAGAGAGGCATGAGCAAGATAAATGCATCCCTGTCTACAGCTGAACTCGTGAGGCATGAAGAAGAAATTTGGTAGAAGGCTGCCGCAGGGATGGAGGAAGGTGCCTCAGCAGCCAATTCACGTGCTCCCAAGAAGGCCTCCCTGGGGACTGCTTGACCCAGTTGTCAGGGGAAATAAACCTCACAAGGGCTCATGAATAGGCCAGACCCAAACTGCACAAGGCACAAATTCCCACTGCTTGTCAGCACCCACAAAACAGGCAGCGGGAGGGGGGATGGTGATGATAAACCACGCGCAGGGGATTTGCAGTTTCAGAAAGTGTGCTTTATAGGTATGTTCTCACCTCATGAAGCAGGCAGGACAGGTGTGAGCCCACCAGGTAAGCAAACCTGAGCCTGGAGAAGGGCTCAGGCCCTGCAGCTGGGAGAGGGTAGCGTCCGCATGCTCAGCCAGGTCTCTGGTTTCCAAGCCCGGCTCTTTCCATCTCGGCCATCTTGCGAGCCAGCATCATGGTTACTATAAGCAAGAAAGCAGGAAGCATGGTGTGGTGGGGTGCAGGGGGGTGCAGTGGTCATTTGAACCCATATGTTTGTGAGCAATGGACCTATACCGCAGTTTAGGGTTTTGACACAGCCTCTAACCCAAACCTTGCCCCAGAGTACAAAGGTCTACTCCACGTGGCCACCTTAGCAGAAACCTAATAGACTATGCCCGTGGGATCTTGCCTCAGAGGTTACTTCACCCTTCCAGAATGCTCACTCACAACACTCACAACCTTATACTTAAGGCTCATATGAGCCCCCCAGAAATCTCAGGAAAAACTGCAGACTCACAGAGGGATGGGGGTGCATGGGAAGGGGCAGGAAGGACAGTAGATCTCTTGCTCCCCTGCCAATTGCTCTCAGATTTACATGGTCATTCAAGTCAAAGAGCCCAGCTGGGCTTCCCAATCTCATCTCGACTTCACATCTACACATTTAGCTATTGATTTGAAGCCCTCGCACAAGGTGGGGCTGGAGGAAGTTCCAGAACCAGCCCTTTCCCAGGGTAAGTGTCTGCCCCGACCCTCTCCACTCTCAGAGCCAGTTTCCCCTTGGAGGATCATCTCTGCCCAAAGATCTCAGTCCTGAGCTCTAAGATACTCTAATGACATTGAACCTCAAAAGGGAGGGAGATGTGGTCTTCATTCCCCTTTTTCCAGGTGTTCCCTTGACAATGATACAAACTGCTGACCCCCAAGCCATGAATCCTCAATGACCTTTGAGTTCCGGAACCTGAGAGGTTTGGGGCGGGGCACTTAGACAAACCCCACAGCCCTACTGCCCATCAGCAGTTACTTTACAAGTGCTTCCAATGCCCCATGATCACCACCATGCTGTGTTTTGCAGTAAAGTGGCTGTGGAAGGAAGGCCATGGTCAACCGGGGAGGTTGTCCTCGAGAGCTGCCTCTTCAACATTTTGAAAAGAAGAGACTGTTATTAGGAGGGAAAGCACCATGATGACCTTCACCTAAGCACCTCTGAATACCCAAAGTCAACCATTCACCCTCTGCAAGGGGCAATCCTATTAAGCCTCATTGCCTAGCACAGATGCAAGTCCTCCAAGCCAAGAACAAATGACTTGCAATTTAGTCTTGTTTTTCTTTTTTTTTTACTTCTCTGATCTGAAGCATTTAAGGAGGTATGTCAAGGCTGTGACCCCTATCAGGCTCCCTGGAGTAGCAGGGCAGGCAGAGGTAACTTCAGAATACCAGAGCAGAGGGGAGCATCCTCAGATTTTAGGTGAACAGCAGAAGATGTGCAGTTGAAGATGGGGAAAAGGGATGTAAGAAGGGCATGGAAGAGAACTCATTATGCAGGAGCCCACGGGAAACAGCCCTGGCTCTTAAAGATGGTAAGAAGGAATCTTATTCTAAATTCACCTGCTCTTGGCACATTCACCTTACCAAGCTGGAATGGCAACAGGTTTAGTTTTCTGACAGTCCCTGCAGTGATGATGGGTAGGCTGTGCCGCAAGGGCAGTCTAGGGGCAGGGGCAAGGCTCACTGTGCAGCATCATCTCCCTGGTGGACAGTCAGTGAGGAGAGTGAGCAGAAACAGCAGAGGGAAGTCACAGAGATTTAAAGGGATGCATACAGAAGGAAAAAGAAAAAACACTATTTTGAAAGAGGGAGGAGGAAACGCAAATTAAAACAATAAGAGACCACTACACACTATTATTAGAATGGCCAAAATCCAGGACTCTGACAACACCAAATGCTGATGAGGTTGTGGAGCAACAGAACCTCTCATTCACTGCTGGTGGAAATGCAAAATGGTACAGCCACTTTGGAAAACACTTTGGTGGTCTCCTACAAAGCTAAACATACTCTTATACCATACAACAATTGCACTGGTTGGTATTTGTGTTAGGCTGTTCTTCCTTTGTTATAACGAAATACCCGAGATTGGGTGATTTATAAAGAAAAGGGGTTTAATTGGCTCACAGTTCTGCAAGCTGTACAGGAAGCATGGTGGCATCTGCTTCTGCGGAGGTCTTAGGAAACTTGCAATCATGGCAGAAGGTGAAGGGGGAGCCGGCATATCAAGTGGCTAGAGCAGCAAGAGAGAGAGAGAGAGGGGAGGGGCCACACAGTTTTAAACAACCAGATCTTGTGAGGACGAACTCACCATCATGAGAACAGCATCAAGTGGATGGTGCTAAACTATTCACGAAGGATTCACTCCCATGATCCAACCACCTCCCACCAGGCTCCACCTCCAACATTGGAGATGACAATTGGACTTGAGACTTGGTGGAGACACAGATCCAAACCATATCACTATTTATCCAAAAAAGTTGGAAACTTATATCCACACAAAAACCTACACACACGTTTATAGAAGTTTTATTCATTATCGCCAAAACTTGGAAGTAACCAAATGTCCTTCAGTAGGTGAATGGATAAATAAACAGTGATACCTAAAGACAATGGAATATTATTCAGCGCTCAACAGAAATGAGTTGTGAGACCAACAAAAGACATGGAGGAATCTTAAATGCATATTACTAAGCGAGAGAAGTCAAACTGAAAAGGCTATGTACTGTATGACTGTGATGATATGACACTGGAAAAGATAAAACAATGAAGACTACGATAAAATCAGTGGTTGCCAGGAGTTGGGGAGGTAGAGGGAAGATAAATAGATAGCTACTCTGTGTGATACTGTAGTGATGGCTGCATGTCATTAGACAGGTTTCAAAGCCCACAGTGTGTGCAGCATCAGAAGTGAGCCCAAACATAAACTACTGCCATGGTTTCAATGTGTTCCCCAAATTCATACATTGCAAACTTTTTTAAGAAACAGTGTTGGGAGGTGGGGCCTATTAAGAGGTGACTATGTCCTGAGGGTGGAGCCTCGTGAATGGATTAATGTTGTTATCATAGGAGTGAGTTCGTTATGACAAGAGCAATTGGTTATAAAAGGTAGTCACTCCCTGGTGCTCTCTCTGTCTCATGCTTGCTTCTGCCTTCTCTCCTCCCACCATGGGACAACCCTTGCCAGAGGCCAGCATCATGCTCTTGGACTTCCCAGCTTCCAGATCTATGAGAAAGAAATTTCCTGTCTTTATCACCTATCTAGCCTGTGATAGCTTGTTGTAGCAGCAGAAAAGGGACTAAGACAACCTTGGACCTTGGATGATAATGATGTGTCAATGTAGGCTCATCAGTCATAACAAAGGTATCGAAGATGGCCGAATAGGAACAGCTCCGGTCTACAGCTCCCGGCGTGAGCGATGCACAAGACGGGTGATTTCTGCATTTCCATCTGAGGTACCGGGTGCATCTCACTAGGGAGTGCCAGACAGTGGGCGCAGGTCAGTGGGTGCGTGCACCGTGCGCGAGCCGAAGCAGGGCGAGGCATTGCCTCACTTGGGAAGCGCAAGGGGTCAGGGAGTTCCCTTTCTGAGTCAAAGAAAGGGGTGACGGACAGCACCTGGAAAATTGGGTCACTCCCACCCGAATACTGCGCTTTTCCGACGGGCTTAAAAAACGGCGCACCACGAGACTATATCCCACACCTGGCTCGGAGGGTCCTACGCCCACGGAATCTCGCTGATTGCTAGCACAGCAGTCTGAGATCAAACTGCAAGGAGGCAGCGAGGCTGGGGGAGGGGTGCCCGCCATTGCCCAGGCTTGATTAGGTAAACAAAGTAGCCTGGAAGCTCCAACTGGGTGGAGCCCACCACAGCTCAAGGAGGCCTGCCTGCCTCTGTAGGCTCCACCTCTGGGGGCAGGGCACAGACAAACAAAAAGACAGCAGTAACCTCTGCAGACTTAAATGTCCCTGTCTGACAGCTTTGAAGAGAGCAGTGGTTCTCCGAGCACGCAGCTGGAGATCTGAGAACGGGCAGACTGCCTCCTCAAATGGGTCCCTGACCCCTGACCCCTGAGCAGCCTAACTGGGAAGCACCCCCCAGCAGGGGCACACTGACGCCTCACACGGCAGGGTACTCCAACAGACCTGCAGCTGAGGGTCCTGTCTGTTAGAAGGAAAACTAACAAACAGAAAGGACATCCACACCAAAAACCCATCTGTACATCACCATCATCAAAGACCAAAAGTAGATAAAACCACAAAGATGGGGAAAAAACAGAACAGAAAAACTGGAAACTCTAAAAAGCAGAGCACCTCTCCTCCTCCAAAGGAACGCAGTTCCTCACCAGCAACGGAACAAAGCTGGATGGAGAATGACTGACGAGCTGAGAGAAGAAGGCTTCAGACGATCAAATTACTCTGAGCTACGGGAGGACATTCAAACCAAAGGCAAAGAAGTTGAAAACTTTGAAAAAAATTTAGAAGAATGTATAACTAGAATAATCAATACAGAGAAGTGCTTAAAGGAGCTGATGGAGCTGAAAACCAAGGCTTGAGAACTACGTGAAGAATGCAGAAGCCTCAGGAGCCAATGCGATCAACTGGAAGAAAGGGTATCAGCAATGGAAGATGAAATGAATGAAATGAAGTGAGAAGGGAAGTTTAGACAAAAAAGAATAAAAAGAAATGAGCAAAGCCTCCAAGAAATATGGGACTATGTGAAAAGACCAAATCTACGTCTGATTGGTGTACCTGAAAGTGACGGGGAGAATGGAACCAAGTTGGAAAACACTCTGCAGGATATTATCCAGGAGAACTTCCCCAATCTAGCAAGGCAGGCCAACATTCAGATTCAGGAAATACAGAGAATGCCACAAAGATACTCCTCGAGAAGAGCAACTCCAAGACACATAATTGTCAGATTCACCAAAGTTGAAATGAAGGAAAAAATGTTAAGGGCAGCCAGAGAGAAAGGTCGGGTTACCCTCAAAGGGAAGTCCATCAGACTAACAGCGGATCTCTTGGCAGAAACCCTATAAGCCAGAAGAGAGTGGGGGCCAATATTCAACATTTTTAAAGAAAAGAATTTTCAACCCAGAATTTCATATCCAGCCAAACTAAGCTTCATAAGTGAAGGAGAAATAAAATACTTTACAGACAAGCAAATGCTGAGAGATTTTGTCATCACCAGGCCTGCCTTACAAGAGCTCCTGAAGGAAGCACTAAACATGGAAAGGAACAACCGGTACCAGCTGCTGCAAAATCATGCCAAAATGTAAAGACCATCGAGACTAGGAAGAAACTGCATCAACTAACGAGCAAAATAACCAGCTAACATCATAATGACAGGATCAAATTCACACATAACAATATTGACTTTAAATGTAAATGGACTAAATGCTCCAATTAAAAGACACAGACTGGCAAATTGGATGAAGAGTCAAGACCCATCAGTGTGCTGTATTCAGGAAACCCATCTCACGTGCAGAGACACACATAGGCTCAAAATAAAAGGATGGAGGAAGATCTACCAAGCAAATGGAAAACAAAAAAAGGCAGGGGTTGCAATCCTAGTCTCTGATAAAACAGACTTTAAACCAACAAAGATCAAAAGAGACAAAGAAGGCCATTACATAATGGTAAAGGGATCAATTCAGCAAGAAGAGCTATCTATCCTAAATATATATGCACCCAATACAGGAGCACCAAGATTCATAAAGCAAGTCCTGAGTGACCTACAAAGAGACTTAGACTCCCACACATTAATAATGGGAGACTTTAACACCCCACTGTCAACATTAGACAGATCAACAAGACAGAAAGTCAACAAGGATACCCAGGAATTGAACTCAGCTCTGCACCAAGCAGACCTAATAGACATCTACAGAACTCTGCACCCCAAATCAACAGAATATACATTTTTTTCAGCACCACACCACACCTATTCCAAAATTGACCACATACTGGGAAGTAAAGTTCTCCTCAGCAAATGTAAAAGAACAGAAATTATCACAAACTATCTCTCAGACCACAGTGCAATCAAACTGGAACTCAGGGTTAAGAATCTCACTAAAAACCGCTCAACTACATGGAAACTGAACAACCTGCTCCTGAATGACTACTGGGTACATAACGAAATGAAGGCAGAAATAAAGATGTTCTTTGAAACCAATGAGAACAAAGACACAACATACCAGAATCTCTGGGACGCATTCAAAGCAGTGTGTAGAGGGAAATTTATAGCACTAAATGCCCACAAGAGAAAGCAGGAAAGATCCAAAATTGACACCCTAACATCACAATTAAAAGAACTAGAAAAGCAAGAGCAAACACATTCAAAAGCTAGCAGAAGGCAAGAAATAACTAAAATCAGAGCAGAACTGAAGGAAACAGAGACACAAAAAACCCTTCAAAAAATTAATGAATCCAGGAGCTGGTTTTTTGAAAGGATCAACAAAATTGATAGACCGCTAGCAAGACTAATAAAGAAAAAGAGAGAGAAGAATCAAATAGACACAATAAAAAATGATAAAGGGGATTTCACCACCAATCCCACAGAAATACAAACTACCATCAGAGAATACTACAAACACCTCTATGCAAATAAACTAGAAAATCTAGAAGAAATGGATAAATTCCTGGACACATACACTCTCCTAAGACGAAACCAGGAAGAAGTTGAATCTCTGAATAGACCAATAACAGGAGCTGAAATTGTGGCAATAATCAATAGCTTACCAACCAAAAAGAGTCCAGGACCAGATGGATTCACAGCCGAATTCTACCAGAGGTACAAGGAGGAACTGGTACCATTCCTTCTGTAACTATTCCAATCAATAGAAAAAGAGGGAATACTCCCTAACTCATTTTATGAGGCCAGCATCATTCTGATACCAAAGCCAGGCAGAGACACAACAAAAAAAGAGAATTTTAGACCAATATCCTTGATGAACATTGATGCAAAAATCCTCAATAAAATACTAGCAAACCGAATCCAGCAGCACATCAAAAAGCTTATCCACCATGATCAAGTGGGCTTCATCCCTGGGATGCAAGGCTGGTTCAATATACGCAAATCAATAAATGTAATCCAGCATATAAACAGAGCCAAAGACAAAAACCACATGATTATCTCAATAGATGCAGAAAAAGCCTTTGACAAAATTCAACAACCCTTCATGCTAAAAACTCTCAATAAATTAGGTATTGATGGGATGTATTTCAAAATAATAAGAGCTATCTATGACAAACCCACAGCCAATATCATACTGAATGGGCAAAAACTGGAAGCATTCCCTTTGAAAACTGGCACAGGGATGCCCTCTCTCACCACTCCTGTTCAACATAGTGTTGGAAGTTCTGGCCAGGGCAATTAGGCAGGAGAAGGAAATAAAGGGTATTCAATTAGGAAAAGAGGAAGTCAAATTGTCCCTGTTTGCAGACGACATGATTGTATATCTAGAAAACCCCATTGTCTCAGCCCAAAATCTCCTTAAGCTGATAAGCAACTTCAGCAAAGTCTCAGGATACAAAATCAATGTACAAAAATCACAAGCATTCTTATACACCAACAACAGACAAACAGAGAGCCAAATCATGAGTGAACTCCCATTCACAATTGCTTCAAAGAGAATAAAATACCTAGGAATCCAACTTACAAGGGATGTGAAGGACCTCTTCAAGGAGAACTACAAACCACTGCTCAAGGAAATAAAAGAGGATACAAACAAATGGAAGAACATTCCATGCTCATGGGTAGGAAGAATCAATATTGTGAAAATGGCCATACTGCCCAAGGTAATTTACAGATTCAATGCCATCCCCATCAAGCTACCAATGACTTTCTTCACAGAATTGGAAAAAACTACTTTAAAGTTCATATGGAACCAAAAAAGAGCCCGCATCACACTACCTGACTTCAAACTATACTACAAGGCTACAGTAACCAAAACAGCATGGTACTGGTACCAAAACAGAGATATAGATCAATGGAACAGAACAGAGCCCTCAGAAATAACGCCACATATCTACAACTATCTGATCTTTGACAAACCTGAGAAAAACAAGCAATGGGGAAAGGATTCCCTATTTAATAAATGGTGCTGGGAAAACTGGCTAGCCATATGTAGAAAGCTGAAACTGGATCCCTTCCTTACACCTTATACAAAAATCAATTCAAGATGGATTAAAGACTTAAACGTTAGACCTAAAACCATAAAAACCCTAGAAGAAAACCTAGGCATTACCATTCAGGACACAGGCATGGGCAAGGACTTCATGTCTAAAACACCAAAAGCAATGGCAACAAAAGACAAAATTGACAAATGGGATCTAATTAAACTAAAGAGCTTCTGCACAGCAAAAGAAACTACCATCAGAGTGAACAGGCAACCTACAAAATGGGAGAAAATTTTCGCAACCTACTCATCTGACAAAGGGCTAATATCCAGAATCTACAATGAACTGAAACAAATTTACAAGAAAAAAACAAACAACCCCATCAAAAAGTGGGCGAAGGACATGAACAGACACTTCTCAAAAGAAGACATTTATGCAGCCAAAAAACACATGAAAAAATGCTCACCATCACTGGCCATCAGAGAAATGCAAATCAAAACCACAATGAGATACCGTCTCACACCAGTTAGAATGGCAATCATTCAAAAGTCAGGAAACAACAGGTGCTGGAGAGGATGTGGAGAAATAGGAACACTTTTACACTGTTGGTGGGACTGTAAACTAGTTCAACCATTGTGGAAGTCAGTGTGGCGATTCCTCAGGGATCTAGAACTGGAAATACCATTTGACCCAGCCATCCCATTACTGGGTATATACCCAAAGGACTATAAATCATGTTGCTATAAAGACACATGCACACGTATGTTTATTGTGGCATTATTCACAATAGCAAAGACTTGGAACCAACCCAAATGTCCAACAATGATAGACTGGATTAAGAAAATGTGGCACATATACACCATGGAATACTATGCAGCCATAAAAAATGATGAGTTCATGTCCTTTGTAGGGACATGGATGAAATTGGAAACCATCATTCTCAGTAAACTATCACAAGAACAAAAAACCAAACACCGCATATTCTCACTCATAGGTGGGAATTGAACAATGAGATCACATGGACACAGGAAGGGGAATATCACACTCTGGGGACTGTTGTGGGGTGGGGGGAGGGGGGAGGGATAGCATCGGGAGATATACCTAATGCTAGATGACGAGTTAGTGGGTGCAGCGCACCAGCATGGCACATGTATACATATGTAACTAACCTGCACAATGTGCACATGTACCCTAAAACTTAAAGTATAATAAAAATAAAAATAAAAATAAATAAAAAAGAAGTTATAAGCGTTAACTAAAAATCAGTCCCTTGAAAATGAGCTCACAGAATCAACAGTGTGTGTTTTACACCATGGAATACTATGCAGCCATAAAAAAGCATGAGTTCATGTCCTTTGGAGGGACACGGATGAAGCTGGAAACCATCATTCTCAGTAAACTAACACGGGAACAGAAAACCAAACACCACATGTTCTCACTCATAAGTGGGAGTTGAACAATGAGAACTATAGACACAGGGAAGGGAACATCACACACCAGGGCCTGTCTGGGGGTGGAGGGAAAGGGGAGGGAGAGTATTAGGACAAATACCTAATGCATGAGGTGCTTAAAACCTAGATGACAGGTTGATAGGTGCAGCAAACCACCATGGCACATGTATACCTATGTAACAAACCTTCATGTTCAGCACATGTATCCCAGAACTTAAAAGTAAAATTTAAAAAAAAATGAAAAAACAAAACAAAAAAAAACAAAGGTATCACTCAGGCGGGGCATGTTAATAATAGGAGAGGCTGTGGATGTTTAGGGGTAGGGGGCACACGGGCAATATCTCTACTTTCCTCTCAATTTTGCTGTGAACCTAAACTGTTCTAAAAAAAAAATAAGTATTTTGAAAATTAAAAAAAAAAAGAAAACAAAAACGAGTGGAAGAACTTCCAACCAATCACAAATCAGATTGGACAAACTCAGATGTACAAGATGCATCAATATGAATTCTGAGGCCCAGCCCAGCCCCACCCTATCACAATTCCACCTCAGTCATTGCTGGGAACTTTTTCTTTCTACCAAACACCTGTCATTACGGTTTCAGGAAGTATGTTAGCACCTGGTATGGCAGGTGTACCAGCTTCCTGTGGCCTCTGTAACAAAGTACCACACACTGTGTGACTTAAATCAGAAATTTGTTCTCTTACAGCATCATGGTATCAGCAGGGCCATGTTCCCACCAGAAGCTCTGGGGACCGATACTTTCTGGCCTCTTCCAGCATCTGGTGGCTCCCAGGGTTCCTGGGCTTGTAGCCGCGTCACTGCAGTCTCTGCCTCCATGGCCACAGGAGCTTGTTTTTGGTGTGCCATCTCTTCTTCTCATAAGGACTCCAGATTTACAGTCCACGCCAATGCCATTTGACCTCATCTTAACTAACTACATCTGCAAAGACCCTGTTTTGAAACAAAGTCACATTCTAACATTTCACAGTCAGGAACGGAGAGGGGGAGTGGAGGGGAGAGACGGCAGAGAGTGGAGGAAACACAGTTCAACCCGCCCACCAGGGCATCACCCAGAGTTGACTCTTCCTATCATCAAGGCCCCTTCGAGGCAGGCAACTCCTGTCGCTCCCATGTCTTGTGTGGGATGCAGCACCTTCTGCTGGGGCTCCCAGTGGCCTTCTGTCATCTCCCAAGGAGCACCCAGAGCCATCCCTCTCTACGTCTTCAACCCTCCATGCAGACTTTCTGGGAAGCCAAATCCAGGCCATGCCTCCCAGGAGCACCCAGTTTTCTCCCTCCCAGGGACATCTCATGAGCTGGTCTAGGAGAAGCTCCTCTTGTCCCACTCCCTGAGTTGCACTTCCTCCTTCTACAACTCTTCCCCTCATTTGGGCTGGAGCTACACCAAAGCCCACAAAGCCTCCATACTCCCTTGTCCCTTCTTTTCACCTCTCCTCCCCCAAAAGAACCAAGCCTGGACCCAGTTGCCTGACTGTCTGCAGGGAAGGGCCAAAGCAAGGGTGAGGGCAAAGGCAAGGCCACCACCTAATCAGAATGGGGTCAAGTTTTTTCTCGAGAGCACCTTGTTCTCCAAGATTTCTGTAGATACAGAGAGTCACAAAGAAGACGGGCAGCTGAGATGGAAGAATCCACAAAGTGCTGGCCATGCCTTTGAGCACACCCGGGTCCTTAGAGAGCTGGGCCAAACTGTGGACTGAACCACTTTATCCATTAGCTGGCAAGAGTCGCATGCTGTTATAACACATTGAAATTAATTTATTGCACTCAAAGTGCTATTTCAATCTGTATGCTTAAAAACTGTGTAAGCTTTATTTTTTTTATTTTGCCAGACATTGAGTTTTCCCACTCAAATACTGCTTTGCCCTGAGAAAATTTCTAAAAACTAAGACTATGTCAATATATAAATCATTTAATTTAAATCTGGAATGTGCCAGATTTTTACATATAAAAAACTTATATAATTTACTGACAATAAAAAGATTTTAGAAATATTTTACCAGAAATATATTGGTTTTTAAAGGTTGATTAGATAATTGTAGACACTTCACACACACACACACCCCCCCCCCGACACACTGAACAAAATGAAGAGATGATCCAGAGAATCCAAGTTTCAAAAAACTGTTATATTTGTTTAATTTTCTACAGGTAGGCATCTTTATTTCACTTTGAGCCTTGATATGGTTTGGTTTTCTGTCCCCGCCCAAATCTCACGTCAAATTGGAGGAGGAGCCTGGTGGGAGGTGATTGGATCATGGGGTGGATTTCCCCCTTGCTGTTCTTGTGATAGTGAGTGAGTTCTCACCAAGGCTGATGGTTTAAAAGTGTGTGGCACTTCCCCCTTCACTTGCTCTCTCTCTCTCCTGACACCATGTGAAGAAGGTCCTTGCTTCCCCTTCGCCTTCCGCCATGATTGTAAGTTTCCTGAGGCCTCCCAGTCATGCTTCCTCTTAAGCTTTCAGAACTGAGAGTCAATTGCACCTCTTTTTTAATAAATTATCCAGTCTCAGATAGTTCTTTATAGCAGTGTGAAAACAGATTAATACAGGCCTAAACTATCAGAATAATCTGTTTTCCAATTCCCTTCAGAAAAGGCATGAATGAGCAAACACTAGCATTTCCAAATATCCACGGTTGACTTCTCCCTGGGGCTTGACCTCTAAAGTTACAAGGCTTTGCATCACTCACACCTGCTTCTTTGTGACAAACTGACCAGGTGTGGGTATCTGTGGCACCCTATGAGCCCCAGACCCTTCCTTGGCAATGGCTTTCTGGCCACAGCTCCTCTCCTGGCCCACCTGCTCTGAAGCCAACGTCTGCTGCAGCTTTGCCAAGAGGTGAAACGCCCCACCATGCAGGCAGGCAGCTCTCGCTAGTACTATATAGACCCTGCAGACTTCCATCTGCTTCTGACCAAAACCACAGCTCCACAGCTCCCTTGAGCTCCAACCAGGACATCTGCAGTGCCTGCAAGTTGGCACACATGTGTCAAATCGGTAAAAAATTTCTCAGCCCCTGCTTTGAAGTAGACACTTCTGGGCAGTGAAAGCTCAGAAGACATTTGATGTTGTTTGGGCTGAAATTTTTATGTGCTTTAAACCATTGTAAGTCAGGAAGTACCAACCTCCAAACACTAATCCTGTCAGCAATATAAGGTAGATTCGATTTGCTTTAATAATATGGATAATTACCGGCATTTCAAATTTAATTAAGAAAGATGCTTCTCGCTTTATTTGCATTGTGCTGCATATTTCTACTCATCTAACATCTAGGGATTAACAAGAAAAAGAACCATCTACACAAGATCCTGAGGGCATACAGAGAGCACGAAACTCTTCTCTAGCCAGCCCGGGTCTCTGTGGACATTGTTTAGACACCAACCAGCCCCTCTCCACCTGCAAATGCTCTCCTACAGCACAGACTCTGCCAGGCACAGTGTCCAGGGGCTGCAGATCCAAAGGTGGATGTGGACTTACCTCCCAGGCGTAGGAGGGGTACAGGCTTCTGTGGGAAAGGCTGCAATGGGGGCTCCCAAGCAAAACGGGAGTTTCCCCATGAGTTTCTGGTGGAGGGGCGTCAGGGAGAGCTTCGTAGAAGGCAGCATGAGGCTGGACTTAAAGAGGTCAAAGTGGAAACCAAATGAGATAGAGAGGACAAGGAGAAGCTGGATTCCACATGGAGGAAAAACTCTCTTTAGAAACCTGGAAATCATTGGAAACTTTTGATCTGACCACTTAGGTTTATAAACAATGAGATTGAGGTTGTTTATAAAAACATAAAAGAGATTTCCTCAGCCTTGTGACACATGGGTCATACCATATGAACAACTGTGACCAGCATGGATCCTAAGCATTTTTTTTTTTTTGAGATGAAGTCTCACTCCTGTTGCCCAGGCTGAAGTGCAATGGCGTGATCTCTGCACACTGAAACCTCGGCCTCCCAGGTTCAAGCAATCCTCCTGCCTCAGCCTCCCAAGTAGCTGGGATTACAGGTGCCTGCCAGCACGCCTGGCTAATTTTTTGTATTATTAGTAGAGACTGGGTTTCACCATGTTGGCCAGGCTGGTCTCGAACTCCTGACCTCAGGTGATCCGCCCACCCCGGCCTTTCAAAGTCCTGGGATTACAAGCATGAGCCACCGCACCGGGCCGATCCTAAGCATTTTAACATCCATAAATATTTTGTAGGTCCTCATAGTATGATTTCCTGTCCAGTCTCCTCCCAATTCTGCCTCCTTGTGTCCCAATAAGGTTAACAGGTAAGGTGAGAGGCAGGTTCACGATGTTTACCTTTAAGGAACCTTATCTTTTGTGAGAGTCCATGAAGTTTCGGGGATTTCCAGCTTACCTTGAGATGTAAAGATACTGGGTACAGAGATCCCGCCTGTTCAGAGGGTCCAGTCGGGGTTGGCTGAGGATACAGAGTGGAGCAGAGGTGTGATGTGGCAGTTCTTGAAACAGCCAGTGCAGCTGATACTGGCCACGCTGTAGACAGAGGTCAAATGCATTCCCACTGGCATCAACGTCAGACTTGGCGTTTGAATTAAAAGAAAGAAAGAGGGAGAAGGGTAAAGAAGGCCTCAACTAGAGTGGAGGGGTGAAAGTGAAATGCTGGAACGGGCAGAGGTGAAACCCAAAGTATTTGGATAATGATTGCATGGAATGAGTAGAGAGTGGCTAGGGGAAGCCTGGACACATGCAGCAAATTCAGGATGCAGTGGGCTCGGGGGAAGCTGGGTGAGTTTAGTCTTAGACGTGGCGTGTCAGTCAAGATCAGAGCAGGCAGCGATGTCAGCTGCAGGTGGCAGCAAGGTGGACACCTGGTAGTGCACGAAAGAACCTTGGTCTCCGCGTCGGTCTGGGCTGCCACTCTGCCATGCCACCCTTCAGCCTCAGGGATCCCATCCCAAACATGGAGAGAAGGTATTGGTGTCTCAAGGGCAAAGTGAGCATTAGAGGTCCTCAGTGTGGGTAACTAGGAGCTGATATTGTCGGCGCTGGCACAGGTCTGGCATTTACTGAGAGCACAGGTTAGGGGTCATCAACACAGAAGCAGCCAAGAAGCCAACCATGTGGAGAGGCTGTGATGGGTCAGCTCTGTGGAGGGCGCCTTGGGCAGGCAGTCAGTTGGGCAGGGAGAACCCATGCTTTCTTTCACAGGATGGGAAAGAGAATGTGAAGGCAGGGAGTAGAGGTGCCTCCTTAGAGAAACGTGGTGATGAAATGGGGCAGAGAATAGGAAAGGGCCTGGGGCCACGATCGGTAGGAGAGGTGTAACCAGATTGGGTGACCCCAATCCCCTCACCCACTCTTGCTTCCCTTCCCCATGGCTGGTGCCCTGGTTCCACTGAGGCCACCAGCCCGTGGCCACCTTTTCTAGAGCCATCCTCTGCTCTCACATGACCGGGCCAGTGCAGCTGAGCTGCCTTGAGCAGGGCCAGTGCACAGGGTCCTTGGCTTATTTCCAAACTTGCCATCATCTACAACCAAAAGGGTTGGCAGAGACAGATTGGCATGACCCGCTGGCAGTGCCAGCTTAAATGGGTGGTCTTAAACTGAACTAAAGACCATTGCTGGAAGAAAGAGCCCTGTGTCTGAAAAAGCCACCCTCTTTAACCAAATTCCCAGGCCCAGGAGGCCACACTGGAAGAGATGCCTGATCTCAGCCAGGGTGTGCAGGGACAGGATCCGCATGTCACTGTCTTTATGTCTCACTGTGGCATTGAAAACTCCAATGGCCTTTAAGTTCTGGTAAAGGTAATAGCTAACACTTAATGAGCACCTACAACGTGCTGGACGCGGTGCTCAGCGTTCTGCAGAGATGAGCGGAGCTCATTTAATCCTCCTGCCTGAAACACCTGCCTCAGGAAATGGCCTTCATCCCTGCCCCAGATGACCAAAACAAACACAGAGAGGCTAGGGGAACAAAACTCAATGCCCCTGTCCTAGCCAGACTCAGAGATGAAGGATGTGGCAGTGATCACAGAGCCCGTGGGCTGTGGGCTTCAGGTCTTCCCACATCCCCAGCCTCCAGCTCATGCTCCCACTTCCACTCAAAATACAGCAGGGGCCTCCTCACCCATCGTGCATGGAAGTTCTAGCGAAGCGATTTTCATTCTCAAACACAAGGAATCTGTGCTCTATGAGATCCTCCTCACCTGTTCAGCTCAAGGAGAGAAGCAGGTGCAGGGCTCTTTGTACAGACTCTGACTCCAGACACAGGGCTCCTGGCATTGTCGTCCCTGCCTCTCCTCACCCATGTCCTCTCTCCACCCAGACACACAGAGGTGTTCACATAGCACGCTGGGTGCACAGAAGAGCAGCCTGAGGCATCCAAAGAAGGCAAACTGCACTTTTTAAATTCTATAGATCACAGTGTAAGCACACACCGTGGGTGACATACTTACCCATTAACAAAAATTTTTAAAAAATCACATTTTCATCGCATTGTAAACATCTATTGCAGTTCTACAAATAACGTGCAGATAAATATTGGGCATCACCTCTGCTTAACGAATCGAGTGTAGTCAAGATTTCCAATCACGACCACGTTGCATCTGTGAACGCTGCAATTTAGGTTCTGATTTGCATGCAACCCTTTTCTAACATATCTGAAATAGTTTTTCATTTGACCCCTGAAGTGTCACTCATTAAAGGGCAGTTTGTTTATGTATGAAAATAGACAGAAAAAGTGGAAAGTTATTTTGTCTTCAGATATTTGGACTCTACAGCTCAAGCACACAACACCCTGAGCACTTGGCCAACAAAGAGGCAGCGGGTAGTCCAGCAGCAAAATCAGCTGCAGAGGCCGCAGGGTCTTTGGCTGGGAAGACCCGACGGTGCTGGAAGTAAACATTCCTCAAGGTGAAGGCCTTCTGGGGGGATTCCTTAGATAGTAAGCTTCTCAGGCTCAGGCCTAGAAGTGAACTTTTAAACAAAGATTAAAAACTGTTTAAATTATTGAGAGGGTTTAATTCTTTTCCTATCTTTTTTAGCCTGCAGTTTCGTACTGCTGAGATGAAACTTCCGAATGTGGGTGACATGTTATGTCCACCTTCCTTACCAGCTCATGTTGACTTTTCTCTGAATCCCCCAAGCATTCAGTTCTCAGTTTCTGTGATCACCTACCCAGAGCTCAGCTCCCTGGAAAACTTGCCTATTTGGACACAGGAATGATGCAGGAGGGCAAAAAAGACTCTGGAAGGCAGAGCATGGCACAACTTTGGGCATCACTGTTCAGGGCTTTTCAAGAAAGCTGAGGCCTGTTTCTAAGTTGCCTCCGTAAACATTCTGCCCTCCTCAGACCTCTAGTTGCCTGATACTCTGTGTAGGTTTCTACCGGGGCTGCAGATACAGGAAGCCTTTGGGCTTTAGTGGGAACACCGCTGCCTTCTCATTCTTCCTTCCAGCTAATACTCTCTTTCCTCAGCTGATGAACCTTCAAACCTGGCTGGAAAAGCTTTTCCACACACATCAACAATATTGGAATCACAGCTTTTTATCCACTGGCTGTGCACACAATAGATTATTAAGCCGCTTTCACCCCTGATTACAGTTATCAGCACGGTAAGGCTGTAATATGTAATATTTTGGAGGATACGGAGTGTGATCTCATTCATTACATAAAATGATGGAACTGGATTTTGCAGGAAGTCAATACCTTGAATAAATGTCTATTTTTCCTACAGTAGGACACACAACATTGCCCAATGTTGTGAAGCACAGAAGATACGAAACAGTGTCAATATTACTATTCTTCAGATTTTTTTTTTCCATGAGCTTATTTTGGAGCAGATTCCCAAGCAGGATGTCTCATGAATCGCACTCATCCACCAACAGTGTGTGAGCACCTAACCCTTCAGTGCCCGGGACTGTGTGGGTGGCAGAGAACAATGGGTGGCCAGGACAGGGGCCCCTCCCTCCAGGAGACCACAGCTTGGTGAGGGACAGGAATAATTCCAATTCAGTAGACTTAGCAAGACCTCTACAAATATTCAGAGGCACCAGCAGCTTGGGCAATTGACACCCGAAGGCTTTACTAAGATGAAAGTTGAGTAGTAACTCTCAATGGTTACTTTTTTTAGCCATTGTGTCATGGCCCTGATGTCCTGAGATTAAGTTTTATCCAAGGCCTAAACCCACTGCATAGAAACACAGGAGCATTTTGAACAAGAAAGCTATGGTTTCCTCGGTTATCTGCACTTGATAGGAGCACCCACTTAGTAGTCGGGGATACCTCTTGATCTGCCCCCACCATGGGTTCAGCACCTCTTCCCACCTTCCCACCCTAAATGCCAGCCCTGGCTCCCCCATCCCCTCTCTGGAGACCACATCTGACCTTGCTTCCTGTCACTCCCCATCCAGGCCTCTCTGGACCTGGATTCTGGATGACTTCTCCTGAGGGCTTCTGTGACACAGCCTCTGCCCTATTCAGCACCCTTTCCCCAAGGGAACAGGACTGTGTGTCAGGCCTTCAATGCCTGATTCTGTCTCTCCCCGATTCTACTCAGCAGAGCACAAACTCCAACAGAACCAAAACATGTGCTTTTCCCCATCGCCAGCCCACCTTCTCTATGCGGCCCCACCCTCCACCTGCTCCAAAGGCACCCATCCTCCCTGGGTCAATCCAAATGCCACCTCCTTGAAGTCATCCTTGATTCTGTGGGTACCATCTTCCCAGATCAGCTTCTCCCCTTTGAGATTTGAGAGCACCATGTCCACTCCTATCTGATGTGAGTGACCTGGTGCTGCTGCACACTATGGCGTTCCTCCCACAGGATCCTTTCGCCACTGTGCTGCCCGTCCCATTCCTGTGGAGAGCCTTCTTCCTCCCTTCCTCTTCTCTCCATCTGCCAGCAGAGATGGAGACCACAGGCCCCTGAACTAAGCAGGCCTTCAACACAAATGTATAATTACTGCTTGAATTAAATTCCAGTCAGGTTCAAGTGGGACTATGTGGATTCACCAGCTCTGGAATGTAGCACAAAATCAAATAAACAACAGGTACAAAATATAAGACATTGCCCAAGGACTAGCACTTACTAAAGAATGCCATAATTTATAGAAAAACAAAGAGGGAAAATATTTATTGTATTCCCTTGAATAGAGTATGCAAACATCTATTTCTCTAATGGCCAAATTCAATGGTGGTGGTATCCACTCCATTCATTCCTGAGATTTACTGAACATCTCCCACACACCTGGCCCTGGGTTACTCCATAGAGAACTGCCCTTCACCCAGGTCCTTGCCCACTGGGATTTTCCCCAGTGGAGAAACTGCCACTGGTAGCAGACAAATCCTCTTCCACATTCTTCTCACTGTTCCACAGATGCCACTAGGAAAAGTACAAACTAGGCAGAGAAAAAAGCCCTCATGGTCTGGGGCCATTTCGTGGAGGTGAATGGCTTTGCACATCTGAACGGCTTCAGAGCTGTCCCCACATGGCATGGTGGGAGCTGTTCCCACATGGCATGGGGAGATGGCCATTCTAGTTTCCTCAGTCACCAAGAAAGCATTGTTTACATTCTACACAACCTAAAAACAACTTAAAACCTGATGTGTGAGAGAATCTTAAAGTATTGTTCTTTAAAATGATAGGTGCTGAGGGGACACTGCATTTCGGCTTGTGATTTGGGCCTCAGGGAATGACATTTGCTCCAGGACACATCTGCCCAAGGGAGCCCTGGGGTGATGTGAGGTCAAGGGCCCACAGCACGTCAGGCCACAGGCCAGTGTCCCCGTCCTGGGCACAGGCCTGGACTTCATCTGCTTCCTGAGGTCAGGGCCCCAGGTGTGACCTTGAGGACTGCCACCTGTTCTTTAAAGGTGAATTTTTCAGGAACAATGGGAAATGAGGAGAGTGTTTTCAGGAAGCCTCCGACCCTTGTCTGGGCTTCAGTCTTGAGAAGAGCATCAGGGGGCCCTGCAGTGAGCAGGAGGGTCTAGGAACACCGGAGCACATTTGACCTTGTGTGATCTCGTGCTGCTGCACCTGCAGTGACCCTCCCCCAGGTGCCCTCTCCCCATTACACCCTCCATCTGATTCACAGCGAGAGTATTCTTCCCCCTTCTCCTTTCCTCCATCCACCAGTAAAGGCCACAGACTTGTCCACATCCCCCTCTGTGACCCTACCACACTGACAGCTGGCCAGGGGCAGGACCACAGGCAGCTCACGTGGCTCCAGGCTTCTTGTCCTGCCTCAACCCCACTGAAGAAAGAAACACTCATCTCATTGAATAGTTAGAATATGATCTGTGGCTACTGATGATCAAAATTCTCTCTCGAATTCTCAAGTGGAAGGATTTGTATTGTTTTACCTCATTTTACTGACTTTTATATATCATTTATCCTCAAGATGGTCTCAGAAAAATGGATGAGGAAGGATGTATTGAGTTCAGAACTTTTGTCCTGACCATCTCCATCGATGGGCAGATAAGAATCCTCCCCAACCAGCCACCCAGCCATGCAGGAACACCTTGCAGACAATGGTCAGCTCCCTGAGTCCTGGAGACACAAAATCACTCAGGCTCTTCAGTCCTGGTGCCCCGCCTGGCATATGGAAGATGCCCAAGGAAAGGCCAAGAAATGAGGGATGACCCTACCACAGGTAGAAAAGACGTTTTCAATGTTTCCCTTAAATACATCCCCACAGGACACTGGTACAAGTCTTGACCTGTATGAAAATCCACAGGAATTCTGCATGATTTCAGTTACTGCTCATTGGTCAAATCAGTCATGCGTGTTGGTCCCATGGCCCCTCACCTGCCCTGCAGACCACCCAGGGGCATGGCTGCTCTGATCTGACAGGCTCAGGCTTTGGGGAACAGAGCACTAAATGTGAGAGGTTTATATTTTTCCAGCTACTTCTGCCAAGAAACTAGTCATTTGACATTTCTAAAATGTATATCTAAAGAATTATATGTGATAATTGAAAGCATCAGGAAACATGCTATGTGCCAAACAATTAAAAGTAAAAGGCACACTAACACAAGCACATGGCTGGTTAAAAATCTTTAAATTGTAGGTTGTCATTAATCCTGCCTGGGCCCATAGGCTGACACATCGACCCTCCTAAAAGTTTTGTCCTATCTTGATAGAGGCCTTATACATTCATCCATGTGGAGGAAGTGCAGGGTAGGGCAGCTGGGAGCCAGAAGGCCAGGAGGAAGCGGGAAGCTCACCAGTGTGCGGCCTGAGGAGAGGCTGGAAGCGCGTTGGTTCCTGCGGCTGCCGTAGCAAATTATCACAAACTGGATGGTTTAAAGCAATGGAAATTTATTCCCTCAATGTTTTGGAGACCAGACTTTCAAGATCAAGGTGTCAGCAGGGCTGGTTCCTTCTGGAGGCCGGGGTAGGGGGAGAATGTGTTCCAGGCCCTCCCCCAGCTTCCAGGGACTTCAGGCCATCCGTGTGTCCTGCAGCAACGTCACTCCAGCCTCTGTCTCCATCCTCACATGACCTTCTTCCTAGGGTTTTGGTGTCTTCACACAGCCTTCCTACGGGAACACCAGTCAGTGGATTTTAGGTCCACCCACCCTAATCCGGGAGGACCTCAGTTTAACTAAGTACATCTGCCAAGACCCCGTTTCTAAGTGAGGCACGTTCTAAGGTTCTGGCAGACTTGAACTTTGGGGCATGCTGCTGTCCAGCCCAGTACAGGCAGCAAGGCTTGCAGTTTCCAACCGAGTGGGCCAAAGCCACAGCTGTCCCCATGCTATGAGGGCAGCAACGTCATCACCTGCTCTAGGGCAGTTCAATCAACTGCGCGTCAGGGCACAGAGCTCTGCCTTCTGCAGCCCCCAAGCCCCGACTGCATCCCTGTTGGTCCCTTTCAGATGTGTGGTGGCGATGCCTCTGAATGCTTCCTATTCAAAAGCTCACTGGAGCTTCTGGTTCTTCCAGGCAGGAATGGCTTCGTGGCAGTGAGTTTCGCATCCCTGAAGATGGCCTTCATTCCAGAAGGCATTGGTGTGGGCACCAGGATTAACCCAGAATGCCACCCACCCCACCTGTTGCCTGCCTTCCATGAGACTCGGCCCAGGGCAGGTGTTCATCTGAATTGCACAACCCTGGGCAGCCATCATCATGAGAGGAGGGGAGACCACACTGACTTCTCCCAGGGCCTTGCAGAAGAGACATTACTTGAAGTTGTCCTCAAGTAAAGAGGAGAGTGTTCAGAAGAAGGAGCCGTGTGAATGCAGGAGGGTGGGAAAATGCAGGGCGCATAGGAAGCCCTAAGTGGCACAATGTGGATAAAGCACAGGACACGTGCAAGGCCGAGGCTGACGGGATGGCAGGGAGGCAGTGCCAGGGATGCTGGGCTGCGGATCCTTGCTTGAATCCTGCAGACTGTGGTCACCGGGAGAGCAGGTGGCATCACCTCATTGTGCTTTGGGAAGATTAAAGAGCAATCGTATGAGGCTGAATCAAAGTGGCTGAAGAAGAAGACAGAGAAGCTATTCCCAGCGGGGACAAGGGTCTTACCACGTCCTGAGGCCCCCCTCTCAGAAGAATGAGTTTTTAAGGCAGAAAAACACACACGCGATTGCAATAGAAATCCATTATAATGAACTATGGTTTTCAAATGTTTTGGAAAACAAATTTGTGATATGGAAACATATGAGCTCCTTTATGAATATGCTAAATAAGCTCTCAGGCAGCAGGTCCAATAACCACAGGACTTCCAAGCACTGGTGAACATGAATGGATTTCTAGATATCTGCAACAACTCTAAAGTGATATGGAAGAGGTCTGTATTGTTCCCATGGATTTTAATGACGTTCAAGGCTTCAAATGTTCAGTAAGATCAAAGGTACAACAGCGCCCCCCAGAAGCCAGCCTGCTCTGGGGACAAAGTCCCATCCCAGGTCACTGCTCATAGCACTGGGCTTTGAGATCTGCATTCACAGGGAAGAAAATGTTAAATTTCAGTTAGAGGCTAATGAGCGTAAAGACGTGATTTTTCCCCATCCTAGTTCACAGGTGCCCTGTGTTCTATCCTGATGAAAACAACTGCTAGAGCTACACAAAGAGGTGTCAGCCTACAATGGGGTGGAGAGTGTGAGGATATGGAAAAGAAGACAGAAAAAAATGTTAGAATCAACTGATGGGGGCCGCAACCTCAGTGGGGAATAGGGAGGCCTGAGATCCGGGAGGCTGAGCCTCCGCCAGGGTCCCAGGAGAATGAGGCACCCCGAACAGGAAGAGGAACAGCTGAAATAGGGGCCATGTAGGCAGAAAGTGACCTCAGCTTTGATGACCACTAGAAACAGGATGTCTACATGGAAATGCTCAGCTGGCCACTGAGACACAGGCTTGTAGGCAAGTAAACAACGCTGGGAGTCTCCCAGGAAGCAATCGCCTGTGCCTGCTGGAGAAGTGGCATGGACAAACATTCTGGCTGATCCGCTTTTAGGGCCCTCCTACAATTTCAGCTCCCCCCCGCCATTATAGAATCTTCAAAAGCAACTCTCACCCCCCGCATCTCCCCACCAGCCCTTCTGAATAAGAAAGAGTACCCAGGGATGCTTGGGGTTATTTAGCCTTGGCCTGAGACCACCAGAGATCTGGGAAAAAGAAGAAACAGGCAGGTTAAGAAGCGGGTGGTTAAGCTGGGCAGGCCAGAGATGAAGGGAAAGGCTACAACTGAGAAAAACAGGGCAGAATGCACCACGTCAGGGCGGTATAGAAGGTACAGAAGGTCAGAACGAGGTATAGACTCTGCGGGGGGCTGGGGACAGGCACAGATCTCAGGAAAGGTCAGGACAAGGGCAGCTTTAGGCAGACGGGCTGCCATGGGGACTCCCGCCTTGTGGGGCACAGGAGGGGAGAGCCGTGGCACAGCATCCATGTTTGCCCCTGCAGGTCAGGCTGAGCTGTGGCTTCAAGAGAACCTTGGCTTCTTTGGCAGGCTGAACACACAGTCCGGTGATGTTTTGCGGGTGCCGTTACCAGTGTATCTGCAACCACCCCCTACCCCCACCAGCTTGTTCAAGCCCTTGCACCTGGAGCAGACAGTTCAGGCACCCCCACTGCCCACCAGGCTCCAGACCTGCCCAGAGCTTTGTGAGTGACTGGGAACCTCAGGTGCACGGCACAGTATTTGGCTATGAATAGTGCCTGGACTCTGCTTGTCACCCACCTGCTTTGGGGGCCCATCAGAGCAAGTGGCAGGGGACAAGGAAGCGCAGAATGTGCCAGAATCTCCAGAAGCTGTTAGCATTGATGTGGAAAGGCCCGAAGAATGTGGGCCCATCAGACACACCCTCTTTCTGCGGGGATGGAAACATGCTCCATTCCAAGGCACGAGTTCAGGTCACACCTCGTTTTCTTTAGTTTAAAAAATGCATAGCTAACAAACTATTTTCATCTTTAGAAATGGCATAAATGTCATTAGAAGCTAATCTGAGCTTATTGGCTTTATTTAACTCGTGACAGGTATAGAATACAACATTAAAAATGCAATTAACTTGGGCATTGGGGAAGAAACAAACCCATTGGATGGATGTCTTTTGGGCAAGAAGAGATATTTATGTCTCATAGATCTTAAAATTCTTACAGTCACACCCCAAAGTAGGACTATGGTACTTTATTATTCTGAATTTCTCAATTCTTGGCTGTTAACATTGATCAGATGGAAAAAAAAAAAAAAAAAGGACTCTCCTGAAATTAAAATATTTCCCAAGGAAATAAAGTCGATTGAGAGTCAAAGAGAGGTTTGGTCAACTCACCTAATAGAAAAACACTGTGTCTGTGATGGTTGATTTCATGTATCAACTTGACTGGGACATGGCTGCCCACACATTTGGTTAAACATCCTCTTGGGTGTGTCTGGGAGAGTATTTCTGCATGACAAACATTTGAATTGGTAGACTGAGTATAGCTGATTGTCTTCCCCACTACTGATGGGCCTTATCCAGTCAACTGAAGACCTGAACAGGACAAAAGGGCAAAGTAAGAGGGAGCTCCTCCTGCCCTATGCTTGGCTGGGATGTCAAGGATTTTCCTGCCTTCAGACTGAAACTTGCACCATCCACTCTCCTGGGTCTCCAGCTTGCCTGCCAACCACAGATGGTGGGACTCATCAGTCTCCACAATCATATGGGCCAATTCTCTCTCTCTCTCTGTAAATATGTATGTATATACACACACATACACATTTATACATGCACACATATATATGTTAGTGTATATACACATATATGTGTATCTAGACACACATATACATATATACACATATACATATACATGTGTATATATACATGCATAGACTTATGTCTATATGTGTATGTGTATACATATACATATATGTCTACATACATGTATATACATATATACATACAGTCACGTATATGTATATACCCATGTATACACAGACAGACACACACACACATCTTGTTGATTTTATGTCTCTGAAGAGCCCTGACAAATATACTATCTACCCATGCACCATTTATTCATTCAGTGATTTAACAAATATTTGTTGAGCACTATGATACACTTTGCTAACTTTATACTTAGCATTGACTATGGCATTATTCAAAAATGATACCATGATATTCTCTGGAAGCCAGCCCCACCCTAACTCCAAGCTTGTGTGTTTTGGCTGGGACTGACCCCACCTCTCTTGCATTTCAAGATTTCAAGTAAATGCATGACCTGGGCCTGGCAAATCCTCATACCCCATGCTGCAGCCATGAAGATCAATTCAGGACGGGACATGTGACCCAAGATCACCCAGTGAGAATCCTGGGACCCCAATCTTGGAGTCATCAGGAAAAGACCCTTTCTTTCTGCTGTAATTTTCAGGGAAAACAAGGAAAGCACTGGAGTTGCTGGGACCAGCCCACAGAAACCCACCCGAGAGCTTAGGTGAGACACACAGAAGAGACCACACAATGACAGTCCAGCTAAGGCCCTGAATCTCCAGTGCTTTTCAGCTCTGTGTGCAAATGAATTTCCTGTTTGCCACTGAGATGGGGGTGCCTGCCACTTGCAACCCAAAGAACTCCACTTTTCTTTCTGACACCAGGAAATGTTCTACTATGGCGAAGACATGAGACTACCTTTGTTGGGTTCAACAGAGCAGATTCCCAAGATGAAAGCAAATGACTTCCCATTCTAACCCACACAAAAATCTGAGACACCGGCAACCACCTTGTCCCCTCCTTTTTCAGAAAATGAAGTCATGCAAGGCATCACGTGGCTGGCTCCTGGTCACAGGGCAAGTTGTTCCTCAGGGACAGAATCTGGTTACTGGTTTGGGGTCAAAGTTCTCCAGAGCATGGACCTCTCCCACACTCCAGAATGAGGAAATGCTGTCCAGAATAAGACCCACTGCCAAGAAGAGCACCTGGGGAGGCTAAATAGAGAAAATGGTGCCTGCCGACCACTGGCTGTACCTGCATGACTTTAAGAAAAAGAGGGAGGTATTTTACATCTATTTCTCCCGCACACGTATGTTTGTTGCACATCAGCTATGTCTGTCCTCCTTATAGGTTGCTAATCTGATTTTCTTCTACTGTCTCCTCATTCACTGACTTAAGAGGATATAAAAATTCACTCTAACCAATGTGGACACCTGTGAAAATCAGGAAAGAGAAAATGAAGGTCTGGAGTAAGCTGGATTTCTCTTCATGCCTGCCTTGGCATCATCAGGACGCCAGTGTGTAACCCATATTAATCTCATGGGTGTGTAACTGATGTGGCACCTCCACCAGCTCATAGTACAAAATGTGCTCACACGCCTGTTAGTAATCAACTTAGTAACACTGTATATCTAAGCTGCTTTTGTGAGAATGCTTTTTCTTCCTTCAGCTTGGGACCTCCCTATCATGAAACCCCAGTCCCAGGCTCACTTAGTCTCCTGTGGAGCAGAGGGAGAGACCCAGGAGGTCGGCTCAGTCGGCCTGAGGTCTGGCTCCTGCTGTGGTCTGTGATGCAGCCCCATGACATGCCGAGTGGCCCAGTGGCTCAGCCCAGATCCTGCCCAGCACGGCATCAAAGGCAAGGTCCCACCACTGGTCCAGCGCTGGTTTCCCCGAGTTAGTGGAAGAAAACCTCTCCACAGTGTTATGCTCAGCCGTGATCATGTCAAGCCACTACAGGCTTGGGCCCGATGCCCAATTCTTTAGGGACAGTCCTCTTAATTTACATGTACACAGCAATTTTTCTGAGGCAACTCGAGGTGCCGAGTGGCTGGGTCAGACGCTCCTTGTCAGGCACACACTGCGTCTGGACATGTAGATGTGGTTCTTTTCTAGGACTTTGGAAAGGAGCACCATTTTCTTGATGTCCACAGGAAGTGTGGCTTGCCAAGGTTCACCAGCATAACTGAACCACCGCTAGCCCAAAATTTAGGGGGAGGGATACAGGAGCTGAGTAGGGGGTTAGGCCTGGGCTCATTCCAGGAGAATTGAATGAGAAACAACTCCTGCCCTTCCCACCATGCGTACACACACACACACACACAGAGAGAGAGAGAGAGAAACTGCTGCAATGTGCCACAAACTCCTGCCCTAGGAAAATTGACAGTGACTGTCAATGTCCCCATGGCTCCCAAAAGGCAATTACAAAAAGAAAAACAAACCAATGCTGGCCCACTTCCCAGAGGCCAGGCTGACCAGCCTTGCTGGGGAGTCACCTTGTGAACCAACGCTGTGCATTCCAATCTTCTTTGATACAGAAAAGGCTCGGCATCAATCAGTGCTAATTGCAGGTTTCTGTGCTTCTTTCCCGGCTTAAGCTGTTTTGCAAAAATTACATTTCATTACATTTTATACTAATCAGCTTCAAGAGCAGAGTGCAAAATTAACTTGAAATAATTTCATGCTCTCAGGTAACCTTTATTTTCTAAATTGTGGTGTTTTGCAGTAACTGTTTTATCCTACTGTATAATAACAGTGTTCTTTGCATTAGGGTATAGCACTTATAGAACAGCTGTTATCTTAATCAAATATCAATAGCTCATCTTTATTTCAGTACTAAGTCAACAGCACATGCCATTTGTTACTTCATAAACTTCAATACCATAAGTGTTATCAGTTAAATAAGTGCTCTCTAAAGTGTGGTTTAATGAATCAGAATCAATTTAAAAGACAGTGTGTCTTGAAATCCTGAAATCTGCAAAATTTAGTACTTTGATAAAATATCAAGATCTTCAGGTAACCAAATGTTCAGCTGTATTTTGAACATGAACCCTCTTCTAACGAGTCCTCCTATAATATGGTTTCACTTAGAATATAAGACAGAACATAAATGTCTAACACCCACCTAACTGGAAATCTGCCTCCTTCTTTTGTACTTTTGTTCTTTCTCAATACATTTTTAATACAATTCTGCCCAAACTTGCCCCTCAGAAGCCAGTATTCAAGCAAAGAAATATCACGCTTATTATAGCTTAACAATCACATATGTAAATAAGATTTGGATATTCCAGTAAACTGTAAGCTAGCTCCAGACAGCAAAAAAACAGAAAACATCAGAAAGTCCAAAGTAATCTTGCACTACCTTGATAGAATCATAACATCTAGGAAGCAGGAGGTAAGAGACACACCCTATCATTGGAACTTGCCTGTAGTGTCATACTTAAATACGAGCACCTCACTTGGAAGGGAAAAGAGACAATAGTTGTGTTTCAGTGAAGAACAACCTAGATGGAAAAGGAACTGAAATCAGGCCCTTAGAAATACAGAGGAAGGTTGGTCACAAGGCTTGCATATATGTCAGAGTGGTGGAACTCAGCTAATCAGTAAAATTTACAGGTGAGGAGGCACTTTCTGACACTTACAGGTGACCAGACATGAAGCAAGGCACTGTAATAAGGTCAGTTGGTTATACTTCTAGATGGAAAGCTGTAGAGAAAAGACATAACAAGTGGTTTTCTAGTATCTGCCATAAAAAGTAAGTATTCATTGAAATATCCTGTAAGCAGAGACTGGCAGTCTCCTTGAGTTAAGGAGATTGAGCAGGAACTCCACAAATGTCAGAGGCCAGAGTTCACAGGGTGGATTACACTAGAGGAGGGAGCTGCGCACAGGGCAGAGTACACAGAGGAGGGAGCTGCACACAGGGTGGAGTACACAGAAGCAGGAGCTACACATAGGGCCGAATATATGAGAGGAGAGAGCTGCACATACAGCAGAGTACACAGAGGAGGGAGCTGCACACAGGGCAGAGTACACAGAGGAGGAAGCTGTACACAGAGGAGGAAGCTGCACACACGGCAGAGTACACAGAGGAGAGAGCTGCACACAGAGCGGAGTACACGGGAGGAGAGAGCTGCACACAGAGCAGAGTACATGAGAGGAGAGCTGCACACAGGGCGGAGTACATGAGAGGAGAGCTGCACACAGGGTGGAGTACACAAGAGGAGGGAGACACACACAGGGTGGTGTACACAAAGGAGGCAGCCGCACACAGTGTGGTGTACACAGAGGAGGGAGCTGCACACAGAGCAGAGTACACAGAGAGGAGAGCCGCACACAGGGCGGAGTACACAGAGGAGAGAGCCGCACACAGGGCGGAGTACACAGAGGAGAGAGCCGCACACAGGGCGGAGTACACAGAGGAGAGAGCCGCACACAGGGCGGAGTACACAGAGGAGGGAGCCGCATACAGGGCAGAGGACACAGAGGAGGGAGCTGCACACAGGGCAGAGGACACAGAGGAGGGAGCTGCACACAGGGCCAAGTATATGAGAGGAGAGAGCTGCACACAGGGTGGAATACCTAGAGGAGAGAGCTGCACACAGGGAGAACTCCAAAGATCTGCAGAAGGTTTCTCTTGAATATTCAGCAGAGCACTGATTAGTGCATCATGTTAAAAAAAAAAAAAAAAAAAAAACAACTACCCAAGACCAAGAAAAGAACTACCTGAAAATATTAGAGGGAGCAATCACTAACACTTACACAGGGCCAGGAGTACACAGAGGAGGAAGCTGCACACAGGGCAGAGTACGCAGAGGAGGGAGCCGCACACAGGGTGAAGTACACAAGAGGAGGGAGACACACACAGGGCTGAGTACACAGAGGAGACAGCTGCACACAGGGCAGAGTATATGAGAGGAGAGAGCTGCACACAGGGCAGAGTACACAGAGGAGGGAGCCGCATACAGGGCAGAGTACACAGAGGAGGGAGCCGCACACAGGGCAGAGGACACAGAGGAGGGAGCGGCACACAGGGCAGAGGACACAGAGGAGGGAGCTGCACACAGGGCCGAGTATAATGAGAGGAGAGAGCTGCACACAGGGCGGAGTACCTAGAGGAGAGAGCTGCACACAGGGAGAACTCCAAAGATCTGCAGAAGGTTTCTCTTGAATAGTCAGCAGAGCACTGATTAGTGCATCATGTGAAAAAAAAAAACTACCCAAGACCAGGAAAAGAACAATCTGAAAAAATTAGAGGGAGCAATCACTAAAACTTACACAGGGCCAGGGATACTGCCTATTCCCACCAGCCAGAGTGGAAAAATCATAAGTTACAAGGCATAGGGTAGAGTACTCAGAAGAGTTTTACCTCAGTAGTGAGGAAAGTTAATAGAAGATTAAAAATTTCTGTGTCCATCTAAGTTTTTTGTCCAAACTTCACCCACCAAAGGGCAAGTTTGGACAAAAGTGTATTAAAAAATTATTAAGAAAGAGCAAATTACAAATAAGGGAGGCAGATTTCCAGTTAGGTGAGTGTTAAACATTTATATCCTATCTTATATTTTAAGTGAAACCATATTATGTGAGGACTCATTAGAAGCATAAAAGCAAAACCTGAAAGGATCAAACTATTTCCAAGGAACTTAACCATGGTGCAGAACAAAGCTCAAGAATATGTATAGGAATAGAAAAATAGCCAGCATACAACAAGGTAAAATTAACAATGAGTGGCATCCAATCAAAGATTACCAGGCATACAAAGAAGCAAGAAAATAATATTCATGATGAGGAGAAAAGGCAATCAGTCAAAACTGGCCCAGGATTGACACAAATGATAAAATTAGTAGAAAAGGGGATAAAACAGTTATTGTAACTGCCCCATGTGTTCCAGAAGATAGAGCAAAGACTACACATGTTAAGAAGAGCTGTGAAAGACATTTAAAAGACCTGAATTAAAATTCTAGAAATGAAAACTATAAGTTATGAGATAAAAATAAATATAATGGGTGGAGTTAATAGTAGATCCAACATTGCAGAAGAAAAGTAGTGAACTTGAAGATACAGCAATAAAAACCATGTAAAATTAAACACTGGGAAAAGGGCTCAAAACACCCGGAGTGTTAGTTACTCCGTTTAGTAAAAATTAATATTGTTACTTCATAAACTTCAATACCATAAGAGTTATCAGTTAAATAAATACTCTCTAAAGTGTGATTTAATGAATCAGAACCAATTTAAAAGACAGTCTGATTTGAAATCCTGTAGTGAAATCCTGGCTTGAAATCCTGTAGACTTCAAATGGCCAAATATACATGTAAAAAGAGTTCCTAAGGGAGAGGAGAGGTTGGGGATAACATGGCCAAAATTTTCTAAATTTGATGAAAACATAAATACATAGGTCAAAAAAGCTCAACAAACCTCAAGCACATTAAACATGAACAAAACTACACAAAAGAGCATTATAATGAAATTGTTCAGTACCAGTAATTTAAAAAATCTTAAAAGCAGCCAGAAAAAAAGGGGTCACATTACCTGGGGAGGAAAATAAGGATAACAGCAGATGTCTCATTGGAAACAGTGCCAGCTAAAAGATGATGGTTACACATCTTTAAATTAGTGAGAAAACACTGTCAATCTAAAATTCTTTACTCAACAAACATACTTCACAAAAATGAAGACAAAATAGTTTTTCAGGAATACAAAAGCTATAACTATTATTACCAATAAAATTGTACCACAAGAAACACTAAATGAAGTCTTTCAAGCAAAAGGAAATGAGAACAATTAGAAACATGGATCTACACAAAGGAATAAAGAATACTGGAAGTGATAATTTATGAGTAAATAAAAGACAATTACCCTTATTATTTAAATCTCTTTATACTTGATTGTTAAAACCAAAAATAATAACGCATTGTGTATTTATAATATATGTAGGAGTAAAATGTGTGGAAAGGATAGATCAAAGGGTGAGAGGGGAGACATAGAAGTACACTATTACGAGGTTCCCACAAGATACATAAAGTCAGATAATATCACATGGAAGTAGACTGACAAATTAAAGATGTAAACTACACATTCTACAGCAACACCTAAAACAACAAAACAAGGAGTTATAGCTAAGAAGCCAATAAAAGAGATAAAATAGAATCATAAAAAATATACAATTAATTCAAAATAAGACAGAAAAAGAAGAAATAGGAACAAAAAACAAATGGAACAAATGGAAACAAATAGCAAGATAATAGACTTTAACTACGTCAGTAACCTCATCAATATAAATGAGCACAACACAACAATTAAAAGGCAGATCATCAGGACAGACTTTAAAAAGCAAGGCTGAATTGTGTGCTCTCTAGGAACCCTTTTTAAATAAAAAGACACAAATAGTTTTAATGTAAAATGATGGGAAAAGATATATCATTCTAAGTCCAAGCAAAAGAAAGGCACGGTGGATATATAATATCAAAGTCAACAAGCAAGTTAGCAGGGATGAAGAGGCTCATTTTATACTGATAAAGGGGTTGATTCATTAAGAAGCTGTATCAGTCCTAAATGTTTATGAAGCCAATGATAGAGCTCAAAGTACATAAAGCAAAAATTAACAGATCTGAAAGGAGAAATAAACAGATCAACAGTTGCAGCCAGAGATTTCAACAACTCAATGATGGAAAGAAAAAATAGACAGAAAATTCATAAAGATATATCAGTAGAAGACTCAAACAACACAATGAAGCAAGTTGACTTAATTCACAATGATAGAACACCTCACCCAATAACAGCAGAACACATATTTTTTTTGAGTTGCATGTGAAACATTAACCAAGACAGACTGTACCTGGTGTTATAAAACATGTCCCCCGAAATTGAAAAGAATTCGTGTGTGTGTGTGTGTGTGTGTGTGTGTGTGTGTGTGTGTGTACCTATTCTGCTCTCTGGCCAGAATAGAATTGCATTAAAAATCAATAACAAGGCCGTACACGGTGGCTCACGCCTGTAATCCCAACAGTTTGGGAGGCCGAGGCAGGTGGATCACGAGGTCAGGAGATCGAGACCAGCCTGGCTAACATGGTGAAACCCCGTCTCTACTAAAAATACAAAAAAATTAGCTGGGCATGGTGGCAGGCACCTGTAGTCCCAGCTACTCGGGAGGCTTAGGTAGGAGAATGGCGTGAACCCAGGAGGCGGAGCTTGCAGTGAGCCGAGATTGCAACACTGCACTCCAGCCTGGGCGACAGAGTGAAACTCCGTCTCAAAAAATAAAATAAAATAAAATAAAATAAATAACAAAGATAACTGGCAAATCCTTAAGTCGCTGAAAACTAAATAGCACACTACAGGGAGGTAGGTGAAATAATACCCCACAAAAATATCCACATCCTAATCTCAGGAACCTGTGCATATGTTGCCCTACATGGCAAAAGGGACTTTGCAAATGTGACAGAATGAAGGCTCTTGAGATGGAGTACCCTGGGTCACCTGGGAATGGGCTTTTTCCCCTGTAGCCTCCAGGATGAATGTGGTAGATTCCAGCACCTAGATTTTAGGAGCATTACCACAATAACAAACGTGTGCTGTTGTGAACCACCAAGTTCGTGGTAGGAAACTACAACAAACGGTAAGTTCCCAGGTGGCAGCTTCCTCCCCAGCACACAGCCCAGCACCCTCCCTGTGGGAAACACCCAAGAATCCGTGAACACACACACGACTGGGTGGACAGTTCTCTGGGACAGCTAGAAAATGATAAGTGACAATATCAGGGTCATTTTCTTTTCACTGCACTGAAAAAGATTCACACAGAAAATTAATTAAGAATTTTAATTCCCACTCCCTCCCAATAAACAGCAACATCAAAAAGATCTGAGATGTCAGAACAACTGAGTCAAATCTGAGCCACATCTGAGCTCAGCTCTGGAAGACAAAGGTATGAGGCTGGCACAGGGGAGGTGCGGGGGAGAGGGAGACTCTTCTAGTGCCAAAACGCTTAACGAAGGCCTCGCAGACCCTGGAAACCCACAGTGAGACACATTCCTCTAAGCATGGGGAGACACATTAAGCCAAGTGAAGTCAGCCAGACACAAAAGGAAAAATGCTGCATGATCTGTCTTATATGTGAAATTTTAAAAAATCAAATACATAGAAACAGAGAGAAGAATGTGGTTACCAAAGGTGGCAGGGGGTGGGGAGAAGTGGCTCCCTCCACCCACCGAGGCGAGCACTTCTTTCTGACTCGTAGTCCTTCAAAACATCCTCTCCAGAGGGAACTCACAGCCGCATAAACAGAGTGCAGTCACTTGACCTCTGATGACCTGCTTCATCTTTCTTAAAGGGAATAGTAATATCTATTTCACCGGTGATGGTGGGAGCATAAATGAGGCGACGTGTGGATGTGAGCACCTGTAGAAAGAGGCTCCTGGAAATGTCAGCGGCATCAGAGCTGAGCTGTCATCCTCAGATGCAATACAGCTTCTATGGCAAGCTCCGCCTGGGGCTCTGCATTCTTCCGTATCAGTGACTTGAGTTTCATAGCACACATTGCATCTTTTTAGGGTAAGCCTGTTTGTTATCTTGTCATCCTCTTCGGTTGACTTTTCATACTGCCTCTAGAGCAAATTGTTAAAACTTAAATTAGGAAACAACCCTGCTAAAAACAAAAATCCATCTCCAACGGCTCCCGGATGTCTCCAGGATGAAGCCTGCCCTCTTTTGCCTGGCATTCAAGACCTTTCAAGAATACCCGCTACCTCTATCACTCCACTCCAGACTCAGACAAACTAGAAATCCCAGACAGATGTGCTTGGAGCAGTCAGCCCCATGCCTAGCACCTTGCAAATGTCCATTATTTCTCTAGTGAATTCTTGAATTCAGGGGCCATGGGTACTCGTATCTCCAGCACCTAACCATGCCTGGCACACAGACAGAATTGCGTGCGGATGCAGAATGACGTGTCCTGCAAAAGACATCCACGTCCTGATCCCTGGAACCTGGGAATAGAATATGTTACCTGTGAATAGAATATTGCTTTTTGCTTTTTTTTTTTTTTTTTTTTTTTTTTGAGACAGAGTCTTGCTCCATAGCCCAGGCTGGCGTACAGTGGCATGATCTCTGCTCACTGCAACCTCCGCCTCCTGGGTTCAAGCGATTTTCCTGGCTCAGCTCTTGAGTAGCTGAGATTACAAGTGCCCGCCACCAAGCCCGGCTAATTTTTGTATTTTTTTAGTGGAGACGGGGTTTCACCATGTTGGCCAGGCTGGTCTTGAATGCCTGACCTCAGGTGAACTGCCCACCTTGGACTCCCAAAGTGCTGGGATTACAGGCATGAGCCACTGCGCCCAGCCAGAATGTTACTCTTACCTGGCAAAAGGCATTGAGTTGCGGAAGAATTAAGGTGGCTACTCAGCTGACCTAGAGATGGCAGACCTATCCTGGACCTTCCTGGTTGGCTAACGCAATCACAAGGGTCTTTATAAGTGTGAAGGGAGACAGAAGAAAGAGAGGCAGAGAGATGCAGTGTGAGGAGGACTCAGCCCAACAGTTGTTGGTTTGAAGATGAAGGAAGGGGTCACAGGCTAAGGAAGACAGGGCCTCTCAGAGCTGGAACACACAAGGGAACGGGTGCTCCCTGGAGCCTCCAGAAGGAACACAGCCCTCCTGACCCCTTGCTTTTAGCCCGGTGAGACCCATTTCAGATCTCTGACCTCAGGAACTGGCAGATAATAAATTGTTGCTTTAAGCCTGTACATTTGTGAAGATTTGTTTCAGCAGTGAGAGGAAACTTGTACACGCAGCTCACTCGGTGGATGAGAAATGAGTGGATAAAGCTCCTGCTGCCCTCACACTTGTGGCTTCCGTATTACACATTATTCGTTTTTGCTTCCCAACTCCCATGCCTTTTCTTCTGGTGGCAGCACCTAGATTTCCTCTGGAGAGCCACCTGCCTTCTTCTCTAATCCAGGGGGCCCAGGGGAGGCTCACATGAGCCCGAGGGGCAGGCCCCAGGTCTGGTTTGTCCAAACAGAACACACGTTCCTCTGGCCAGGGATGGGTTCAGAAATGGAGACATTATCAGAACCAGCCCAGCAACAGCCAGCCATGGCACTTTCGCTGCAACTCTTGGAAAAGTCGAGGTCGCAGGTCTTTGTCTGTGGCAGGAAAGTGAAGGAGGAGGTGCTGAGCTGTCGAGTGAAGATGAGATTACAGATGACATGAAGACACAGGGACGGATGCTTAACTGTGCCACTTGAACTCCTAGATCCAGCCACGCCAGGGACACAGGCGAGCATGTTTCTTTGGAGCTTAAGTTATTTTGTTAGGTTTCTGTCATTGCAATTTTTTTAAATGTAGTCTCACACCTCTAGAACCTTTGCTCAAGCCACTCTTTAACCTAGACAGTGTCCTCCCCACCCTCTAGAACTCAGCTAAACTCCTGCTGCACCTGAAAAGCCTTCCCCAAACCCAGATGATGCTCGCCTCCCTCCCAACACTCCCAGGCGGTTCTGCAGTAACCAGGAAGGCTCTTGCCCATCCTCACATGATGTTAAATCCTTGGTCCATGCCTTGTTTGTCTTTACAACCCCCGTCCCTGCTGCCGGAAGCTGGCCTTGGACTTACAGGGAGGCGCCTGTCTGCTAAATGGAATTCTTTGTTGCAAGGAAACAGTCATGCACACATCACTACCCATCTCACTGCCTGCCAGCTCCTGAGGAGTTGGCAAAGACCGGATGGCAGTTTCTGCCGTGAGCTGCTATTTCCCATGCAGGGAAGTGAGTGACACTGAGAACGAGAGCCTTCAGCACCATGGGGTCGGCGAGAACAGCATTCTATCATGCTCCACCAACCTTTGGAAATTGAAATTCTGATTCTTGAGGCACTACATAAAAGCTTACCTTGACACAAAACTAATTACGTGTGCCTCAAACAATTATGCAAAACAGGTAGAGTGCTTTCCACATAAAACAATAGGTATAGAGGAAATGGCACTGCAGATACTCTTGTAAACATGGTGAAGGCACCACCCTGCTTAGGAGAAATCTACAAAGGCTTTGTGAAAGTGTGCCACTGAGATTCAAATGGGAACTGGCCATTCGCCATCGTCGTAGAACACAGTGGGCCTCATGCATCCCACAAACACGTACTGAGTCGAGGCCACCATATTTTCACATTCATGAAACATAACGGGTCTCATAGCAGCCTCTATACCTGATTTAAGTGATAAAAATAGGACATTACTCTTTCCACATAGATCAAACGGGTGCCTCAAACTTAAGGTGCCCAATCAGAACCCCAGAACTCCTGGCTGCTTTTCTTTTCTTTTCTTTTTTGAGGTGGAGTTTCGCTCTTGTTGCCCAGGCTAGAGTGCAATGGCGCAATCTCGGCTCACAGCAACCTCTGCCTCCCGGGTTCAAGCGATTCTTCTGCCTCAGCCTCCCGAGTAGCTGGGATGACAGGCAAGTGCCACTACGCCTGGCTAATTTTGTATTTTTAGTAGAGACGGGGTTTCTCCATTTTGGTCAGGGTGATCTCAAATTCCCAACCTCAGGTGATCCGCCTGCCTCGGCCTCCGAAAGTTCTGGGATTACAGGCGTGAGCAACCAGATGTGTACGTCGTTTCCCTACTCTGAGCTCCCAGTTCCTCAAGTGGAAGGAGGGTGTCAGAGGGGCTGAGATAACCGACATCAAGCATCAGCCTCCATAAATGTTGGATGTGCCATCATCTCTCTTCTGTCTCCTCAGTGTGACCACAGCAGACTGTTAGCAGGTCATTTCACAATTTTTATTTTAAAGCCTTCAATAAATCAGCATTTTCCAAACTGCATATAGAGATCGTTACAGACGACACAGAGTTGAATGAAATCCATGGTGTTGACAGACGGAGGGTCCTAACATGTGCAGGACAATGGGATGACCAACCCTTTGCTCTAACGGGATCCTTGGTGAGGAAACCAAGGTCCCCTTCTGTGATATCACACTCCAGACACCACACTTCGGAGCAAAACACTTTCTGCATTTAACGAACAATCTAGCTGCAAGGTTAAGAAGCCATTAGCCATGGCCAGAGTGATCAGAGTTGCCTTTTTGGAAAATTGTGGGACTTCAGCAAAGCCTTTAATGTGACAAGAGAGTCAAGGGGGCTGGGAGGCCTCCCATAGACTCTAAGGCTTGCACATTTGCTCACACTGTCTGCTCCCATCCCACATGCCTATACTGCCAAAATGCTACACAGAAAGTAGCTGACATGCACGGTTTAAGGTGACACCACTCTCAAGTCCTAAACCTCACCCCCACCCCAACCAACTATGAACTCTTGGATTAATTTCTTGTTTTGTTGGGGTTTTTTGTTTTGGTTTTTTGTTTGTTTGTTTGTTTTGTTTGTTTTTGGAGACAGGGTAGTCACTCTGTCATTCAGGTTGGAGTGCAGTGGTGTGATCAAGGCACAGTGCAGCCTCCACCTCCCAGGCTCTAGCAATCCTCCCACCTCAGACCCCCAAGTAGTTGGGACCAGAGGCACGTGCCACCAAGCCCAACTAATTTTTGTATTTTTTGTAGAGAGGGGGTTTCCATGTTGCCCAGGCTGGTCTTGAATTCCTGGGCCTAAGCAATCTGCCTGCCTTGGCCTCGCAAAGTGCTAGGATTAATCCAAGAGGCCTTGAGTCACCACACCTGGCCTCTTGGATTAATTTTATAACCTCCTAGAGCCAGCGGTCTTCTCTTGCAAAGGTGACAACAGTGCCTGCTTTTGCAGATTTGCTATGAAGATGAAAAGAGATCCTGCACATAGAGTGCCTAGCACAGCACTAGACACACATCTTGTTACCAGGAGCCCTTGCCGCATAATGACCTCCTTTCATGGGCCTCCCCTAAGCATTTGGCCACAGCCCTCACAGCCCCATCACCATTGGGCCCGAGTAGTTATACATTGCTGTGTGCCCTCATCTCAGGGTGAGTCCAAGGGATCTGGCAGGAGCCATGGAGAGGCCTGGGAGGTATTCACAGAGGAGCCCAGGACTTCACGAGAGCCCCCACCCACTCCTGCACATTGGATGGAGTCAGTGATGATTATGATAATGATGATGATAAAATATCAGCTAAAATTTCCAGGGGACTTACTCCATGCATGTTCCATTGTAGATATGATTTCATTTAATCTTCAGACCCTCTGAGAGTAGCGCTCTTACTCCTCCCATTTGAAGATGATAAAACTGATGCCTATGGTTAATAACTTGTCAAATGTTATGGACAGATGTCTTGCAATTCTTGCCATAAAATGTTCCATAATATTCCTTTTAGGTTGCTAAAAGTCTGTAAAATCTGTAATGATGCCCCCGTTCTCATTCCTAATATTGATCATTTGTGTCCTCTTTCCTTCTTTTGAATCAGTCCAGCTAGAGTTTGGTCAAATTTATTCATTTTTTCAAAGACTGAGCTTTTTTTATTGTACTGATTTTTCTCTATTTTTCTGTTTTTAATTTTGTTAATTTCTGCTCTTGTCTTTATTATTTCCTTCTTTCTGGTTGTTTCGGAATTGATTGGCTCTTCTTTTCCTAATTGCTTAAGAAAAAAACTATATTCCTGATTTGAAATCTTTCTTGATTTAAAAAAAAATTAATGCTATAAACTTTTCTCAAAGTGTTCCTTCAGTTGTATCCCACAAGTTTTATGTCTCGTGTTTTCATTTTCATTCAGTGGAAAATAATTTATCGTGCTCTGTGCCTTCCTCTTTGACTTCTAGGTTATTTAGAAGGTTGCCTTTTGGTTTCCAAATTTGGGTGAATTTTCCAAATATCTTCTGTTATAGATTTCTAATGGAATGTCTTTGTGGTCAGAGAATATAGTTTATATCATTTAAATTCTTTTAAATATGATGAGGTACTGAAGTTTATTTCATGGCCAAGAATACAGTTTATCCTGGCAAATGTTCTATGTGTACTTGGGGAAAAAATGTGTATTCTGCTCTTGTTGGATGGATTGTTCAATAAATGTCAATTAAATCAAGCTGATAGTGCTATTCTGGTCTTCTATACATTTACTGATTTTCTATTTACTCATTCCATTGATTACAGAGAGAAGAGTATTATAGTCTCCAACATAATTGTGGACTTGTCTATTTTCCTTTCAGTTCCAATCAGTTTTCACTTCACATATTTTTTTAGCTCTTTAATTAGCTGCATACACAGTCAGGATTATATCTCTTGATCAGTTGACCTCTCTTCTTTATGTAAAACCCCTCTTTATCCCTGGCAACATTCTTTGTTCTGAAGTCTATTCTGACTTCTATAAACACGGCCACTCAAACTCACTCTAAATTGGTGTTTGTGTGGTACATCATCTTCCATCTTTATACTTTTACCCTATGTTTTCATCTTCAAAGTGGATTTTTTTTTGTCATAGTTTATTGCTGTGTCTTGCTTCTTTATCCAATTTGATAATCGCTGCTTTTAAATTGTTTTAAAATATTTAGAATGCTTAGGACTCTTGCATTTAACACAATTATTAATATTATTTATTTAAATCCACCATTTTGCTAGTTATTTTCTTTTTTTCCCACCTATTTTTGGTTCTGTCTTCCCTCTTCTTCTGACTATTTGGGGGAAGTTTTGGGTGTTCTTTGTTATTTCATTTTTGTCTCCACTACTGGCTTATTAGTTATGCTTCTTGTAAACTGCATTAAAGATTGCCTTGCTTTAAGAAGATTCAATAAATAGGAATCTAGATTTGCCAAAAGAGAAGTGGAAAGTTTGGGAAATGGATCTGCTAGGTGTTGCGCTCTAATCACCTTTAGCAACGCATTTGACAGGGTCCAATTTACACATAGAATTGACAGCCAGCTTTTCAGCATGATGGCTGCACATCCACACCAGTGAAGGGGCAGAGATAGAGCAAGGTTCCAGGGCTGGCCAAAGCCTAAGGAGTCAGGATCCCGCTCATGGCTGTCCTCACCAGCCCCGCTGCAGAGACTTCCCCACACTGCTGGCTGAGCTGAATCCAGGAGGAATAGCCTCAACTTGAGGGGTCTATTTTCTCCCTCCCTCTGCTGCTACTTTTCCTGAGAGTCCTGTGACCACACAGGGAAACACCTAATTGACTCCATGTTCCCCTAAAAGCACCAGGACATCCATCATTGCCCTCCTGAGGAAAAACAATGGGTTCTGCTTCATTACACACCAGAATCTTTAAGGATGAATCTCGACAGTTCTATCCATTTCCAAATGTCAGTTAGCCGAGCTCAGAGTTGCACAATAACATTTGCATTGTCTGACAAGCTGAGCACTCAAAAGGTGAATAAAATTCTCAAAGACAAGGAAAAAGATCGTTTTCTAACTTCCAATTAATTAGCAAAGGCAGGTTCTTTCTCCTTTGTTGCTAGGATCACTGAGCAGCCATGAAACTGTACAGAAGCAGTTAAAAATTAGCACCTTGACTTTAACAATGGGGGGTGCCACGGTTTGGATGTGTCCTCAAAAAAGCCTGTGCTGGAAACTTATGCCCCAGTGCCGTAGCATTGCACAGTGAGGCCAGGCAAGAAGCGTTTAGGTCACAAGGGCTCCACTCTCGGGAACAGACTAATCCCAGTTATAAAAGGGCTTGAGGCTGCAAGTTTGATCTCTCTCTCTCTCTCTCTCTCTGCCTCCCTGCCTCTCCGTCCCTCTCTGTCTCTCTCTCTGCCTCTCTCTCTCTGTCTCTCTCTCTCTCTCTGCCTCCCTGCCTGTCTGTCTCTCTCTCTGCCTCTCTACCTCTCTGTCTCTCTCTGCCTCTCCGTCCCTCTCTGTCTCTCTCTCTGCCTCTCTCTCTCTGTCTCTCTCTGTCTCTCTCTCTGCCTCTCTCTCTCTCTCTCTCTCTGCCCTGCCTGTCTCTCTCTCTGCCTCTCTGTCTCTCTCTGCCTCTCTGTCCCTCTCTGTCTCTCTCTCTGCCTCTCTGTCTCTCTCTCTGTCTCACATGATCTTTTGCCCTTCTGCCTCTCATCATGGGATAAAGCAGCAAGAAGACCCTCACCAGATACAGGCCCCTCCACCTTGGACTTCCTCACCTGCAGACTATAAGAAATAATAGCCTGTTCTTTACAAATCACCCCATCTTGGGCGTTCTGTTACAGCAGCAAAAAACAGACTAGGACAGAGTGTATGGAGCATAAATAATCCACTGGAACAAAGTCTCATTAAGGAGACAATCCATCACTCAGAAAATCTCAACAAATGACAAGACTTGTCCTCCAATGTTCCCTTTTTAACTAAACACTATTCTTCTGCCCAATATTCTGATAAAACTCCAGTCCCAAATCTCTCAGCAATGATCTCATCACACACATCTCTGAATCCAGCCCTCCACAGCCTTCTTACATGTTCTTCCAAGTTGGCTGGACTAAGAAAGTCCTCTTCCTGTTCCTTGGGCCTTAGCAGAAGCCTTGAAACAAGTCAGACTATTGCGCTCATAAATTAAAGTGAGAGCCCACGTTCATAACAGCTATTAGGGTTGGTCCACATGACCAGGCACTGATCCTGTGACAGACTCCGGGCCATTCAGGTGCTCTCTCTGAAATTTCACTTGAGGGCACAGCACCTGCTCTCCCAGCTACAGGACCTGAGACCCTGCTGCCTGGATTCTTAGAGCTTCCAGTCCTTCCCAAGCTTCATTTTCTGTCTCTATTTTGTCAGCCATATTGTTCTTCCAATAAGTTCTCCTCTTGCTTGCATTCAACCTTAGTTCCTTTTTTTTACATATATATAAAACAGCAGTTGTTGCCTGAAAAGAGGCGGCAGGTAACAGACCTTCAGGGGATGAGGAACACTTGAACTTGGCACCTGGCTGCGCTGGCAAGAGAACAAGGAAGCTCATTCCTGCTCTGGGCTGGCCATGTGGCAGCCTGTGGTGCCAGATACCAGAATTGCTAATCAAGTTATCTTCAGTGCTCCCCTGAGGCCAAGTGCTCACTGGGGACAGGTGCCTGGCTTTGGAGACAGACAGCTGCTATGAAGGGAATATACGATGTTGGAAAGAGGGCTAGCTGCTTCTGGGAGCACTGGCCAGCTTGAAGCAAGATCAGCTAATATCCCCCAGTGCTCACCTGAAGGAATGAGCTGAGACCCAGAGCCCTCCCATGACCTGCTGAGAGAATCTCTTATCTCCACTATCCACAGGGCTGAGATCAGCCAAAATTAAATTCAGAGCTTGTTCCGGTTGCTGAATCCTAACAGCTTTTAAGCTCACTATGTCACCAGGTTGGAAAAAAAACAGGACACTGACAATTGCAAAGAGGAATTTTGGAAAACCTGGGGGACCTGAACCTCTCCCACCACACTCCAAATTTGGGTCTTAACTTCAGTTTACATTGGGCTTCTTTGTTTGCTAGCTACATAAATCAACCTGGAAAACTCAAGCACTCAGGGAATTCATGGGAAGGATATGAACAAAGTTCATAGACCCAAACAAAAGGTCAAGGAGCCACGAATGACCACCATGACCAGAGAGACCTGGGGAATTGCAAAGCCGGCACAACTGTCTCCACAGGGTGAAGCATCTCCAGCCACTTTCAACTTTTTGTCATTTTGCTCAGGATTCAAAGTCTACAGAGGAAATGGTGTCTGATGGTTGTGCCTGGGTGGCATGCCTTTCCCTGGGAGAGGAAAGCTCGGGCACCTTCCCCAGGTCCCATCAGAGTCTGTCACTGGAGATAATCAGATGACATCCCCAGAGGAAAGTAGAGTGGACATCACACAAGGGACAAGCAATCGAACATCCCCACCCTAACGGAGAACCTGGGCCTGGGGTCAAGACCACTCTGCAGAATGAGGCTGCTCCCAGCTGCAGAGCTCTGGCCACATCGCACCAGTTTTGCCTTCTAGAGTAAAAAGGACAAGTTCGCACGGTAAGGGTGCTGAACAAAGCCCAAGGCCATGATCAGAATTAAATTGAAAAGGAAAAGTAGTTCCTTAATTTGCCAGTTGTTCTGGCTGCTGCTACACACAAAGCCACTCGCGGGCCAGAAGTATGAGCTACACAGTTGGTGTCAAATCACTCCAGGGTGGCCGGCAAGGCAGTGAGTCCCACAGGTCAAGGCTGGGTCGCACTTGAGGTGATTGTACACGGAGCCCAAAGGGAGGCTGCAACATGGTTCCCCGGGACTGAGGGAGTTCCTGGAGCCGATGACTTTCAGTATTAAAACCAGGATAGGCTCTCGGTATGCAGAACCGTCCATTCTAAAATCAGGAAAGTTCTGGGCAAATGTGGGGCCACATTACCTGTTCACTCTAACCCAAGGGCACAGCTAAGACTTCAGTGTCTAACTTCAGCATTATCACGGCTCCTCTGTAGCCCAGGGTTCCCAGGAAGCCCCTGCTGACCCATTCCCTGTGCTCTGGAACAGACTTGGCCTTGGAAAACTACAGGAATCAAAATGTAATTTAAGACATTTAATGTACAAGGCATTAAAAGACCAGCAAATTCCTTGAAATTCCTAAGCTCACACCATACCTTTATAGGTAGAATCTGACATGGTGCCATGGGGCTGCTAGCATGTTATCCTGGTTTTCTACTAACAAAGTTTGTCTGCTTTCCAGGTCACTCAGTACCTGGAAGGCAGGCATTGGGCAGCCGTACACTTAGAACCCCCCAAGTACTGGGCAAATGCCTGTTATTTACCATTCAGCAGAATAGCAGGGATTCATTTTACACTCCAAAAAATGATAATAATAATAATTACAGTTTCATCAACATTAGCATTTAGGTATGAAATATTATGGCACCAATGTCTAATTAACATAGTAATTAGACATGTTAATATATTTCCTTCTTCATTTCAAATCCATAATCTACACTAATTGCTTTTAATGTACTCATTTTGGATGGATGCTGATATTTGAGAGTGAACATTACAACTTAACCCTTTAACCAAAAACCAATGGCAGCAAAACTGTCCCTAATGCAATTATACTTCTTGTCTATGTTGTTGCCAGCCAGCGGTACCAAGGAGACAAAGGTGTATTCATTTGCAAATTACCTGATGAAAACTGGGTGATTAGGACTAGGAATTAACATTTCTCTCCCACACTGTAGCTTCACAGCTACCCCAGAGAGAGCAGTGGGCAAAGCTCCATCAATACTGAGAAAAGCGACTCAGGATGCCAGGTATGGGCGTCATTCTGACATGGAGGTGTTCTTCCCTGTGTCAACAGCAAACAAAGGGGCCGAAGCCCAGAATCTTCCTGATTGGTTTCATGAACCTGGGACTTGGGGCAGCTGTTTAGTTAATGGGATGGACTCTCTCCAATCCAGGTCCCACACAATGAGACAGAGCAGGGACCCCTCTTAGGGGCCTATTGGCCCCTCCAAGCATGACAATAAAGAAAAATCTTGAGTTCCTTCAAGGAAATTCCAGGTACTTAGCTAGCCCTGAGAAGTAAATGAGCAGCATGATGTGCAAGAAGATAATAGTAGCTTAAAACAATATCCAAGGAAGTTAGAGCCATATAATGCATGGTTCTCTTTAGAAACTAAAGATAACACACAGGTCCCTGAGTTGTTTTCCAGAAACCCGGACCCATACCAAATTAAAAATGCTACAGGCATGTGGACCTTGGATAAGGAAGAACTGGGGACTGAACTCTGATCGCAGTTCTTTGTTCTTAATTTCTCCCTAAGGGGCCTGGAGACAGTCATGCCCACAGCCCAGACCTTAATGTTCTTTTCTGCTGACCCCAAGTTTTTAGACAAAGCTTTGCTTCCTTAACCAATTGCAAATCAGAGAATCTTTGAATCCACCTATGACCTGTAAGACCCCACTTTAAGATATCCCACCTTGGGCAGATTGCTTGAGTCAGGAGTTCAAGACCAGCCTGGACAACAGGGTGAGACCCCTTCACTACAAAAAATGCAAAAAAATTAGTCAGGCATAATGGTACATTCCTGTAGTCCCAGCTACTCAGGAGGCTGACATGGGAGGATCCCTTGAACCCAGGAGGTAGAGGTTGCAGTGAGCTGAGATTGCACCACTGCACTCCCACCTGGACAACAGAGCCAGACTCTGCCAAAAAAAAAATATATATATATATATATATATATACACACACACACACAAACATACATATATATATATACATATATATATATATGTATATATATATATATATCTCACCTTTTTGGGCCAAACCAATGTATAATCTCCATGTATTGATTTACAATTTTGCCCTTAATGTCTGTTTTCCTTACATTTACCTCTGCCTTTAAAAACTCTTCCTTGTAAGCCATCAGGGAGTTGGGTCTTAAGTGTGAGCTGCCTGATTCTCCTTGCTTGGTGCCTGCAAATAAAAGCCCTGCTTTCTCTCACCACAAACCTTGGTGTGGATCTTTGGCTTTCCTGTGCCAGGTGAGCAGATCCAGGTTTGGTCTGGTAAGAAGAACATTCCTTGTCACAGCAGAGGCTCAGACTCAGCATCTGCAGACCCCCAGGCCCTGCTGCTCAGCCACTGCATACCTGCACCCATCCTCACTGCTCCCCATCTTTTCCACTGCCCCTGCCATGGCCAATCTTGGTGTCTCAGGGCCCCTCGCCTGCTCAGTGCACAGTGAAAGGAAGGCCACTGCAGACCAGGACACAGGGCAGCCAAGGGAGGCTTCCATCTCCTTCAACCTGAACAGCCTCAGTGGAAACACGTCTGGAAAGAGTCATTGTCCTGCACCAAGGTATGCGGCCTCCATGACCTCCATGATCAGCTGAACTGTTTGTGTGAATAATGTCGGCCTGACCACCTCTGTGAGCTGATCCTGCCCACAGCACAGGGATGAAGGGCCCAGCAGAGGAGAAAGCATTGTCTAGGGAAGTCCTGGGCTCCAAACCTGGCCGCTGACCACTGCCTCTGGGCTAGTTCCTGTCCCTCCCTGAGGCTTGATTTACTCATCTGAAAAGGAGGAGTGTGGAACAAAAGCCCTCTAATATCCCTTCCAATTCCAGCATTGGATCAAATGTCAACTAACCTGTGCATTCTTCCCTGCAGCCCAGGGCCAGTGGCACCAGGTGACGTTACCCCTCCCTCAGTAAGCTTTGAGCACACGCCTTTAACAAAAAAACCAAGCTGTGTAAAATATTTTATAGAGGTTTATTCTAAGACAATGAGTGACCATGGTCCAGGGAATGCAGCCTCAAGAGGCCCTGAGAAAGTGCACCCAGGCAGTCAGATTACATATTTTGTAATTTTAGGTTTTATACATTTTAGGGAGGCAGAAGTTTCAGGCAAAGACCTAAATCAATATGATACAGACAGGAGACAGGGAAATACTGGGTAGAAGAGGGCGGCTCCCTAGCGAAGGCCCCGCCATCAAGGCTGAAGACCCGCAGCCCTAAGTGAAGACAGGCATTACTGTTTCACACCCAAAAAGTTGTCTTTTGGCCTACCACAGCCCCCCATTCTGCACCCATATAAACCCAAGACCTTAGTGGTCACACGCACAAGCGGCTGAAGGTCAGAACCAGCAGACCAGCGACAATAGAACAACACAACAGAGAAAGAGAGAAGAGGAGGGGCATCTGGATGCCAAGGGGAATTCAGCCGGGGGCAGTCAGAGAAGAGTCCAGCCACGGGGTGGCCTGACTCCAGGGAAAGACCACCTTCCCACTCCATCCCCACCTTCCCACCCCATCCATCTAGCTGAGAGCCAACTCCACCACTCAATAAAATCTTGCACTCATCCTTCAAGCCCACGTGTGATCCGATTCTTCTCATACACTGGGCAAGGACTCAGGATACAGAAGGCTGTGACACTGGCCCCCTGCCCTCACGATAAGGCACAGAGTCTATTGAGCTGATTAACACAAGCGTCCTGCAGAGGACGAAGCTGAAAGAGCACACTGTAACACATGCCCACTTGGGCTTTGGGAGTCACAGACACCCACCCCTAAATGAGGCTATGGGGCTGGAGCCCAAAAGTGCTCCCCACGGCCTCTGCACCTGCCCATCTACATGCTCCCCCTATGGGTTTGAGCAGCAGGGGCCACCAAAGGAGCAAGCCCACCCCTGTTGCACATCCTGCAAGGTGGATAAAGGAACTCTCCTGTTTCAAATACATGGAAAGTATACATTGGTTCAGTCCAGAAAGGTGGGATATCTTGAAGTGGAGGCCTACCAGTTATAGGTGGATTCAGAGATTCTTTATCTGCAACTGGTTGTATTAGTTCGTTTTCATGCTGCTGATAAAGACATACCTGAAACTGGGAACAAAAAGAGGTTTAATTGGACTTACAGTTCCACATGGCTAGGGAGGCCTCAGAATCATTGTGGGAGGCAAAAGACACTTCTTTTCTTTTCTTCTTTTTTTTTTTTTTTTTGAGATAGAGTCTCACTCTGTCACACAGGCTGGAGTGCAGTGGCGTAATCTCGGCTCACTGCAACCTCCGCCTCCCGGGTTCAAGTGATTCTTCTGCCTCAGCCTCTGGAGTAGCTGGGACTACAGGTGCCTGTCACCACGCCCAGCTAATTTTTGTATTTTTAGTAGAGATGGGGTTTTACCATGTTGGCTAGGATGGTCTCGATCTCTTGACCTCATGATCTACCCACCTCAGGCTCCTAAAGTGCTGGGATTACAGGCGTGAGCCACCATGCCCGGCCTTGAAACACATTTCTTACATGGCAGCAGCAAAAGAAAAATTAGGAAGAAGCAAAAGCAGAAACCCCTGATAAACCCATCAGATCTTGTGAGACTTATTCACTATCACAAGTATAGCACGGGAAAAACCGGCCCCCATGATTCAATTACCTCCCCTTGGGTCCCTCCCACAACACGTAGGAATTCTGGGAGATACAATTCAAGTTGAGATTTGGGTGGGGGCACAGCCAAACCATATCACTGGTTAAAGAAGTAAAGCTTTGTCTAAAAATTTGGAGTCTGCAGAAAGGATTGTTTTAAGTTAAGATAAGGAATTCTCTGTAAAAAGTAAAGTAGAGGTTCCTCTTCAAAGACAGTCCTCCCCATCTAATTAGGAATAAATAGTAACTTCTCTTAGAAGCAAAATTTATTCAAAGACCCGTGCAAACATTCTTAAATATCTGCTAGCCGTGATAAAGAAATCAATGTACTTTATGTTCTTAGCTCCCACAATTTAGCCTAAATATTTGCCCTGGCATGCTTACACTGGTCCAAGCAAGCATTAGGTCATAGCCTGTTCCTCTTCCTTATTTGAAGGCGTTTTTACCTTTCTCAGCATTCCACAAGTTACTTCCTCCTTCCTTGTTCTCCTCTGCCTTTGCCTCTTTTTAGAAGTTCTAAGTTGCTAGCCAATTGGGACAAATACAGAATGTGAGTTCCCATTCCAGCCAATGGAAACCAGACACAGCAGTAGGGTGGACGTGTCAGGTTATAAATGACCCTGTCTCCTTTGTTCGGTGTACTCTCATGGCAAAACTGCTGGCGAGTGTACTCTTTCTGCAGGAAGTAAAAATTGCCTTGCTGAGTACATTAAATTTATGTTCAAGTGCTATTTCTTTACAGCACTGGGGAACAACCATTTCAAACATCTCTTAACCAAAACACTGCATCAGAGTGACCCACAGGGGTGTGTGACTTAACCCCTGCCTGGCACAGCCTTGGATCTTGTTAGTAATTTGGTGTCTTATTGTCATGAAGTGTGTGTTTTGTCAGCCTTATAATGTCTATTTTAACATTAATGTTGGCCCATTGTGGCTAGACTCCAAAAGGGAGGGAGTATAATAAGGCTTTTCCGACCTCCCTTCCCCTCATGGCCAAGAACTCAGATTTTCAGGTTTCTCTGAGGTCCCCTTGGCCAAGAGTGGGGGTCTGTTCAGTTGGTTGGGAGGCCCACATTTTTATGATGCCCATAAAGAGATGTGCCTTAATTGACCCATGCTGGCAAGTGTTTCCTGCATTCCAAGAGCAGAGCCTGTGCCGCATTCCCTCTGTATCCAAGGGCTGCACAGCACAGACTGGCTAGGAGGAGGCAGCCATCATCGGCCTCATGGTGGAGAGGAGATCCACTGGCGGTTTCCGCTGATTCTCCAAGGCTCCCACACCATTGGATGTTTTATTAGTCTTAAACACCAAACGCTATGCTAATGAAACATCAGCATTCCAAATCCAACCTCTGATGTTAGGAAGATGCATTTCATTTTTCAATTAAAACCTGATTTCCAGTGTTCAGCCCCGTGCTGCATTAGCATCACCTCTTTAATTAATCTGGCATCTCTCAGCCAGAAGTTACTAAATTGCCCAAGCAGAGATGGGAAAACTAAAGGGAAGCCTGCTCCCAGCCCAAGGTGAGCAGGTCTCTCGAGCCTGGAAGATATTTAGTTATTTGAATAAGAAACCATTTATCTGACAACACTTAGCTTAAACAGCAATTAGTCAAGAAGGGAAGACAAAGCCATTTAGAAGGGGCTGGTTGGCAGGCCCCAGGCCAAGCGCAGGGGAAGATCTTCAGAAACCAGCTACTTTGCACTTAAGCAGGAAGCTTTAATTAGTTCCTGGGGGAACCCGACCTCCCCTGTTTGCATTTCAGGAAGCTTTTATAAAAGCTTCTTATTTGCTCTCCTAGGGGTTTTGTTTTTGCTTTTGTTTTCATTCCTTTTGTTCTTTAGAACAACAGTTCTTCAAGGCCTAAGTCAAAGGAGACTTCTCTGGCTCCCTGCAAGCCAGGACCTGAGGCCCTCAGTGGTGGGCCTGGGCTTCAACTGGAGCATCTTGGCTTCACCCCCTGTCTCCCCGGTCCTGGAGAGATCTGGACAGGAGCCTAAGATGACCGCAGACCAAAGAGCCTCCATCTAGAACAGGGCCCTCGTAGCTGCACCCCACACCCTACCACTCCTCCAAATGGAAGGCCATGCTGTTACCCAGTCTCAACTTGTTTAAAAAAAAATAAAGCTTTGTCTCAGCAAGGCAGCCAGATCACCCCTTATGAGGAAACTAGAGTGCCCCAAGCAGTGCAAGTCTGTAAGGAGTCCTCAGGCTCTCCCTTGAAAGGAGCCTGCCGTGGCTAGGGGTATCCATGGCTGGCTCGCTGATTAGGACTCAATCGTTTGGTTCAGGGTTTACACTGTTACAGAGGAAAGCCAGGGGCTGACCTTGTGTGGGGGGATCTTGAGTGGGACCCAAGGACACTCACCCTGTCACTCTCAGGGGGCTCAAGGTGGCACCACTGCCCCAGAGACACCTCTCTGGGAAAGCCAGAAAAAATGTGCTCAGTCCAGGCCACCAGGGTGGCATCTGCTGAGCCCTCCTAAATGCAGGGCAGCTCCCCGCCATGGAACAAGGCGTTATTGATGATGGGTATCCGAGTTACCAATGGCAGATCCATACAGGTCTGCAGCAACAATTCTTGTCCTCAGAAGAAAGAATTCCACTGAGGGGCATAAGGCAGAAGAAGAGACCAAGGCAAACTTTAGAGCAGGAGTGAACATTTGTTGAAAAGCTTTAGGGCAGGAAAGAAAAGAAAGTAAAATATACTTGGAAGAGGGCCAGGCAGTCATCTTGGAGGACAAGTGCCCTGTTTGACCCTGGACTTTGGGTTTTCTATGTTGGCCTACTTCTGGCATCTTGTGTCCTTTTTCCCTTGATTCGTCCCTTGGGGTGAGCTGTCTACCTGCGCAGTGGCCTGCTAGCACTTGGGAGGGGAGCATGCGCGGTGTTTACTGGAATTGTGAGCATGCTCACCTGAGGCCTTCTTCCCTTTACTGGTGGAATGTTGCTGGCTCTGACCCGCAGACCCTGGCTGAACAACGGATGAAAAAATGTGCTCGGACACAGATATGCAGTGAAAGAGCGGGCTAGGGGACTGGGCTGCTCATAGAACGAGTTGTAGCAGCCACAGCCCTGACAAGCCAGTGCTGCGGGCATTTATTCAGTGCAGATTTAATGACAAAGGCTTTGAGTCAGCACACTGGTGGGTAATTAACATGGTCACCACCACCCCCACCCCCTGGAGAGGACAGTCCTGCGTGGATGATTAAAGGCCAGGTTCTGAGGCCTAAGTAAACTAACTTATCTAGATCATTTTCTTTACATCCCCTTGTTACCTAACCGTTGCTTTCAGGCTCCAGATAAGAGAATCTGGCTGCCTTCACCAAATTATCTTTCAAAGCTTTCGCAAAACCTCCTGGCCTTCCAAGAAGGTTCGCATCTTTTTTCTATAATTTCTCTCACCACCCTGGCCAGTCTCCTACAGAATATCCTCAGAAGGTCATATGCCAGTTAAACTCTGCCATTTTGCCTCTCAATGTGCATGCTTGAGCTCACTCACCCAACTCCTGAGATCTTACTGGGAAGCTGCTGATCACCTGTTTCAGGCGTTTCTATCTTTTGGGAGACTGCCTTTCCCTGGCACTGGCTGTGACCTATTACTGTTTTAGAGAGACAGTTAACAACCACCTAACCATCACCTGATGGTCACCTGACATTCCTGGTTGAGGGGCCCTCTCCTTCCCTGCTCATGTCTGCCTGACTACCTACTGTAACAAAGGGTGAACCAATGTCCTTGGAGACCTGAGTGCACCCAGCATCGGCACCAGCATCAGCAAGCTTTGGACACCATGGGAGTGGAGAGGAATGGGAACCTGTCACTCCTGCTTCCGCTGGCCCAGTGGTTTTCCACCTGGCTCCACATTAGAATCACCTGGGGAGCTCTTCAGACTCCAGATGTGGGGTCCCTCCTCAGAGGTTCTGATCTATTTGGTCCACTATACCAGGCTGCAAAGTTCAGCAAAGACCCTGTGCCCACCCCAGGTGCCCAGGACCACAGCAATGCTGAGAACAGAGCAAGCCCACAGAATCCCTTCACACCTACAGAGAGGAGAGCAGATCCTATTGATTTGCTCCCACAACAACATATGACATGAGCCAATGCTAGACAGAAATGGTTAGAGCTGGTGTTGGATTCCCCATGTTCCCTCCCTGCATCATGGCAAAACCTGAACTCTCGTGTTGAGACTACAACATCCAAGGACAACAGAGCCTTGGTCATCCTGATTCCTTGGGTGACAACAGAGGAAAGAGCCCCCTCCTGGCCTGCATGACACGAAAAGCGTGAACGGTAAACAAAGATGCATTCACTGTTTTCACCCACTGAGAATCCAAGGCCGTTTGTTACCTCAGCATCACCTTGCCTGTCCTGACTTTTACAAGCCTGGCTACACAGATGTACTTGGGAACAGCCTCCCCCAAAGAGAGCTGGCCAGTCATTATTAAAACAACCTCAGCATTTCTGAGAAGTCTTGCTTGCCAATGGTTACAAATTGTCCCTGACTTCAACTATATCAAGCACTAGCAAAGGTAATCTCTTCCAGACTTCCAGGAGCTGCTGGCTTCAGGTCCTCTCTTGAATTTTCCACCCATGCCACTTCCAGATGTGAATTTCAGCCTGATTATTGGGGGCCTGGCCCCCCGACATGCTGAAGATGGATCACAGAGCATCAAGCCGTGTGTCTGACATCACTGTTCCACAATCAACAGAGAACACATTTATAAACATTAAATTGCCCCAGACTAAAGCATTTCTTGCCAAAGAGATACAGCATAATTAAACTGCAAATGATAGCAAAAACTAATTGTTACTGTCTTGTGAGGTGTTAGCTAAAAGCTTTCTCTCGTGGAGCTCACTTTTCTGGATGAAACTGACCTAAGTGCATTCATTAGTGGACATTTGGGGTTTTTTTAGTGGAGTAGACATAACAAACACCGCTTTGGATTAGCAGTTAACACAAAATAGAAGCCTTTTTGAATGTGGTGTTTATAGGTTCACTTTTTATTTATCTAGTCATGGAATGACTATTAAGTGCTCACTATGTGCCGGGCACATAGAAAACATGATCACAACCAGAGGCTGAATTTGAGCGGTGACAGTAAAACAGCGGCCGGAGGTGCAGTGGAACCTGCTCTGAGGCAGGAGTACTGGGCTTCAGTCCTGGTGCTCAGCCTTGGGATGCCCTGGCGAGTCCGTCTACCCAGAGCCGCCATTGCCTCCTCTGTACCCGAGAAGTATGCAGGTCTGGTGACGCCCAAGTTCCCTTTTATTCATTCATTCATCACACAGTGCTGGGGAGCTCTGACTGTGCCAGGAGCAGCTCTAGGCTCTCCGGGTGTCGTTTACACACAAGAGACAGAATCCGTGTCCTCGGGGATCCTGCCTGCGACACAGGAATGGACAACATCAAGATAACTGAGTAGCAGAGGCAGCACATGAGGTTGTGGTGCATGCAAAGGAAAGAAAATGAAGCAGGCACAGGGAACGTGGAGGGGCACAGGGAGGGAGGGGCATCAGGTGTGTAGGTTGGCGGGCAGCAGCTCCTTCTTGAACTCCTCACTTGAGCCTTGGCTCCACCCTGCCCCGTGGTGTTTTACCCAGTGCCCACTTCTCCATCCTCCTCTCCAGAACCTATGCAGAGCCCTCAGCACAGTTCATCATTCCTTCATCCCTGAAATGCCTTCCTTCTTTGGCTCCAGGACAGCACTCCCTCCCGGTTCCCTCCTCCATTTCTGGCTGCTTCTTGAAAGTGTCTTGCTAGGCCCCCCTCCCCTCCATGAGCCCTGCAGGCTGCAGGTCCACAGGGCTCTGCCTCAGACCACTCCTCCCTCGCTCCACTCACTAGGTGGTCTCGCCCAGGCTCTGACAGTTCCCACTCATAGCTCCAGCCAGGACTTTCCCCTGAACTCCAGACCCACAGAGCCTATGGGGTCTGTGACATATGTGTATTAAGCACATCCTTTCCGATGTTTGATACCCAGGGCCTTGCTGACACTGGAAGGACAGCCCCTCCCAGGGCTGGCAAGGTCCTAGAGACAGGAAACTACTGGGGGCTTTCTTACAGGAACAGCCACTCCAGAGTCCACACCCCAACCACCTCCTCCATCAGGCTCTCATATGCAAACAACCACTCCAGAGTCCACACCCCGACCACCTCCTCCATCAGGCTCTCATATGCAAACAGCCACTCCAGACTCAGTACCCTGACCACCTCCTCCATCAGGCTGTCACTCCCAGGGCCACTCTCACCTGCCCTACCCAACCCAGGGCCAGGTACCAGACAACCTGGGAAGTCCCTGTGCACCAGGGCCCACTGAAATTATTCACCCTGGCCAGTCCTAAGCCAGCTCACCCTGCCTCACCCATTCCTTCCCATTGAAGCCATGGTAAAGGGCCCTGCGTCTGTTTTCGCCTCACTCCCTCTGCCTCTGGACCAGCCCTAGGTGCTTCCCATAAGACATCTTGCAGCCTGGCGAGCCCCCTCCTTCCCTTGGGAACTGTGAGCAACAAACTGTCTTCCCAATGGCAGAGGTGCCTTCTGACCTCTTGGCTTCACCATACCAGAATAATAATAAAGCCTACATTTTAAAACCATCTGTACTGCATGTCAGGTCGACACCTTTATCAGTTATGTGCTGCTTTTTATCAGTTAAGTACTGCTGTTAGCATCTCTAGATGCAAATATCCCAAATGCCTGCACCAAATTATCAATTATCAATGGCTAAAAAGGGTCAACTGAATCTCAGGGTCTAAGTTTTAAATGTCTTCTTTCAAATGTCATGCCAAATCTTAATGAAGTAAATAAGCCCATTTGCTATGATCCTGTGAGTCTGTAATTTGAGCTGGACTCAGCTGAGTGGTTCTTCTGTTGGCGTCATTCATGTAGAGGCCATCACCCAGAAGCTCAACTGAGGTTGGATAAAGTAAGATGGCCTCAGTCACCTGTGCACTTGGTCTTGGCTGTTGGCTGATGGATCTAGGGGACTTAGGACAGTCTGACTCTGCTTCACATGGCCTCTGATCCTCCCATGGGTAGACCAGGCTTCTTCATAGTGGTCTTAGGGCAGTTTCTCAAGACAGTGAGAGCAGGAGCTGCAAAGTCTTTTGAGACTGAAGCTCAGAAGCCACACAACATCACTCCTGCATTTTATCAGCCAAAGCTATTTGCAAGGCCAGCCAGACTCAAGGGTTGGGGAATTAGACTCCACTTCTTGATGAAAAGAGCAGCAAAGCCCCATGGCATGAACATGGGGAAAGGAAGCTTTGTTGTAGCCACAGCATCCTGAGCATGTCCAACATGTCCTGACTTGCCCCAAACCGAGCTCTGGCATTCGCCCCAGCCAGCTCCTCCTACGGCCTTCTTCTCACCCCTGGTAGCCCCATTCTTTCCATCGTTCAGGCCAAAAGCTTCAGTGGCACTCCTGACCTCTCTTCCACTCACAGCTCACTTCACTCTATAAGCAAACCCTGTAGGTTTCACCTTCAAACTCAACCAATAATGGAAACGTATCTCACTATCACCATTCCACCACCCCCTTGGTCCAAGCCACCAATATCCCCCACCAGGATGACTCTAGAGGTTCCCCTTCCAGAGTAAATGTCCTCTCTTCAGTGGTGATGCTGCTGACGGAACCTAAGGGGTCTCCCATTGATGGCTTTGCATCTCATGTGACTCACGGCACCCATACCATCCTCAGGGGTTTCAAGCAATCCATCCCTAGATGCTAACACCTCAAATGCCTGCACCAAATTATCAATTATGAATGGCTAGAAATGGTCAACTAAATCTCAAGATCTAAGTTTTAAATGTCTTCTTTCAAGTTTGTGATTCCCAAAATGGTTTGATATTTTGCTCTCATCAGTTAAAAAATAAATGAGCACATTCTCCTAATGTATGTACACTTATTTATTAATTATAAATTATAAATATAAATGACCAAATTAATAAATAACGTACATGCCAGATCTCACTAATGAACCCCTGCAGGCCTATATTCCCAGCTCTTCTCTTTGGTTCAGTGCCTGTTCAGCATGGACCGTATCAATAGCCCCCTTGCCTTCTGGCTTCTACTGGGCATAGCCCATGGGTAGCCCTGGCAGATGACCGAGGAAAGACTATGAGGCCAGGATGCTTACTTCCCATCTCCTCCTATGGGGATGCCTTGGCCTGGGTGCATTCTCCATCTGACCCCAGCTCCTCTCTGCATAGCCCTGGAGTGCTGCTGCCTATGCCCATGGTTTCCCTGCAACCTGACATACCTTCTAAAGAAAGGATTTCTTTGCAGCAAGGTCCCCACAGGAAGCAGGTGGCACACACAACTAGAATAATTCAATAAGAGTTTGACAAATTTGCTATCTATAAAGGTGTGGGCAGGGGTGGGAGAGCCACAGGGATGTCACAGTGACTCGGGCTGCTCTAGGTCAGTCACCACCCCTGAACCTCTGGGGAAGACCGGCGGCCTGGGGAGAAGCAGGGGCCTCAGGTGGAGCAAATCAGACCTCACCCCAGCAGTCTCACCTGTGGTGGGGAGAGGAGCCAGCGGGTAACTGCCAAGCCCTCCTGCTCCTCCCTCTTCCCAAATGCAGACCATAGTTCCACATTGTCAATCCCAGTGGGAAGCTCCAGAGGAGGGACAGGGAATGGAGGAGGTGGGGCAGGGATGTAGCTCCCATAGGCATAGGTCTGGGTATAAGTGGAAAATGCACCTGAAGACAAGGACAGTCAGCTCAGCACAATTTCTATGCAGTGCTCCTGGGACTATCCAAATGCCGCAGGCACCTCCTCTTTCCCGCCAGGACTCTGGCTGATAAAATATATTTTATGAATGTACAAGAAAGTATTGTGTCATTTCTTTAGATTAAAAATAAGTAGCCACCGATGTTCTGGTGTTTTCCATGTGCACACTGCCTGGGAGACCCCTTCAAGGAGTGCCTGCCAGGGTTGCAGCTCTTCTGAATCAGGAACAGGGAAGACAGGTGAGGAGTTGAGTCCAGCTACTACTTGCTAACTGGAGGGCAGCCACGGGCCCAGCCACCAGGGTGCCTGTCCTGACAGGCCTCTCTGCAGGTGGCTGAAAGGCCTGGAGCTTATCTGCCAAGTCACCTGGCCCTCTGGTCAAACAAATCCCTCCAGGGGAGAGAGTGCACAGCACAGTTCTGGTGACCCGACCAGAGCTGGTCAGCCTCACGTACAGTGAAGGTGCCTCAGAGATAACTCAGGAGTCAGGCTCCCAGCCTCATCAGCGTCCACTGACCTTGGGCATCTGCCTGGGAAGAGAGATCTCCCCTGTGGTTGGTACACAGCCAGCCAGGGAGGCAGCAGGCACAGAGGAAGGATAAAGGTCTCTCATGAGGGTGACAGGAACCCACCCTCCAACCTGAAGGGAAGCAGCCAGAGCCAGCGCTGTCACCTGATGGGTGTCTGCTCCCACCCCAGGCGCGGTGGCTCACGCCTGTAATCCTAGCGCTTTGGGAGGCCAAGGTGGGTGGATCACCAGGTCAGGAGTTCAAGACCAGCCTGGCCAATATGGTGAAACCCCATCTCTACTAAAAATACAAAAATTAGCCGGGCATGATGGCGAACCCCTGTAGTCCCAGCTACTAAGGAGGCTGAGGCAGAAGAATCACTTGAACCCGGAAGGTGGAGGTTGCAGTGAGCCAAGATCACACTACTGCACTCCAGCCAGACTCTGTCTCAAAAAAAAAAAAAGTGGGGAAGATTCTCGTGTACAGATGCCTACAGGCTGGGTTGAAAACAACAGAATCTATTCTCTCACAGTCTGGAGACTAAAAGTTTGAAATCAAGATTTCTGCAGAGCCACGCACCCTCTGAAGGCATTGAAGGGAGGCTCCTTCCTTCTCTCTCAGTGTCTGGTGGTACCAGCCAGCACTCCTTGGCTTGTGGCAGCATCACTCCAACCTCTGCCTCCGTCCTCCCTCCTCTTCCCTCTGTGTCTGTGCCTCCACATGGCCTTCTCATCTCTGCCTGGGTCTCTTCTCATAAGGACATGAATCACCTTAGATTAAGGGTCCACCCTACTCCAATATGACCTCATATTAGCTTACACGTTAACTACATCTGCAAAGATCCTGTTTCCAAATAAGGTCACATTCACAGGTCATGGAGGCCAGGACTTCCACCTATCTTTTGAGGGGACACAAATTTAATCCACAATAGAAGGTTGCAGGGTGACAGTTGCCTCTTCTAAAACGAACATGAAGAATGCGGTTTGGGTGCTGCCAGCCACTGGGAGTGGTCTTTCACCTGTTCTCCTTCCTGTCCAGACCTCCACCCTGCACCTCTAGAGAAAGTCTGGGAAGCCAGGCAAACTCTCATCCTGAAGGAGCCAAATTTAAGAGAATCTTTTTTCTAACAATGTTTTCTATTAAAACAAGGTATTAGAGAAAAAGATTTGCCTAAAAGCCCTAAGAATCACTGTTAAAGCTTCAGAACAAAGCATTTAATTACTTTTGACACACTAATGGCAATTTTTATTTTTAAACAGCCTCTGCACTAATGTGACTTCTTCATAAACTCCCTGTTAAAACTCTGCAAGAAGCATTTCTCTAAGGCAAACCATCAGAATCTGTGGCACCATCAGAATCTGTGACACCACCTGCAAAATTCCTTCACTAACTCTGCACACATGTGTGTAGGGAGCCACTTCAAATGCATGAAACCGGCAAATGACAAGTCACTTCCTCATCAAGGTCCAGTAAAGGAATATGCTAAAGATCTTCAGATCCTGACTTCTCTGAAATCTCCCAAATTTCTACTTTTTATGGAGAAATTGATAAATTCATCTCTGTGTTTTTATCCTACAAGTCAAAAGAAAATGAATGTGAGCTTTCTGAAGAGTTCAATTGAGTTTTGTATAAGGAGCATCAAAGTTCAATATCTTTATAGAAAAATGTCAACACCAATTTCCAGGAGAGGTAGGAGATATCAAAGTGTCAAAAAATATATATCTAAAAGTCCCCTGATAAAGAGAGACATGGTGTAGAGAAGAGGATCCAAATGATGAGAATATTGAATTGTCTCTGTTAAATATTCTCAGCAATTGTGTCAGAATGGATCCAAGGCCATCTTCCCACAGATATACCCTTGTTCCTAAGTTCCAGGCCCACACTCACTCAACTTTTTGGGGGAATTAACCACAGGCTTTCACCAACGTTGGAAGAAATCACAATGACTCATAAAGCAGACCAGAAAAATCTTGCTAAGGTTATTTTTAGATATAAAAACATTTCACAGATATTTTTAAGTTGATGTGAATAATTTAAGATGCAGATATGATACAGGAGTCAAATAATTTGGTTTTAAAAATACAACTAAAAATATCTAAAGCAGTGATGCCAAATAAATCTGAAAACAAACACTGCAACAGAGCAAGAAGGCAGCTCAAGAGGAGAGGAATGAAAAGAGGTGACGTCTATCAGACAGCTAGCTGGTAACAGAGAATGAGAGGTCAATTAGGGAGAGTAATACTGAGCTTCTGATAAACTTGGAAATCAGACCATCGAAGTTAAAATAGCAATTAACGAAAACACCCAGGAAGCAAAGAAACTGTACCTGACAGGGCCCAGTGAATAATTTAGAAGCAAGCAGTTCTCTGCGATGTTGTTATATTGTAGAGATCAGTCACAGAAAGGCTCTCCTGCTGTCACATTTCAGCAAAATGAAACACTAGGAGATCATAAGAGAGGCTATGAGAGAGTGAAATCACTCACTGAGTGATGAAAGGCTAATATAAAACCTATTCATTCCGTTGTTTATCACATTTGACAAGAAATTGAACACCACGAAACTGAAATCGTCACAAAATTAACACATTTCATTAGGTGAAAAAAAGCTTAAAGCTTCCGTAGAACAACTCCTCTGCCCATTTTCAATTTCTTCTGAGATCTTTGTAGAAATTATGTGAATAGAGAAGGAAAGAATTTTGAATTTCAATGAATTACGAGATTCATGGGGATTTAAAATTTGCCAGTAAGTAGTCCTCTGCGACTGAAAATTAAGCTTCAGAGGCCAGCACAAGAAACAACAAACCATCCACACATCCAGCCCAGAGGAGGAAAGCGGTAATGAGATACTTAACCAAATTGCTTAGTTGCTGCCTGGAGGAGTCAAAAACTTTGCAAAGTAGAGGACATTGGGATAATGGGAAAAGGAGGGTCACCTCACATTTGCAAAAATCCTCATTGCCAAAGCCTCTGAGCAACTGTGCAGAGAAGTGAAAACAGATCTCATTCCAGGTCAGGAGAAAATAGTTTTTAATTGCCAGGGCATTAGACAATGGAATCTCACCAAAATACGTCTCTTAAGACAAAACCTAACTTTCAACTTAAATTGACTTTTATGAACTGCATTAAGTATCATGGATGTGAGAAGTCCCACAGCCCACTAAGATGGAGCACCAGTTAAACTCAGAATGTCAGAATTCAGAAATCTGAATCATTAAAGTATTTTATGTAAAGTATCATCTCTAGGAAATACAGAGAGGCAGAGGGGCTACAAGTTTACAGGAATTTGCTCCTAAATTATATTTGTTTGGTCAGTCAACACTATTAGGACGAGAAAAACTGTATCCCAAACTTCTTGTGGAAAAAAAAAAAAAAAAAAAAAAAAACACAGAAGATTGCTAACTCCAGAAAGGTGCTTCATTTTTTTGGTTGGTTGGTTTGTTGGTTTGTTTGCTGATTGGTTGGTTGGCAGGTCAGTTGGTTGGTTGGTTGGTTGGTTGGAGGTTGGTTAGTTGGTTGGTAGTTGGTAGCTTGGTCATTGGTTGGTAGATTGGTTAGTAGACTAGTAGATTGGTTGGTTTGTTGGTAGGTCGATTGGTTGGTTTGTTGGCTGGTACATTGGTGGGTAGGTAGGTTGGCTGGTAGGTTGGTTGGTAGATTGGTTGGTTTGTTGGTAGGTTGGTTGGTTTGTTGGTAGTTTGGTTGGTTGGTTGGTTGATTGGTTGATTGGCTTGTTGATGGATTTGTTGGTTGGCAGATTGGTTGGTAGGTTGATAGGTTGGCTGGTTGGTTGGTAGATTGGTTGGTTTGTTGGTAGGTTGGCTGGTTGGTTGATTGGTTTGTTGGTTGGTAGATTAGTGGGTAGGTTGGTAGATTGGTGGGTAGGTTGGTAGGTTGGTTGGTTGATTGGTTTGTCAGTTGGTAGGTTGGTAGGTTGGTTGGCTGGTAGATTGGTTGGTTTGTTGGTTGGTAGATAGGCGGGTAGGTTGGTAGGTTGGTTGGTTGATACATTTGTGTGTTGGTAGGTTGGTTAGTTGATTGGTAGATCAATTAGTTGGTAGGTTGGTTGGTAGGTTGGTTTGTACGTTGGTTGGTTGGTTGGTTGGCTGGTAGTTTGGTTAGTTGGTTGGTAGATTGGTTGGTTGGTTGGTTGGCTGGTTGGTTGATTGGTTTATTGGTTGATTTGTTGGTTGGTAGATTGGCTGGTAGGTTGGTTAGCTGGCTGGTAGATTGGTTGGTTGGTTGGCTGATAGGTTGGTTAGTTGGTTGGTAGGTTGGTTGGTTGTTGATAGGTTGGTTGGTAGGTAGGTTAGTTAGTTGGTTGGTAGAATGGTTGGCTAGTTGGTAGGTTGGTAGGTAGGTTGATTGGTAGGCTGATTAGTTTATTCCAATTGTCTCTGTGTGGTGAATAATCTGTGTTGACTCAATCTAGGTTTGTTTTCAGATCACTAGGTGTCTGCTAGGAATGAGCCATCTCTTCCTCCCTCTCCCACAGGATGGCCATGCTTCTCTCTGATACCTGAACTTTTTGTCCCAGCATGCCAATTTTTCCTATTGTTGACCTCAAATCAGAAGTTGCCTGACCTCCAGAGGACAAGATTCACCAGGTTTTATTTTTATTTCAAGATATCCTTGGGCAGAGAGAGGCAGAAGCAAGCAGCTCCTACATGGGTATGAGGGTAAACCCCCCATAGATTGAAGGATGGAGGATTTTGTAGGCCCTGTCTGGAACAAGGGCCAGAGCCCACTCCCAGCAGGACATGAGGGGAATCAATCACTCCTCTCATTCATGAAAAACTGCTGAGGACTCCTCTGCTTGTGACCAGCAGAGTTGGAGGGGCAGTTTTACACTAAATACAAGGTCTGGAGAGGAGAGATTGGTTTCAGCAGAACTCCCTCCATTCCCTCAGGGTGTGGAGCAGTTCAAGCCCTGTGTGATACTAACTGTGTGACAGAGCCCAGGAGATCAGACAGACAGGGAAAGCTTTACAACCCAAGTTCCCCAAGGAGACATTTGAGCACTAAGTTGCCTTTGCAGCAACAGAAGGGAGAAGCAGGATCTGGTTTCCCAACCCAAACACCCTTGAGCAAATCCTGGACCCCTGGACTGCCTGGGGAAGGAATTCACTCAAACTCACTCCCATGCCACTGTAGGCTCCACTCTTCTCTACCCAAATCTGCATTATTCATAGGTACACACCAAAGAAAGAATTCTGCCTAGGAAACATTACTCAATGTTTTACTCTATTGGCAATTCCCAAAGTACATTCACATTTTAAAGGCTCTGAGAAGGCCTGCAGTCCACTGTAGCCTTTCCTTCACTTATTTCAGGTGGAATCTGTTTTAAAGCACAATATGAGAAAAAAATAAGAGGTCTTATGCCTCTCATGTGTCAAAAAAAAATGAACCTTATTGAATTCACATCCCTAAGTATTTTAATTCAACAACAATAAAACAAACCTGGAGATAAGATACTCAATTTTGAAAATGAAAACAAGCTAATACCCTTTTGTTTCTATGGTTGTATTTCACATGTCAGGCAGAAGTCTACCAGGCCACCTCCTGGAGCCCACCCTGGAGCCCAGAGCAGCTTTCCTGAGGTGGCAACCCAGACCCTTCTGGGAGTGTCTACAGTGTTTCCAGTTGACCAGCACTGTACAGCTACTTGGATCCTTTTCTGAAATTTCATGAAGGTCATGTCTCAATTACCATTATTCATAATAGAAGCACAATGACGTGCTTTCCTTTCAAAATCAATCAAGTTGTATGTGCAACTGGGCAGCTCCTTCTGTGTTTGGACTTCCGCCTTGGTTTTGCAAAAGCAGGTGGACCTTTCTTGAAAATGAGGAGCATGACTCCTCCTGCTGAGATGACTACACCTCCCCCACACCCTTGTGTGGGCCACGCAGTGGCCTCTGATGCTGTGGCAGGGTGGCTGTGGCATCCTGTCCCCCAGTGCAACCCGTGCCTCAGGACGCCCTGCACACTGACAGTCAAGGTGTGCACAGCACAGCACCCAGCGGGTTTCACTGACAGGGGATGGGAGCCGCAGCCCCCAACCCTCAGAGTTCACAGCAACAGAAGCAAGATGACAGCCAGATAATCCACAATGCCAGGGGTTTTTGAGAGTAATGAGTCCTTTCTGTCTTTGGATGGGTGACACTGGTGGCTCACTTCACAGGACAGAGAAGTAAGTGCCTACGTCTTTCATTTGGGAAGGTTTAGCGCCCATCGGTGTAGGAGGCAAAGCAGGCTTGTGAGACGTGTTCCATGGCCACTAAGAAACGTGGATGTTGGCTTGGGGTCGGTTGTACAGAACGATGACAAGCTGGGCCTCTCTCTCTCCCACAGGCCACCTGAGAGCATGGGAAAGGCCCCACAGCAGAGAGGGCTTCAGAACGAGAAACCCCAGCATCCAAGGAGAATGTGATACAGGACTCTGTGGCCACGGGATTCCAGATGATGGCAGGGGCTGAGGGAGGAGGGTGCATCCCCGGGGCTGGAAGGTTAAGGCCCCTCTGAAGCAGAAGCCCCTGGGTCTATGGAGTGATCCAGAGCCATGCTGCTCTCTTCTGCTCCTGTTCCCCCAGAAGCCTGGGTACCTCAAGACCTCATGTATTTCCCACAGAGAAATACATGTCTCCTGTACCCCCACCCCTGAGAGCAAGGCTGATGCAATTCCAGGGCCCAGAGCTGGACTGGGAAACTGAGGGTGCTAAAGGTACAAGGTTTGGGCCCCTGAGCACGTGGACCCCAAAAATACATTAGCTTCAGGACGAGCTACATACTTTGCAGATCCCAGTACAAAAAGGAAATGAAACCTCCTTGTTCAAAATTATTACAAATTTCAAGATGGCAACACATAGCATTAAATCAGGTGCCAGGACCCTTCTGCATTTGGGACCTGTGCAGCACATGCCCATAAACCTGGCACTGCCTGGATCTGCCACAGCCCCGCCGGTGATGCTGGAGCAGAATCAGTATCAGAATAATTAGAAGAGACTAGAATAATCAATAAGCACCTAGCCCAAATCAGTTCATGACACCTCCTCTATCACCATGTCCAAGGTGAGGCAGCATCCGGGCCGGTGGGGGACACTGGACACCCATCCCATTCATCTCTCCAGGTACACAGCTGACCGCAGTTCCCAGCCTCACTTCAGCTGGACTGAGACCACGTAACCAGGCCTGGGGGATGGAATGAAGGCAGAAGTTACGTCCTGCCCAGCCAGAAACCATCCTACTCAATCTGCCTTCCTCTGAGTGCTGACGAGAGTCTTCAAAGTGACCTTCAGCCGTGGGATGGTGGAGGCTTGGAAGGAAGCAGCCTGGGACCCCAGGCCCCCTTTGGGAGGAGGGCAGGATGTGCTACCCAGCATCCAGACACCTGGTTTGGGCTGTCTACTGGATTTCACCCCAACCTGCCTATTCTGATTAATATGCTAATAAAGCGTGAGCAGCAGAAATCAGCTTGGCTTCCAGGACGGAGGGGCGAGGGTGAGCAGAGAAGTTTCTGATCATGCAGAGGCACCACCAAGGACCCTCTGGGAGGAGCCTTCCCAGAGAATGAGGTGCAGCAGCACCAGACCAGCCTCCCCAAGCAGCATTGGGACTTCCCACCCCCAGTCCTGCCTGGTGGCCTCCCAAAAAGCAGGTATCCACCAGGGCGGCCCATCCATCCTGTCTCCTAGGAGCAGAGAGTCAAGGCTTCCATGCAACTTGGAGCAGGCAGCTGACCCCTGAGGTTGGCTTCTCATCAAAAAGTGGAGATAACAATAATATCCATGATAAGCCTTCATGTTGCTGATGAGGTCAAGTGAGAAAACATGTGCAGGATTCTCTGGGAATTGCACACCACTGTCCCATCAGCAATCATGAGAGAGACAAAATAGGCTGGGCCCTGGCCCACAGTCCTCTGCACAGCTGCGACTGTGCGGGAGCCAGTATCCTTTCGGGAAGGAGTCCTGCCCCTCTTCCCCACAGAGCCCAGTACAGATCTCTGCCCTGGGTGCTGTGGTCCCAGGGAGGGCACGGGGCCTGTGGTAAACTGATAATGGCCCCTGAAGACATCAGGGTCTAACCCCTAGAACCTGTGAATGTTCATTATTTGGTAGACTTTGCAGACACGGCTAAGCTAATGATCTCCAAGTGGGGAGATTTTCCTGGATTTTGTGAGTGAACCCTAAATGCAATGACAGTGTCCTTGTGAGAGAGGGAGATTCGATGGCACACGATGGAGGAAAAGGCAGCGTAACCTCTGAGGCAGAGATCAGATTGAATCAGCCACAAGCCAGGGAACACCAGCAGCCCCCAGAAACTGGAAGAGGCAGGGAAGGATCCCCCACACCCAGAGCTTCAGAAAGCCCCACAACACGTTGACCTCAGCCTTCTGGCCTCAGAGAGAGTGCATTTTTGTTGTCCTAAGCCACCAGGTTGTTGTAATTTGCTACTGCAGCCACAAGAAATGTATACAGGGCCTAAGCTCCATCAGCCAAGGCCCTGCCTGCTTTCTTCAAAATGAAACCAGGAGCATTTTGTTCCTGTCTCATTCCAGGCCGGAAGGATGAAGGGCTCACCCACCTAAGCCAGCATGCTGCCCGCAGAAAGGACCTGTTGCACCAGGAAAGGAGACCAAGGCTTAAGGAGAAGCCAAACCCAGAAGTGGGAAGGAATCCCACAGAGACTCCGGAACCCAGTATCCCGCAGCCTGCAGGCCCTGGCCAGGGCACTGTCCTTGGGCCCGAAGGAGCCGCCATTCATGGACTAGCACTCAGAGGACCCCAGCAGAGGACCTGAGGGGTGACACCCTCTGCAGACAAGCAGGTTCCTGTCTTAGAGAAAGACCTCACTGGGAATAGCCGCCCTCAGAGACCTGTGCAGAAGCCAGGCAGGAAGCCTGGGACGGTGGCAGATGCTTCAGGAAGAGCGAGCCCGGCCTGAGAAGTGAGAGCAGGACAAGGATGTCACCGGGAAGCCACAGTGTGAGCTGAGGAGGGAAGGAGGGACGAAGGCGGCAAGAAGGGGAGCCAGGCAGCGTGAGAGAGGGACGTGAGGAAATGAAACGCCTTCTGCTCACACAGAGAGAGCCGGCCACTAATGAGGAGGCGTGTGCTGCTTACTGAGCCTGGAAATGCCTAAGTGTGAATTCCTCCTCTCCTATTTCATTTCAGATGAAAACTGAGACTCTAGAAGTTTCCAGAATGGCGCTCAGTAAGCTGTAACCCAGTTACCACGTCTATCTTGGGCAGAGTGGGAGGATGCAGCATTTTAAGTAAAAAGAAAATCAACCCCAGTCTGGCCAATGGGCTGTTTGTTAGGGTGATCCCATGAGATACTGTCAGATACAGTCTGGCCAGTGGGCTGTTAGGGTGATCCCGTGAGATACTGAGCCACTGTCCTCCCTAGTGGTGGGTCTAGGCCTTGCAGGATGGGTGGGACAGGAACCATGGCCTCTTTCCTCAGGGTGGGCCTGAGCAGGCTGCACTCTCATGCAGAGCAAGAGCAGGGAGAAGTCAGGGCCTCCCAGGTCCAGAGACCCTGCCCCTATGAGTCACACGCAAGCACGTGGGCTTTCAGGGCCTTCAAAGAGCATCTCTTCAGGACACTCCCCACCCACAGACCACGTCTGATTTGTCCCCCACTGTAACCTGAGTGCCTTGCACAGCATCTAGCACAGGGAAGGACTCAGGAACACCCACTGAAAGGTTGAATGGAGAGGGACAGACAGCAAAATGAAGAAAGAAAATGCAATACTTGAGTGATGTTCTTTATAAAAACACGGAGCAACCATCCAGGCAGTGGGAGGACCAGGAGCAGGTGACCCGTGCTGCACAGCATCTTGGCCACCCGGCCCTGGGAGCCTGGAGTATCGGGTTTCAGCAAAGAGCTGCCAGGTTCTCTCTGAGAAGCCCAAGTAACTGCCCCTCCAGGGGCCTCACAGAGCACCCCCTCGGCACCGTGTGCGTCTGCTGAGAACAGGAAGAAGGCAGAACGGTGATTCCAACTCCACCTGTTCATCGTGGCCTCCTTCATGAAAGGCAGAGTGAGTGCCACCAGCGCACTGTAATGCCCTATTCATAAAACACCCTAATGAGGAATAAGTGTTTACTCAATTTTGCCGCACGATGGGGAGCAATACAGAGCTATCTGCAGTCAGTGTGGTTGTTAATATTCATTGAAAAGGGACCGGGATGAGCTGCTCCAGTTAATTGTCAGTGGATCCCATAGAGGCAGAAATCGCCTCATTCCACTTTCCTTTCATCTTGAATGATGACAATGCCAGGAAATGCTTATTTTGTGATTGTTTTCTATTGTCAGATTTAACTTGGATCACACAAAGATACAGAAATTGTGTAATCTCAAGGACAGGCAAACAGCATTCAGATGACTTCAAGTGCTAACTCAGGGTATGCATCCTCCAAGCCTCTCATGTGTCAATACTATGCAAAGAAACAGGGAGCAGCAATCTTCTGGTGAACTGAGTTAGCAGTCATCGTTCCCCGCACAGCCATCCTTGGATGATGACAGCCGCGTAAGGACTGTCTGCGCAGAGCTCACATATGATGTGTGTTAACTGTGGATGAGCTTCCTGTGGGTACCATTACAAACAACCACAAACCTCGTGGCCTCAAACAACAGAAATGTATTGTCTCACAGTTCTGGAGGCCAGAAGTCCACAATTGAGGTGTCAGTGGGGTTGGTTCCTTCCAGAGGCTCAGAGGGAGACCCATTCCATGCCTCTCTCCTGGCTTCCCGCAGCTGCCAGTCACCCTTGTTGCTTGGCTGGTTGACTGGAGTTGCGCCGCTGCAGTCTCCGCCTCTGTCTTTACATGTGGCTCGCCTGGGTGTCTGTGTGTCCTCTCCTCTTCTTATAAGGATGCCAGTCATTGGACTTAGAGCCTGCCCTAAATCCAGCAGGATCTCATCTTGAGACTGTTAGCTTAATTACCTCTGCTAAGACCCTGTTTCCAAATAAAGTCACATGTACATGTCCTGGGAGTTAGGACTTGGACATAGTTTGGGAGAACACTATTTAACCAACTACAACCTGCATTTATAAGAATGTGCAGAGAAGGGTTAAGGTGGGCCATCCCTGAGCTCTCACCTTTAGGCACTGCTGATAGTGTATGTCTTTGCTCCCACTGACCCACCACCACTAAGTCCCACGGCCAGCACCCTGCCTTCTGCCCCACCCTTGGCTTTGCATAAGTGCATCTAGAACATCAGTTTTCCACTTTGATATGAACCAAGACTCAGAAGAAGAGACTTCTGGTGGGGATAGGGGGGACTCAGAAGGAGCCTCCATAAAGGGCACACAAAGGAACCGAGACAGAAGCCTGACTTAGCATCACTCCTGGAACAGGACAGAAGTGACGTGAGCTGTCACTTCTCCAGCAGGCTGTCACTTGTTACTTCCCTCCTCTGATCCAGGCTGCTCTGTCCTGGAGCAGTTCCAGAAGCCTGGAAGGTGGCAAAGAAGTAGAAAGTCTAAGCTGTGAACTCTCAGCAGGATTCACAGGCTGCTCTTGGGCAAAACATCAGAGTGTGATAATATTCCCAACCAATGAGTCCCTCTCCAGGTATTTGAAGGAAATCTCATAGCCAGGTGGTAAGAGATGTTGCTGCCACTTTTAGCCTCTGCACAGTGAAACTGAGAAACTTGACAAAAAGGAGTCCACACCTGTATGGGTGTTACCCAAAAAGAAATCACGAGAGTGACCTTGATATGGTTTGGCTGTGTCCCCATTCAAATCTCAACTTCAATTGTATCTCCCAGAATTCCCATGTGTTATGGGACGGACCCAGCGGGAGGTAATTGAATCATGGGGGTGGTCTTTTCCATGCTATTCTCGTGATAGTGAATAAGTCTCACAACATCTGATGGGTTTATCAGGGGGTTCTGCTTTTGCTTCTTCCTCATTCTCTCTTGCTGCTACCATGCATAAAGTGCCTTTTGCCCTCCGTCATGTTCACGAGATTTCCCCAGCCATGTGGAACCATAAGTCAAATTAAACCTCCTTTTCTCCCCAGTCTTGGGTTTGTCTTTATCAGCAGCTTAAAAACGGACTAATACAGACCTGCTTCAAAATTTTCACAAATCAGCTGGGGAAAAAAAGCAGAACCATGGGAGCACAATTTAATATATGGTCTAACAGAAAACAACTGCAAAAACACACTTTTTAAATAATTATTTTAAAATACCTGCACAACTCTATGATAATATGTTTGAGAACCTGGATTTAAGGGACAATTTTCTAGGGAAATACAAATGATAAAGCTGACCTAAGAAGAAATAGAAAACCTAAACCAGAGGTTCTCAAACTTGACTGTGCATCAGAATCACCTGGAAGGCAGCCAGGCACAATGGCTGATGCCTGTAATCCCAGCTCTTTGGGAGGCTGAGGCAGGTGGATCGCTTGAGGCCAAGAGTTCAAGACCAGCCTGGCCAATATGGTGAAACCCTGTTTCTACTAAAAATACAAAAATTAGCAGGCTGTTGTGGTGCATGTCCATAATCCCAGCTACTCGGCTGGCTGAGGCATGAGAATTACATGAACCTGGGGGCAGAAGTCTCAGTGAGCCAAGATCGTGCCACTGTACTTCAGGCCGGGCAACAGAGTAAGACTGCCTCAAAAAAAATTTTAAAAAATGACCCGAAAGGCTTATTAAAACACAGATGGCTAGTCCCAGCCTCGGAGTTTCTAATTTTGTTAGGTCTGCAGGCTGGGCAGGAGAAAAGAAGGTGAGGTTGCCAAAAATTTGAATTTCTAACAAGTTCCCAGATGATGCTGGTGCTACTGGTACAGGGACCACACTTTGAGAGCCAGATGCAAAGCCCCATGAAAGCAAGGATCATATCTATGTAGGAAGCTTTTACTGCAATTGGTTGAATGAATAAATAATTCAATATTATAAAAATTAATACAATTCACCACCATAATAAAGGAGAAAACTCATGTGTTCTAAAATCATTAATGTCTGGAGGACTTTTGTAGCTAGAGGAGAGACACTCATACTCCTCCTATTACCAGTGTATTGAACTTACTACCTCATAAACAAAACTTAGATAATAATTGCTTTAAACAACGTTTACAAACGTAACTAATTCAATGCCTTCAAGAATTTAATCCACATCTGTGAATATAATGGCAGACAATATGACTATTTTGAAGCTCTCGAACATGCAAACGGCAGAAAAGCATTCAAAAATGAATTGATTGCACAAGTTATTAAAATATTCACTCAATTCTATTCTAACAGCATGGATTTAATTTACTTTGTGATACATAGCCTGAAGCTTGGGGTTACAATAATCCTACAAGATATTTATTTCTCTACCTTCCTAGGGTTAAGGCCCAAAGGGAAAAAGAGTAACAGCATCTCAGCCCAGCATAGGCTGCAGGTTCCGGGCTACTGCTCAGCCGATTCCTGGTCATCATAGGGACCAGCTGTGCCTCCAAGGTGGCTAAAGTAGGGTCTGATCCCAAGCTCAGATTTGCTGTGCAGGGCAAGCTTCACTTTGGACATAAGTTATATTTTTCATGGCCAGACTTCTTGTATATGTTTAAATTTTCCAAACCCTGATGCTCTTCTTCGAAAGTGTGTGCTTGTAAATCCCACTTGGCCCTCATTACACAGTGAGTGGAAACTTACGTATGCTTCATTGACATCTCATTCCAGGGAACAGGGTCGTTTGGAGTTCTTCCTTCAGTCAAGGGTCTCAGGTGAAAGTAAATTTGGCCAGCGCTGTTGTCTGTAAGTGATCAGCTTCTGTGCTGTGTCGAATATTTCACTGTGGTTGCTCTCACCTAGCATTAGAGCGGTGGTAAAGAAAAACTTCTCCGAGGCGCTAATTTGTAATGATGTGCCATCCAGACCAAACCATCTTATGTTTCCCGGTGTTTCCCCTAGTCCTCTTGGAAAGTAGGCCATTTCCTGTGCTGTCCCTGTGCCTGAAGCCTTCTTCCTCCTCTCTCCCCCTAAGCTCTGCAACCACCATTCTATGAGGACAGGTACAGGGCCTGCCTTGTTCATCATTCTGTTCCTGGGTTCTAGCCCAGTAACTAGCATTTAGTAGATGCTATTAATAAATAAACATTTCTTGAATGAGTGAACAAGTGATTGCAGTATTTCCAAAGACCCAGTGCAAAGGGCACTAGGTGCATGAAGCCTGCCCCAGGACTTCGGAGGACAGGAACCTCTCCCCTCCTGAGTCCTGGGGGACGTCTTTGTGCCTCTCATCCAGCACTCAGTTCACCTGCCTGGTGTTGGTGTGGGCACACACCCTGAGATCATCCCAACTGTGAGGGCAAAGAGTACCTGTGACCTTGTGGGTCCCCAGAATGAATGAAAACATTAGTGAAAGAAGGAAGCCACAGAAGACTTTTTTACACAGTCCCCTCAATCAGACAAAATCACAAGGAGGCCAGATGGCAATAATGACTTGGGGACAGAGGAAGTCTCTCCAGGGTGCTAGGCTGCCAATCACAGTCCCCAACACTGAGCCCAGGCCCTCCATGGCCTCGCCTTCCCACAGGGGTGGGACAGGCCCTGAATATTACTCCCAGGAAAGCAGTGGCCAGCAGGAACTCTGTAGGGTTCCCCTAGAAAGAAACTCGGAGCTCTGAAGACAGAGACTAAGGCTCCCCTACAGACTGGGCTCTCAAGATAGAGACTAAGCTCCCCTTACACGCTAGACTTATAGACTAGTCCCCTTACAGGCTTTGGTCTAGATTTACATCTAGACCAAAAATCCCATTATCTCCTAACTAGTTTTAACACACTGTCCCTTAGACAACTCAACTCCTACACTGCCAAATATTTAGTTACCAGGTGTGACAGTCAGGCGTTGTTGTGGAACAACCCGCTGCAAAATCTCAGAGGAACACAGCAGGAAGCACTGACTTCTCACTACCGAGTATGAGGGATGACTGGGGAAGTGCTGCGTGACACTAGGTGTCAAGTTCAGGTTGCTCCATGTCTCATCCGCAGGGGCAGCTACCTGGACAAACTTTCCATGTCTCATCCGCAGGGGCAGCTACCTGGACAAACTTTCCATGTCTCATCCGCAGGGGCAGCTACCTGGACAAACTTCCCCAGGCGGAGAGCACAAACACACCATGCCCATTAGAGGCCCGACTCCAAACTGACACATCGTCACTTCCTCCCACATTCCACAGGCCAAAGCTGGCCCCACAGCCAAGCCCAGCATAAAAGGCAGCCAAGGGGTGACCCTGGAGGTAGAGAGGAGAGGGAACAAACATTGGCTGGACAGCGACGAACGGGCCCAACCTGCCAGCCCTGCCTGGGGCTTCACCATCCCTCCGAGCACTGGACCCTGTTCTTTCTCACGAGCCCAGCGTCTGAAGGCTCTTTCATTATTTAAATAAACCAAACTATAACTTAATACTGATTTTTAAAAGACATAACATCAACAACAATGATTGTTTGCAGGTGAGCATCATTAAAAAGCACTGACTTTGGAACTGGACAGGATGGGCTTGGACCCCAGCCCTAGGACTCAGCAGCTGAGGTGTGCGGCCAGGGCCCGTGGCCTCCCTATGCATCCATTTCAATGTCTTTAAAATGGGAGTAACAACAGTCCTGACATCGCAGAGTTCTTGTGCCCTCAGCCCAAGGCCTGCCCGCTGGGAAACTCATCTCAGTGCCAGCTCTGCACCACATCAGCGGCACTTCCGGACGTGACCCCGCCTTGGCTGCAGATGACACGCAATCTTGGTCTGGTGAAGACAGCCTCTGACTTCCTATGGCCTCCCAGCACCAAGGACACAGGCTGGCACCACAGCAGCCCCGGAGGAGGAGACAGGCCCCACGCTGGTTAATGTGACCTGGCAGCATCGCTCCCATGGCTGCCCATCATAGCTGGCACTCTGAGCCTGGTCGCCCTGCACACTGCGGTGCCGTGTCTACTGTTTACAGAATAACAGCACCAGAGCATGTGTTTACCAAGTCCTCTGCCAGCCTTGCTCCAGCCCCAGATCTCCAGGGACCAGCCCTGCCCATGCAGTGCTCAGAGGATCCTATGACACTAGGGATACCCAGGAACTGCTGCTTGAGTGAATATTCCCACTCTGGGAGGTCCCCTCATTTGGACTCTTCTTCTTCTTGCCTAATCATCTCAACTCTGGATTAGACCCCTTGTGACAGAGCCTGTCTGTTCACTCGCTTCTCCAGTAGGAGTCAAAGAGAAGCCATGTGCATCTGTGGCTCAGATATTTCTGGAATGCCTGAGATAAATCACACAGGTAACGAGCTGGACTTGGGCCATGCGGGGCGGCTCGCGTGGCACGGGGAAGAGGCTTTAGAGTGAGCAGCAGGTGTGTCTGTCCCCTGCAGCCATGCCAGGCTCCACGACGCCCCCACTAAAGAATGTTCCATGCAGCCCCTGTCCTGACAGGCACCTTTCATTCCCATCGCCCTAAGCACTGCTGATAGTGATTATCTGGGCAGACCTCAAACATCTGCTTAGCGAGATCCAGCTTCCCTTTCCTGTCACAGTCGTGGGTTGACCTGCTTCTGGTGAGAGTGTCTGAATATTCTAATCAGAAGGAGGGACTAGTCAGCTCAGGAGCCCTGATTTCATGAGCCTGGGAGAACCGTGTTTTAGCAGAGACATGACAGTAAACTGGCCAATTTTAAATTATATCATGCCCCAAAGTCCCCTTAGCACAAACTACATGCATTTCTGCAGCTCACAGGACAGTCTTGATTCCACCAGGCCCTCGGCCTTGCTACTCTCCCCACCTTATCCCCTTAGCAAACAGGAGCAGCTGCCAGCCTGGCTGGGTTTTGGGGACGGAGGCAGAGCTGGTGCCTGTATCCCTGGGGCATGAAGGGGAGGCACATTATAGCAAACCCCAGAGGAGGAGCCCCACCTGTATTCAAATTCGGGCCAGCCGGGTGTCCCAGGGGCTAGAAGGCATCAAGCTCCGTGTGACGATGACAAGTGGCAAATCCTGCATCCCACTTCCTGGCTCAGTCCAGGTCCCACTTTCAGGGGCTGCTGAGAGGAAGCACCTCAGGCTGAAAGCATCCCTGCCCCACTGAGTGAGGTCCCCCTCGGAGGGGTCCCCCACAGGAGTAGCCAGCAAGACCCTGGTGGTTCTTAGGGCGCTGCTGGCTCCTCCCACATGACCACAGATGAGGTTCTCTCCATGCCTATCCTCCACACACAAACGGGGATCCAGGATTCGCCACCTGCCTGTCAGAGAATTAGCGAGTTGCTTGACAGCAGTTTTGCAGAAAGGCACCATAAAAGGACCAAGAATTGCTCCTACTAATCAAACATAGACACCTTAAGGGGGGGCTGCTTTGGTTGCTGAACTATGAACAGCAGATAACTTGCTCAACTCATTTTTTCAAGAGTTTACACCAACGACTGCACAAAAGACGAGGTGCGTCTGCCCATTGTAAAGACGCTGGCAGAACCCGGGAATAAAGAGGGCTTCACCTCGAAACTGCTTTTCTTTTGGCATCTCTAAGCTGAGCAGGGACCATAAAAAAAAGTCTCCCCAGAAACCCAGGCCAGCTCTTGCTGAAGAGGCCAACAGGGAAGAAGGCAGGTGTGTAAATCTCTGTCAGGCTGCAAGAGCAAGACCACACATCAGCCCCACAGGCTCCCAGAGCAGAGGTCTCAGTGGCCAGAAATCTGGGTTGCTGCAATTTGCATAAATGTATACATTTGCATACTATGTTCAGGTATCCTTAGGCCAGGTAGGCTGTGTTAAAATTATCATTTTTAGGGCAGCTCAGGATGACTGTGTCACAGCCAGTCTTGCTGGCTTGTACCTGGTAAGTGTGGTCCATCTGACAGCATGGAGCCACAGCAGAGCTGGCTTCCTGAGGGTCACACTTGCCCATCCACCACAAGCTAAGGACTAGCTCTGCAGTCTCTGCTTCTGAGGGGCCAGAGAAGGATGCACAGCCACCCTGCTTCCTGCCAGGCCCCCTCCCCTGCCAGGGCTCTCCCTCCTCTCCACCTCTGCAGGGGGCCTGTCTGCAGGCACCTGTGAGATGGAGGCTGAAGCAGTCTTCCGAATGGAGCACAAGGTGGCCAAGGCTGAAACCCATGGGCAGGGACATGCCCTGAGAGCCATGTCCTCATCATCTCTGCATCCTGGGTCACAGCAAAGACCTGGGAAATTGTAGCATCGGATGCTGGTGGGCAGCCTGGCCCCTCCATGACAGCCCCAGGATCCTGGAGGGGTGTGGACGGCACTTCATAACAGCTGCCAGGGGAGCCAGGTGATCCACGAGTCTCACGGATGAGGGTGGTCACTCTAATGTATTGTCAGAAAACAGTGGCTCCTCCTGTGCCATGCTCCACCCCATGAAGGCAACAGCAAGCCAGCTGGGGTGGGGATGGTGCCAGACCTTCCTCGCTAGGGACGGGAGGGCAGCGGAGGAAAAGATTTGCGGAGGACGAGACGTTGCCTGCATGCCCTGGCTGAGCCAGAACTGTGGCTCCTGTCCACAAAATGGAAGAACCACAGAATCATGACCAAGCCTCCTGCCATGTGTGCGTGTCTGGGGCTCAACAGTCGGTTGTCTGAGGGAGACTCCCTCATGGCATTTCCTGGGAGTCTCCCTCCCCACTCAGGGTCCCGGTGGGTCACAGGCACGTGTTCAAGTGAGCCTTGATCCCCTCCTCTCCTTCCATCTACACCCAGGCTCTCCCAGCCTCTCCCCTAGTGGCCTGCTGCTGTGCAGGACACGGTCCTGTCTCATCTGCACGGTGGCCTCAGCCTCCTAAAGGGTCTCCCTGCCCCTCTATGTCCTGTGCTGGCCACGCTCCACCCAGCAGCCAGGACGGCGCTTTCACACTTTCATCAAGACAATTCCCTGTTCAGCAGCCTCCCGTGGCTCCCCTTTAGCAGAACAAACCCAAAGTCACCCATGGCCCTTGGACCTCTTTGCCCACCGCCCTCCCTCCTGCTCCCTCTTCCCCAGCCTCTGACCTCTTTCTGTTCCCACAACGTGCCGGAAACTAGGGACTTCGCAACGCAGCTCCATCTTCCGGGAATGCACTTTCCCCAGGTCGCTGCACCTCCCGCAGTCTTTGTCCAAAAGTCACCTTCTCCACAGGGCCTATCCCGAGTGCAAGACTGCGCACTGCGAATGGCACGCTCCACACTGGCCGTCTCCCTGACCCTGCTTTCCTTTTCCTTTCCCTTCTAGCAAGCACTGTAATTAATGTGTGCCTTGTGTACTTTTTATACATTTTTCTTCTGTCTTCTGTCTGTTCTCTACATGCTCCAAACCCCAACAGCAGGGCCCTGCACACAGCCAGTGCCCATGCACGTCTGGTGAATGAGGTGCACAACATGAGGAATCAAAGATCAAATATGCTTTTTCGGGTGTTCGACCTTCCCAGGTGAAGCTGATAAATCAGCATGCGAGAGCTGGCTTCACTTTCCCCGGCACGAGTAGCACAGACAGGTGGATTTGCTAAAGGATGTTTTCTGCTCTGGCTTTTACCCAATATTTAACCTTTAGACAAATGATCCACTCAGATAACTATCACACCAATTTCTAGTTAAAATAAGTTGGTTTTAAGGGGATTTTGAAGCCTCGATGCCTATTTGCAAAGGCAGGCTGGCATTGCTTTACTGAGACTTACACTCAGAGGCACCAGATCACTCCCAGCTCCAGACGATGCCTCCAGATGCCTTCAGCCCAACCCCACAGGGCAACTATGAACCCAACCTGTTCAAAACCCAACCAGAACCTCCGCTGGCCCCCTCAGTCCCTCCTTCTTCTGAATCCCTGTCTCAGCCAACACTGTGCTCTGGTAACCATGCCAGGGCTTTCTGCATGGCCAGACTCAGACCCCACGACCACCCTATCCTCCTCATCTCTGGGAAGTGGTTTTGACTCTGGAGTTGGGCTTCAGCTTTTACTGGAAACAAAAGAAGGAAAGAAGAGGTCAAGAAACACAGACCCTGGCTACCAGCCTGAACCAAGGAAAGGAAAAGGGATAACAATGGGTGAAACATAATTTCCCAACAGGTTCCTAGCAATGAAAATCTGCACCAGGGTCTTAGGGCTGCTGAACCAATGACTGCAAACTTGGGCCTTAAAACCACAGAAACGTATCCTCTCACAGTTCTGGAAGTTAGAAATCCAAAATCGATGTGTTGAAAAGACCACACTGCCTCCAAAGTCTCTGGCAGAAACTTACTGCCGGCTTCTCCCAGGTTCCGGTGGCTGCTGGCGGCCCTCAGTGTTCCTTGGTTTGGGGCTGCCCCCTAATTCCTGTCTTCGTTGTCACACGGCCTTTCCCTCTGTGCATTCGTGTCTGTTTCCCCTTCTTTTCCCTTGTGAGGACTTGTCATTGGATTTTCGAACCCACCCTAATCCAGGAGGGCCTCGCCTTGAGATCCCAGCTTCAAGTATATCCGCAGTTCAAATAAGGTCACACCCTGAGTTTCCAGGCAGACATACATTTTGGGGGCTACAGCTTAATGAATGATAGTTCATCCTCTGGCCCCCAGAACTTTATGTCCATCCTAGGTGTTAGCTGATGGCTGTCTTAGTCCCTTTAGTCCCAGAATGCCACTGACTGGGTAATTTACAAAGAACAAAAATTTAGCATGGGCGTGGTGTCTCATGCGTGTAATCCCAGCGCTTTGGGAGGTGGGTAGATCGCTTGAGCTCAGGAGTTTGAGACCGGCCTGGGCAACATGGTGAAACCTCATCTCCATTAAAAAATTTTAAAAATTATCCAGGTTTGGTGGCTCGCACCTATTGTCCCAGCTACTGAGGAGGCTGAGGTGGGAGGATGGTTTGATCCTGAAAGGTCAAGTCTGCAGTGAGCCAAGATCACACCACTGCACTCCGTCCTCAGTGACAGAGCCACGCCCTGTCTCAAAAAAAAAACTATAATAATAACAAGAATTTCTTTCCTCACAGTTCTGGAAGCTGGGAAGTCCAAGATCAAGGCACCCGTGTCTGGCGAGGGCCTTCCTGCCACCTCATCACATGGCAGAGGGACAAGAGGAAGCCAACCCTCCAGCCAAGCCTCTTTCTAAGGGTACTAATCCCACTCACAAGGGAAGACCTCATGGCCCAGTCACCTCTTAAAGGCCCCGCCTCCTAATACTATCCCATTGGCAACACCTGAATTTTAGAGGGGACACATTCAAACCATAGCAGTGGCACAGCAACCTGCCTGAGAAATCCACTGTGGTCTTTGTCTGCTCCGGGATCATCGCAAAGAATGAGAGTGATTCCTCCCCCAGCCTTCCTGGTGGCCTTCCTAACGTCCACCACTCTCTAACCCTCCCCTTCTTGGGGCACAGCCTTAGGGTTTAATCTGTCCTTCCCCCAAAGCTAGGAGCAATCATGCATCTGGCTCTACTGATGAAATGTGAGCACACATGTTCTGTGTCACTTCTCAGCCAAAATGCTTCATGGTGAGCATTGACTGTGCCGGTACTCACTTCCCCAGTGGCTAAGTTGGGGACTCAGCAGGTGGTAGAGCTTGGGTGCTGGGAGAGCCCACCCCAGTGTCTGATGGAGAAGGGTAGTGAGGGAATAAAACCTTTATGGTTTTAAGCCACTAAAATTTGGGGGTGGTTTATCACCATGGGCCTCACCCTCCCCTACAACAAGATAGCACTGAAGCCGTGTTGTTCTGGGCTGGCTTTCCTTCTCCCCATGCAAGAAGTAACAGGCCTTAAAAGAAGACATGTGTGCGGCCAACAAACATATGAAAAGAAGCTCACCATCACTGGCCATTAGAGCAATGCAAATCAAAACCACAATGAGATACCATCTCATGCCAGTTAGAACGGTGATCATTAAAAAGTCAGGAAACAACAGATGCTGGTGAGGCTGTGGAGAAATAGGAATGCTTTTACACTGTTGGTGGGAGTGTAAATTAGTTCAACCATTGTGGAAGACAGTGTGGCAATTCCTCAAGGATCTATAACCAGAATACCATTTGACCTAGCAATCCCATTACTGGGTATATAGCCAAAGGATTATAAATCATTCTACTATAAAGACACATGCACACATACGTTTATTGCAGCACAATTTACAATAGCAAAGACTTGGAACCAACCCAAATGTCCAACAGTGATAGACTGGATAAAGAAAGTGTGCCACATATACACCATGGAATACTATGCAGCCATAAAAAAGAATGAGTTTGTCTTTTGCAGGGACATGGATGAAGCTGGAAACCATCATTCTCAGCAAACTTACACAGGAACAGAAAACCAAACACCAAATGCTCTCACTCATAAGTGGGAAGTGAACAATGAGAACACATGGACACAGGGAGGGGAACATCACACACCAGGGCCTGTTGGAGTGGGGGTGTTGGGGTGCAAGGGGAGGGAGAACATTAGGACAAATACCAAATGCATGTGGGGCTTAAAACCTAGATGATGGGTTGATAGGTGCAGCAAACCACCATGGCATATGCATACCTATGTAACAAACCTGCACGTCCTGCACATGTATCCCAGAATGTAAAGTAAAATAAGATAAAATAAATTTTTTTAAAAAAAGAAAACAGGCCTTTTCTTCCCCAGTATCCAGGTATTTTTGTACACAAGAACCAATCTACACATATTTGTATATTCACACATACAGTTAAGGAAATGCAAGTAAATGTGGGTTATCACAGAATCCCTCAATATTTGAGGGCTGAGAACCCTTCAATATTAATATCTTCATTGAGAAAAATATTTACATCTCCATATTCTTGCTGCAGGATATTCACAATGATTTTTTTCCCAACTGCCATTAAATCCCACAGCAGAGATAAATCCAGGGGAAGCCCTCCCTGGCATCAGATGGGACCAGGATAACAGCGGAGCCTGTGGGATCAGAGGTCCCAAGGCATTTATGGCCAATAAGCTGTTTCCTTCTTCTCCTTCTGCAGGCTTCATTAGCTCCAGCAGATTCAATGAACGACCAGATTTCCCAATTCGTCGCCTCTGTCTCAGCCTCTTCCTGCCTGTCCAGATTGAGCTGACAGTAAATCACATGTCATCGTTGCATGACTCCACAGCCATGAATGTGTTTTATTCATTGCCTCTGCCTTCTGACATCCAGACTATTAATTACAGAATGAAAGTTTGAAGGCCTGTCCCCGCTAACCGCATCACCTGGTGATAACACTGGCGCCATGCATGTAAAGAGTGTCTTTGTAAAGGGGAAGGCAGTTATTATACCTGCTTCATCATAACAATGCTTTGCACTTACAAAGAACTTCACTACACACCATGTTAGGCAGAATTCTACAGACGTGCCCTCCAGACTCCAGGGAGCACCCACTTAGCATTGCCGCTGCATCTGCTTCCTAGAACTGCCATCACGAACTGCCGCACGCTGGAGGCCTGAAAACACAGACACTTATTCTCTCCCAGTTCCAGGGGCTAGAAGTCAAGACAGAGCTGTGGGCGGGGCCACACTCCCTCTGAAGGCTAAGCAATCACCCCCTACCCTCTTCCCAGCTTCTGCGGCTGCTGGCCTTCCGTGCCTTCCTCCATCATTCCAGCCTCCACTTCCGCCTTCACGTTGCCACTTTCTCTGCATCTCTGTCTTTTCCTCTTCTTATGAGGGTCTCAGTCATTGGATTTGGGACCCACCCTAATCTAGTAAGATACCACTTCTTAACTAATCATTTCTACAGAAACCTATGTTCAAACACCACCCCATGATGAGGTTCTGGATGGCCATGAATTTGGGGGACACTATCCAACCCACTGTTCATACAAAGGGACTCTGCAGACGGAACCAGATCTGCTAATCAGCTGACTGTAAAATAGGGGGATAACTGGGTGGACAAGGGTCATGACATGAGCCCTTAAAGGCAGACAAGGGACAGAAGAGCCATAGACTTGAGGGGGAAAGGTGGTGAGAGAGACTGGGAGCACCTGGGCTGCTCTGGAGAAGGAGCAAGGGGCCACCCATCAAGGGCTGAGGCAGCCTGTAGCCCTGAGGACTTCCCCCAACTGACAGTCAGTGTGGACACAGGGACCTCAGTCCTACAGCTGCATGAACTACATCCTGCCAACACCTGAGTGAGCTTGGGAGTAGATTCATCCCCAGCCTCTGGAAAGGAAGATGGCCCCGCAGTGCATCAACTTTGTCCAGTGCCACACTAAGCCGAGAACCAGCGAAGCACACCAGGCCCGGGCTTCTGACCCACAGACACAGCGAGGTAAGAAATGGTTATTGTTCATTTTAAGATACTAAGTTTGCTAAGGCACCAGTAGAAAACTCTTACACACATCAAGTGAAAAAGCAAGATACTCAACCATTTATGTAGTATAATCCCACTTATGAAAAATGAGATACCCATAAAAAATTCTGGAAGAAAAAATTCCAAGCTCTTAGCAGCAATTACCTCTAGTGGAAAAAGTAAAATCGGCAGGTTGGAGGAGGGGAGATGATGAGGTGTGGGAGGTGTACGTCCTTCTATGCGTCCTTCTGTATTGTCTGAAGGTTTAGAACAAGCATGTATGCATATGCTGTATATGTAATTAATTTTTGAATTTACAAAGCAATAGCAAATGCTTAGGGCTCCATACGCCAGGTACTATTACCACCCCCATTTAACAGATGGGGAAACTGAGGCACACGGTGACAAAGTGGCTTGCCCAGGGTCAGCAGCAGGAGTTAAACCTGAGCCCCTACTCCTGGGCACTGTGTCATGGTCCCTCTCTCCCTGCATACTGCATTTCCCCTAAGGATATGCCGCAGCTCCTGGCAACTTGCCCACTGTCAAAGCAGGAGGCAGCCAGGGATGGCAGGTACCTTCTCCTCCTGCTGTGCTTGCCCCTTGTCAAGGAGGAAAGCCTTCTCCAGAAGACCCCAGAACAGCCTCACTTTGCCGGGAGATCAAGGCCACTACCACCTGCCCCACGAATAAACCTGTAAGCAGGAAGAAAACGGAAGACACCTACCCTGGGAGGCTGCCATGGTGCTGGCCAGGGTCCGGAGAAGAGATGCTTCTCACTTACCCAAACACCAAGTAAGGCTCAGCGAGGCTAAGGAAGGGGCTCAGGATCTGTCCCCAGAATCCTCCCTCCCACCCCCCATGCTGCCTATCCCAGCCTCTGTACCCCCTCCCATCAGGAGGAACAGAGATCACCCTCCCCGAGAAGCCCACTTGGACACCATCAAGTTGCTACTTGCCCAGGAGCACCTGGTTAATGCAACTTCTAAGAACCGGGCAACCCAAAAGCCCAGAAGGCTCCTAGGAAAGCACTGGCCAGACACCCCCAGACAGATTCTGCCCACTTCTGTGGCACATAGATCCCCAACAGCCAGGCCCTGAAGCCTGTCCCAGATGGCAGAGCAAGATTCTCATCTCAACATTGGCAACAGCCTCTCCATTTCATTCCCAGGACCTGCCACTTCAGGAGGTGAAGAGTCTGGAAGGCGGAGGACCTGCTGTCCCTGAGCAGCACCCTGTGGGACACACAGCCCTCTCCCGGGACCAGGCCTTGGAAGCACGTGCACAGCCACCTGGAGAGCTTGTTCATGCGCTCAGCACCCAGGCTCCAAGAACTGTGCAGTTAACCTGGGGTGGCTCTGCATTCCTTTGAAGTAGGGAGAGCCACCTGCAATGCCATTGGCAAGGCACGGGGAGTGCAGCTCTGTGTGCTGAGCTCGTGGGAGCGCTGGAGCACGGCGTGCATGTCTGACTCCCTGCTTGACACACAACAGGATTGTGTCTGTTTCGCTTACTACTGTCATTGCTAATGATTTAGAGGCCACCCCCGGTGGCTGCTGCAGCCTGCTCTGGCCTCTGTGAGAACAGCCAAGAAAAAGAGCTGGGGGCCTGATAGCATGCTTATCCAGGGACCAGTGACTGACAGAGGGCAGAAGACACCAACTCACACACACTTCCAGTAAATTCCCCTGACAGTGACGAGTCCATGTTATGAAGCTTGTTTCTACACACATTTTACACTTTTCACATTTTTGTAAAGTTGAAACACTAAATCAGAGGCACAGATAAGGAAACAAGACCAAGAATATGGCCCAAAACCCATCCCCCACAGCAGGTAACTGGCTGGGCATCCACATAATTTCATCTTTTCTGGCATGTTGTTAAAGCTATCCAATTGAGATGCCATTTAGACTGGGTATATTTCTTGCTATTTTTTTCTCCCTCCCTATCTCCCTTCCTCCTTCCCTCCCTCTCTCTTTCTCCTCCTCTTCTTTTTCTTCTTTCTCTCTGCAAACACGCAGCCTCACCAGGGCGGGCAATAGCCTAATCTGCCTTGTCACTCACTCTTTTACCTCCAGTGCCGAGCTCGGTGCCCTGCAGACAGTCAATGCTCAAAGATAGTTTTAAAATAAACAAATGACACTACACTCAGAAGACTCTGCATGCAGATGGACAATGGGCTTTTCTTGGGGGAGTCTGGACATCAGTCTCTGTGAGGCCCAGGCAGCCCCAGCATCTGCTCGTGGCCCATCTCAGACTGCAGGTGTGCACGGCTTCTCCAGCAGCCCTCACCTTTGCTAAGGAGAGCTGCTTCACCAGGCCACCACCCTCCCCAGGGCAGCCACATCCAGGGCCTAACCCACACAGGTGAACAACAGCCCAGCCTTGTCCCAAGTCAGTGCCTCGGAAGGCCATCCAGCACCACAGTTCTGCAGGGTAAACCTCCACTGCCACCCACCTCTCACACCTCCCCTCCTGCTCCTTCCCCTCCCTTCCATGGACACAGACCCCAGGTGCGCCTTAACAAGCTCCTGTCCCTAACCTCCTGCAGAGTCCCCTTCCCAGGGACCCCCTCCAGGCTGGTGCGGGAGAGTCAGGCCTGCAGGAGAACGGCACCTGCTCCAGAATAGAGCGTCCATCTGGCACACTCCTCCTATGCAGCTTCGGTGCCAGAACATCCCCAACACACCCCCCTGGACAGCAGCAGAGGACCCAGGGAAGTCCCCAGACAAAGCTCCGGAGGTGTCAGCCTGCACTTTTGACCCAGACCAAGACCAGACACTGGGCACAGAGAGCAAGCCCACGGGAAGTGTGCCAGCAGATCTGCGGGTTTGAGCATGGGTAAAGGCGGCAACAGCTGTATCAACAAAGAGCTGTTTCTCTGAGCCCGGGTCCTGGACGAGGTGACTGCAAACGCAGATGCCTCTAGAACCTCGTCTTCAATGTCCACAAGCCGAGCACAGCACATGCAATCTGGCTGTCAGTCCACAGAGAGGTGGGCGCTGGCTGAGCCTCTGTACTCCGGTGTCCTACCTCCCTGCCCTCATGGGCATCTGTACTGCAGATCAGCCCCCTCCTGCTGGGCGGCAGCTGCGGGTGAGTGTGTCACCTGCTCAGCCTGGCAGAGAAAAACAGCTAGGAGGTCTCTTCCTTCCCAATGCAAAATCCACAAGACTGGCTCAAAGAAATCAAGTCTCATAGGGGAAGGGAACTCCCAACCAACCAAACTACCCAGAGGACACATGCCAAAATCCTCCATGAGAGAGAGAGAGAGAGAGCGCGAGAGAGAGAGAGCGAGCGAGAGAGAGAGAGCGAGCGAGAGAGAGAGAGAGAGCGAGCGAGAGAGAGAGAGAGAGAGAGAGAGCGAGAGAGAGAGAGAGCGAGCAGCCTTTCCGCCAGCCCCACGATGGCAGTTAGTGAACTATGTGAAGAGGATCCTTTTCCTGCCCATGCAGCCCTCTTGGGCCTTCGCCGACCCTGCGTGCATGGCAGGCTGGAAGCTGGTCAGGGCAGGAAGCCCCGCTCCCCCAGCCAGCACAGCACCCGTCACTATAAACCTTCGAGAAGAAGCACAGCCTTGGATTCAGGCCTCTGGGTTCCAACAGCCCTGGCTGGGGACCTGGGTCAGTCACTTCACAGCTCAGCTCAGGGGCCAGAAGAACATGCATGAAGAAAAAGCTCAAGGAACCGGCAAGTACTCCATGGGCTCCCTGCGTCACCAGCACCTCTGCATTTGCGGGGGCCACGGAATGAGTTTCCACTTCAGCTGAGGTAAAGACAAAGACAGAATCCTGTGTCACAACTCGGAAAACTGTCCACACTTACGCAAAGCTCACTGCGCCTTGTTTCAACGTGGCCTCAGGTTTGGTCCAGGTGAGTTTGGTTTTGAACTCTAAGGGATGGGTCGTGTTGGGCAGAGGAGGTTTTTCATCTAAAAACAGGCATATTGTTAGGCCAAGCTACACGGATGGCGGTGCATCTTATGGGAGAGTCTTCTGGGAACCACGGCCGCTGGGGCTCTCCACTAAGTTTTGGTTTCTGAGTGGAAATGGAGTGCGCTGAATTGGTAGAATAAGTGGGCGTGTCTCAGTCGGCAGCTAGAACACGCTGGGCGGGCAAGGTGCTTGGAGACGGAAGTGATGAAGACAGAGGCTGTTCTGTTCCTGCCCAGTGTGACCACTGGGGAAGGATTCAGCTGAAGGGGCTGGGAGGAGTTTGGCCTAGATGCTGAGACCACACGGGAGGATTGAAGGATGAGAGGGATGCTCCTACCTGTGAGCCTGGAGCACCCCGAGCAGCTCCAGCCTGTCTCTCCCTCTGTTGCAGCTGCCATGCCCGAGGCCCACGTGGCCCGCCCTCCTTCCCTCACTTGGGCAGAGTGCTGGTGGAGCGAGACATCCTGCTGCAGGGAAGACCCAGGCATCCAGAGGAGGTGGGATAGGGGCCAACTCTTTAAAACCAAAACCCGATAAAATCAGAAGTAAAATAAGCTTTCACTTCAAAAAGCCAAGAGCTAAAACTGAGATGGGAGGGGCCTCCTCTGTCGCTGGGAGGTTTCTCATGCAGAGGCAGGGACACTCTGTCCTGGTTTCCCCCTCGGTGTCTGCCACAGTGAAAGGCAGGGGGCCAGGAGCTCTCAGAAAGCCCAGGAGTCAGGGTCTCAGAGGACAACAAAGAGGACAGAGGCAGGGTCCGCCCTGGAAGGCACAGGGAGGTGTGGCTGACTGCCACTGTTACTACTTGAAACCATCATTACAGCAGTTACTACTGTTACCACTTGAGACCATCATTATGACTGAACGAAGGGACGAACATAGAAATGATAACAAAAAACAAAAGAAACTGTTTTAAGGAAAGGTTAGCTTGGGGAAGAAGACAGCTCCCCACTTCTAGTGAGCAAAGGCACCTCCCCAACCTTCTACAGCCCTTCATATTTATTCGGTAACAAGGACAGGGAGGAGGAGGTAATGATTGGTCAGCTGCTTAATTGATCACAGGTTCATATTGTTACTGACAGGCTGTTACTGACAGGCTTCAATTATGCCTAATCATAAGAAACATTTGTGTGGCCTCCAACAGGGAGGGGCCCAGAGGGCCAAGAGCAGGGTGATCTCCAGCAGCTGGATCTAAAAACAAGGAAAATGCGAGCGGATTCCAAAACTGGCTGACTCAGTGTTGCGGAAGCCTTGGTGATTCCCTAAGCCTTGCTCTTACAACGCCACTTCTTTATTTTCGGAAGAGAAGTCGCCATCTTGAGATGTGGCCTCAGCTGAGCACGACTCCAGAGGGCCACCTGTGGCTCCATCCCAGACAGAACAGCCTCACCAGGCCCACCAGGGCGCCAGTACTGCAGTGCAATGAGAGGAAGCGTGTGCCACTTCCACCCACTCGACGGCCGCGGCTCCTGCCTCTGAAGGGAGGAAAGGCTTCTCTCAGAAGGAGACTGCACGGATTTGCAGAGCACCTTGAAAGCCACCTTGGCTTTGGAGAGAACAGCCAGCCACGGGGCAGAGCCCGGAGACATGACTCAGGGAGAGAGAGTGACTCAGCTATTTAAAAAAAAAAAAAAAAAACTTCAGCTGAATTAAATTTATCAGATTTTAATTGAGCAAAGAACGATTCTCAATCAGGCCACCTCCTGAGCCACAGCAGACTCAGAGACGCCAACGTAGCCACATGGTGGAAGATTTGTGAACAGAAAAAGAAAAGTGATGTACAGAAAATGGAAGTGAGATACAGAAACAGCTCAGCATTTACTGTATTTGAACACAGTTTGAACAGTCAGCCACCTTTGATTGGCCAAAACTTGGTGATTGGCGCAAGAGTAGGATACGGTCTGTTTACAACTCTGTTTAGGTTATAGTTCCCAATGTACAGAGAAACCTTTAGGCCAAACTTAAAATATGTAAGAAGGCAGCTTTACGCTAACCTTGATTTAACATAGGGAAGAGCTAAATGTGTCTGGGGAGGGGCTGGAACCAGCAAGCTGGGAGCCGGCTACGCAGCGGCCAGCACTCTTAAGAAGAGGGATGCACAGGTTTCCATTGCTCAAGGAGCTGGCTGAGGCCCTGCAGTGGCCCCTTCAGCCCACATGGCCTCCCACTCCCTGCTGGGGGAGCCAAAGGGAGGAACAGCAGGCCAGGCGTCCAGCCCGGGAAGATGCGCCACATCCAGGTGACATGGAACTCACTCAGCAAAAGTGCAGCCACCTTTTCCTGTAAAGGGCCAGGTGGTAAATCGTGTCCACTTTACAGCCCCTGGGGTATCTGCTGCAGCTCTTCAACTCAACTCAGGCATCACCAAAGCAGCCGTAGACCACCCAGAAACAAAGGGGTGCCACTGTGCCCCAATAATTGTTTTTTAATGTAAAAACAGGTGTTGAGCCAGAATTTGACCTGTGACCTGGTTTGCTGACTGTGCTTTAGAAAGACTGGGAAGGATAGTGATGATGGGTTTTGACCACAGAGATATGGGTGTGTGTGTGTGTGTGTGCGCGCCCGTGTGTGTGGCTCTGTGTACGTGTCTGTATCTGTACTGGGAGTGGGGATGCCCATTGATTTTCTTACCGGGGGATCCTTGTTCTTAGAGCTCCCAAGATGGTGGCAGGCCACTTCCAAGACGGCAGCAAGCCTCTTGTTCTCTGACCTGGGGTTCTTGGCCTCACGGATTCCAAAGAATGGAATCTTGGGCCATGCGGTGAGTGTTATAGCTCTATTAGAAGCCGTGGGTCACAGAAGAGAACCGTGGAACCCAGCAACTAGTGTTCAGCTCCATTAGGACGAACCCCGGGCACTTAGCCGTGCAGGAACGATGGTGAACCTTTAGCCCGATCAGGAGCAGCAATGGGCGCCTCGCTGGATCAGGAGCACAGCGGACACCCTGCTGGATCCGGAGGGTGGAAGTCAGCGGCGGGTCTGCTACGCCAGCTAACAGCAGTGGTGGACGGCGAGCGAAAGCTCAGCTCGAGCTGTAACAAACACGGACCAGAAGACTGTGCGGTTGCAAGATTTAATAGAGTGAAAACAGAGCTCCCATACAATGGGAGGGAACCCAAAGTGGGTTGCCGTTGCTGGCTCGAATGCGGGGTTTATATCCCGATCATTGTCCCTCCTGCCGTGCTCTCAGGCGATAGATGATTGGCTAATTCTTTACCTCCTGTTTTTGCCTAATGAACATTTTAGTGAGCTCTCTTTACTACCTGATTGGTCGTGTGTGAGCTAAGTTGCAAGCCCCGTGTTTAAAGGTGGATGCGGTCACCTTCCCAGCTAAGCTTAGGGATTCTTAGTCAGCCTAGGAAATCCAGCTAGTCCGTCTCTATTTCATTTGAAACTTAAGAACAGAGTCTCCCACATATTGTCTGGGTTACAAAAGCAGGCTGGGCACAGTGGCTCATGCCTATAATCCCAACACTTTGGGAGGCCAAGGCAGGAGAACCCCTTGAGCCCAGGAGTTCAAGACAGCCTGGGCAACATAGTAAGACCTCGTCTCTACAAAAAAATAAACAAAATTAGCCGGGCATGGTGGCTTGCACCTGTAGTCCCAGCTATGCAAGAGGCTGAGGCAGGAGGATCTCTTGAGCATGGGAGGCAGAGGTTGCAGTAAGCCAAAACTGTGCCACTGTACTCCAGCCTAGGTGACAGAGTGAGACCCTGTCTCAAAAACATTAAATAAAAGCAAAGCATAAACCTTCAGAGAAATGAAGATTCCTCCAAATCATCTCCTTTAAGGTCTCATTTAGAAAATGTTTGAATGCTTTTGATTTTCATTTGTTTATTCTGTTTTTCATAGCTAAGTGTGTGAAGCATGAATTCAAACGTTTCTTGGCGCTGCATCTGGAGGCCTGCAGTGAGGCAGCCAGCAGAGCCCCAGGTCCTGGCCCTTAGACATGGCATCTCAGGGCCTGACTCTAAGGCAGAACAAGTTAGGGGCGAGCTGAAGCCCTCGTGCAACTAAGGTACCTCTCAGCGGAGCAGCATTCCCCGGGGGCGCTTAAGCCGGTCACTTCTGGCCAAGGCATGGCCAGCAGCTATGAGCACACAGCCTTGATAAGGGTTCAGCCACTTTGCCCACAACTGCCTGTGTATAAAAAATAGATGTGGTCTTTGCCCCCACTTCCTGGCACAGAGCTTCAGTCCCTGCTGGGATTTCTAGAGCCTGGGACTGTCTTTGTGATGCTAATGAATCCTGGACAGGAGGGATGGACAGCTTCAGGGTGAGGCTGCTCTGCAAAAAGCCACCCGCAGGCCTAGAGGGCTGCAGCGTTCAGCCTCCTGACCTGCAGGGAAGGAAGAGGTGCTGGGGACTGAGTTGCATCATGTGGCCGTGACTTAGCTGTGTCTATGTAATGGAACCCCTATAAAACTCTGGACGACGAGGCTGGGGGCGCTTCCTGGCTGGTGAAGGTGTAGATGCACCAGGCGGGCAGCACCCACCAGGCGGGCAGCACCCACCTCTGCAGCACAGAGCCTCTAGACCTTCCCTGGGCACCTTCTCTGTGCCCTTTGTAATAAAGTGGTCATTGTCGTGTGGTACTTTCCTGAGTCTCCTGAGTCATTCTAGTGAATTATCAAAGTGGAGGTGGGGGTTAGGGACCCTCCAATTTGTAACCAAGTCAGACAGAACTGTGGGAAGCCTGGGATCCCATTTGTAGCTGGCATCTGAAATGAGAGCAGTCTCAGAGGACCTTGCTCTTTAGCATGCGGGGTCTGCGCTAGCTCCGGTGTTTAGTGTGAGAGTCGAGTTGAATGGCAGGACCCCCAGTTGGTGCTGGTGAAGGCACAGTGGGCGAGCAGAACCCCCATCTCTCTCTGCTCCTCGCATTCAGTCTCCAGCCACTCTCCTGAGAGATGGATGCTTCACCCAGGGTCCGGGTCTCATCCTTCAAGCAGACTTTTAGAACCTGCCACAAAATCAGGATTCTTTGAAGGTTTCTACCTTCCAGCATCAAGGATCCAAAGACTCATTTCAGTGATATGTGAAATGCGGGATCAAAGCTTCATTTCAATGATCAAAGGATAATAGAGCAAAGGAGACATGATTCTATTGTCAAAGTGATAAAAGACATTAATAATAGATCTGTGAGATATCAGCAAGGAGGCGGGGAAGTGCCACGTGGGGGACTGCCATGCTTTCCACGCAAGCCCACAAGGTTTTCCAGTAGTTATTCCTGGAATTGGTTAATTAAACCTAATTAGTTCTATCAGCCCAGAGGAGGCCACGCCCCAGAATTCTCAGTGTTAGCCTAAGGGCTAGAAAGCTCACAGTGTTAATTATGGACCCACCCCTGTGGGAAGAGAGATTACAGGATTTCTGAAGGAGCAGTCAAAATGCACCTGCAGGGAGCTGGGATGAAAGATGACCACAGAGCCACCGTCACTGCCCTGCCACCCATGGGCAAGTCACTTAGCCCTCTTTGAAAAAGATCCAAACCCAGGAAAACATTGATTCTCAAAAAACAGCACCGAGGTCTTCCAAGTTGCCTATTAATTATCAGGTTGTCCATCAGCACCCCCAGGATGGAGGAGCAGGGAATGAACAGCTGCAGAACTGGAGCAGGTCACCTGCGGTGGCTCTGAGCCCAACACCGCCTCTCATTTTCCGCTGTAAATTATTATCCATGTCATCGATTTTACAGATTGTTAAATACTCAATTGGTCTAAATAATACACATTTCACTGTATACCAAGTCGCATATCAACAATGAACCTTCATTAATAGTAATTAAAACAAATATAGGGCAAGAGGCCTTCAGTCATCTAGAACTTAAACTCTTCAGATAATGAAATGGTTTCTTCCAAATCCTAGAATGGTTGGAGAAGTGAAATAATGACCACACAATGCAATTTCTCATAGAACATGAAAACCTACGTTTCCAGGATTTCTGTAAACCTACTGATTGTAAATAATAATAATAATAATAATAATAATAGATCTGCAGACTCAAAAAACAAAAATAGATATCGGATCTGGTTTTTTTTGTTTTTTGAGATGGAGTCTCGCACCGTCTCCTGGGCTGGAGTGCAGTGGCGCGATCTCGGCTCACTGCAACCTCTGCCTCCCAGGTTCAAGCGATTCTCCTGCCTCAGCCTCCCAAGTAGCTAGGACTACAGACGCCTGCCACCATGCCCAGTTAATTTTTTTGTATTTTTTGTAGAGACAGGGTTTCACTATGTTAGCCAGGCTGGTCTCAAACTTCTGACCTCATGATCCACCTGCCTCAGCCTCCCAAAGTGCTGGGATTACAGGCATATGAGCCACCACGCCCGGTCCACATCCGTTTTTAAAGTTTATGGTATTATTTAATCAAAATAATGATGTGATCACAGAAGCTCCAGATCAATGATCATTTGCACCTGTTTGTTTCTGAGTAAAATAAAAACACCCAGGTCATATCTTTTCTAAAAATGTTTTAATCATAAATTAATCTTCAATTGAAAAAAATGGGGATTTTAAAACACTTTTTTTTTTCTTTTTGAGACAGGGTCTCGCTTTGTCACCCAGGCTGGAGTGCAGAGGCACTATCTCAGCTCACTGCAGCCTCGACCTCCCGGGCCCAAGTGATTCTCCCGCCTCAGCCTCCTGAGTAGCTGGATCTACAGGCACACACTACCATGCTCAGTTAATTTTTGTATTTTTGTAGAGATGGGGTTTTGCCATGTTGGCCAGGCTGGTCTTGAACTCCTAGGCTCAAGTGATCCGCCCACCTCAGCCTCCCAGAGTGCTGGGATTACAGGCATGAGCCACTGCCCCCAGCCCAATTTTAAAATACTTTTAAGAGCTTTTTCTACTGGCATAATAAAACTTTTTTTTTTTTACAGGAAAACACTACATCTTTAATTTTTAGATCAAAGTATTAACCTTAAATACATTTTGTTTTTATTCTGCCATTAGGCTAAAGGAAAGTAAGTAAATCAGGTTGGTGAGTTACTCACAAGAGCCACTACTCAACACTGATCTCCAGTGGCCACCGTGGGGCAGCCTCCTAATAATGGGAAAGGGCAGGTTTCCGAACAGAAAACCCGAGGGACTGCAGGCAATGGCCAGGCCAGAGGGGACCAGCAGAGACAGCCACACAAAGCTGGGGTGGGGGCCTGACGCCTGGGCCGCCTCAGCTCTGAGAGGCTGCCTCCGAGCAAGCAGGCAGGATCTGTGATGGATTGAAAGCGACCGAGACCCTTGTCCAAGGTGCCCTGGAAAAAGCGCTTTGTCTCCCCCTAACTGGGCAGCCTTGGAAGGAGGGGTGGGCTCATTCTAGCACTCAACCCTCCTGCTGAACTCAGTTCTTTCCCTTCCCATTCGAATCGCTGGCTGAATAATGTTCCACCGTCAGATGATCAGGGCCAGGCTCCTGCCTGGGACACTGTTATTTCCATTACTGAGTTTCACTCTTCAGCTGAAGTCCCCACTACCTTTTCTCTGCCTGTGATGAGCCCCACAAAGGAACCTCAGGCAAGTCCAAAATGTGGCAGAGAAATGATCTGAATGAACTCTGCAACCAGTGACACCATATGTGCCCCCGGGGCCTCTGCTCCAGGGTGCTGCTCTAGGGAGGCCAGGGAGAGGCTCCGTGGGGCGGTGCCGGCGGTGCCAGAACCCAGGAAAGCACAAAGCAACCTGGGCTGGGGATGCCTTTCATTGCCTGGAAGAGGCCAGCAGCCTACGGATTTAAAGTCTGCACTGAGCAAAGCAACAGGCTCTCTGCGACCCTGCACAGGCCACTCTCTTAGCACAAACCACACTCATGTACCCTGGCTCTTCGGCTTTCGGCAGCAGGCCTGGCCCTGCATCCCAGCTGGCAGAATGTGTGCACCGCTTCACACACACAGGCACACATGCGGGTACAGGCAAGTGCACACATAGAAGCCACAGGTCCAGTCTCAATGGATCCCAGTGGGAGGCCTTGCCCAGTTCCCAGACCACAACTGGAAGAGACCAGACAAACTAGAACAGACCGTGGGGCGGGGGGGCCTGGGGCTCTCAGCAATCCAGGCCTCTTGCCCCAGCGGTCCTGGTTGAGGGAACATACGTGGGTTAACCAATGGGAGACAATGATCATCAGCACCTCCACTCGTCAGAAGAGGCAGGCAGGGAGCAGAGAGGAGTCGGTTTTAATACCAGTAACTCACAAATGGTGACCAGAAAAGAGCTAAGATATTTTCTGCCACCCCCACCCCCTGCAGCCATGACTGCCACCCACCCACAGTGACCCTTCCAAAGTGGAGCATTTGCTCCAGTCCAAGCCACCTGTCCCCACCCCAGAGGGAAGTCCACTGCATGGCAAACAAGCCCCCACGGGCTCTGGCTCACCTGCAGCTTCCCCACCCTCATCTCTGCCCCCACCCTGTGTGGCCTGATCTGCAGCCCTGCAGCTTCCCCAACACAGCAAGTGGCCTGTATGTTGTGGGTCCTGCTCAGCCACAGCCCAGGCCTCCTCTCTGCAGAGCCTTCATCCACCAGACTATTTGGATACTTTACTTGCTGTGAGCTTCTCACGGGTAAGAACCACTCCTCCTTCAATGCGTCTTCCCAGCACCCAGTCCAGATGTTCACACCAAGTAAACACTGGAGAATCATTCACTGGAATTGAAGGGGGGGTTTGGCAGCTATTAAACAGAGGGCAAGCACACCCCTTGCCAGGGAGGCCCCAAATTCAGGGAGACCCCAAAGCCAGGCTCTGCACCAAATGGGCCCCTTCCTCAACACTTGTGTAGGGACTCCTAACAGAACAACTTCCAACAGAAGGAACAGACCAAGTTCAGCTGCCCCAGTATCCATCGCTTATGCTCACAGGCTAAATGCTAGGCGCCATGTCATATTTTCCACAAATGTGTTCAAAGTCTTCATTTAGAAAGTGGATTATGTTAGAAAATTCTGCTCCCAAATGTTTGAAAAGTACAGCTATAGATATAAGAGAGTGACACATGTCATTGTCGGCAAAAAAAATCAAACAACCATTTGGAAACATCAGCTTTCAGCTTTTCCCTGCTCTCCCCAGAGCACAAGTTCTTCCCAAAAGGTAGTTCCTTACTTGGTTAAACCATATCTTTACTCTGAAGGTTCAGATTAAATTATTTATTTTTTCAGAAATGTATCTTAGATAGCATATTCTAAGACCCACTTGTCATCATAGGAAAGGTCAGCAAATTTAAAATACATCCTTTTGTAAAAGGAAAATTATGTTTAAGTTGGAAAAATAGTTTAACCACAAAATATTTCATAATATTCCATTTCATTGCGAAGTATTACAAAGTGTCTATTCCAAAGTCCTTGCTTTGATAGAAGTAGTCGCATAATTGATTTTCTGTTTCTCTTTGCACACTGCTAGTCTCAACCTTTTAGCCACACTACTTTAACTTCATGCTAAGGATGAACCTCACACACACTGCTGACCTCTGGAACTTTGTCCTGGAATCCTTCACTTCGCATTTCTGGCTCAACTTACCACTTCATCTGGGACTATACTTAGACTGGCTTTCCTCAAGCATTGTTTTTATTTGAAATCTGCTCGGGGCCAGGCACAGTGGGGCCAGGCGTGGTAGCTCCTGCCTGTAAGGTAGCACTTTGGGAGGCCGAGGTGGGTGGATCACCTGAGGTCAGGAGTTCGAGAACAGCCTGGCCAACATGGTGAAACTCCGTCTCTACTAAAAATACAAAAATTAGCTCAGTGTGGTGGTGAATGCCTATAGTTCCAGCTACCCTGGAGGCTGAGGCAGGAGAATCGCTCGAACCCGGGAGGTGGAGGTTGCAGTGAGTTAAGGTTACGCCACTGCACTCCAGCCTGGGTGACACAGCGAGGTTCCTTATTGACTCAAGAGAATGGATTCTTCATGTATTTCTACATTAAGACAGATTATCACAAACACCATAAGCCAAGATGTATGAGATTCAGTCGTATTTTATGCACCTGCATAGCATGGTTCCCACAAATGTGTAATTTCTTCCAATTCTTGTTTGCTCAAATCTTCATCAGTATCTCTTATGTACCCTCCAACAGTATTTGCCAACAAAGAATACATTTGGGTTTGTTGCCATATTGTTTCATGAGACTTGTTTCAGCCATTTTACCTCAGCAGGAAGAACAAACCTTTACCAGTAGTATCATGAATTACTGTCTTTCACTATGAAACCACAAAACAGGCTTCCAAGTGTATATCAATAACTTAAGTAAAATTATGGAAAATCACAAACTGAGTATTGCAGGATTTCAAAAATCTCTAATTTTGTAGGGCTTTATCCATATTCTTAAATATTAATTTTTAAATGGCTTGTGTGTCTTGTGCTTTTATTGATATATAAAGGCATAAAATTCAGTTAGGTTGAGGACCGTATCACTAAGAGTAGTGGATGTAAACTTCCACTTCTAGCATGATGGGGAAACTAATACAAAAATTGCCCTCCCATCACACAATGAGAAAACGGGACAGATATATAAAACAATAGTTTTCACTTGTTAGAAAACAGGCAGGGCATCCTTGAGTCTGCTGTGGAAGACTAAGCTACATATATACACGGTAAAATTTCACAAGGCTGGGAGAAGAAAAGCAGGTGCGCTGTAAGATGAACAATGCTCAGAGTGTGCATAGAGGTAGGAGCCACTCAAGTTCCAAAGAGCTGAAGTGGAGAGACATCATTAAACACCTAGTGAGTTCAGAAGAGACCTCAGATATGCCAAGCCTCAGTCATAGGGCTGAACTAGCCTTAGAGTGCAGTTTACCCCCTCTAACAAAGCTTAAAAACAAGCCTTGAGAGAATAACATTGATTGACAAGTAACTTAGCTGCATGCCGGAATATAGTTCAACACTCTCTAAGGGAAAACGACAAAATGGAGCCCTCAGTAATGTGGTATTTAAATTTCCAAGTATTCAGTCGAAAAGTAACTAGACATGTGAAGAAGCAGAATAATGTGACCCATTACAGGGAAAAGGCAGCCAATAGAAACAGACCAAGAAATCACAGAGGTGATAGAATTAGCAGTTAGACCTATAAAACCTATTGTAAATAGGATCAAAGCCAGGTGCAGTAGCTCACGCCTGTAATCCCAACACTTTGGAAGGCCGAGGCGGGTGGATCACCTGAGGTCAGGAGTTCGAGACCAGCCTGGCTAACATGGCAAAACCCCGTCTCTACTAAAGATACAAAAATTAGCTAGGCATGGTGGCGAGTGCCTGTAATCTCAGCTACTCGGGAGGCTGAAACAGGAGAATCACTTGCTGGGAGGCGAAGGTTGCAGTGAGCTGAGATTGTGCCACTGCATTCCAGCCTGGGTCACACAGCAAGACTCTGTCTCAAAATAAATAAATAAATAAAAATATGAACTTCATAAGGAAAAAATAGAAGATATAAATATGAATAAAATAAAACTTCTAGACTAAAAAATACAGTATCTAGAATGAAAAAAAAATCCCTTATAGATTTCACAGCAGGTTAGAGTATTACAGAAGAAAATATCTATGAACTTCAGGACATGCAAGTAGAAATTATGCAAACTGAATTTAAAAATTAAACAAACAGAATTGAGCTTCAGGAAGTTTTGAGACAATACCAACAGGTCTAAAATATGTGTAAATGGAGTAGCAAAAAGATAAGGAAAGCAGAAAAAAAAAAACAGCAACTGAATATTTTCCAAATTTTATGAATACTACAATATCCTAGTATCTCAATGAAAATGAAAAATAAACACAAAGAAAACCAAACCAAGACACAATGATGTAAATTGTTAAAAACTAAGGATAAAGAAAAAAATATTTTTAAATATCTACAAAAAGAACCATATTATGAATGAAAGAGGGTACATCACCAAAAAGCCTATATTATAGACAATAAAAGAATAATATAATCCACTTTGTGTTCAAACTGTCAAAAATGTAGACAGAATAGAAAAAGTTATTAAAAGACACAAATTACCAAACTGACTTGAGAAGAAATGGAAAATCTGCATAGTCCCATTCTTATTGTTAAAGAAATTCAACTTATAATGAGAATTACCCCATTTAAAAAAACCTCAGTACGAGATGTCTTCATTGATGAATTCTATCACTTAAAGGCAAATAAGACAAATATTGCCAAAAATATTTGAGAAAAAAGAATATCATTTATCAAACCATTTTGTGAAGCTAGCGGAACTCTGATATCAAAACCAAAGATATTAGAAGAAAGACAAAATATTCAGATAACTATCACCTGTGATACATAGATGCAAAAATTCTTTAACAGAAGATTCTACTTCTACTCAAAATGAATAAAAGGGTCTAGCTTTACTCACCTGCTTGAATCAACTAAAAAAAAAAAACAGACAAAACGTATGAAACAATGGTATACAAGACATTGGGTATCAGACAACAAAAAACAATAACCCATAGACAATAAGAAAATGAAACAAGCCCTATGATTGTCCCGCTTACCGCTTGGAGAAAGTTTTCAGGTCTCAGAGAAAGGTGGTTTTGCTGAATTGAGGAGATGTAGCTGAGAGCCTGGGGAAACCAAGGCAGCTAGAATTCACAGGGCAGAGTATCATAGAGGAAAGAGCTTCACAAAGAGAGAACTCAGGAGATCAGCAGAGTCTCCCTCAAGTATTCAGTCGAACACTGACCAGTGCATCTGCGTGAGGACATACTGAAGCTGGGGAAATAGCCATCTGTAGGTTAGAGGAATAGGATTCAGTGCACACCAAGGGACTGGAATAGTACCTGTTTCCAGCAGCCAGAGTTGAAAACTCTATCATTGAGAAGGCATTGGTTGTACTACCAAGAGGCATCTTGACTCAATAGTGGGAAAAAACTAACCCTAGACTAAATGTAGAGTCCCAGATAACAAAGCTTAAGAGAAAGATCCAAAAAATCAAACTGTTTACAAGTAAATTAACCACATCCAAGAACAAAACTCAAAATTATTTATAGGATAAAAAATATTCACCACCCTACAAGATACAACTCACAGTGACTGGCAACCAAGCAAAAATGACCAGGCATGTAAAGAAGCAAGAGAGCACTGCCCACAATGAGGGAAGAAAAATCAATCAAACCTGACCCAGAATTGACACCGAGGGTATAATTAGTACATAAAGACATTAAAAGAATGATTGTGACAGTATTACATTTACATACCTTAAAGAAGCTAGAGGAAGGATTGAACACGTTAAGTACAACCTAATATATGATCCAGTCTTTCTACTCCCAGATATTTACCAAAGAGAAATGAAAGCACTTGTCCATGAAAAGAGTTCCACACGAATATCCCTAGAAGCTTTCTTTATAATAGCCCCAAACCAGAAACAACCCAAATGTCTATCCACGGGCAGATGGATAAACAAACAGAGGTATATATATGCAATTGAATGCTTCTCAGTAATAAAAAGAAATGCAACATTGATATATATCACAACCAGGATGACTCTGAAAATAATTTCACCTAGTGAAATAAACCACACACACAAAAATCTCCTGTATGTTTTCATTAATACACAATTCTAGAAAATACAAACTATCATAACAGAAAGCAGATCTGTGGTTGCCTGGAGAAGGAAGTAGTATAAATCAAGTAGATGAAGGGGAGGAGGGATTGCAGAGAAGCATGAGGACACCCTGGGGTGATCTAAGTGTTTATTTTTGTGATTGTGGTGATGTTCTCAGGGGTATGTACATACGCAAAGATTTAGCAAATATGCACTTTAACCATGTGCAATTTGTTGTATGTCAACATACCTCCTTAAAGCTGTTAACATTTTCTTAGCCAAACATTCAATGACATAAACGTTTACAGCATCTTTATTTGTAAACGACAAAAACTGGAAACCACTCAGATGTCCTTCCCAGGGTGGTTAAACAAGCTGGTGCATCTACACCGTGGGACACTACTCAGTGATAAAAGAACAAGGTACGGATGAGTAAAGCACATGGACAAAGCCAGAGAGTTATGCTCAGTGAAAACCTCAGTCCCAAAAGATTGCATGCCATGTGACTCCATTTATATAACATTCTTTAAATGACATATTCTAGACTTGCAGAGCAGATAAGCTATTGCCAGGGGTTAAGGAGGGATGCGGACAGGAAGCTGTGGGTACGGCAATTAAAGCGCAACAAGAGGGATCCTAACAGAGCTGGAAATGCTCTGAATCTTGGTTGTATGGATGTCAGTGTCCCAGTTGTGATATCACACTGTAGTTTTGCAAAATGTGACCATTGGGTAAAGCATATGTGGGATCTCTGTGCATTATTTGTTATAATTTCATGTGAATCTACAATTACCTTAAAATAAAAAAGTTTAATAAAAAAACAAAAAACAAAAAAATACTGTACCTACAGTAATAACATGACCTGGAAAGCAAGTGAAAGCCCTTGCCTGAAAGAAAAAATACGCAGGAGGGAGGGCACTGTGCACCCTACTATGCCACACAGTAGAGTTTTGACAATTCCTGAGGTTATACACATTGTCACAGAAACACAATAAGAGTGTTGGTAGAAGGTGATCTTTAAATACTTTCAAATTTGTGTCTCTTTCCCAATCTACACAGCCTGAAGCAAAGTATGATTTAACATTTTTTAAATAAATTCTGTAATTATCTTGAAAACAGAAGACTCTTATTACTTTTCTTTATGTTAAAATATTATTTAATGTCAACATATAAAATATTCCACAAATTCATGATTCTCCTTTGGAGATCTTCATGTTTTAATCATCCATGAGCCTCAAAAAATAAAAGAAGGAGAAAAGGAATATAGTTCTAAATACAAACGCCAGAGTTATAAAACTGCTAAGAAAAATTCTAGAAGAAAATCTTTGAGACTTTGGGAAAGGCATAGTTTTCTTAGATAGGACCCAAAAAGCATGAATCAAAAAAAAAAAAGAAAAGAAAGTTGAACTTTATTAGAAATAAACTAATTTTTAGAAATATACCCCTAAGAAAATGAAAGGCAAGCCACAGATTGGAAAAAAAGACTCGCCATGCATATGTTTGGCAAAAGGACTTGATCCAGACTATATCAAGAATTATTTCAATCTAGTAAGAAAATATTTTTAAAAATAAACGCAAGATCAAAATCCTTTTTTTTTTTTTTTTTTTTTTTTTGAGATGGAGTCTCGCTCTGTCACCCAGGCTGGAGTCCAGTTGCACGACCTCAGTTCATTGCAAACTCCGCCTCCCGGGTTCACGCCATTCTCCTGCCTCAGCCTCCTGAGTAGCTGGGACTACAAGCACCCGCCACCAAGCCTGGCTAATTTTTTTTTTTTTTTTTGCATTTTTAGTAGAGATGGGGTTTCACTGTGTTAGCCAGGATGGTCTCGATCTCCTGACCTTGTGATCCACCCGCCTCAGCCTCCCAAAGTGTTGGGATTACAGGCGTGAGCCACCGCGCCCAGCCACAAATTCTTTACAAAATAAGATAAATGAATGATCAAGAAGCACTTGAAGAAAGCTCAGCATCATTGGTCATGGGGAAAGACATACCAAAACCATAATGAGACGCTGCCACGGACATATTAGTGTGGCTAACATTAAAAAGACTGACAATTCCAAGTTTTAACAAGGATATGGAGAAACCAACTAACTCTCATCTATTATTGGCAGAGCGTGAAATGGTACAACCACTTTGAAAAATAGTTTGGCTGTTCCCTGCCTGCACTTACCAAGAATTTCCATTCCCAGGTATTATCCAAGAGATTGAAAAATTAGGCTCACACACACACAAATGTGTCCATGATTGTTTGTAACACTTTATTCATATGAGCTAAATCTGGGTACAAAAGTTCCATCAACAGATGGGTGAAAGAACAATTGTGGCATAGCCTAACACTGGAACACTACTTAGCAGTAAGAAAGACTTTATCTATCTATACACACAACACGAACGAATCTCCAAGTCCTTATGCTGAGCGAAAAAAGCCAGACACAAAAGAGGACAAACTGTGTGATTCCATTTGTATGAAATTCATCACACGGACAGAAGAGAAAGCAGATCAATATTCACCTAGGGCTAAAAGTGGGGAAGACAAAGAAACAGGGAAGAACCCTTTGGGATGAAGAAATCATAACATATCCTGATTATGGGGGCGATTACCCAGGTGACTTGTCAAACACATCTGCAGATTATTAAAATGAGTGCATGCTGTTCTATGTAAACTACCCCTCAATACCACTGATTTTCAAACAGAATAGAGAGTGTAAATCCATATCTCATGTAGGCTTCTTAATAAGGCTGACACTTTTTGCGCACTTCTTGTCAAACCCAGTTAGAATCTTTTTGATGTGTCTGGCTGTTTTTACTATTTAATGAGATGGTGAAGAACTTGTCCTGGGCACGGAAGTTCTGTTGGTTTTCTTGTTGCCAGCACCTGTTTGCATTACGCGTAACATCTTCAATCCCCAATCTTCTTCTCAGGACTCTTTGGAACCCACTTTTTGAAGGGAATGATTTCCTTAGACCTAGATGAGGTGATCCATAAACCCATCCTCCTGGCACGTGTGAGAAGCAATGCTCTGCAGTCCACTGGGAGCAAGCCACAGCTGTTCCTCTTTTACATTCTCTACGTGGGGAACTCCTGCCTGGAAACCCCAGATGAAATGTGGTTTTCTAAAATAAAGACTAAGGGAGGATATCCATCTGCATTCTTGTTGGTTAAAATTAATTTATTTTAAATGAAAAATAATTAGAAGGATATTCTATATAACAATCTAAAATAATCACCTACCATGTGCTTCCCACATCCCACTCTGCAGAGTCCAGTCTTGAAGGCTGGGGAAATTAGGGAGGCAGCAGGATGGAAAGAGGGACGACAGCGTGGCCACGCCCTGGCAGGAGGGACCTCTGCTGCTCAGCTCTACAGCCTGTCCACCTCATCTGCTTCATTGCATTAACTTGAACTTGATGCTGTCTGGAAATATTCAGGATATGTGCTGAGACCACAACGACACTCTGAGGTGTTCCCAAATGGTCCAGCTAGGAATGGGGAGCATCAGAAAATCTCTACTCAGAGTCACCTTGCAATCTCAGTTTCCACTTTCCCAAGCATTTCACCTTCATAATTTTATGTATTCACCTTCTTGTCTGATGTTTACAACAGCCATGGGAGGCAGGTAGGGAAACAAATATAATTTCCACTCACACGTGAGCCCGCCGAGCCAGGAAGGAGCCAGGTGAGCATGGAGGGCACTTTCTTCGACAGAGCTCTGGGACTTGTGAAGTTCTTTGCTAGTTCTGTCTGTGTCTCACTGTCTTCAGGGAGACAAACACACACAGGCACACGCATGTGCATACACATATATGCATGCAAGCATACGTGCACACACTAACACACATCCCCCACAGTCACGTCTGGTACTACCTCCTAGCCTGGACCCATCTGGGCTTCTCCACCACAACTTCTCAGCCCCAACTCCTGTCTCCTTGCAGCTTCACACCTGTATGCTCCTTCTTCTTGCTACAGCAGCAGCTGGCAGCCAGCCTCTACCTCCATTTCATCCCCTCTACACCCCACTGCAAGTTGGGGGACACTGAGGGTAAGTGGGAATAGGCAGAGGTTTGCCTCCTTGAAAGGGTGCATGTACCTCCTGGTTTTGTCCATCTTCCTATTCCAACAGAACTCCATTCTTGTAGCCAGAGGGGTGTGGACTTTGGAGAACAGAAAATCTCTTAGGGAACAACAGCCTTTCAGCAAAGAAGCCCACATTTTCCTGGGAATGCCTTGGCTCAGCCCCTTCTTATAGGAGGCTGTGATTAGTGTTTGACCCCAAGATGGCCAAGGCACTGATGCTCCATCCATTCTCACAGCCCCCATCAACCTGGAGACGGTTTTAGAGAAAAGGTAACTCCCAGCAAATGGCTGCGTTTGGTTTCATCACGAGCTCCGTTTTGTGTCTGACAAGGGCAAACTTTGAATTGGAATCCCTCCACCTCCAGCCTTCCATTGTATGCCCAAGAAAACACAGCAGAAAATCCTGGGAGACAACTGTGTGTTCAGGGCTGTATTCAGGGCTGATTCCCAAGGACTGGGACTGTGGACTGTTAACAAAGCCAGAGGGCCTCCTAGCGGCAGGGCGCGGCATTTTCTGCTGGCAGAAGTGCTTTCTTTGCACACAGAGGACCTGGTCCTTCTGTCTACAGAGCTGAGAGAGCCTCTCTCCACTTCAATGCAGTGCTAATCCATCATTTCCAACCCTGGAGACACAGAAGGGAATGTCACCCCTCTCCTTCCAACTCAGGGTATAGTTTAACTTTCTTCTAAATGTGACATTTTTTCTAATGTCACATTCAGAAAGAGAGAAAAAGTCCCCATAACAGTTGTTGCCTGTTTGCCTCTGTCCCTGGCCTTAGAAAAGGATCCCTGAGGGTGAACCTAGTCAGGGAGAACTCCAAAGAGCAGCCTGGGCCACAGCCCATCAGCAGGGCTCAATGGAAAGGGTGGCCAGGGGCTTCTTTGATCTGGAACCAGACTCAGGGAGACAGCCAGGGCATGCAGCCATCCCCCAACCCCCACAGAGGGTACCGGAGGCAAACGAAGCTCAGAGCCAGCCCACCCGTGATGCCCCCTCCCCAGGACATGTCATGCTTGGGGATACCTCTCAGCCAGGCTACGATTCAACCTCTCAGTTTGGAATTAGAACAATTCAAGGGAAGACGTAGAAGCAGAGGGCAGTGGGCTAAATGGTGGACCCCAAAAGACGTGTCCACATCCTAACCCCCATACCTGTGAACGTGGCCTGATTTAGAGATAAGGACTTGGCAGATATAATCATGTTAAGGAATCAAAATGAGATCCTTCTGCATCTAGGGCGGGCCCTAAATCCAATGACTGGGTTAGAAGAGAAAGGAGAGGGAGTGGTGACAGACAGCAGGGGAGAAGGCCCTGGGAGGATGGAGGCAGAGGCTGGAGGGAGGCAGCTATGAGCCAGGGAACGCCAAGGCCTGGGCTGACCTCCAGGAGCAGGGGAGAGCCATGGATTAGCTTCTCCCACAGAATCCCCAGAAGGAACCAACCCTGCCAACACCTTGATCTTGGACTTCCAGCTTCCGAAGCTGTGATACAGACAATAAACTTGGGCTGTGGAAGCCACCAGTCTGTGGTACCTGTTACCGTAGCCCTAGGAAGCCACTGTGGAGTTCAAAACCATTTGAGAAGTGAAGTCCGATCAGGAACCTGCCCTCTGGAAAGGTCTGTGCCGGCACTGCCATGACTGGAGGATACAGCAGCCCATTTCTCAGCAGGGAACGTGACCTTTGACTGGCCACTTCATTTCTAGAAGGTCAAAGGAAGCGATTGGGCATGTTTGCAATGCCCTAAGAACAAGGGTGTCGCTGCACCACTTGTGTACGGATGCAAAACAGTGGGAGGGCCACGGCCTCCTCCCCACCTGCTCAAGCAGAAGCCTGAGACCCCCTGGTCCTTCCAGGACCCTCTCCTCGAAGTCTGTAAGTCTCCAGCCAGTTCCAGCTGCTGCAGGCAGTGACTCCCAGGCCCACTGCACGTATAAGCCTGGTCTTTCGGGGAGCACAGGGACCCCACCTATATCCCACTCAGCCTGAGACAGTCCAGCTGGCACCTGCTGACCAGCTATCTCATCCAGTTTAGCTTTTGTCCCAGAATTTCTAAATTTGAATTAAGTAGTATTAATAAGGGCAGCTCAAGAGAAGTCTAGATGGGCTGGGTAGGCCCCGTCTCTGCTCCCAGCCTCTGCTGGGGCGACGCCTCATGGTTCAAGAGACATAGGTATGCTGGTCAGTGCTCCTTCTCAATATATGGTTCAGTCTGAAAGGCCCCAGCAGCAGCTTGCCTGTCTCTCCCGGCCCCTGCCATCCCGAAACATGGAAATACCTCATGGTGACAAAAAAGTTAACATAACCTGCATTTAGATGAATTTCCTCTGGATTTACTAGGGTTAATTAAGATAGTACGATCTACAGAAAAGAAAGAGGTAACTCAAGATATCAGCATTTTCAATTTATCCATAATAAAATACAACTTTGAAAAAGAATTCAGGCAATCTGTTGAAAACTAAATATAACACCACATTTTGAAAAATATATTTTTTAGAAAAATAACAGTGCTGCTCAATTCAACAACAAGGCCCCACTCCTAAAGGAATACGCCAACGTTCAAACGCAAGGCGACTGCTGACCAAGTCAGCACAGAGAGACGACGCACACTCCTGAAGGCACCCAAAGGCTCTATGTGGGGGCAGAACCCCCAACAGACAGCAGTCACCTGGGGACTTCCATCATCAGAACCAGTGGAAAGAATGGGCCCCTGTCCCACGGCCTCTGGTGCTTCTCCACAGAGTGGCAGCCAGGAGCCCAACCCCTCGGAAATCCTCAGGGCAGGAGATGTGCCTTCATTCCACCCAGTCCCTCATTAGTGCATCTGACATCCACAGAGGGAATTTCCACAATGGTCCCAACACTACAGATCCCCCCACTCCCCCCGCCAGCACCATTCCATGACTCTCGATCCACCTTCTTCCTGGGATCCTGTGCTGGGAAGCCTGGCCCTACCGTGGGTGTCTTCATGGGGCTGGGGGCTCGCAGAGTAGTGGCCAGCCAGGCCCGGCAAGGCACAGGCCTCCAGCCAGGTAAAAGGGCCAGACCCTGGATCCTGGTCCCACCCCCAGGTCTGGGACGCCCTCCTCTAGCCAGGCCCTCAACCGTCAGTCCTCCTCTGATTCTGGGCTGCTCTGGGAGACTCATGTCCACCCACCCCAGCTGGGGCACCGCATCTTCTTTGGGTCTTGGGTGTTTCTTCTTCCAGAGCTGCAGACAGGTTTCTTGGGTGGGGTCAGAACCTGGACATGCCTGGGCCGCCAGGAACCAAGAAGTTTCCAACCCCAGCCCCGTCTGGCTCCATCAGGTGCAAGGGGCAGGGTGTCCCAATCACTGACCAGGTCAAGAAAAGAGCTGAGGTTGTCAGTTGTAGAACACAAAACCTACAACAACCCCCCCACACACACACACACGCACATACATGTACTCACACACACACTCATTCACCCTCACGCTCACACACATTTGTAAAATCACATTCACTCACACACACACACACCAAGGGCAGGTGCTGGAGCGCTGTCCAGCACAGAGAGCAACTCACAGACCAGACCCCTTCCCAAGCAGCCTGTACCATGGAGGGGCTACAGGGAGGAGCTCTGCTGGGATCTGCCAGAGCCCCGCCTGGCTGGGCCAGATGCCAAGCCCTGGCACCTGGGCAGGCCAAAGGGTGCATCCCAGGGTGCCAGGCCTGGCTCAAGGCTTCTCTGGTGTCAGGGCACCTGCCTGGGAGACAGGGAGCCTCTGTGCTTACTTTGTTCATCTAGAAAATAGACCCCCGCCAGTCCCCGGCAGCCTGGGAGCAGCGCTTGTAGAACACCATGCCAGGACGCTTTGAAGAAGGGGTGAGCTTTGGGACTTGTGTGGCGAGGTCAAGGCCAGCAGCTGGACCTGCTTCATGACCTTTGCTAGCTCCCGTGACTCTGCTGTGCCGATCGATTGCTAAAAGCAGATGCGATGGGCAAAATGTCAGCTGCCCCAGCCTGTTCCCTTCTCAGTTTGTGAGATCAGAACCTCGGCACTGCAGCAGATTCTGGATCAGGTGCTGGGGCAGCAGCAGCTCATGTTTCCAGATGGCGATTGTGCAAGGAGGCCTAGAGCCTTGGAGTGGCCGGCACCTGTGACCCGGTAATTCCACTCCTGTGACTTTCTCCTGAGGAGCCACTGAGGACGGGCTGCAGTGTATCATTGTAAAGGCCAAAGCCCCGGAAACAGATCAAATATCCAAAATCAAAAGGAAATGTTGGAATCAACCACATATAACCATAGGCAAGGTGTTATGCCACCACTGAAAATGACATCAAGGAGGAATTTGTAAATTTGTGAAAAAATGCCTATGAGAGAATATGAAAAGAAAAGATTACACCACAAACCTGTTGGCCTGCCAGCATGGTGAGAAGTCACAGTCCCTGCCTAAGCAGGAGGCACGGCTGTTGGAGTACTGGACAGCAAGCGACAATTGCAGGCTGGGGACCAGCGCCAGGACGAGCCTTGGAGCTGACCTCACAGCAACAGATGCCTGCGCTGACGCCCGTGACCAAGGAAATGGTGCACGTTACTCGGGGCCGTTTCAGGCATGAATTACAGTTAGGAGCTGCATGCACTTAACACACAAACCCATCCAGAGAAAACAGGAAATGAGCATCAAACACATGCAAGAAACCCTGCCGGCTGGAGCCAGGAAGGTGGGACAAGATGAACTTGAAGCTGGCCCACCCCAAGGCTATGGAGCAGATGAACATCCTTCCCAGCCTCCACTAGCCTGGTGCATGGCAACCCAGGAGGGCAGCATGGAGGAGGTGTTCTTTGAGCCAATCCTGAAGGAAGGAAGGGGCGTGAGGAGGTGAGGGATGGAACTGTGTATGGAGGGAACAACGGGGCACCCAAGGCAACAGCAACCACTCAGTGAGGCTGAGAGAGGAGACTCTTTGCAGGCCGTGGGGAGCAGCACTTGGTTTTGTACAAGGACAGAGAGTGCTCCTTTAAGAACAAGGCCTGGCATATCAATGGTCTCACGACCATCATCAGGCAAAGATGCATCCTCAGTATTGCAGTGGGACTGCATTAGGCTACCAAACTCACCTCCTGAAATCCATCAATCAATTGGCTGAAAAGCAACAGCTGCAGTTCAGTTCAGCTTTCACATCACCCATGTAGATAAATCCAGCATCCCAGTGCCTCCTCCTGGGGAAAATACAGGCAGCATGGCACCTTCCCTTGTGGAAATCCTACACTGGACTGCCCAAGCCAACCTCAGAGTTGAGAGAGAGAAACAGAGAGAGAGATGGGTTTGGGGCAATAGCTACATTTCCTGGGCCACCAAGTTCATTTGACAAGCATTTGCTGAGCTCCTACTATACTCCAGGGCACTTTAAACAATTATTCCAATTAAAACTGATATTCATTTCCCAGGGCTGCTGTCACAAAGTACCACAAACCAGGTGACTGAAACATGGCAATTGATTGTCTCAGGGCCCTGGAGGCCAGAAGGTGTCAGCAGGTTGGTTCCTCCTGAGGGCTGCAAGGGATGGATCTATTCCAGGGCTCGCTCCCGGGCTTGTAGGGTCGTGGTGTTCCCATGGCATTTTCCCTCTGTGTGTGTATGTCTCCAAATTTCCCCCACCCTGATGGCCTCGCTTTAACTTGATTACGTTTTTAGGATCCTATCTCCAAGTAAAGTCAGAGACTGAAGTACTAGGGGTTGGGGCTTCAACATACAAGTTTGGGGAGGACACACTTCAACCCACAATAACACTGATTGCAAATCTACGCAACACTGTCCTCATTTCACAGATCCAAAAAACTGGGGCTTGGAGAAAATGGGTAATTTGCCCCGAATCATATCCTTCCATCCTAACCTGGCAGAGCCAGAATTTGAATCCCAGTCTGAAGTCCAAAGCCTTTGACATTCCCAGTGGGTAAAGGCAGCAAATGTGACAAGTGCTGCATGAAGGCAACAGAAGATGCAGAGTGTTGGTATGAGAACCCGAAGCTGGACATTTGGAAGTGGGGAAAATGCAATAGTTGGGAGTTCTCCAAGCCTGGCACCCAATGCCAACGTACCCCCGAATAAACCACTTACTAGCTCTGACCCTTGGAGGAGGGGGCGCCTTTCCTGTCTCCCTCCCTACCCACCATGGTGGCTGCCCCTCCTCCAACCCTCAGCCCATCACAGAAACCTGCTGGCCTTCACTTCCAATGTTAAAAGGAGACAATTCCTTCCATGGCGATCTTCTTAGCTATTTGGGTCTTAATGATTACTCCATAATTGTACTGGATACTGAGCTACGGAGGAAATACAAATTCTCCTCCCTCCGTGCCTACAGTATGCAAAACAGAGAGATGATACCATGCTCTGACAGCTGAAGACCAGAGGGCACTTCTCCCCACAAGGCAGGGTTACAGGGTCAGCAGGGCCCGCCTCCTGGAGAGCCGACGTCCAGCACTGGGCACAGGCTCCAGGTGGCTCTGCCGGGACCCTCACCAGCAGGGAAGCCCACTGTTATTTATTCAACCAACAAATGCCCCAATGGCAGGGGGATATGTAATTCATCACCCAAACTGAACCAGTCGTGAGAGTAAAAGAAAGTGCCGTTGATAATGACAGAGGACAGTGGGCGCCCACCACCCTGTCATGACCGACCAGGATTCATGCCCACCCTACCCAGTGCACACCTGCTGATGAATCTCCTTGGAGACTCCCCCTAATCTAATCCGATTGTTGCTCCCTTCCCAGCTCAGCCAAGGACTGAGGGACCAGGAGAAGACAGTTCCCCGAGTGTGCCCCTGGAGCGGGGGACGGCAGGCCTGTGTTCCAGGGATGCCCCCTCGGAGTTTATCCTTTGGAGTTTCTGGGGATTCTAAGCTTAGATGTAAAAAGATGCTGACCATTCTGTTGACCTTCTCCCCTTGGGGTCCTGCCCAACAGAGAAGCCTCCAGGGCCAGGCATTGTACAGGTGCTCTTTTCTCTGGAGCCTGGTCAGTAGCAAGCCCTTCCCATCTCTGAAAACTTTGGACTGACATCGTCCGCCTTTGCAGGGCAACTGAGGCCCACCTGGCTCTAGGGCAGCAAGGGCCAGGGGCTCACGTGCAGGCTGAATGGACATTTGCGTGGCCTCATCTCCAGCCATGAGAGCGGACCCCCCAGTCCCTCTCGGAGGGAAATGGGGTTCAGGGAACTCTTGACGGGGTTCTCCTGCAGCCGCAACTTCGCTGACCATGGGCTCCGGGGGGTGCAGCTTGCCAGGAGGAGAGGGTGGGGCTGAGAGACACAAAGCAGAGAGGGCAGGGCTGAGAAGACCTCAGGGTTCTGCGAGGGTGAAGGAGGCATCAGGGTGACCTCCCCGTTCGTCTCCGCTGCCAGCCACTCTCCACACGCCCCAGTGCCATGTTGCTGCCACTTCTTGATTGAAAGGGGATTGCTCATCACCTGCTTTTTATTTCTCCAATGATTCCCAACATCTTGGTGTCAATGACTAAAAACCCCATCCTTGTGGTCCTCTCCACATCTTCCTTCCAGGGGCCCAAGGTACCACTCAGGGATGTCCACGCTTCTGAGGGTATAAAACAATAGATCCATAATAAGATGGCCCTTCCTTTATTCTGATACAATGAGCAGGACAGAGGAGTGGGTCGAGGGGTGGCAGACATATTTTAAGGATTCCAGGATAGAATTACAATGGATATCACATCCCACATGCACACATGTCAGACTAGCAAAGGTTTCAAAGTATATTAGTGATACTATAAATTGAGACCACCATGCCACAGGCCATGGAGCAAAGGAATCAATATCTAAAATGCATATACCCTTGAGCTCAGCCATTCCCTCCCTGGGAACTTGTCCCAAGCAGATCATTAGACAGCTGTGCAAAAAATAACTATTCAAATCATAGTGGAACAACCTAAATGCCCATGATTATGTGGTTGGTTACATAAATGATGATGTGTTGAATCAATGGAACCTAATGCAGACATTAGTAAGAATGATATGTGCCAACATTCATTCACAAAGGTTAATGGTGTGCCAAGTGAAAGCAGAAGACTACAACTTGTACTACATCCTCGTTTCTATAAAGTTGTGTGTGTGTGTGTGTGTGTGTGTGTGTGTGTGTGTGCCTATTTGCTTAGAAGAGATTTAAATAATGGCTTCTCTGGAAAGAAGTAAGAGGGATATGAGAATAAATTTTTAATTCTCTATTATTTAGTATGTTTCGTGGTTAAATATATAAATGTGCATTATCTGTATAAGCAGAAGAAAAGCGTTTTTCATTTCAAAAAATACGCAAAGGTAACTTCCCTACTTTTCTGAACTCTCGACATAACTTGAGGTGACGCTATATTTGTAGACTGCCGGAATTTTATGGTTAATTTCATATGTCGGCTGGACTAGGATACGGTACCCAGAAATTTGGTCAAACATCAGTCCAGATCACTGTGAAGGTATATTTAGATGAGACTAATATTGAAATCGGCAGACTTTGAGTAAAGCAGGTTACTGCTTGTAATGTGGGTGGATCTCATGCACTCACTTGAAAGCCTTGAGAGAAAAAAATTGAAGTCCCCTGAGGAAGAAAGAATTTGCCTCTAGATGTCCTCAGAGGCCCGAGACTGCACCATCAACCCTTCCCTGGGTCTCCAGCCTGTTGGCCTGCCCTGCAGATTTCAGACTTGCGGCCTCCACAGACTGATGAACCAATTCCTTAAGATGGATAGATAGATAGATAGATAGATAGATAGATAGATAGATAGATAGAGAATAGATAGATGATAGATAGATAGATGATAGATAGATAGATAATAGAGAGATATAGATAGATGACATAGTTAATAGACAGGGAGATGATAGATAAATAGATAATAGATAGATATAAATAGATAGATGATAGATAATAGACAGATGATAGATATAGATAGATAATAGGTGGGTAGGTAGATAGATGATAGGTAGGTAGGTAGGTACATAGCTAAAGATAGATGATGATAGATAGATGATGGATAGATAGATAGATAGATAGATAGAAAGACAGAGACATCCCATTGGTCCTGCTTCTCTGGAGTACCCTGACTAGTACCACTGCTTTTGATCCTTTTCATAGACTTTATTTTTTAGAGCAGTTCTAGGTTCACAACAAAATTGAACAGGAGGTACAGAAAGTTCCCACATATCCTAGCCCCACACATGCACAGCCTCCTCGCCTATCAACATCCCCCACCGGGGGGCACTTTTGTTACAATCGCTCTTTTTCTGATCTTTTTACCGTCTCCATTGTTTTGCCTTTTCCAGGATTGGAATCACAGTTGGAATCACACACTATGTAGCCTTTTCAGGTTGGCTTCCCTTAGTTAGTAATATGCACTTCAGGTTCTTTTGTGTCTTTCCATGATTTGATAGCTCATTTCTTTATACTGCTGAAAAATATTCCACTGTCTGTATGTACCATAGTTTATTTATCCCTTCATCCACTGAAAAACGTCTTGGTTACTTCCAAGTTCGGGCAATTACGAATAAACCTGCTGTAAGCGTGCATGTGCAGGTTTCTGTGTAAACACAGGCTTTTTACTCCTTTGGGCAAATACCAAGGAGCACACTTGTAGCATATGGAAAGAGCATTTTAGTTTTGTAGGAAGCTGCCAAACTGTCTTCCAATGTGGCTGTTCCGTTTTGCATTCTTTCCAGTGGTGAACGAGCACTCCTGTGGCTCCACAGCCTCACCAGCGTTTAGTGTTGTCGGTGTTCCAGATGTTGGTCATCGTGACAGTTGTGTAGTAGTCTCTCACTGTTGTTTGCTTTTGATTTTTCCACACGAATTACAAGGCAGAATGTTTTGTGGCTCCCATTTTACAGAGCAGGATGCCGTGACTCATGAAGGCTAAATGACTTGCCAATGGGCTCAGCCAACTGGAGGCAAAGCCAGGGCAGCACCCAGCCTCCCTGCCTCTCTGGCCAGAAACTTTCTTCTAGAGACTTTATTCAGAGCCAATGAGAATCAGCAGTTGGGAGCAAATAGGGGGAAGGCAAAGTAATTACCTGGACCAGGCCAGGGCTCTCTGCAAGATGGTGGAGCAGGGAGCCACAGAGTAGGACAGGGCCTGCCTAGGGACCAGCCCTCCAGCCTGATGCACCTGCACACCACTTCTGTCTCCCAGATCTTGGTTTTCCACATCGTCCTATTCACATTCTAGCTTCAGCCTCCCAAGACAAAAGTTCCTCTTACGGGGCCTGGCAACCCCACAAGCAGGGAGAGCCCCAGCCCTCAACAAAGAATGGAACTGAGTGTCTCGCTCATGCCCACAAAGCCCCATCCCAGATGTGCGATAGAGGGGTGGAAATTCCCATCCTCCTGGAACCCTAGTCTTAGCTTGAGGAGTGTCTCCCACAGCCCCCTCATTCTCTTTCCACATATCCTGGGGCTTCCACAGACACCAGGACATCAGGAACTGACCTGGCAGAAAGGGCCTGAGAGTGGGGTTACAGATAAAATACAAGACACTCTGTTGAATTGCAATTTTAGATAAGCAACAAATAATTATTTAGTGTAAGTGTGTCCCATGCAAATATTCCTTCCTCAATTGGTATTAGCTATGTCTGCAGCTCTGCCAGAGATTACTCAACCCAGGGCTCCCACCTGGGGTCCTCAGTTCCCAAAGAATCAGGACCTATGAGTTCCTTGCAGAATTGTAGAAAGCCTATGGCATTTCTGTGGGTGCAGGAACTCCCAAGCCTCTTTGACTAAATCCTAGTAGCTGGTGTGCCGGTTCTGGCTGACAGTGACTGGTGACCGAGACTATGACTGGAAGTGAGTGGGGTCTCTGATTGGAACAGGGAATTAGGTGGCACTCTAACCTGGTGGATCCCTCCCATGGTGGGGGAGGGGTGGGGATTGGGGAGGGAGCAGGAGGTGGCTTGGAAAACTATTTCGGGGTGTGGATTCCACGGGATGAATAAGAAACAGGATCCTTTCTTATGAAAAGTTCAGGGACCCCTCATTTTACAACTAGGGGACCAATGTCCACAGTGTAATTCTCCTTGGAAGGACCTTTCACTGCATCAGTGTTTCTCCATCCATTTTATTGGAGTCCCAGTCAATGTTCCCCAGCCAACCCCTTGCCTTGAGTGGAGACTAGCCCCTCCCCAGCAGCTGTGTAAGGAGCCAGTGTTTGATGTCTGGGGTCAGAACTGCTGCTCCTGCAAATCATCGGTCTCAGCGGAAACCAATCTCTCAACCCCTCCATCTGTCAAGCAGGGCCAGCCCAGAGAGCTGCCGCTTTGGTGGGTACTAAAAGGACACAGCAGCAAATTCTAGAACCAAAGGTCAAATCGCTTGATTATAAGGTTTTTTAAAACCCAAAGTTAAAGAGCCATTTGCCTTCAGCACAGAGCAGCTGGCCGGCTCTGTCCGCCCACTCATCCACCTGGCCCATGAAGGGCCCACCCCCTCCATCACTTGGGTCTGCAGGGCATGTGTGAGACCTTGCGTGGGAAAAACAGCTCTGTCTCCATCCCCTGCAGGCGGGGATCAGCAATCTGCTGACCAGGGAAAAGGTAAGAAAAGCCCCTTGGACTGAGGGCAGAGTTGACACCGTGCATTCCTCTGTGCTTGGAAGAAAGTGCTGGGCGTCGTCACAGGGACAGCCACTGCTTCGGGAGGGAGATGGGCCACTAGGAACACACACCCTCTAGAGCACTTCTCATTTGCACAGCTCCACCTTATACATACATTTCCCAAGTTGTGCGCTGAGCTCCTACTGTATGCAAACCTATAGGAGAGAATAACTTAATCCCCGCACTGTCTGAGAGAAAAAGTCTCTCCATGTCTGCACTTCCCAGGGAACAAGACAAAGGCACAGAGAAGCTAAGTGAGAGTTGGTGGGGGGCAGAGACTACAGGGAGCAACCCCAGTGAGTGGCTCCCGTGCCGGCTCCTGAGCCCAGGCCCCTGCCTCACAGCTGTTCCTGGCGGCACCTGCAGCCCCAGGCCCGGGATAACCATCAGACATTATCATGTCTGGTGCTAATAAAAGTGCGGGTTCTCCCACTATCAACCACACAAATGTCCTTTGGCAGGCAAATGATTTTTAGCCTCTTAGCCTAAAAAGATGCCTTAGGGAGTGGGGAGCCCGTGTTTCAGGGGGACAGGGTTTCCGTCTGGGAAGACGAAAGGGCGGTGGGGATGGATGGTGCTGCACAACAGCGTGAGTGTGCTTCATGCCGCGGAACTGTGTGCTTAAACAAGGTTAAGGGGCGAAATTCTGTGATGTGTATTTTACCACAATAAAATAAAAAAGAAATTAAAGATGAATTACTCCGAATCCTGGATCCCAGGACTAGCAAAGTGAAATCAGCTCTAGAATCAAGTGTCCATAAAATGCCAGCAGGGCACCACCTAGGGAACCAGGAAGTGTCTCAGCACGCAGGATTGCTCAAGAAGAACAAACACATCTGCTTTTGAAATATATAACACACAATACGAAATTTCTTAAAACTAAAGGAGAATAGAGCAGAAAGGCTGCATTGCTGTAAAATACAATCCATTCCTTTTTGTTAACAATAGCAATGTAGTTGATTGGCACGTGTGTAAACACAAATCTTAAACCCACCCAGAGGATGGATTCCATATGCTGACAGAATTCAAAGACCCACCATGATGTCACTTGTTGAATTTAATTACAATTGAAAAGTAAACATTTGTGTGTGACATCATCAGCTCACACATTTTATCTCTTCAATAATCGCTTCCCTATTACACCTTGAGAATGAAGCCAGCTAAGAGAAAAGGTGAGACTGGTTCTAATGACACGTGAGACAAAGCCAGAGGGTGAACAGGCTGCACAGCTGCAGAGGGTTAGCTCTGCACAGAAACACCTTGCAATGGAATGCACTCTCCTTCCATCAGACACCATGAAAAAGGCGCATTTCAGTGAAAAAGACAAAAAGACAACAAGAAAGTAGAATAAAAGACCCAGTGATTAGCTGAGATTTGAATGAAGAGAGACTTAACAAAAGCTACTATGATGTAGAAATAAAAAAGGTCACTTTTTTTTTTTTGAGACGGAATCTTGTTCTGTCACCCAGGCTGGAGTGCAGTGGCGTGATCTCAGCTCACTTCAAGCTCTGCCTCCTGGGTTCATGCCATTCTCCTGCCTCAGCCTCCCGAGTAGCTGGGACAACAGGTGCCCACCACCACGCCCGGCTAATTTTTTGTATTTTTAGTAAAGATGGGGTTTCATGATGTTAGCCAGGATGGTCTCGATCTCCTGACCTTGTGATCCACCCGCCTCGGCCTCCCAAAGTGCTGGGATTACAGGTGTGAGCCACTGTGCCCGGCAAAAGGTCACCATTTTAAAAAGACATAAGTATCAAAATAATTTTGGAAATAAGATGCTATAATTTTGGCATGAGACTTGCTTGGCTGGCGGAAATGGGTGGATGTGGCCCAAAACAGGCTGAAGATATGCTTGTGGAGTTTGGTGCCCTGGGCTCCTGCCATCACCAGGTCTGAGTGCCCGCGAACTCAAAATGATGACGGGTGCAGCAGCCCCCAGCCCAACCTACAGCACACCACCACCCCCAGCCTAGAGCCACCAAACCCAGCCAAACTGCAGCCTGAGTCCTGGCCAGCCTCAAGCTACCAGCAACCAGCCTAGCTGCGGACCAGCACCTGCAAGCATTAGAATGAGAGGTGAGTGCCAGCTGTTCGTTGGAGGCCATTTGTTTTACAGCATTATCCTGATGACAACTGACAGATGCATGCAGTGGGGACTTGACTGTGTCCCCTGAGATTCCCACGTTGAAGCCTGAACCCCCAGAACCTCAGAACATGACTGCATTTGAAGACAGGACCTGTAAAATGGTGATGAAGCTAAAATGAAGCTGTTAAGGTGAGCCCTAATGCAATCTGGCTCGTGTTCCTACACAAAGAAACTGGACACACACAGAGACAGCAGGGACGCCTGCACACACACACGTGTGCTCCAGTGCATGTGCACACACACAGAGACCATGTGAGGATACAAAGAGAAGGCCGCTGTGTGCAAGCCAGGGAGAGAGACCTCGACAGAAAACAGCCCTGCTGACACCTTGAATGTGGGCTTCCAGCCTCCAGAACTGGGAGAGAGCAGGTTTCTGTTGTTGAAGGCTCCAGGTCTGCAGCATTTGTTATAGCAGCCCCAGCAAATGAAGGCAATGGATTACTGTTACCTTGTCACTTTCCATGCTTTGTAATTTCTGAAGCCTCTCAGCTTATCTGAGACAATCCCCCTGGTCCTACTCATGGTCTGTGAGGAAGGAACAAAGCACAGAAGCTCAAACCTCAGTTTCCCATCTCAGGAAAAGGAATCCCATGCCCTGTGAATTGGGGTGAGCCTCTGTTTTGGGGCCGAAGCCGGACGTGGTTTCAAGGCTACAGCCCCACGGCTCCACTCCCTCTGAGCAGCACCTTTGCATGCAGCCGAGCAGCTGGGAGTGTGACAGGAGAGACCAAGCAGAACCCATGCCCCCAGGCCTCTGGCTGGCCTTGCTGTTGGAGTGGATGACCTGAAGCCAAGGGAACTGCCTAGCCTGGATGTCGCATGGGCAGCTCCTCCTCTGAGCCACTGATGGAGCTGTGGAAAATGCTGGGAGAACCGCTTATATGGGCCTCTGCCCAGTCATGCCGGGGAGAGCTGCTTTGCCCTCACTCTAAGCAAGTCCAGTGCTGCAGAGCCTCTGTGGCCTCTTCCGGAAGCCTCCTGGAATGAACAGATGGCTGTGCAGAGTGGCTCGGGGCGGTCATGCTTGCAGCAAGGCTCAGCAACCCTGGCCTCTGTGCCTGTGGCCTCCCCGCCCCAACCAAGCCCCCCCAACCAAAGCACAGGCTTCTGGGAGAGGCATTCTGCCCTTTTGAGGCTCACCCTGGGCAGCAGAGGGAGAGGAGAGCAAACAAGGTGGCCAAGCCTAACAGCAGGTCATCTGTACACCCTCCTGGGCACCTGTCAGCACATGTGGGGCAAGTCTGGGTGGACTGTCAGAGCCACTGGCCTTGTAGGGAGGCTAATCACCCATCGTACAGAGATGGCGGCCAACTGGGGCTGCTGACCAGCGCCATTCCAATGCCACCTTATTCTGGATGAGGCGGTAGTGCCATCATCCACTAATCAGGGTTGCTTTAAGCACGATGGTGTTCCCATAAGCTCTGCTGATGGCCTTCCTATTATTGCTTTTCAGATGGAAGATTTAGGATAGCAGAAAATACTATGAAAAAAGGGATATTAGGTTTAGATTGACCATAAAAAAATTATTATAAGACCCAAGCTATCTAGTGTATACTGTATCATTAACTACACACGCTCCCAATGTGGTGCTCAGCAGACCAGCAAAGCCAGCATTCACTGAAGATTTCAATCTTGGTGAGCAATAAACTCAGTGTTTTGCATAAATAGATTGCACAAACTCTGTTTATTGTGATTCCCACATATAGCAGACGGGAAAGTATGTCCGCAGAGGAGCCCTTCTCCTCAGGGAGGTTTGAGCGCACAGAGGTAAACCCATTAAGTCAGTGCACGTGGGTTGAGCAAAAGGCAGCCCCATGGAATTTTATAACAGAAAGGCTAGGATCCCCTCTCTGTGCTTCAACTGCATGTCAAGATTCTGCATCTGACTTTTTCATCTGCCCCAGAGAGCTCTTAGATTGCAAGTATAACATCCAAACGGATAACACCTCCTTGAGCATCAGAGACCAGAGATGGAGACGCAGCCAGTGTGGATGCCTCGAAGCCAGATGCTGAGTGAGGAGGAGCCGGGTCTTGAGCCTTCCTCCCTCCAACCCCGCAGCCCCTTCTGTAGGTCATCCACAGCAGCCTCCGGAGGTCAGACCTGTGGACAGAGGCATCCCTCGTGGTCCCTTATTGCCCATGGGTACATTTACCAAGCACGCTGCTGATTCATTATTCACCAGCGTGAGCAAATGGGCCGGCTTCCCATGGCTGCTGTAACACATTTTCACATACTCAGTGGCTTGAGGCAACACAGATTCCTCCTTTTACAGCTCTTGAGATCAGAAGTCCTTAAATCAAGCTGGCGACAGGGCCCAGGGATTGTGGGTGGGAACCACTGCCTTGCCTCTTCCAGCTTCCAGAAGCCGCTCACACTCCTTGGCTTGTGGGCTCTGATATAATTTGACTGTGTCCCCACCCAGATCTCATCTTGAATTGTAGTTCAAATAATGCCCACGTGTCCTGGGAGGGACCCAGTGGGAGATAATTGAATCACGGGGATGGTTACCCTCATGTTGTTCTCATGATGGTGAATGAGTTCTCATAAGATCTGATGGTTTTAAAAGGGGCTATTTCCCCTTTGGCTTGGCACTTCTCCTTCCTGCCACCACGTCAAGAAGGACGTGTTTGCATCCCCTTCTGCCATGATTTCCTGAGGCCTCCCCAGCCATGCTGAACTGTGAGTCAATTAAATCTCTTTCCTTTATAAATTACCCAGTTTCAGCTATGTCTTTATAGCAGTGTGAGAACGAACTAATACAGGCTCTTTCCTCACATCATTGTGACCTCTACTTGTCACCAGATGCATCTACAAAGTTCCTTTTGCTATGTCAGGTGACAGATGCACAGGTTCGGAGATCAGGACATGGACATCTCTGGGAGTCATCATTGCGTCTACCACAGTAAATCCTGGTGTTCTCTGTAATTCTACGGTACAGGATGGTTTATGAAAGTTCTTGCTTGTTTAACAGAACAGAACCTTTTATTTGAAGTATATTGGCTGTGAGCATAAAAGTAAGCCTGTCTGCAGGAGAGAAGGAGTTGGGAGACAGTGAACAAAATATGGAAAATGCTCTCCTCAAAGGCCACCCCAGTCTTGGCATGCTCTGGGAACAGATAGTAGCCCTGAGGCTCAGAGGGTCACAGCACAGAAAGGCAGTGCAGGCAGGTGGAGAGAGTACCCAGCTCTGTCTTCTCAGTTCTTGCCTTAAAAGCCCATGAGTATTTATGAGGTTGTGTGCCTAAGAGCCTCGTCAGCTTTCTGAAACCTTAATTTCATTTTATAATCATGAAAGCTCTGCCTTCCAGGACATGAGATCATCAGGCATGTCTTTCTAACAATCACCTGTCATCACTCTCTGCTACAGGTTCCTCTGAAACTAACACGCACTCCTCGGCCTGACGCTGCCTCTCAGGGATGTCCTGGCTCTTTCTGCTGCCTGCTGCTGGTGGGTGAGGGTCCCAGGATAAGTGCAGCTTGCAGGACAGTTCCACCTTGGGGATTTATGGATTTCAAAGGCAAGCAGAATTTCTGTTTGCACCAGGATGCAGTAGGCCCCTTGGGAGAACGATATAGAGATCTTGGAGATGGGTGCTCTGACACTGGGGAACTCAGACTAAGATTATCAGGCAAAGAGTCTGGGGAGAGGTTCAGAGCCTCCTCCCAGCGCTAGTAACACATAGTAAAAATATACAGGCTCACACACCCAATAATTCAGGGGTCAACAGGTTTCAGGCACAGCTGGATCCAGGGGGTTGTGCAACGTCATCAGGAACTGTTTTAATTCTCCATCTCAGTCCAGGGCCTGCCCCACTAATCCTGCACTCACACAATCCTGAGTGATAGTGCCTTAAATTTTTGCATCCCAGGTCCTTCACTGGCCTCACTACAGTCCCGGCGCTGCTGCCATGTCCATTCTTAGGCAGGGTCTTCTCTTTATGGTAACACAATGTCTACAGAGCTCCAGACCTCCATACATACAGATCTGGTTCTATGGGAAGAGAGGTCCCCCTTCCCCAGTAGCTCAGAGTATCAGAATTTGGTCTACTTGGCTGATTGTCACACCCCATCCTGGGTTCCCAGGGCCCTGCTACATAAAAAGACCATGGGATGAGGGTTGGAAAGGGGTCATTTTCACAAAGAAAAGCTGTGGACTGGATTCAGGGCAGCAAAAGCCACAGATGTCCGCCTTGGCCAGTGATTCACCATGAGGTAAAGGCAAGTCCATGTCTGGGGCCACTCTGACATTCAGTCATCCACAGAGGAAGGGTGGATCTTTGAGAGGGGATGCTGGCCTCTTTTCTGATCCAAACTGCAGGGAGTGATTTTTTTCTAGTTCTTTAAGAGTTCATTGCTCTTGAATTCTACCATCCATAAAGCCTTAGGGCATGGAAACAACTCCCACAAGTTCTTTGCAAATGTATAACAAGGATGGCTTTGCTCCAGTTTCCAATACCTTGTTCCTCATTTCCCCTGAGACTTCATCAGAATGATCGTTACCATCCATATTTCTGCCAGCATTCTAGTCATGGCCGCTTAAGTTAACTCTAAGATGTCCCAGACTTTCCCTAGTCTCTCTTATTCTGAGACTTCACCAGAATTGCCCTTAATGTTTCATCTATGGCAATACAAGTTTTTTTAGCATTCATTTCAAAACTGTTCCAGCCTCTACTCAGTATCCAGTTCCAAAGCCACTTCTACGTTTTCAAGCATTTCTTATAGCAACAGCCCCACTTCCCAGCACAAATTTTCTGTCTCTGTTTTGTGTTGCAATATCAGAATTCCACAGCGGGAAATTTATATTGAACAGAAATTTACTTTGCTCATGGTTCTAGAGGCTGGGAAGTATAAGAGCATGGCACCAGCATCTTGTGAGGGCCCTAGTGCTGCATCATCCAATGGCAGAAGTCAACAAGTGGTGAGGGAGGGCACAAGTGGAGAAAAGAAAGGACAAATCTGCTTTCATGACAATCCACTCTTGGGAGAACAAACCTACTCCCACAAGAACAACATTAATTCATTTTAATCACCTCTGAAAGGTCCCACCTCTCAATACCGTTACATTGGAGATTAAGTTTCCAATGAACACTCAGGGACACATTCAAACCATAGCACATATGACACCTATATAAAACTTATGTTGTGTTTTATACTATTTATTAAAGTGGACATATAGTACTTAGAGCACAGCTGGCCCCTAGAAACCACTTCCTTATACTTTCTGCTTCATCTGTTCCTGAATCAACCTCCTCTTGTCTCCTCTCCAAAGGTTTCAACAGCTTGGCCTAATAATGTGAATATCTTCATATGTTATCATAGGACACGTGTGGCCATTTCTCTAAATCTATGCCCATGGTAGGGGATTTTTGTGTATCCTCCATAGCCAAACAGTTTCCCAAATGGATATAACAACTTACACCCCAACTTCAGTTTATGAGAGTCAATTGTTCCGTATCTTCATTGGTACTTGATATGGTTTGCATGCTCATCCCCTCCAAATCTCATGTTGAAATGTGATCCCCAATGTTGGAGGTGTGGCCTGGTGGGAGGTGTTTGGGTCATGGGGCGGATCCCTCATGCATGGCTTAGTGCCATTCCCTTGGTGATGAGTGAATTCTTCTGTGGTGGTTCACATGAGATCTGATTGCTTAAAAGAGTGTGGCACCTCCCCTCTCACTCCTTCTGCTCTCATCTGGCTCCCCTTCCCTTCAGCTGTGACTGTAAGCTTCCTAAGGGCCTCACCAGAAGCAGATGGTGGAGCCTCGCTAGTACAGCCTGCAAAACTGTGAGCCAATGAAACCTCTTTTCTTTGCAAATGATGCTGCCTCAGGTATTCCTTTATAGCAATCCAAAAACGAACTAACACAGTACTGCTTAATTTTGCCTATCTGATATGGCCTTAGTTTGCATTTCTCTCATTTCTAAAGATATCAAGCTGTAGGGACCAGCCCCACAGGGTCGGTGGGTCTCTCTCCATGTGCGGTGACGAGAGAGTGTAGAAATAAAGACACAAGACAAAGAGATAAAAGAAAAGACAGCTGGGCCCGGGGGACCACTATCACCAATGCGTGGAGACCAGTAGTGGTCCCGAATGTCTGGCTGTGATGTTATTTACTGGATACAAAGCAAAAGGAGCAGGGTAAAGAGTGTGAGTCATCTCTAATGATAGGTAAGGTCACGTGGGTCACATGTCCACTGGACAGGGGGCCCTTCCCTGCCTGGCAGCCGAGGCAGAGAGAGAGAGGAGACAAAGAGAAAGACAGCTTATGCTATTATTTCTGCATATCAGAGACTTTTAGTACTTTCACTAATTTACTACTGCTATCTAGAAGGCAGAACCAGGTGTACACGATGGAACATGAAGGCAGACTAGGAGCATGACTACTGAAGCACAGGATCACAGGGAGACAGGCCTCTGGATAACTGCGGGTGAGCCTGACTAATGTCAGGTCCTCCACAAGAGGTGGAGGAGCAGAGTCTTCTCTAAACTCCCCCAGGGAAAGGGAGACTCCCTTTCCCGGTCTGCTAAGTAGCCGGTGTTTTTCCTTGACACTGAGGCTACTGCTAGACCACGGTCTGCCTGGCAACCGGCGTCTTCCCAGATGCTGGCATTACCGCTAGACCAAGGAGCCCTTCTGGTGGCCCTGTCTGGGCATAACAGAAGGCTCACACTCTTGTCTTCTGGTCACTTCTCACTATGTCCCCTCAGCTCCTCTCTCTGTATGGCCAGGTTTTTCCTAGGTTATGATTGTAGAGCGAGGATTATTATAATATTGGGATAAAGAGTAATTACTACCAACTAATGATTAATGATATTCATATATAATCATCTCTAAGATCTATATCTGGTATAACTATTCTTGTTTTATATTTTATTATACTGGAACAGCTCGTGTCCTCGGTCTCTTGCCTCGGTGCCTGGGTGGCTTGCCGCCCACATCAAGCATGTTTCATGTGATTATTGAATGCTTAGGAATCTCCTGTATGAAGTGGTTATTCAAGTATCTTGCCCACATTTCTATTGGGGTCTCTGTCTTTTCTTATTAAAACTATTTGGTTTTCTCTGAGGCAATTATTTTCTCCCACTCTGTGGTTTCCCTTTGCACTCTTTAATGGTGTCATTTGATGAACAGAATGTTTATTTTAATGTATCCCAATTTATAAATATTTTCTTTCAAAATATTGTCTTCTGTAACTTGTAAAAGAAATAATTCCCATTCCTATAACAACTTCTGAATGTTTTATATTTTGCTTTTTATACTTAGGTTTTATTACCTCCAAAAATGATTTCTTATATGGTGTGAGAAAAAGGAAACCATATTTTTTTGGACGATGCACCATTATCCCAGCAGCATTTATTGGGAAGAGCATCTTTTTTCTACTTCTCTACAGTACAATCCTTGTCATTTATAAGCATCCAAAAGGCAAGAGTCTTCTTTTTGAAGGTTCTGTCTTTAACTCCATGGGTCTACGGTCATCTTAATACCAGGTCTACACTATCTGATTACTACAACTTTTACACTTATATGTAAACATATGAAACACATATATTATTATAAATATAATGTTACAATTCTGTAATATATAATTTTTCATTATCAAATTTACCAGAGGTCTTTCAATTTTACAAATCTTTTAAAGAAACCAACATTTGACATTGCTGATCCTCTCTAGAGTATGTTTATTTTCAATGTCTTTAAATTGTATTATTTTCCTTATGATTTTCCTTTTTTGACTCTTTTTAATAAAATTTGGCTTTTCTGAACTATTGAGGTTGATGACTACCTAATAAATTCTTAGTCTTCTTTTTTATCTATTTAAGGTTGTAAGGTTAAATGTCAGACCTCAAGCTATAAAAATGCTAGACAACAACCTAGAAAATACTCTTCTAGACATTGGCCTTGGCAAAGAATTTCTGGCTAAGTCCCCAAAAGCAATCGCAGCAAAAACAAAAATAGACAAGTGGTATCTAATTAAACTAAAGAGCTTCTGCACAGCAAAAGAAACTATCTACAGAGCAAACGGACAAGCTAAGAATTGGAGAAACTATTCACAAACTATGCCTCCAACAAAGGCCTAATATCCAGAATCTATAGGAAACTTAAACAAATCAACAAGCAGAAAACAAATAACCCCATGGAAAAAAATGGGCAAAGGACATGAAGAGATACTTCTCAAAAGAAGACATACAAGTGGCCAACAAACATATGAGAAAATGCTCAGCATCACTAACCATCAGAGGAATGCAAATCAAAACCACGATGAGACACCATCTCACACCAGACAGAATGGCTATTATTAAAAAGTCACAAAACAACAGGCACTGATGAGGCTATGGAGAAAGGGAACGCTTGTACACTGTTGGTGGGAATGTGAATTGGCCCAGCCACTTTGAAAGGCAGCCTGGAGATTTTTCAAAGAACTTAAGCTGGGTACTCCTCTGAGACAAAACTTCCAGAGGAACGATCAGACAGCAGCATTTGCGGATCACGAAAATCCGTGGTTCTGCAGACACCACTGCTGATACCCAGGCAGACAGGGTCTGGAGTGGACATCTAGTAAACACCAACAGACCTGCAGCTGAGGGTCCTGTCTGTTAGAAGGAAAACTAACAAACAGAAAGGACATCCACACCAAAAACCCAACTGTACATCACCATCATCAAAGACCAAAAGTAGATAAAACCACAAAGATGGGGAAAAAACAGAGCAGAAAAACTGGAAACTCTAAAAAGCAGAGCGCCTCTCCTCCTCCAAAGGAATGCAGCTCCTCACCAGCAACGGAACAAAGCTGGACAGAGAATGACTTTGATGAGTTGAGAGAAGAAGGCTTCAGACGATCAAACTACTCCGAGCTACAGGAGGAAATTCAAACCAAAGGCAAAGAAGTTGAAAACTTTGAAAAAAATTTAGACAAATGTATAACTAGAATAACCAATACAGAGAAGTGCTTAAAGGAACTGACGGAGCTGAAAGCCGAGGCTCGAGAATTACGTGAAGAATGCAGAAGCCTCAGGGAGCCAGTGCAATCAACTGGAAGAAAGGGTATCAGTGATGGAAGATGAAATGAATGAAATGAAGCGAGAAGGGAAGTTTAGAGAAAAAAGAATAAAAAGAAACAAACAAATCCTCCAAGAAATATGGGACTATGTGAAAAGACCAAATCTGCGTCTGATTGGTGTACCTGAAAGTGACGGGGAGAATGGAACCAAGTTGGAAAACACTCTGCAGGATATTATCCAGGAGAACTTCCCCAATCTAGGAAGGCAGGCCAACATTCAGATTCAGGAAATACAGAGAATGCCACAAAGATACTCCTCGAGAAGAGCAACTCCAAGACATATAATTGTCAGATTCACCAAAGCTGAAATGAAGAAAAAATGTTAAGGGCAGCCAGAGAGAAAGGTCGGGTTACCCACAAAGGGAAGCCCATCAGACTAACAGCGGATCTCTTGGCAGAAACTCTACAAGTCAGAAGAGAGTGGGGGCCAATATTCAACATTCTTAAAGAAAAGAATTTTCAACCCAGAATTTCATATCTAGCCAAACTGAGCTTCTTAAGTGAAGGAGAAATAAAATACTTTACAGACAAGCAAATGCTGAGAGATTTTGTCATCACCAGGCCTGCCCTAAAAGAGCCCTTGAAGGAAGCACTAAACATGGAAAGGCACAACCGGTACCAGCTGCTGCAAAATCATGCCAAAATGTAAAGACCATCGAGACTAGGAAGAAACTGCATCAACCAACGAGCAAAATAACCAGCTAACATCATAATAACAGGATCAAATTCACACATAACAATATTAACTTTAAATGTAAATGGACTAAATGCTCCAATTAAAAGACACAGACTGGCAAATTGGATAAAGAGTCAAGATCCATCAGTGTGCTGTATTCAGGAAACCCATCTCACGTGCAGAGACACACATAGGCTCAAAATAAAAGGATGGAGGAAGATCTACCAAGCAAATGGAAAACAAAAAAAGGCAAGGGTTGCAATCCTAGTGTCTGATAAAACAGACTCTAAACCAACAAAGATCAAAAGAGACAAAGAAGGCCATTACATAATGGTAAGGGGATCAATTCAACAAGAAGAGCTAACTATCCTAAATATATATGCACCCAATACAGGAGCACCAAGATTCATAAAGCAAGTCCTGAGTGACCTACAAAGAGACTTAGACTCCCACACAATAATAATGGGAGACTTTAACACCCCACTGTCAACATTAGACAGATCAACAAGACAGAAAGTTAACAAGGATACCCAGGAATTGAACTCAGCTCTGCACCAAGCAGACCTAATAGACATCTACAGAACTCTCCACCCCAAATCAACAGAATATACATTTTTTTCAGCACCACACCACACCTATTCCAAAATTGACCACATAGTTGGAAGTAAAGCTCTCCTCAGCAAATGTAAAAGAACAGAAATTATAACAAACTGTCTCTCAGACCACAGTGCAATCAAACTAGAACTCAGGATTAAGAAACTCACTCAAAACCGCTCAACTACATGGAAACTGAACAACCTGCTTCTGAATGACTACTGGGTACATAACGAAATGAAGGCAGAAATAAAGATGTTCTTTGAAACCAACGAGAACAAAGACACAACATACCAGAATCTCTGGGACACATTCAAAGCAGTGTCTAGAGGGAAATTTATAGCACTAAATGCCCACAAGAGAAAGCAGGAAAGATCCAAAATTGACACCCTAACATCACAATTAAAAGAACTAGAAAAGCAAGAGCAAACACATTCAAAAGCTAACAGAAGGCAAGAAATAACTAAAGTCAGAGCAGAACTGAAGGAAACAGAGACACAAAAAACCCTTCAAAAAATTAATGAATCCAAGAGCTGGTTTCTTGAAAGGATCAACAAAATTGATAAACCACTAGCAAGACTAATAAAGAAGAAAAGAGAGAAGAATCAAATAGACACAATAAAAAATGATAAAGGGGATATCACCACCGATCCCACAGAAATACAAACTACCATCAGAGAATACTACAAACACCTCTACGCAAATAAACTAGAAAATCTAGAAGAAATGGATAAATTCCTGGACACATACACTCTCCCAACACTAAACCAGGAAGAAGTTGAATCTCTGAATAGACCAATAACAGGAGCTGAAATTGTGGCAATAATCAATAGCTTACCAACCAAAAAGAGTCCTAGGACCAGATGGATTCACAGCCGAATTCTACCAGAGGTAAAAGGAGAAACTGGTACCATTCCTTCTGAAAATATTCCAATCAATAGAAAAAGAGGGAATCCTCCCTTACTCATTTTATGAGGCCAGCATCATCCTGATACCAAAGCCGGGCAGAGACACAAACAAAAAAGAGAATTTTAGACCAATATCCTTGATGAACATTGATGCAAAAATCCTCAATAAAATACTGGCAAACCAAATCCAGCAGCACATCAAAAAGCTTATCCACCATGATCAAGTGGGCTTCATCCCTGGGATGCAAGGCTGGTTCAATATATGCAAATCAATAAATGTAATCCAGCATACAAACAGAACCAAAGACAAAAACCACATGATTATCTCAATAGATGCAGAAAAGGCCTTTGACAAAATTCAACAACCCTTCATGCTAAAAACTCTCAATAAATTAGGTATTGATGGGACGTATCTCAAAATATTAAGAGCTATCTATGACAAACCCACAGCCAATATCATACTGAATGGGCAAAAACTGGAAGCATTCCCTTTGAAAACTGGCACAAGACAGGGATGCCCTCTCTCACCACTCCTATTCAACATAGTGTTGGAAGTTCTGGCCAGGGCAATTAGGCAGGAGAAGGAAATAAAGGGTATTCAATTAGGAAAAGAGGAAGTCAAATTGTCCCTGTTTGCAGACGACATGATTGTATATCTAGAAAACCCCATTATCTCAGCCCAAAATCTCCTTAAGCTGATAAGCAACTTCAGCAAAGTCTCAGGATACAAAATCAATGTACAAAAATCACAAGCATTCTTATACACCAACAACAGACAAACAGAGAGCCAAATCATGAGTGAACTCCCATTCACAATTGTTTCAAAGAGAATAAAATACCTAGGAATCCAACTTACAAGGGATGTGAAGGACCTCTTCAAGGAGAACTACAAACCACTGCTCAAGGAAATAAAAGAGGATACAAACAAATGGAAGAACATTCCATGCTCATGGGTAGGAAGAATCAATATTGTGAAAATGGCCATACTGCCCAAGGTAATTTACAGATTCAATGCCATCCCCATCAAGCTACCAATGACTTTCTTCACAGAATTGGAAAAAACTACTTTAAAGTTCATATGGAACCAAAAAAGAGCCCGCATTGCCAAGTCAATCCTAAGCCAAAAGAACAAAGCTGGAGGAATCATGCTACCTGACTTCAAACTATACTACAAGGCTACAGTAAACAAAACAGCACGGTACTGGCACCAAAACAGAGATATAGATCAATGGAACAGAACAGAGCCCTCAGAAATAATGCCACATATCTACAACTATCTGATCTTTGATAAACCTGACAAAAAGAAGAAATGGGGAAAGGATTCCCTATTTAATAAATGGTGCTGGGAAAATGGCTAGCCATATGTAGAAAGCTGAAACTGGACCCCTTCCTTACACTTTATACAAAAATTAATTCAAGATGGATTAAAGACTTAAACGTTAGACCGAAAACCATAAAAACCCTAGAAGAAAACCTAGGCATTACCATTCAGGACATAGGCATGGGCAAGGACTTCATGTCTAAAACACCAAAAGCAATGGTAACGAAAGACAAAATTGACAAATGGGATCTAATTAAACTAAAGAGCTTCTGCACAGCAAAAGAAACTACCATCAGAGGGAACAGGCAACCTACAAAATGGGAGAAAATTTTCGCAACCTACTCATCTGACAAAGCGCTAATATCCAGAATCTACAATGAACTGAAACAAATTTACAAGAAAAAAACAAACAACCCCATCAAAAAGTGGGCAAAGGATATGAACAGACACTTCTCAAAAGAAGACATTTATGCAGCCAAAAGACAAATGAAAAAATGCTCATCATCACTGGCCATCAGAGAAATGCAAATCAAAACCACAATGAGATACCATCTCACACCAGTTAGAATGGCAATCATTAAAAAGTCAGGAAACAACAGGTGCTGGAGAGGATGTGGAGAAATAGGAACACTTTTACACTGTTGGTGGGACTGTAAACTAGTTCAACCATTGTGGAAGTCAGTGTGGCGATTCCTCAGGGATCTAGAACTGGAAATACCATTTGACCCAGCCATCCCATTACTGGGTATATACCCAAATGACTATAAATCATGCTGCTATAAAGAGACATGCACACGTATGTTTATTGCGGCATTATTCACAATAGCAAAGACTTGGAACCAACCCAAATGTCCAACAATGATAGACTGGATTAAGAAAATGTGGCACATATACACCATGGAATACTATGCAGCCATAAAAAATGATGAGTTCATGTCCTTTGTAGGGACATGGATGAAATTGGAAATCATCATTCTCAGTAAACTATCGCAAGAACAAAAAACCAAACGCCCAATATTCTCACTCATAGGTGGGAATTGAACATTGAGATCACATGGACACAGGAAGGGGAATATCATACTCTGGGGACTGTTGTGGGGTGGGGGGAGGGGGGAGGGATAGCATTGGGAGATATACCTAATGCTAGATGACGAGTTAGTGGGTGCAGCGCACCAGCATGGCACATGTATACATATGTAACTAACCTGCACAAGGTGCACATGTACCCTAAAACTTAAAGTATAATAATAAAAAATAAATAAATAAATAAAAAGAAAACTGGAGAATTCCAAGGGGAAATGTTGGAGCTGTGTGCCCATTTTCTAATTGTTCAGTAACTAATTCCTCTAAAGCCTCCAGTTTCTCTTTACTTAGCAGCCATTGTTCTATCCAAATTGGCTTATCTGTTAACCATTTTAAAGGTAGAGGTTCTGGAGGCTTAACAATGGCCGCCATCAAAAATGATATCCTAATCTTTGGCGGGAATTTTGTCTTTCTGCTTGAAGCGGTTCTTTCAAACCTTGCAAATTTTTTTCTAGTCCCATACCAGGGACATACCCCATTTCATGCATCATATGTTGATTTTGAGGGCTATATAATTGTTCTGGAATTAGAACTTGTGCTCCCCATTGTTGTAATAAATCTCTCCCCCATAAATTTATAGGTACAGAAGTTATAATTGGTTGAATAGTCCCAGGTTGTCCATCAGGCCCTTCACGATGCAAAATATAACTACTTTGACATACTTCAGGGGCTTTACCAACTCCAACTATGTTAAATTGTGCAGGTTGAATTGGCCACACGGACAGCCAGTGCTGTAGAGAAATGATTGAAATGTCCGCTCCTGTATCTACCAAACCTTTACATTTCTTTCCCTGAATAGTTATTTCACAGGTAGGACGTTTATCAGTAATTTGATTTACCCAGTAAGCTGCTTTGCCTTGTTTATTTGTGCTTCCCAATCCTGCTCGTTTAATTTCACTTTTCCCCATTCCCACATACGGCACAATCAGGAGCTGTGCTATGCGCTCTCCTGGCTCTGCTTTCCAGGGAACAGAAGTAGATATAACAATTTGAATTTCCCCATTGTAATCTGAATCAATGACTCCTATATGTATTTGTACCCCTTTTAAATTTAAACTAGACCTGCCTAGAAGTAATCCTATCGTCTCTGCTGGCAAGGGTCCACAGACTCCTGTTGGGACCTTTTGCAGGGGTTCCCCAGGCAGAAAGCTCACAGCTTTTGTGCAGCATAAATCTACTGTGGCACTACTGGCTGTGGCAGGGGACAGACATTGTACAGGGGTGAGGGAATGGCCTGAGCCAGAAATGCCCCATTTGGAATGGGGCCCAGGACAGGCCCCTCATGGCATTTCCCAAAATCGGGTTCCCATCTTTATCAAAACTAGAGTGACACTGATTAGCCCAATGTTTTCCTTTTCTACATTTTGGACATATTTCAGGCTCAACACTTTTCTTTCTTCCCCTATCTGGCGGCCTGACCTGCTGATTTTTTCTACATACTTTTTACTATGACCATGCTTTCCACAGTTGAAACAAGCTCCAGGAAACAGAGTATTTCCTTTATCCACTCTCAGTCCTGCCATTGCCTGTGCCAACAAAGTAGCTTTATGCAGATTACCTCTGATACCATCACAGGCCTTGATATAATCAACTAAATGTGCTTTCCCTCTAATAGTTCGCAGAGCAGCCTGGCAATCGGGATTAGCATTGTCGAAAGCTAATAACCACAACACTATATCCTGAGCAGCCAAATCTGCAATCACCTTTTTAAGAGACTCCTGTAACTGAGCTATAAAATCCACATATGGTTCTTTTGGTCCCTGTTTGACAGCACTAAAGGAACGTTATTGTTCTCTACCTGAAGTGACTTTTTTTCCCCAAGCTCTATTGCGCATTCTTCTATGCTGTTCTATGGCATCATCCTGCATGACCACTTGTGCATCTAAACCAGCCCAGCCGCCAACCCCCAAAAGCTGGTCTGCAGTTATATTAATTTGAGGTTGGTCCTGGGCGTTGCGAGCAGCCTGAATGGAAGCTTCATCTGCCCACCAAGTTTTAAATTGTAAGAACTGAGCAGGAGTTAGACAAGCTCGAGTAAGAGTGTCCCAGTCAGTAGGAATCATCCGACTGGAAACAGCAACATTCTTTAGCAGTCCCATTACAAAAAGAGAACCTGGTCCATACTGATTAATAGCTTGTTTAAATTCTTTGAGTAATTTAAAAGGAAAAGGCTGAAATGTAATTATAATATTTCCCTGTTGATCTTGGGGGTGTATTCTAACAGGGAATTGCCAAGCCTCTAAATCACCCTCTCATCTAGCTTGCTGAATTCCTGCGTGAATAGAACTGAGAGTGGTCGCTTGAGGCACTGCTCGAACAGTCACTGGGGCAACTACTTTTCGCCCAGTGTCCTCCGGAAAAGAAAGATCTGGAGGGTCTTTTTCTTCAAAATAATAATGAGGGGGTGCAGAAGGGTAGGGATGAACCTCTCCCTCCTTTGCTGCTTTAGCTGGCAAGCAAACCTGCTCTGTAACCTCTTCTGTTACTTCATTATACTCTCCTTCCTCCTCATCATTAGTGTGAAAAGGTTCCAAGATGGAATGAACCAGATCCCACACTTCTCCCAGTGTTACCCTCATGCTTCCAAGTTCCGCTTCTTACTCACCACGGGGATTGCTTTAAGAGTACTCGGGTGCCCTCCAGCTTAGTTCCATTGCTTCTGCGACCCTTCAACCTGGGTTTGAGCCCCCACGTATGGGCACCGCTTGCCAAGACCAGCTCGGTCAGGGAGACCCTAACCCAGCGGTACTAGAGGAATTAAAGACACACACAGAAATATAGAGATGTGGAGTGGGAAATCAGGGGTCTCACGGCCTTCAGAGCTGACAGCCTCAAACAGAGATTTACCCACATATTTATTGACAGCAAGCCAGTGGTAAGCATTGTTTCTATAGATTATAGATGCACTAAAAGTATTCCTTACAGGAAACAAAGGGATGGGCCGAAATAAAGGCATGGGTTTGGCTAGTTATCTGCAGCAGGAGCATGTCCTTAAGGCCCAGATCGCTCATGCTATTGTTTGGGGTTTAAGAATGCCTTTAAGTGGTTTTCCGCCCTGGGTGGGCTGGGTGTTCCTTGCCCTCATTCCTGTAAACCCACAACCTTCCAGCATGGGCGTCATGGCCATCATGAACGTGTCACAGTGCTACAGAGATTTTGTTTATGGCCAGTTTTGGGGCCAGTTTATGGCCAGATTTTGGGGGGGGCCTGTTCCCAACATGTCTACTATGTGTTTTCAAGAGCAACAAAAAATTTAAATGTTCAGTGAGTCAAGGTTTATTTTTAATTTATTCCTCACTTTCTTTTACATTGTATATGAATTAAAGTGGAAAAGTAGAAAAAAGTAAAGCAAAACTTAAGGGAAATTGACATAATAAATAAGATAAAAATAACCTGTAAATATGGGCAGATTATAAGACCTTAGAGTTTTTGTCTAAATTGAGTACAAATATGTCTCTGATCTTTATGATGCCATGGTAAAAGGGCAGTCACGTTTGTTGCATGATTGGAATGGGACCTAAGAAGAGATCATGCTACATTCTCGTGAGTCATGAAGACTTGCTGGCACCAGAGTCTGAAACACTGACTTCATTAGTGACATAGATGATGTGGTGGAAACTTTTTCACTACCAACCTGGAAGGTAAATGCTTTTCACATTCTGCAGTTGAAATGGATCCCTGGCACTAAAACACAACTTCCAGAATAAGGTATTTCTGGAGTTACTAAAATATGTTGTCCTAGACAGGTTTTGGAAGGTCAAACTTCATTCATAAGTAAAACCTGGAACATCTAGGGGACTGAGTCAACCACAGATCCTTAAATAATTATCTATACCTTTCTCTCAGTTCTTCTGTATATACAAGGTGTACAGCAGACTGTTCAAAGTTCTTTTTTCTGGCACGTATTCCCAGCACAATGTGGTCTTAATTCATTTTTTCTAAAACTCACCAATAACCTAAATTATAGTAAAATCCAATGACTATTGTCTAGTCTTTGCCTTACTTGAATCTTTTGCCATATTTGAAACCACTGTTCATGATCTGCTGGAAATTCTTCTGTGTTCATTTCTATCATGAGCTCACTGATCGTTTCTTCTCTTTTTCCCTGAATTCTCCTACTTTCTTCTCCTTAATGTACCTCATACAAGTGTACTATCTCATTTCCCACCCATCCCACCCTACAGTTCCCCCTGTCTGACTCAGCCCTCTGTGATTTTGCAGTCCTGTTTCTCTCCAGCTTTGATGTCTTCCCCAGCCTTTACAGCACAGGGTCAACTCCCTATTAAATGCTTCTTTGTAGCTATCCAAAAGACCCCTCAAGACCAACAAATCCAACATGAAAACCACATTCTCCATTATTCCCTTATATGTGGTATTATGACCTTATAGCCAGTGACCCAAACCCCTATTTCTCCTGGAATCCTCTCTCTTAGGTCTTACCTCATCTAGTGTCAACTCCTGCTACTTACGTTTGTTTGTTCTTTGTATTTTATTCTAAAGTCTGTTTACAGTGCCAGTTTAGGGGAAAGAGCTGGTTTGTGATTTGGTGCTCACAGACATCAGTAAGTTTGTCACATCTGAAATGTGATTCCTGGCAAAACCTTAAGGATGTGTTTTCTAGGTGACAGGGTTCAGTCCCTGGTGAACCTTGCTTTTAGCCAGCACATGTGACATCCTCCAGATTACATTGGGAAAATCATTCAGGAGTTACTGGGATGCATTTGGACAAGGGTCAGTACAAAGATATGCAAAGAATAAAATGCACCACAGATTTTCATAATTTGTACCTTTTCCTTATATAAATTTATCTCGGTGATTCTATCTAGTTTTCTTAATATACAATTGTAGGTTTGTAGTTGAAAATACCTGTCACGTTTTCTTTTTTAAAGATTATACTCAATCTAATACTGAACATTTTAAATTCATGATTATAGTCTAGAGTTCTAACATAAAAAGTGAAATGTGCTTCATTCATTTCTGTTGAAGCTAGTATTCACACACCCTGTTTTTCAAACCAATGCACCCTATGTTTCAAGCCAAAGTGCTACATATGGTCTCTAATAACTTTTTCAGTCAGTGTTCCAGTTATCTGTTGTGTAACAAAGTAGTACAAAACACTGGCTTAACACGAAATTATTCTTATTACATATGAGAATGCTGTGGGTCAGGAATCTGAACAAGGCAGTGTGGGTTGGCTGCTTCCTGAAGTCTCTGGTCTGCATCAGGGCAGTGTAGTCTGCTTCATGTGGTCTCTGATCTCAGCTTGAAGGACAGCCATGTCTGGGGACATTGAGGAGGCACCCAGGCCTCTCCTTGTGACCAGACTGGACCTCCTCCCAGTCCAGCAGTCTCGGAGAACTAGGTTTATCTGGCTTCTCCCACAGCAGGTATGCGAGAGGCCCAGGAAGCGGCTAGAGGCTTTTCATGATCTCCCCTCAGAATTCCCAAAACATCTCTGCCAACACATTCTCCTAGGCTCATCACAAAAAGCAGGCCAGTTCAAGTGCAGGGCAATTCGATTTCAACTACCATAAGAGGAATAATAAGATTTGCAACAGTCTTTAATAAACCACTTTGCCCTCTGGCTACAAATTATTTACATTTCTTCCACATGCAAAATGTACTATACCACTTGTGTGCCCCTCTGAAGAGCCCCAGAAATCTTTTCCTACTATGGAACTGGCTGAAAGCTTATCCTAATCAGGTACCGGCGGCCTGTCTTCTGCCCCTCCACAAACAGCCAGCACAGAGCGAGAACATGGTGAGCATCTCCCTTCCACCTGCTCCAGTTCATTGATTAGGACCTAGTCCTAACGTGCTTCGTGCCTGTTCACTCTGCCCTCTGGGCTCTCACCATTCTCCATGTTCTTTTTCCTTAATTCCTGGGTTTGCAGCTGTCCAATTTTCTCCACCTATTTTTTGCTTACTGTAATTTGGGAACCCAGTGACCTCCTTTTCATTTTCTTCTAACGCTGGACTTTTTTTTTTTTTTTTGAGGCGGAGTCTCACTGTCGCTCAGGCTGGAGTGCAATGGCGCTATCTCAGCTCACTGCAAGCTCCACCTCCTGGGTTCACGCCATTCTCCTGCCTCAGCCTCCCAAGTAGCTGGGACTACAGGCACCCACCACCCCATGCCCAGCTAATTTTTTTTTTTTTGTATTTTTAGTAGAGACAGGGTTTCACCGTGTTAGCCAGGATGGTCTCGATCTCCTGAGCTTGTGATCCGCCTGCCTCAGCCTCCCAAAGTGCTGGGATTACAGGCGTGAGAATGCTGGACTTTTGATACAAAAAATTATTCTGTAAACATGTCTTTGAAAAACACAAGCTTCCTGTGGACCAAAATCCATTAGACCAAAATGACCCTCCCCTGACCACACACAAACACACACGCACATGCACACTCACACTCACTCCAAGACAGGCCTTTCCGTCTCTAGTCTCCCCTTCTCTCTAAGACCACTGTGGGAATACAGCCTTAGAAGCCCTGTTGTTACCAGGTACACTCTTGTCACACCCTAAGGTCCTTAAAATGCTGAAAATATTTTTGACTTTTCACATTTTTACAAAAACACTGGGTTTTATCTTTGCCATAAAGCCATGTCTTACCTTACACTGTTTTGGTGGGAAAAATTGAGGACAAGAAACATTTTTATTTCAAACCCAGCAAGTGCTGGCTCATTTCCCCTAAGTTCTGTTTGAAGATTGAATTTCCTTTTTTAGATCATCTCTATCCTCTTATATTTTCTCAGAGGCAGAGGGACGAGACCAGGTAGCTCTTTCCATATTCTTTCCGTTCATCTCCTTAGGCCGACCCTGACATGGTGAGATTCCCTTTTAATTTTTTACGTCACGGCAGGCAGTCACGTTGCCCACAATCCTCCAGTTTGTAACCCACATGCCTTTTTCTTCAGTTTCCAGTGTGATTTTTCTTACTCTACTTCAACCCTCACCAAGAGTCTTGACACCCTTCCAGCTTCCATGAACGGTCTCCTTGAGGCCCAGCTTCTGCTCAGTCTTAGGTCCAGTGCTGCATGTCATAGCTTCTTATTACCACAGCACCCCATTCCAGCTGCCAAATTCTGTTCCTGTTATGTAATCTGCTTTTAAAAATCACCCCTGAAACATAGCAGTTTCAAACAGTTTACTAGTACTTCTGTTTCTTTGGCTTAGGGAGTCTCAGCAGGCTGGCTTGTCTCACCCACCGGTGCAGTAAGGCAGCAGCTATGATGGGTCATCTGAAAGCACAGCTGGGTTGGCATGCATGATGGCTCAGTGGTAGCTGGCAGTGGGTGGCTGGAGGCTTGGTGGGGGCTGTCAGTGAGCATACCTACATGTAAGATACACACACACAGAAGGGCAAATTCCCAGAAAACTGTGTGACCCAGGCCCAATGACTTGAGAAATAAGCCATTATAGGGGTTGGTGTCCTTTGAAGATATGGGATGGACTTTACCTAGGAGGAATGGCAGCATCTGCACAATGCTCAGGGGACCCTGTACAGAGATGTGATGCTGGAGACCTATAGCATCCTCGTATCATCGAGTGAGTGAAACCTGCCAGTAACTCCAAGGAGCAACACTTCATTCCTTCTTGATAAATACAGGAACCTGTATAAATTTACTGCTATTTAGGTATCAGATTCCAGTCCATGAAGAATGTGTCATCCTCTCCAACGGAAGGCTGAAATTGGCTCCTTCATTGCACAGCTCCTGAAGCCAAGCTGTTGTCATTCTTCAAAGGACCTGACTCAGCATTTTGACAAAGTCTTACATTATTTCCAATTAAAAGGGCATTGCATTACCAAACCTGAAGTGATCTTTGAGTTGGAGCAAGGAACACAGCCACGGAGGGTGGAGGAAGCCCCAAATCAGAGCCTCTCAGGTCAGTCAGCATGTGCTAGACAGAGACACCTGGAGCAGTAAAGCCCAGCAGATGCCAATTGGTTTTCACCAATTTTTACCCAGGTCCTAGACCTGAGAACAGTTAGTCTGCATGCACCAAACACAGGCACTATATAGACCCCAAGAATACCTCTCATACATATAACCCAGCCTTTTATTTTGCTAAATAGTCTATTTGCTCAAAACCTAATTCCTGCCTTCCTATTCTTAGACATCTTCCTTTGCTTTTTATTTTCTCAATATTCTCAGTTGTCCTCCTTTCCTCTATTTGCATGGACGGGTCTTTTTTCAGACATGTATTCATACATCAGTTTATTCTTTCAACACATCTTAATTCAGCACGTTTTAAATATTGGTAATTTTATAGTTATAACTGTGATCAAAATAATGCTCCTTTTTCATGGAGTTTCTGTTCTGATGAGAAAGAAACAATGATATAATTGGGTAGTTTAAGAAGCACAAGAAATTAAGAGTAAGAAAGAGAGAGCAAGAGTATAGGATGTGATAATTTAGGAAGAATCATCAGAGAAGGCAGTTTCAGAGTGATTATTAAGTGTTTACTTCAGCACAGATTCAGTTTGAGTTAATGCTTTCCAATTTTGACATATAATAGGTGAATATAACATATAGTTTCAAGAGTGGACATTCCTATTGGAGATAGAAATTTGGAAATGAGTAGCTTAAGGCTGGTATTTAACATAATACTTATAAAGAAAGTCTCTGAGGGAGTTGATAAGCAAATGAGAAGTCTGTGAGTGAACCTTGTGTACTACACCATCAGAAGTCATGAAACCGAGGAGGACCCAGCATAGAGGCATACAAAGGAGTGGTCCTTGACTTGGGTGGAGAATCAGGAGATTCTGGGTGCCAAGGACGAGAGAATCAAGGCTTTCATTTTGAAGAGCTCAGATTTCTGTTTGGGAGTAGAGTTTGAAGTTAGCATTTTCCTCTTCTATTACTAGAAATCATTCTGAAACAACAAAAAGAATGTGAAATGTATGGGAGACATATTTTCTATGAAACTAAGAACTCGAACTCCAGCACACAAAATGAAAGCCTTCAGAAGCAGTGAATTATCAAGCAGTGGTGTGTGGACTAGAAATGGAGAAAGAATGTCAGGGAAATTTATCTTACAAGGAGCCAAAAGTACATTTTTTAATATGGGCATGGCCTAGGCTGCAGAATGAAAACCTGTAGGGTAGTAAGGAAGCGGTGCCCAGGGTGGTAGACTGGAGCTTTCTGTACCTGTTATGGTTCTGAGAAGCAGAGGAAGGTAGTTACATTAGGTAGTTGCAGGAATGTGTCTTTATCAAGCATAGGGAAAAAGCGATTTATATTTGAAAAACCCCCAAATATCTACAGCCATTCCCAGAAAAGAGTGAAAACTAAAACATAGATGGAAAATCCTGTCCCTAAATCATAGGATACAGACAAATGGCCTTCCCCTGTACCTGCAAGTAACTGATCCAGGGAAATGTTGCCATCATCAAAGCAGAAGAATGAGAAATACCAGCATGAGACACCCACTGTTGTTTTCAGAATAAAATAAAAAGAAGTGAGAAAACAAATGGCAGGTGATAAGCACTTAGGTGACAACTACTGCTAGGCAGGAGGTGAGTATAATTGGCAAATATTTCTTCATGAGTTAAAAAGAAAAGGAAAACACAGTGTAACATTGGAAAATAGATTCCTGTGATTCATTACATTAAGTCAGTAGTAAGGAAAACCATATACTTATAAAACCACTACCAAAACCAGTGGGATAAGAAATAACTTCTTTTTCCTTACATGAGAAGCCCATAAGAAATGGTTAATATGTGCTTCATGTTGTGGTTATTTTTTCTCATTTCAGATGTTCAGACAGTTGATGACCTAATTGAGAGGAGCCAAACACAGGACAAAAATTCTATGAATGTGAGAAAATCCTAGTTAGAAAATCAGATCTTTTTTTTTTCTTTTTTCTTTTTTTTTGAGATGGAGTCTCGCTCCGTTGCCCAGGCTGGAGTGCAGTGGCGCAATCTCGGCTCACTGCAAGCTCCACCTCCCGGGTTCACATCATTCTCCTGACTCAGCCTCCTGAGTAGCTGGGACTACAGGCGCCCACCACCACACCCAGCTAATTTTTTGTATTTTTAGTAGAGACAGGGTTTCACCATGTTAGCCAGGATGGTATCGATCTCCTGACCTCGTGATCTGCCCGCCTTGGCCTCCCACAGTGCTGGGATTACAGGCATGAGCCACCGTGCCCAGCCAAAATCAGATCTTACAGTACATCAGAGGACACATAGAGGGGAAAAAATGTGCATGCAGCCAGTGTGAGAAATCCTTCAGCCATAGTCAGGCCTTGAAATCCATGAGAGAATTCACACAGGGGAAAAGCTCTATGGATGTAATGAATGTGGGAAATCCTTTGGCCAGAAGTCACACCTTATTATCCATCACAGAATTCACACAAGAAAGAAACCCTATGAATGGGACAAGTGTGGTAAAACCTTCTGTGAGAAGTCAGCCTTCCACATACATCAGAGAACTCTCACAGGGGATAACCCCTGTGAATGTAATTAGTGTGGGAAAACCGTTAGCAAGAAGTCAAACCTCAGGATGTATGAGGGTACTCCCACAGGAGAGAAACCATATGAAAGAATGTAGGAAAACTTTCTACCCAAAGTCAAAACTCACTACATATCAGAGGACTCACACAGCAGAAAAACCCTATGGATAGAGGGAATGTGGGAAACAGTTTCACTGCAATTCAGTCCGCACTGTATATCAGAGAACTCACACGGGAGAAAACCCCTATGCGTGTAAAGAATGTGGGAACTTATTTCACTGCAAGTCAGTTCTCACTGTACATCAGAGAACTCACCAGGGCAGTGGGGGGACCCTACGAATGCAATGAGCGTGGAAAAACTTTTTCTGTAAGTCAAACCTAATGATTCATCAAAGAACACACAGGTGAGAAACCACATGAATGTAAAGAATGTAGAAAAACTTTCTCACAGAGGCCAGTCCCCAGAGTACATCAGAAAATTCACCCTGGAGAGAAACCACATGAATGTAAAGAATGTAAGAAAACTTTCTCCTAGAAGTCAGCCCCCACTGTACATCAGAAAATCCACGCACGTGAGATATCCTGTGAATGTAAAGAATGTAGGAAACTCTATCAGAAGCCAGCCCTCACTCTACATCAGAAAACTCACACAGGGGGAAAACCCTATGAATGTAGGAAAACATTCTACAAAAAGTCAGAACTCACTATACATCAGAGAACTCACACAGTACAAAAACCCTATGAATGTGATGAGTGTGGAAAATCATTTTGCCTGAAGTCAGTCCTCACTATATATCAGCGAACTCACAAGGGAGAAAAACACTTTGAATGCAATGCGTGTGGAAAAACCTTTCCCCTGAAGTCAGTCCTCACTATACATCAGAGAACTCACAAAGAGGTGAACCCCCTATGAATGTAGTGGATGTGGGGAAAACTTCTACCAGCAGTCAGTCCTGACTCACATCAGAGAACTCACACAGGTGAGACACCATGTGAGTGGAAAGGGTGTAGGAAAATTCTACCAGAAGTCAGTCCTCACTGTACATCAGAGTACTCTGGAAAAATACATGATCAGTGTGTTGAGTGTGGAAAATCCTTTTGCCACAAATCATACCTCAAAAAGCATCAGATAGCTCATAGAAGGGAGAAATTCTGTGTGTCAGAGACCAGCTATGTGTTTCCACAAAAACATCCTCTTTTCTCCAACACACATTTCGCAGCTTCCCATCATTATGGATGGCTTCATGCAACAGCTCTGTCCAGGAGAATATGGACACAAGTGGTGAACATTACTTCCAGGCCTGGCAATGAAAAAGGTCATCCCTGATTTCTCATGGCACCTCGGACTGAAGTGCAGATCATGACCCCCAAGGTGGCCTCGGGAGCCACGCGTGAGAGAAGTCCACCATGATTTAGGACAGAACGAATTCACTGAAGAGAGCAGAAGTCTTCCCACCTCTACGCTAAAACCCTCCATTTGTGCTTTATTTGAGTAAGAAATTCCTGCTTTGTTGAGCCATTGTTTATGTGGTGTGTTTGCATTACAACACAAACAGCCTACTGTAGCTAATCTGTGAGCTTTCTGAGAGAAAGTACTAGTTTTTCTAGATCAGAAAATTCACACCTATATTGTCACCTTTGATCCCAAGTCAGTTTATGGAAAAGTCAGTGAAATGTGGGGAGAAACAATTTGGAACATATTTGGAACATCTTGTCACAGGGACATCTCACTGAATGCTGAGAATAAAGCGAATCTTTATGAAGATTTTTAATGTGTCATCACTTTCAAACAAAACTTCCAACATTATTATGTCAGAGAATTTAAAATGAAGGAAAACTATCAACGTGTAATATAGATGTAAATTTTCTAATAGAAATGTTAAAGCATTAAAAATGTTTAATATATTTGACTATACACCAGTAGTTAAATATGAGATGGCATACCCTGGCAGGGGATATTTGGCTATGAGTGGAGACATTTTTGGTTGTTACCAGAGGCTGGGAGGAGCTACTGGCACCCAGTGGGTACAGCCCAGGTTGCTGTTAAACAGCCTGCTGTGCACAGAGCAGCCCCCTCAAGGAGGTAGCTGATGCATATGAGTGTTCTATGTTAACAGAATTTTCCCTGATAGGACCAGGCATAATTGTGGGTAGGGAATATATACATTTAGTGTAATAAATATTGTGACTTACATTAAATGCCACTCTAGCCACTTTATAGTTAAATATATTAACCCTAAAGTATTAAACTAGGCACATTTTTCCTACTCTCCTAGTGTACGTAAATCATTGTGACCAGTGTTACCAAATTGTCTCTTAACATATTTTTCTAAAGTTTGCTGCTAACACAGTGCCAGCCAGTGAGTCTAACAGAAACATTACTCACATAGAAATGCACATATCAGACACATAACTGTTAACAGCTTAGGCCTGAATTTTTAAACAGCTCTGAACAATAGTACTCATTTTATTCTACTCAGTGAAAAGCAGCCCCGAACAGACTTTCCCCTTTGCTCCTATCCCTGGTATCTTTAATGGGACAGCCACATACGTCATGAGTGTGCGCACCAAGTGCCGTGTGGCTGAGGGATCTCGGCATTTGCATTTCTAGTGATGGACTGCTGCGCTGTGCCTTGCCAACGATGGGGCCAGCAGGTAGCTCTCCGATCCGCACGTTACCTGTGTGACTGCTGGCCTTAACCTCTCAGGGTTTCTGTTTCTTCATATTCACGAGGCCGTTAACAACAGAAACATCCTCAAAGGGTCATTGTGAGGAACAAAGTAAGTAAAGTGCTTTGGATATATCAGCACTTGGTAAACAACATATTCTCTATAGCTACGACAGTTTACAAAATTACTCTGTCATGAATTGGTGGGAGGCAATAAGCTATTGTTTGCCTACTCCAGAGCCATCTTCAGCTTTTTAGCAGTCTGGATTTGGTTATGTTACTCACTTCTACACAGTTATTCAGGGATTTAACTTGGTTGAGGTTTTATGATTGGCTGAGACTAATTTTCCCTTTTGTGGTCCTTTTGGACTCAGCATGACCAGAGGTTAATTTTATAACAGTACTCACTTCAAAAAGTATTACATACTGCAGTTATAGTGTACAACTACTAATCAGAAAATTGCTTCAAGGATGCCTATGATTGTGTCCTGGGTAACTACAAGCACTGGAAATCAAGTTATTTATTATTCTATTGTTTGACGGAAATATGTTTGTATATTGACGAGCAATAAAAACGTTCTTGGAATCATAGCATGCCATCAGGTCTTTCTGTCCCTTAAACCAGCGGTCCCCAACCTTTTTGGTACCAGGGACCAGTTTTGTGGAAGACAATTTTTCCACAGACCCAGCGTGGGGTGGGGGATGGTTTCAGGATGAAACTTCCACTCAGATCACCAAGCATGAGTTAGATTCTCATAAGGCGCGTGCAGCCTAGATCCCTTGTATGCGCAGTTCACAATAGTGTTTGTGCTCCTGTGAAAATCCAGCGCTGCGGCTGGTCTGACAGGAAGCAGAGCTCAGGAGGCAATGCTTATTTGCCTGCTGTTCACCTCCTGCCATATGGACTGGTTCTGAACAGGCCACATTTCAGTACCAGTCCACAGCCCAGCGTTGGAACCCCTGGCTTAAACTGTTAAAACAGATGTTGTTGAAATTGAATTGCTTGGCCGGGCGCGGTGGCTCATGCCTATAATCCCAGCACTTTGGGAGGCTGAGGTGGGCAAATCACGAGGTCAGGAGATTGAGACCATCCTGGCTAACACGGTGAAACCCCATCTCTACTAAATACAAAAAAAAAAAAAAAATTAGCCAGGCATGGTGGCACGCACCTGTAGTCCCAGCTACTCAGGAGGCTGAGGCAGGAGAACCACTGGAACCCGGGAGGCGGAGCTTGCAGTGAGCCGAGATCGCACCACTGCACTCCAGACTGGGTGACAGAGCGAGGCTCTGTCTCAAAAAAAAGAAAAGAAAAGAAAAAAAAGAAATTGAATTGTTTGATTCCTATCCCTCGTGCTGATTGATTGAATTTGGTGTGAGTTGAGCGTCTAATTTTAGTTTCTTCTAATGGCACTTCTTTATACTATGATTCTTGACCAATTTACTCCTAACCCATTCTGTTAGTCTGCTCAGGGTGCAATAACGAAATACCACAGTCTGGATGACTTAAATAACAGACATTTATTGTCTTACAGTTTTGGATGCTGAAAGTGCAAGATCAAAGTGCCAATGGGCTTGTGTCTGGTAAGGCCTCTGCTTCCTGGGTGGCAGACAGCTGCCTTCTCATCATGTCCTCACATGGCCTATTCACTGTGCTCCTGGAGAGACAGAGGAACCACTGGCATCTCTTCCTCTTGTAAGGACAGCAGTCCTATAGGGTTAGGGCCCTACCTCACAGCATCATCGAGCTTAAGTACCTCCTTAAAGGTCCTGTCCACAAATGCAGTCTCCTTGAAGGTTAGGGTTTCCCTGTGCAAGTTTTAAGGAGGCACAAATGTTGAGTCCATAACATGCATGGATTTGAAATACCATCTTCATCATTAACCATGAAGTACTAGCTAATGATTTGGAGTGGCTGTTACTTTTGTCTGTCCAACACTATTTCCCCACATTCTATTCACAGGCCAGCTGTGTGACCACAGGGGGTTACCTGACCCCACTGTGTCAGCCATAATGCTGTATGTCCTGCCTGCATGGTGAGTCTTTTGTTCAGGGTAGAGAGTGACTCTCTCATGATATCTGTAATTGCCATCATCACAGACCTATTTGTTTGTGGGCCTGGAGCTGCCCACACTGTCAGGAGTTTGTGTTTATAGGGTGGAGAGAGGCTGTAGGCAGAGTTTTCTGATGGCCTACAGGTCCAGGTAATCTGGACACCTCTGAGGCCCATACCACGTGCCTCTTCCAGTGACATAGCAGTGTGTTTTCTTGGTTTTGCATATACTCTACTGAGGCAGGTCGCTCCTATTTGTAATTGGGTCCTGACTTAACTGAATTTATTTGGCCTATGTCTGACCTTTTATTGATTTCACTGAAATATTTGCAGATACTTGTGCTTAAGTAGAAGAATGCCTAAAATTGTAATAGCATTATACTCCTTATAATATATCATGGAGTATTTTATTTTCACCCCTCACATTGAGTCTTAGTAGTATTTGAGATGTTCCAACTTCCTTTCCACATTTAAAAAAAAAAGGCGTTTCTGGCTTCCGGTTGGGTTTTTATTCAGTTTAGGTCTCATGATGGTACCCACACGTCACCAGAGGGCGTGGCCACTGCCAGCTAGGAGACCAGGCTACAAACGCACTGATGGTGGTTCTGGTGACACCTGCTTCTGTCCCGCAGCTCATCCTGGTGATGGCCTGCAAGTTACCCCTGCTGCCTCCAGTGCTACCCACAGGGGACAGCCCCACTGGTCCTGGCCATGCTCCCAGTTGTCTCCCAAATACTAGTCATGACATGCAGACCTCAAATACTAGGATAAATACAGATTTAAAGGGAAAGTAACTGTTATGTGTTTTATGGGGAAAACTAACCAACATGAAGCCAAAATAACTGTACTTACTCCAGACACAGTTGACTTTCAGGCAAAAAACACTTTTAGAGATAGGGCAAAATCAATACTGATAGTCAGGGTTATGTAATGATTCTGAATGTCTGTGCTCCTCACAACCCAGCCTTAGCATATGGAAGGTGAGTCAAAGAAGTGACAAACCCACAATCACAGGGGGAGACAGAGTCTCCACTCTCTTTGGGGTGGGTGGGCCTGCCTTAGCCGTTGCATCATGCTGCTGTCCACCCCAGGCTGACAGATGATTGGAGTCACTGGGCAGGCTCAGCCTGTCCCTCACAGCCAGAGCTCTGTCACACAGGCAGCTCCAGACCTCTGCCAGGATGCTGGCTGAGCACCAGCCTGCGGTGCCTGACTTTGAGAAAAGCCTCCGAAGTACCCTCTGTTTTGACATCTCCTTCAAACGTGGCCACCCTCCCTGCTGGCAGTGCCGCAGGGAATACAGGGACAGGCCAGAAGGCAGCCTACCTTTCTCTTAGACCTTAGGGCCTGAGCAGCGTGGTGCCGGAAGCCAACCTAATGTGCCATGGGGGGTGGGGACAGGCACTGGGCACACACCCCATGGCCCATTTTCTGGCCCTGGGTGGGGCATCTTGCAAGGTACATCCATGGTTTAAAGGTTCCATGCAAGCTTCTGGGCTTTTCCCAGGGCGCTGTGTGCTAGAGTGCTATGCTGTCTTGTTCTGAGTTGCATTCCTTTTCAGTGAGGTTACATTGGGAGATTCTCTGAATTTAAACCAGATTGTCTTTCAAGGCAATCAATTCCTCTCCATGTCCACAGCCCCCACCCTCATCTCAGCCACCCTCATCTCTCCCCTGGGTGACCCCAAGCGCCTTCTAGCAGGGTCCCTGGATCACTCTGGCCCTAGCTGGTCCATTGTCCACTGGCAGCTGGGAGAATATTGTTAAACTCCATTTGATCCCATCTTCCCACTCTTTAAATCCCTCTATATGGCAGTCTGTTTTATATATGGCTTTCTGCCACCTGGCCTCATCACTCTCCTCCAGGCTCCTGCCCTTCTTGTTAATTCCAGGGCATTTGGTGCTGTTGAAGTTGAAATTAAAATGTAGAGATGAATCTCTGCATTGATGTTTCATTTGGGATACAAGAACTGCAACTTGGGGCATAAACCCAGGCCAGGTAGTCTCTGGTATGTCTGAAGAACAAAGAGAAGATTGGGGGTTTTATAAAAAAGAGAAATGTCAGCCGAGGTCTTGAAAGTCATTGGTATCAGCAAAGGTTTGGGGAGAGAGGGAGCTGAAGCTGCTGAGCTAACGCACTGGGTAAAATTAGTCTTAGAGCTGCTGCAGGTTGTTTCGGCCACTGTTAGCTAAAACTGGTCTCCCATTAAAACAGGTTGTTTCCACAGCCAGACTCACAAAGAATTTCATTTCTGGAGCAATGTCATGTGTCCCAAATGCTTTTTCCCCTTGGCTTCTCGACTCTGTTTTAATTGGGTATGACAAGAATGACCCAGTTCCTATGATCAACTTTCATAGTGCCTGGAGGTCTTACTACCAGTTGTCCCCTTTGCTAGAATACCTCCCTCCCTCTGAGAATGTCTGCTTATCTTTTAGCAATCAGCTCCAATATGACTTCTTCCAGGGGCCCCCAGAAGTGAGGTCAGGCACTTCCTACACTCTCAGGGCTGCCGTCCTGCCCCTCTCTCACTCTTACTGTATTTTCAATTAAGTGATGAATTAGTGCCCATTGAAGAGCTGCTCCCTCCCAGGGAGCATCATCTGTCTGACTTTAGTGACTGTCCTGTTCTCTGCTGGCATATCATGCTCAATAAATGTTTGACCCACCAATGAATGTGAACAAGACAACTAAAGGGATCCAAAGTGTGCCTGTAAAATCCAAGTATTTGATTGAATAAAGTTGACTGAAGTCACTGAAATCATCCAAAATCCAGGATCTTCTAACAAATGCATTTACGGATTGGTACAAACACGTGACATGTATATAATAGGGACCCCAAAATAGTATCATCTACATAGTGTTTCATAACATGTTTTATTCACTTAAGGATATGTCACAGGTAATGGCTAAAATTGTTTTGATTTTTTCCTATGTCCCATGTACTCCAGGACCTGGGCACTTTAACTCATTTAATACTCACAACAATCTTTCAAAGATGAGCAAAGTAGAGCCCAGAGCCCATGATAATTTACCCAAGGCCACACAGACATCAAGTGACAGAGCTCAGGTCAGTCCAGGCTGTCTTGTTCTGTGGCCAGAACTCTTAGCCACTGTCCAACACTGCCTCTCCAAGAAAGAGGGCCCCACAAGATCCATTTTCATCCTCTTAAGGGCTGTGGGGTTGTCCTTTGTACGTATGAGCACTAATTTGCATAACCAATCTCCTATCATGGACATGCGGATTATTGCAAAGGAATAACTTTGTACATATATCTGTGTGCATTTCCCAAATATTTCCTTAGGATAAATTCCTTGGAGTGGGATTGTCTCATTCTCATTAAAAATTCCCCTTAACTGCAAGGACAAATTAAGAGTTTCCCAGAGCCACCTGGAGGAGGAGGATCAGTGTTCCCAGCTTGCTTCAGGGAGGTAGAGCTGGCAGTGGCATCAGCCACACACCGATCTGGTGGTTTGGTAAACGTAGAGCCCAGACAGCCTCACAACCCACAGCTCTGTTCAGGGTGCTCCTTCGCCACAGATACTGCACAGAAGGAGTCATGGGAAGGTGTAAGCGCACTGGCAATGTGGGTGGGAGTGCTTCCCAGGTCTCACAGACTCTGGCTGGAGGGCATACAACAGTTGACTCAACCTGGGTCTGGGGTTTGCCCTTGAAGCAGCAAGGAAGAAAGTGGTAAAGAAAGAAAACTCTTGGAAGAAAGAAGCTCCTGTGTGTACCATGCAATTAGGGCTAATACGAAAGCAGGTCCCCAAAGGAGAAAGGTGAGTCCCAGACCCTCTTCAAGCACGAATAAACATTTCAAGTGGTTGCCTTATTTTTGTAATTTTAGGTAAATATTAATTTAATATTTATAAAAGGAACCGGAGCTCAGTATTCAAACTGACCTGTGTATATACCTCTATATTTCTAGTTCTAATTCAAATGCTAGCTAGTTGGTTTTGTTTTCCTGTCCTGATGTTTTTGAGGTCAGCTGGAACCTATCAGTGGAGAGTATGATATACTGAGTACCAGTATCATGCATTCATGCATTTGCTACTTTCAAGTTTGGGGAAGTCTTGAAATAAGCCTATTAAATAAGGACAGGAGATTAAAAGCCTTGTTATAAAATGAAGGAGAGAGTCTGGGCAGGGGGAGTAGTTGCACCAGAAACCCAAATAATGTTTAGGTAGTTACTAAAACACTAAATTCCACCTCCAGAGCAGTTACAGATGAAGGAACACAAGGATACTCAACTACAACATTCAAAGGAAGAGTTTGCTATGTACATTTGAATTCTAAAACACAAAGGAGGCATGGGGTCTGAATGGTACCCCCCCCAAAAAAAGTCCATCTCCCAATCCTCACAATTTGTAAATGTGGCCTTATTTGGAAAAAGTGTCTTTGCAGATAAAATTAAAGTAAGGATCTCACGATAAGGTCATCTCAGATTAAATCCAACGGCAAGTGTCGGTACAGGTGACAGAAGTAAAGAATGCAGAGAAGAAGCCCATGTGAAGACAGAGGCAGAGACTGGACAGATGCACCTGCAACCCAAGAAAGGCCAAGGAATCCCCAAGCCCCCAGAGGCTGGAAAGGCAAGGAGGGATTCTCTTCAAACACCTGGGAGGAGCATGGCCCTGCCAACACCTTGATTTTGGACTTCTGGCCTCCAACACTAACAGAATAAATTTCTGTTGTTTTAAGCCACCTTGTTTATGGTAATGTGTCCCAGTGGCCCTAGGAACTGAATACAGGAAGTGTGGCCCCTACATTCAATTATGGGGAAAAGCTCCAAGAAGAATGTCTTTAAATGCTTATTCAAGTCATGACCCCCTTGGAAATCAGGAAGACCCAACACATACGGATTTTGTTATTGACTAAAACATGAAGCTCTGCAGCTCAGTGACTGAGATTTCCTCAGCAGCTGTCTGTGTTACAAACGTGGAGCTATTGAGTCAAAACTCCAAGGATTTAGGGAAAAAGGGCATGTTTTCCAAAATCCTTTTCCTGTCAACTAAAATATAAATAGAGAACCTGAAGCCTCCAAGGACAGAAAGTTTTGATTTGGGGAAAGAGCTGGGCCAGGGGACCTGGGCACAGATATGTGTCTTGGAGATGCTTTCCACCCATGAAAAGCCTAGGGGTCATTTGAGAATGTAAAGCCTCCTTCTGGAGGGAAAGGAAACACGGGAGTATTCTTCTTCATGTAAAGAGGGATGAACTTTTGTTTACGGGAAAGAGGAGATCACAATGGTGTACACACTCCACACCCAGAGATGGGGTGAGTCAGGGTGGCAGATGCACAGCGACCTCACAGCCAGTCCCATGGTCCTGATGCTGCAGTCAGCTCAGCCCACAGCAGTGCCTGGGTGGCTGGCGGTGTCACACATCATGCTGCAGAGCTGTTCCCAGGAGTTCACACCTTGAAATGCACCTGGCTGGTGCATCCACAAAGGCTATCCTCTTTCTCCAAGGCAGTGGGAAACAGAACGGCAAAGCAGCTGGAACAGGGGTTCCCAAAGGCTCAAGTTCACCCACATCTCCATACAAAGTTAAAGATTTGTTGAATTTGAGGGATATAAAAATAACACAGTTTTTCCCCATGAAAACATGCATCTTTCCCATGACAGTCCAAATCATTCATAACATAACCTCAAGGAGATATACCCAAGCCCAAACCATTCTCCTGCTTAGCTTAAGAATTCAAAGTTAAAAAAATTATGTCAATATGATTCATGGTGGGTGGTAAATGATCATACTTTCTGTGGTTTATGTAGGGAGAATATTTCTGGCAGTTTTGGTTAAAGGACCAGAAATAAAGGCTGGCATTATTGAAACCTGGCAGCCCCTTGTAAGAATGCTAATGTGTTCTCCCACTAGCTTGTTTATAGGCAGGCCTCCTTTCATCTGGAAAGTCAGTTCTCATCAAAAGAGCCTCCTCCCGCGGGTCCAGGGTGATTATGCTGTTTTGGCAGCACGCACTCAACCATATTGCACATTTTCAAAAAAGTATTGATTCTTCATTTGTCCTTAAAATTCTTCAAAAATAAAAATAAAAAACTATTGATTCCACTACATTTACATTTAAAATTTCAGCACGCCCTTACAGATCCCATGTTAGAGACTTTTTCTTAGATGGCTGATTTCATGGGTTCAATGCTTTCTCCAAAGGTTTTGCACAATGGAGGGTTTGTTTCTGTTTTTGTCCTCTACAGGATAGAGGCTTTCTTTGCCAAATAAAAAAGACAAGCTCTTGAGGGGGGGAAAAAAAAATCATGTTTCTAGAGAAAACTCAATATGGTCCCCACATGCCTACTTTGAAAGGAAAAGGTCACACATGAAAAGCGTTATTCTAGACAATGTGACTGGTGTTTCAACAGATGGGTAAAATTTACACATCCAAATACACATCGTTTCTTTAAAAAGGTCTATTTTTATTTCATTACTGGAAAAACCTCTTTGGCAGCTGCTTTCAGAAAGGTGTAACAGATTATTTTGAACAGGTAGAAAAATCTTCCAATTTTCCCGGGCACAGTGAGGCTGAGGCAGGAGGATCACCTGAGGTCAGGAGTTCGAGACCAGCCTGGCTAACATAATGAAACCACATCTCTACTAAAATTAAAAAAACAAATAAAAAAATTAGCCAGGCGTGGTGGTGCACATCTGTAATCCCAGCTACTCTGGGGGCTGAGGCAGAAGAATCACTTGAACCCACGAGGCAGAGGTTGCAGTGTGCCAAGATCACACCATTGCACTCCAGCCTGGGCAACGCTGTGAGACTCTGTCTCAAAAAAAAAAAAGGAAAGAAAAATCTTCAAATTTTGAGAATTAAATTGGAAGTCTGGGAATAGTCAAAAGTCATTCATGGCAGGGTCTGATAAGACAGGAGGGTGATTGAATGGAAAGAATGCTGTCGGCGGCCAAAGGTAAACCTGGCTTGCCTCTGGCAGGTTGCAGCTGCACTAATGACAGCTTTGGAGGGCAGAGGGGTATTGACGTGGAATCTCCACGCTGATAAGCTACACAGGGGCCCCATGCAACAGCCCGTGGGCCAAATCCAGTCCTACGCCTGTGTTGTGTGGCCTGAGCACCATGGGTGGCTTTTACATCTTTAAAACATGAAAGAGGAACAGGAGGAGGAAGACAGCAGGTGCAGGAGAAGAACCTGCCGGCAAAAATAGAAGTTCCAGGTCTTGGCAGGGGCAACCGATCCTAATCCTGGGGGAACAAGGCTTCTGTCCACACGGGGTGGGGCACAAAGAGACACAGAGCCTGGGAGCCTCCTGGGCACCTCACAGAGCTCCCTCAAACAGCTGCTACAGTAATGGACAGACCCCATCCTGAGGGCTGGTCACGCCGCCACCTGAGCACTGAAACAAGTGTGGATGCTGGGTGAGGGTGAGGGGGAGCCGGTGAACACAGAGAGGGAGACAGAGCTTCACTTGGGGCTCAAGAGCACTGCAACAGTGGGGACTGAAGTTCATCCCACTCATCATCTTCCTCAAGAAGAGGCCTCTGCAATCCTTAGGGAGCTGCTCCCCAAATAGCTAAGGAGGCACCAGTGGTAAAGTGTGGTCGTCATGGAGATGCACCTCCCAGATTCCCCTCCGAGCAGGCAATGCCTCCTCAGCTACCGGCTGCCATGAGCGAGGTCCCAGCTCCACCAGCACCCACCCAGTTGTAGAGCCACCTTGCCTGCCACATTTTTCCCTGCCAGGGAAGCTCCTCCAGCTTGAGAGAGCCAATTGCTGCATCTCTTCCCAATTCTGTGTTCAGTCGCTAGAAACTAGCCCTGAAGAGAGTGTTTACGCTTTGGAAACTGACAAATGCTGCAAGGTATGGCCTGTGTCCCAGAGAGCCAACTGTTACACAGTGACCAGCGTCCCCTGCCAGCACCCAGTGACGAGGCAGGTGGAATATGAAAGCCCCAGGTCAGCCCAAGGGGGCACTTCTGATGGGGCCTGTTGGCCTCAGGGCTCCTGGCCAGGCGGGCACAGGCTGCCACTGGACATCTTTCTCTGCCCCATTCTGCCTCCTTTCCCTTCCTGCATCTTAAGCTCTGTCTTGGCATCAACATCAGGAGAATTCAGCACACACCCTGGTTCCTCCTGGAGCGGACACCTGAACTGACCCCATACTCGCATCACGGCCTGACCGACACAGTACAGAAGGCTAAGGGTTATCGTATTAACTATTTTTTCCAGTCAATCAGCAAAAACGTATCAAGTGATTTCTATGGGACAGACACTGTACTAGAAACCACATATGAAAAGATGAATAAGACATAGTCCTTCCCCACTAGTTCAGAATCTGGGGCACGTACAGACACTCAGACAAATAAGTCCCAAGCTACGTTACCTTCGGGGACAGGGCAGGGTGTGCCACCAAATCGTGCAGTTGGCTTCTGTTAAATTTGCTTTAAATTAATATAGCAATTACCTTTATAATTATATAAAAGCAAAAGAAATAACAGCATAAAATATGTTCAAAACATTTTATTGTCATTTTAAAAAATGAGATTTAATATCTTTGACATTAGAAAAATAGATATGTCCTATTTCTGTTTAAAGTGGATTTAAAGTTAAAGATGAAAATCCAACTGGGTTGTCAGAATTTGCATAATTTGTTAACAAAACAGAGCGTCAAGCAATGGACTTAAAAATAGAACCCTCTGTTTCAGGATTTCCTAACCCTTCCTGGGCCAGCCCCTGTAGGAGAAGGATCGGGTGATACGAGAAACGCTCACCCTTGAGTGCTTCACCATTGCAGAGTCCCCACCGGGACTGGCCTCTTTGCAACCAACCCTCATCCCCCACACCCTCACGGGCTGGTTCCATTCTCCCCACTTTACGGCAGAAGAGACTGGGGCTCTAAGAGTTAGGGAACCGGCACCCTGGACAGGCTGTTCCAGCAGTTTTCTGCGAACAGGTCTTGGTGCTCACTATGAGGTGGCAGCCACTGACGCTTCCAGATTTAAACAAAATCACTGTATTACAAGGAGTCAACATTTCTAATTTTTAAAAATAAACCATCTTGAAATTAGGCGTCCTATTTCTTTAGGGATAATCCCAAGAGGCCTGCACCCCCACGTCTGGGGACCCAGAGCAAAAGTGGATTGTCACTCAATGAAAAAGACATTTGAAAACCATGGATTTGGGAGATTTGGGGAAAGCACTTGTATTTTCAAGTATTTCTCTAGGAAACCATCCAAAGACCACATGTCACAGAGATAAAAGTGATGCAAAGTTATCAAGAAGTACTTTCAGGCTTCCAACAGAAAGCCCTGGAGAATTCAGAAGAGAAAAGCCAGGCAAAGGGAGAAGCTTCTCTTCAGCAGTAGCTCTGGGTATAGAACAAACAGAATCCACAGGCAAAGCCCCAGAAATGAGATGTTCCCACAACACCATCAAACTGAAAATGGTTTCCCAAAATATTAGTTTGAAAAGTGATTTGGAATTTTAAAAGCCGTATGTGGCTCTCATCAGATTTCATGCATATTCATTCTACTTTTCTCTGAGTTTAGAAACAATAAAATCACAAAAGCCTCTTTATTGAGGGTATTTCATCACCGTAATTTAATGTTAAATTGAAGTTCAAAAACCTTCATTATCTGCAAGGTTTTTGTTCTGTTCGTTTAAACTTTGAGCAGCTTCCAACTTAATAACACACTCTTTTTTAAATTGATAATGGCTTGCGACAGAGTAGGAAGGTAGCTAATGCACAGCAACCTTTAACTAAGTCTGACTTCATGCATTTGCATTTGAGAAGCCAACATGAAGAGCAATCACTTTTAATAAATGAGAGTTAAAGCCAATTACAAATTCGCTATTAAAGTCACACTAATTCCACTTTGAAGCTGAAAAATTTGATTTCATTTTCAAGACAAAGCACACTCACGCCTTTCTGGAGCTGCAAAACACATTACAACAGCTCTGTGTGCTCATCTTTTTTCACTGCTACTTGAGTCAGAATCGCATGAAAATCTCTAGTTGAACCCTTCTCGAGTCAAATTCTAACGTGCTCTCTTCCATTGGAAGGGGGCGGCAGAACAGAGAAGTCGAACAACAAAGTGGCTCCAATCGTGGTCACACGTAAAAATAACAATTGCCATTTTCATTATTATCATCATCATAACACTCACCTAGAGAAATGATAGTAACTATCTGCACTGGTTTTCACCATGTTCCCACATTTGCTGAGTGTTCTAAAGGCATCCTGTCACTGAATCCTCACACCCCCTCTATCATACACATTTGGTGTCTTATGTAACAAATGAGGAAAGGGAGCCTCAGGAAGAGTAGTGTCTCCTGCCCCACAGACAGCACCAGATGCAGGATGCAGGATTAGATCAGTGGCCCCGATTCACGGTCGCCCTGTGTCCTTCCCTTTGACCTGTCACTTTGGAGTCTCCCCTGACTCTGAGTCTTGACCCAAGGGATTGTAACAAACTTGCTGTCAAGAACCTTAACAAGTACTTGCGTGTTTCCGCCTCCTCTCTGGCTTCTCTGTCATCACCATGAGCATCGCTGCCACAGGAGCCTGAAGATGTGCCTGGGATAGCCCAGATGGAGAGAAGTGAGACAGTCAGAGGAGAGGTGGGTGGTCCCAGATGAGGCCACTCTAGACCAGTTAACCCCTGGCCAACCCACGAGCTGTCCACAGACACCCCAGCAAGCCCAGCCAGGCCAGGTCCAGAGCACGGACAACTACCCAGTGCATCTGCAGCCCGGGGAGAAATGAGCGGCCGCTGTTTTCAGCTCTCCAGTTTCAGGGTGGTTTGTTCTGTAGCAATGGAATTCTTAACCCTTACTCTACGCTGCCAGCCAGGGAGTTCTTTTCATGACCTCTGATCAGCGGAATAATGGCCCCCAAAGACGTCCAGATCCGAATCCCTGAAACCTGTGAATGTTTCTTATATGGTAAAAGATACTTTGCAGAGGTGACAAATTCAGGATCTTGAGGTGGGGAGATTATCCCAAATTATCCAGGTGGGCCCTAAATGCAATCGCCGGTGTCTTTATAAGAGGGAGACAGAGGGACATTTGAGATAGAAAAGCGACATGACGACTGCAACAAGATGCTTGGATGCTGCTCCTCAGAGGACCTGAAGGTGGAGGAAGGGCCCCCAATCCAAGGCCTGCAAGGAGTGCTCCCAAGTGGAGGATGGAAGAGGCTGAGAAACAGCTTCTCCCAGAGCCCCAAGAGGGAGCGACACCCTACCCACACCTTTTGCCTCAAGAAGGTAATTTCAGACTTCTGACCTCCAGAACCATAAGAGAATAAATATGTGTTGTTTCAAGCCATCAGGTGCTTGGTAATCTGTTACAGCAGCTAAAAGAAGCTAACACACATACACCGATTTTAGGGAAACAGAAACGCGAACTCTGCTTTAATTCACATCGGATGGCATTTTATACAACCAAACTTAAAATAGAAGCTTATAGCGCTTTCCTGTCTACAAGGAGCAAAGCCGACTCCACCCCAACCTGGGCCCAGACACTACAATGAGCACTGGGGGAGGAACAGTGCCCAGCGGGAGCCTCAGGACTGAAAACAAAGCCAGGGCAGGGGCCACAGGAAAGGCCCAGAGCACCAAAAGCTGGCATGAGACTGTGCCACTCACACATCCTCAGCCAACTGTTTAGAAAATCCTGTCTTCTCTGAGAATGAGGAGATCTTTTAAAAACAACTGACTCCTTTCAGATAATAAGCACAAGCTATTTTGTGCAGCACGGCCAGGCAGAGCTTTCCACAATGGCAGAAATGTCCTCCATTGGTGGTGTCCAGAATTGGCAGCCACTGCTGCCTGGGGCTTTTAAGAAAGGGAAACGCACGTGTATACATATGTAACAAACCTGCACATTGTGCACATGTACCCTAAAACTTAAAGTATAATAATAATAAAATAATATAAAAATAAAAAAATAAAAAAGGGAAACGTGGCTGGTGCATTTGAGGAACTGGATCTTTAATTTTACTCCATTTTAATACATTTAAATATAGTGGCCACATGTGCCTCGTGGCTGTCACAATGGACCACGCAGACTGGGTCGGTAGAGGAACTTCGGGTTTGTATGTCTAGGCTAGGAGCATGTCTAGGAGCATGTCTGGCCTAGAGGCCTCTCTGTCCGTGTGATCCCAGCAGGGGATGGAGGCTAAGTCGACACTGACCTGCAGCAGCTTTGCTCCTGACTGTGGCTGTGACAATGCTGGGGGCTCAGTTTCCCTATCTATCTCCTGGGAAGATCTTCTTCTAGCTCCAGGGTGGTAAGGATTAGAGATAATCTCCATAAAGCCCTAAGCGCAGTGCTGAAGATCAAATACAACAAACACACTTCACATGGAAGCAATAATGAGTAGAACCAACCCTCCCCTCCCATGATTCAAAATTCGCTGCCGGACTTTGCAAAACCTCCAGGTAACCTCAACAGCATCTGTCACTGCTGTGCAAGACCACAGCTACCCAGAGCCTCAAACTCCCTCCAGAAACACAGGGCAACTTGTTTCTGCTCTGTTTTGTGTTGCTGTTCTGGGGGAGGGGAGGGGAAGGCCATTCGCACAGTAGACAGGTCACAAGGGGAGAGAGGGCAGCTGCCATGACACAGTGGCCACAGTGCTCAGGACCCAGCGGTGCCTGGTATTCCAGCGTGGCTGCACGAGCATGGCCTGGCCCAACAAGGCACAGAGCAGGGGCTCCCAGTGATGCCCACCTCCCTTCCTCCGGCCCCGTCTCCATCTGCAGCTTCGTGAGGAAAGCCCTCCCTCTCGTGAGGAAAGCCCTCCCTCCACCTCCCTCCTCTGGAGCTCCCAGTAGGATCCCCAGGTCAGGGCTCCCTCCTCTCATCTGCCTCCCCTCCCAAACCAACTTGGCCGAGAGGCCTCCTCCACACTGAGTTTCCCCAAGGCTCTGCCCTGGGAGTGGCACCACCGTGTCCTCCCTGCCTGGGTGCCCAGGACCCGCGGCCCTGCCCAGCACGGAGAGCACATCCAGGCTGCTTCTCCCCCGAGGACAAACAGCCAGGGGGCATATTTCCCTGTGTGGGAATGTTTGATGTTGGATGACCTCTGTCCTAGCCATTCTCACTACCCTCCCACAGCACCTCTGGCAGGAAGAGGGCGATGATGCCTCACTGTTCTCTCCTCGTGCTCCAGAAAACTGAAGATTCATCATTGTTGGTTGGAGTCGCCCAAACATGCAGGGCAAACCCAAGGTCAAAGTTACTAAGCAACCCCAATTTTAAAACCAACAATAATAACAGCAGCACATCATGTAGTGGAGGAGGCCATGTGTCAGGCACTGTCCAGATGCTTTCCACCACGGGTCTTCTGTGTAACTTTCACACAAGCATGTGGGGCACGTGCTACCATGACCTGAGGCTCAGAGAGGCAGTGGGACTGGCTTACCGTCTCAGTGCTATTAAAGGCTGGAGTTGGGATCAAAGCCCAGATCTGTGAATCCAGCAGAGCCCAAGCCTTCCATGCTATACTACCTTCTTTCTGCTGACCTTTAGGCTGGGACCACTGACTAGACAAGGACGCCAACCAGGAAATGCCAACCACACAAGAGCCAGCACCTGCTGGCATGGCTTGAGTGCAATGAGTACCTGGACCTTGGCCAGCCTCCCTGAGACCCAGCCCCTGAGGCCAGCGACTCATAAACTAGGTTCTGCTTCCTTGCCTCTGGCCTTCGGTAATAATTCCCCCTCCCTCCCCATTTTTCAAAGTTTTCCAGTATCTTTGCATGTGAATCACACACACAAAACCTCAATATGACCAGCTGATATGGTTTGGCTGTGTCCCCACCCAAGTCTCATCTTGAATGATAGCTCCCATAATTTCCATGTGTTGTGGAAGGGCCCCAGTGGAAGGTAATTGAATCTTGAGGGTGAGTCTTTCTCATGCTGTTCTAGTGATAGTGAATAAGTCTCATGAGATCTGATGGTTTTGTAAAGGGCAGTTCCCCTGCACACACTGTTACCTGCCTCCATGTGAGATGTGCCTTTGCCACTCCTTTGCCTTCCACCATGATTGTGGGGCCTCCCCAGCTATGTGGAACTGTGAGTCCATTAAATCTCTTTCCTTTATAAATTACCAGTCTCAGGTATGTCTTTATCAGCAGCGTGAGAACTAATACACCAGCATGGTGGAAATGAAATTTAAAGAGGTAAGAAGTCCAGCACGCTTCGCAGGTGGAAGCCCAGGGATATTTGTTGTGGGGAGGGAGAGGGGGAAGACCAGGAAGCGAGTGGACCTGGATGAGACCCCCAGGAGCTGGCGGCTCCAGCCACGGAAGTAGATAAGTCAGAGGTGAGAAAGATCCCAGGATGGAAGAGGAGGGGAGGTCACGGGAAAACAGCAGCCCTGTTTTGGACTCTGTGGGTTTGAGGATCAGGGTACACCCGAATTGAGGGCCTGTTGGGGAGCTGGAATTCTGCTCCAGGGCTCATCGGGGGCTGAGGCTGACCTCAAGAGAGAGAAACTGTGGGAAGACAGCAGTGAGAGGAGGAGGCAGAGGGAGGCAGAGGCAAGTCAAGGTGGGGAAGGAGCAGCCAAGGGTGGGAGGCCAGGCCAGGTGCCGAGCATGGGGACTGGAGGAATCAAAGTCTCAGGTGGGTGGAACGTCTTTAAGTCTGGCCTTGCTCCCCAGGGTCAAGACTCCTCCCTGGCATCCCCTAGATGGTCACTGGGCCCTGCCCCATGTTCTTTCCGGCACTGGGAGCTGTCCCCTCACTCAGAGGCTGAGACAGAAATTGCTTTCTGGGCACGACTGTACTTCCTGCCCAGGGGTCCACTATGGGCCTCAGTCTCCCAAGGAAAAGCAGTGTGGGTATCTCAACAGCAACTGTGTGTCTTCACCCTTCCACAGCCCCCCACAGCCCACCTGTGGCTTACGAGGCTATGGCCGGCTCTGATGGTCAGCGAACTGCCATCTAATGCTCATCCCCCTGAGCACTGTCATTAACCCATCTAGCCTGACCCTCCACCCTCCCTGGGGTGCTCCCATGATCATGACCATGCACTTAGCCACGCCCCTGCGTCCCTGCCTCTGACCTCCAGGCAACACCAGACATTCATCAGGGTGAAAATGACAGGCCCGACAGGGGCACATTGAGACCCACAAATCTATGGATTACCCTGGCAAGAAAAGGAAGGGGCTGGGAATTGTAATCAAGTGTTTCTCAAACGGTAACCATGGCAACCAACGGCACGAGGGAGATATTATGTCTTCTCCAAGTTTTATGAGGCACAGGCAACTCTTTTATGGACTCTGGCATTAATTAGGCTCATCATAGGATGGGCTACACTGAAGTGGGAAGGTCGTTCACCCACGGGGCTTCGCTCAACTCACACACTTTACCCATAAAAGTTTAAGGAAGTAATTAGAAGCGTTCCCATGTGGGTTACTTTATTATTTAATAGTTGACGAGGCAAGGAATTAAGGTCAAAATATGAGCTTAAACAACAGAAAAGAACAAGAAGAGGAGAGGGTAGTGTTGAATTTTAGGCAGAACAGAACATCCACTTGAAGCAGTACTATGGGAAAGCTCCTGTCTGATCAAGACAGACACTTAGACGTGTATGCAAAAAATAGTTCGACTTGTTTCAAAATCTACAGCAGATGGTAACACAGATTCAGGTCAGAATGTTGTTTTTTTTCTGTTTAATCGTTCTAGATTCCATTCATTCAGAAATAAAGCAGGTATTACTATTTCATTGTTTGAAATTCCTAAATTCTCAGTAGCACTTACTTACACAAAATGTTCTCAGCATATTTCAATTAAATAAACCCATCATTTAAACTTTAACTCTTGTCCTGAGGGCCAAACGTCCAGAGTTTTCTGCAAGAAAAGATGTTGGGGAGCTGGAATTCTGCTCCAGGGCCCATCAGGGGCTGAGATTGAGCCCAAGAGAGAGAAACTGTGGGAAGACGGCAGTGAGAGGAGGAGGCAGAGGGAGGCAGAGGTGAGTCAAGGCGGGGAAGGAGCAGCCAAGGGTAGGAGGCCAGGCCAGGTGCCAAGGGTGGGAACTGGAGGGGTTCCCTGGACTGGAGTCCGTGAGTGTTGTGTTGTGGATGGAGTCATGCCAATGGATGCTACTTTCTTAGGTCACAGAAATTAAAACAGTAGAGTCTGCCGCATCCGCAGGCCTGCCCCCATGGCTCACCATCCACTGATGCCCAAAGAACTCAGTCTCAGGCGCTACAGAACTTCCAAGCAGACAGGCAGATCAAACACTCACTGCTTTCTCTGTCCCTACCCGAAGCCCAGAAAACGACTGCAAAGGAAGACCCAGGGGATGGCCCCATGAGGACAAAGGCAACAAAGAAACTGCTGCAGACCCATGAGGTCAGCGGCACTATGAGACTGGAAGGCAGGCTGGGGTGGGAACGGACTTCACAGAACGGAGAAAGCTGAAGCTAAGGCTTTGGGGAAGAAAGGGGTGCAGGGCCCAGGAACTCCCCAGAAGGGGAATGGGAAGCGCCCGCTGCTCTGAGGATGAGCACAGGCCATACCTGCAAACAGCGACAGGAGCACAGGGAGCAGCCCAGACCCCGCCGAGACCAGACGCAGACAACACCCCACCCCACCCCAGGAGAAAACAGAGATTGACTTTCTGGGGAGGCAGAACCGGGCAGGCTTTCGACTCCAGGACATGGGACCCAGCTGAACATGGGAGAGGAATAAAGCAACAAATGCCGGGGGACTCCGTGAAAGCCAGCATTCCCTCAGCCCCGCCTGGGCTCACTGACTGCTAACAGCCACCTTACATCCCAGGACACGGGCAGAATTGTGTCCCCCAGAATTCACAGGTGGAAGCCCCAGCCACCCATGGGACAGCAATTAGAGGTAGGCCCTTCAAGGTAATTAAGTTGACATGAGGTCCTAAGGGTGGGGCCCTAATCCAGGAGGACTGGGGTCCTTAGAGGAGGAGGAGAAAATGGCAGGGACGCATGCACAGCAGAAAGGCCAGGAGAGGACACTGCAAGGAGGCACCATCTGCAAGCCAAGAAGAGAGGCCTCAGGGGAAACCCACCCTCCTGGGCACCCTCTGCAAGCCAGGAAGAGAGGCCTCCGATGGAAACCCACCCTGCTGCACTTTGATCTTGGACTTCCAGCCTCCAGAGCCATGAGACATAAATTCCTACTGTTGAAGGTTGTTATGGCAGCTGAAGCCAACTAAGACACCCTCTGAGCAGGAGGTGGAGGTGGCCTCTCTAGGAAGCCTCTGCCCAGGAAGAAAGTTCAGACAGTAACACCTGGAGCCTCTCTGTGAAGTGAGAAGGCCCCCACCATCTCCACCTGGAGCCCACCTGGAGAACGGGCCACTCTGCACAAAGCTGCAACCCGCGTCTAGGACTGTGCCATGAAGAGTCCCAGGCCAGGGACCAAGCCAAGGAGAAAACAAAAAGAAGGAAAAGAAACTCATAGCATGCAGGTATGTGCAGAGGTCAGAGCGGGAACACTGTAAGAACAGAGCAGAGCTGTGACCTACATCCTGCCAAAGATAGCTTGCTGCATCCACAAAAGAACAGGAGTCTCTAAAACATTCAGATGATAGGGGAGAGGGCTTCGACGTTAAAAGTGTGATCGCAGAATGAAAGAAAAAGCACCAAAGGCTTGAAAGGTAAAATTAAGGACATATCCCGAAAAGGCGAATAAAAAGACAGAGATAGAAAATAGGAGATTTAAAAACAAAAGAAATTAGTTGACTTGTCTAGGGGGTCCAACATTCAAACAATAGGAATTCCAGAAAGAGGGGACAAAGAAAAAGAAGAAATTATAAAATAATGGGAGCCAACAGAAAGTCAGCAGACGATACTCAAAACAGAACAAGAACAAACCATCAAAAGTAGCAGTATAAGCCCATTTTCAGATGTAGAGACTTAAATTTCAGGAGAAAGAGCCAAAAAAGATCAAGGTGGTTTCTTCTCACAATGAAAATCAAAGTGGGAGAGGAGGATCAGGGAGCAGCTGCGGTTTTGGGTGATCAGCCTGGTGATGTCATTTGACTTTTAAACCACGTTTATTACTTTGATTTGAACAATTTTAAAAGTGGCCAGGTGTCATGGCTCATGCCTGTAATCCCAGTGCTTTGGGAGGCCAAGGCGAGAGGAGGTCCCTTAAGCCCAGGAGGTCAAGGCTGCAGTGAGCTATGACCGCACCACTGCACTCCAGCCTGGGCAACAGAGCAAGACCCGGTCTCTTAAAAAAAATTATTCTAAAAATTAAACATTAAGATACATCAAAACTTCCCTTTCCCTTCTCTAAGTTTCTTTCTGTTTTTATGCATGTGTATGTGTGCCTATGAAAACCCCATGTTACTGTTTTTCCTTCACTTTTACACAACTGACATATTTTTAAATTCCGGTGGAGTGACTAGATACTGGAATGTTCTGATTTTGCTCAGAAGCAAAAAATCCCAAACTCTTACCTTCTTCAGGAGCTGCACTGGGCAGTGTAAAATGGCTGCACAGCCTCATGAAGTTCCCTAAGGCTTGGATCTGGAGTGACGCTGGGCACTAACCCCATTGTCCTGCCTCAGGAAGGGAGCAAAGCATGATGCAGAAAGGCACCAGTGTCCCCAGAGAAGCAGCCAAGAACCTCTTGGAACTCCGTGCAGGGCCATGGGGTGCAGAGCTGCAGCACTTAACAGGCAAATTGAGCCTCCTTCTCCCACACTGGCTTCATTCCATTTCTTCCATCTCCTCCCTGCTCTGACAACAAAGCTTTAACTCAGAGGCCGTCTTTTGCCCACCTTGACTTCATAAAAGTCGCTTTCATCTCTAATAGGCTTTGGGCATGTGGAATGTCATATTATTTGTACCACTGTAATTCAGTATTATGAAACAATGGTTGAAGAAAAGCCTAGTTGGTTATAAAAATAAACAAAGAAAATAATCTTGAGAAGACACAACAAAAGTGAAATAGCAAAAAAGAATCCTCAACTCTGGGTTTTGAGGATTAAAATCTAATCTTTGGCATCACTAAGGCACTCATCCACCTGTGCATCCTAAAAGCACAGGGATGCCACTCACAAGCTGCTGCTGGGGGCAGGAGCAGGTGGCCTGGCTGGCCAGTTAGAGCCATGCCCAGATGCTGAAGGTCAGCAACCCTCATGCATTTATGCCAAGGAGGGCAGAGGTGGACCCTGCATACCAGGCCCCATAGCAAGAAAACGGGTTCCTGTATGGAGTCAACAGCCACAATGGACCCAAACGGGCTGTACTTGCAACTTATTAAAAACAGGAACAAAAGTTGAGGAAATAATTAACACAGGGCCAACGCCAAGGCCCTATCTAACATTATGTTCACTGGATAAAGTGCTGTAGCTCTAAGGACCAGGGAAATGAAGAATGATTGACTCCAGTTCACAACTCCCAAGCCTCTCTGGCCTCTTCCATTGGTCACGTATTTGCAATGTCTGCTGGAGCAACAGTGCAACAACACAGTTAGGCAATAGTGTCTGCATTCAAGACAAAAAAAAATCTTAATTTCAAGGAACTTTGCATATAAAATATTTTTCCTAGTTTATCAGTCTCTAAGGTAAATATTTGCTTTAGTATAGTGGCTTGAATAGTGTCTCCCCAAAATTCATAGCATGTCCACCTGGAACCTCAGAATGTGATCTTATTTGGAAACTTACTAGGGTCACTGCATATGCAATTAGTTAAGGTAAGGTCCTAATAGAGTAGGGTGGGCCCCAAATCCAATGACTGGGGTCCTCACAAGAAGAGGAAAGTGTGGAGTCCTAATTCAGGAAAAGGAGTTAGGCTGGTGGGACCAGGGAAAAGCAAAAAGAAAAGGCAGATGAGCTATAAGTCTGCCTTTCTTCATGGTCCAGAACACATATCCCTCCTGGGCAAATAACTCACAATCTTCCTGTGCCCAGCTATCACCAGACCCCTGGCTGATAGAAAAACGCAAGTTAGCACACTGCAACTTTGGCATTATCAGTACTGATGTAGCTGTCTCCAGCACAAGCACCATCCTATCAAATCTCTAGCAAGTCTTTGTCTCCTGGTAGTCAGCTCCTCTCTTGCTGACTTGCCCATTGCTTTCTTGCAACGTATTTTCTTACTTTCTCTAATAAATCTGCCTTTCTTTACCTACAACTGCCTTGGTAAATCACTTTACCACCTGCACAACACCAGCTCCAGAGAGTTGCTCCCCGCAACAGAGAGGACACACACAGTGGAACAGAACACACAGGGATAGATGTCCTGTGAACACAAAGGCAGATGCTGGAGCCATGTGGCCACAAGCCCAAGAACTCCAGGAGCCACAAGAACAAAACTGGAAGAGGCGAGGAAGGATCTACCCCTAGAGCTTTCAGAAGGAGGATGACCCTGTCGCCATTTTGACTTCGGAATTCTGGCTCCAGAACCACGAGAGATGAGCGTACGTTGCCGTAAGCCTAGTTTGCGATAACTTGCCATAACAGCCACAGGAACTGTGACTATTTAGCATGTATACGATAGAGCAGGGCTGGGCTTCTACAAAATCACCACTGGATCTTTATTCGGCGAGTAAACCATGAATGGTTTTATACAAATGAGAGTTCCAAAGCCAAACATTTTTAGGAACAGACAGCAAGCAGGCCCCACCCCTTGGCTTGGGACAGCTGGGATTGGAAGGCAGGGAGGCTGCCCTCCTCTGGAGATGGGGCCTGACCAGCAAGTCCAGGGCCTCCTGCACTGGAGAGAGGGCAGGACTCACAGCTGTCACTCAAGCATTCCCCACGCTGGTGAGAGAACTTACAAGAAAAATATCTTTACCAAATATTTTATTCTTCAGGAAGAGATCCACTTAATAATGGGGAAAATACAGGTTCGAGCTTTTGTCAAAATTGTTTCCTTTGGGCTTCATTATAAATTTCTCTGCCTTATTTGAAGCTCAGAGAACTTGGTATAAAATGACCCTATTTTCCCTCTAAAGTCTATGTGGCCACATCAAAGTTAAAATTACTTTTCCAAAGATCTTATTGCTTTTTCAGTTTTTCTGTGCTGTATTAATAATGTATGGGGTGTGTACATGACTTTCCTTCCAGTTCTGTTTCCTCACTGGAATAATTTGTAAACAACATGGAGGCCTTTAGGGCAGATGGTCAAAGACAGACACAGAACTCGGAGCTTACAGGAGATCTATGCACGTCCTTTCCACAGTTCCCACAGGGTGATTGATGGCTTAGCAGCCACACCTACACACACGTGTAGGCCCGTGCACACATGTAGATCTGCACACACATACAGAGACGGGAGCAGCATCCACACCATTTTCCATAGAACCCTCGCTTCCAGCAACGGTGCCCTGCTCCAGAGCTGGACAATCACTAGAGCAGGGTGAACACAGAGCCTGGGGGTAGAATCTGGCTCTGTCACTCCCAAAGTATGACCCCAAGAGGACATCCAGAATCCCCTGGGCCTCAGTTGCTTGTCTGTGAATCAGGAAGTCACCCAGTCTTGGGTGGTGCCCAGGCCGTGGTGCCCCCACCCTCAGCAAGTGTCCCACACCTTCCCCAACATACATCAATCAAGTGTCTCCTTTCTCTGGAAAATAGCCTCGGACCATTGTCCTTCAAGGGCAAAAGAAGTAGGGCAACACTTATTGAATATTAATTATGTGCTAGTCAGTGGCCACTGGAACTACCTGTTATTTTATTCGAAACACAGTGTAAGACACACAAAACACTGGTAGTTTAAAGTAATTTAAATTCTAAGAGAAACCATTTCTAACACTCATTTTTCAAAGCATCAACAAAACCATCAAATAAGACCGCAATAGAAGGCTGTGGTGACCAGCTGTCCTGATGGCCGAGAAAAGGAAAGGGCCCCTTGGTGTGGTGTTTGTGGCGCTGTGAATGGGCACCCATATGCAGGGATGTTCTCTTTGGAGAGCACTTTGGCAAGATCCACCAGTACTGTAAGTGCACCTGGCCTCGGACCCAACGATTTCAATCCTTGGACTGAATATCATGGAAACAATTGCCTGCAGGCACCAAGATGTGGGCACCATTATGCTGATTGCCTGGTGGTTTGAAATAGCAAGCTATAGAAACTGCCACTAGGGGACTTGTTAAACAAATCATGGTGCATCCATTTACTGTGAATCTAGGCAGCCTGTTAGAAGAAGGGTGTAGATCTCCAAGTGCAAATATGGAACAATTTACAAGACACGTCGGGCGGATAATGCAAGTGGCAGAAGAGGAATGTGTGTTCATGTTCTCCTTAGCTTACACACGTGTGTAAGCGTGTGTGCCTTTGTATGCTGCCATGTATCTGGAATGACACCCACGGACCACAGACTGTGCTTGCCTCTCAGGAGATGCTACAAGTCTGCAATGGGAGGGAGGCTTTATACTCTGTTCCTAAATTGCAAATGTTTGAATTGTTTACCAATCTGGTGAAAAAAAAAATAACTAAACCATTCATTTGTTTAACAAACATCACTGAGCACATCTAAGCGTGCAAAGTCGTGAACTAGATGAGCCAAAGTGGGGCCCACAGCACTCTGTCTAGGGGAGCACAGGATCTTGTCCGCAGAAATGACCTGCAAAGTTGCTAGTTTAGGATTGCTGACTCCATTCACTTCTTCAGGTGGATTTCCATGCTGGGATAGAGAGAGTGGTGGGGATGACTCACCTCTTTCCCAGGAAAGATCAAAGTGCCAGGCTCCCCACACCACATGCATGGGCTTAAAACAACGCGTGTGCTAAGGAGAACCAGGACTGGAGCATCCCCGCCCGCTGAGTATGACAGTGGTGTCATCTTTCAGAACCAAAAGCTTGTGTTTCATCTGTGACATTATTCGAGTTTCCAAAGTTTGAAGGATGGTATTGCTTTGTGCACCAACACAGTTGCCTTCCCCTGGGGGCCCCATGGAGCTCAGGCACAGGCCAGCTGCAGGATTTAGAGTCAATTCAGAAAACAAATACAAGTGAGATCCAGACAATTCCATTCTTCCTTCATTAACTAGGAAAAAGTGCATTGTGGCTTTCTCTGAAATAATATATATTTAGAAGAAAAATTTTCACCTGCCATTCATGGGGTCCTATAACTCATAATTATCTAAAGGTGTGCAGTTTGAATAGTGTACCCCAAAATTCATGGCCACCTGGAACCTCAGAATGTGACCTTATTTCAATTATGTTATTTCAAATCTGCAATTCCTGTTGCCTCCATCCTTAAAAAGCTTGACTGTTCTGCTCTAAAAGGTAAATTCATCTTGATCTGGTCTGCTCTCTGCCTGGGGTTTGCAACAATCAACTTCCCCTCCCCTACAAACCCCCAGGAACACCCCAGGCCTCTCCCTTCCCTGACCTCCCTCACCCAATCAGTGACCCTGCCTTCTGCTGAATTGCACACTCAGGGACCGTCTTCAGATGGCTACTTGACTAGGGGATTGAGGGGGCCGATCTCCATCTGGAGTCTTGAACCAATCAAGAGAGACAAGGGAGGAAGGAGAGAAAGACAGAAGGTCTGCCTTGTCCCTGTTGGAGAATGTGGCTTGGTGCCCTGCCACAGGGGCTTCCTAATCCCACGCATGGGAGGTAGGTGACTCCCACCCAGGCCCCTTCAACAGCCACAGGCTCCCCTAGGGCTGGCCTTGGGCTAGTACCTTTACTATCATCACCCTCCAACAACTGGACCATAGCCTGCAAATCTCACCAGGCATCCATTTGGCACCAAGGGAGGCTCTTGATAAGAAATCAGCCCTCCACAAGGCAGAGCAAACATTTTGACTTAGAAAGAAAAGATGTAAAATTGAAGTGTGAAATGTGGAGCCAGTCTCCATCCTAAAGCCCTGCTGCCCCCAGATGGGGAAATGGTTGTGGGATTCGTCTGCATGGCCGTGCACAGCCACCTCCACCATCGGAGAATAAGGTGGGGCTGGGAGCCAGGAACGGGACGAGCCCATTCTCCTCAAAAAAAGAAACCTATTCTTGCTTTAGGCATCCCAGGAAGCCCTCTCTAATGTCCCCTTTCGACTCCTAAACTATGTTTCTAAATTAGTAAAGAGCAAATGAGAAGAGGAAGTGCCATCCCCCTGGGCTGCACTGTGGTGCCTGGGAGCACCAGCACACAGACAGCTCCACAGACATCCCCACAGACGACGGAGATGACGGTGCTGGGAACACTGGGGGCTGCAAGAAGAGCGTGCCCGGCCACGGGACACAGCCACAGCCACCGGCAGCTGGGTGTCTTTCAGAGGAAGCCTGTGACACATTCAAAGACAGGAGTGACAGCTGGAGCTCATCACGGCTTGGGTATCCATAACTACACATTCTCCCAAGAAGCAGTCAGCATTTGGACAGTTCTTAAATGTTCCGACCAACTTAAAAGCCAGCTTGTTTATCACTGCAAATCCCTGAGCAATTCACCGGGGAAGATAGGATGCATCCCTTGCTTATTACGTTCAAGACAAGACAAAGCACAAAACTCAGGCTGCAAAGGAAACTTGGTGTTTGCCAAGCTCGGAAGAAGTGACAGTTTATTAAAAAATATAGGCTATGCCGGAGAAAAGTAATATCGGATTTTATGATTATTTCATACTGGGAATTGTTACATAGTTGCAGGGCTGTTTATTACATAACTACAGATTGCAATAATACATTTTGTAGCTTATAAAGTTCCGAACAAGCAATTTTTACATAGCTACGTTTAATAGGTTGATATTTTTTAAAGGAGGGGAAATCTCCTGTTAAGAGAGAAAAACAAGCCTTTGGGAGAATAAAAACTATCATATTTTCCACATGATTTTCTTACAGTTTGACAGAACCTGTCTTAAACAGTGTCTATGCTGACACTCATGTGTATCGGTTTTGCAATTAGATTACTGGGTCAGGTGCTGGAATTAGTCCTTCCTGGAGCTTTTGCAAAGCCAACAGGCAAATGCTCAGCCCTGTGGCTCTCTTGGGATTCCGGAGCTGTGGGATACTGTTTTATGTATTCACAAAAGTTCTTAAGCCTCCCCACAGTCAGGCGCCATGGTGGACACTAGGCACATGATTCTGAGAGAAAACACACACACACACACACACGACCCTGTCCTTGCAGGGTTTATAGATGAGAGAGAGACAAACATCAGTCAAATAAGTCATGTCCTGTAATGCAAGCTTACAGCTGAGATCATTTCTAGAAAGGTAAGTACACGGACCATTAGGACCCAAAAGAGACTGTCAATCAATAACCAGCCCGTTCCAAATTCTGATTGAAATGCGTCCTTGTTGGTGGAGTGGAGTAATATGATTCTCCAAACATGAAAGAGTATTTCCATAAACAACAACATCTTAGTACAAAATGGTGCTCAAAATCACGAATCCTCTCGCTAGGAGAACCTAAGCCTTGTTATAGCTGCATTGACAGCATCAATAAAAGTGATAAAAAATCATATTAAATCTCCCAACAGACCCACAAGGTTCTTATCCTGGAGTACCGCTAACACATCCACCTCCTAACACAGCCAGCCACCGCCAGTGCGGGCCCCTTCCAGGAAGCCCTTTCGCGGGAGTTAAAATAAATCACTCCCTTGGTTTTGGGAGAGAATGAGACAAACAAGATCGTATTCAGTAATTATTTGCCCCGGGTTTTAATAAGAAAATCAGCCTTGTTTGCTAGGATACCTGCTTTAAGACACATGAACTCAGACCAGAAGACGACACAGACATTGCTTTTCAACACATCTCACTGTCAAGGGCTCCTTTTCACAGTGATGTTTCTTTTGGGAAGAGTAAATGTTCAGTTCACCCACGCAGTGCCTGGGTGAGCACTAGAAGGAGCAGCACAGCAGGGTCCCTTTGGAATGAGCTCCAATAACAAGTACTGCTTCAGGGCAATGCATGAGCCATTACAAACCCATTTTACCAACTGCTGCCCTCTTAGAGCTGGGTGTGCACCAGGCTCCGAGTCCACTCTCACGCCCTCTAACGTGGACTCACTTTGACCTCAGAGAAGCGGCGCTCTCAAGGCTCTGCTGCAGCAGCCAACGTGCTGCACTCATTCCGAGGGGACGGATGCATTTGTTGTGTTCAGGGTGGACCTGGCACAGCGAGGCCAGGAGCCATTAACAAAATCTGAGTGAGAGGATGGCCAGCGCCATCGCTCTATCTTTCTGTGTCCAGATCAGACTTCAGGGCCACACACTCGAGAAGCTCCATGGCTGATTAATGGCCACACCTCCATCATCATCTCCTTCCCCTCAAAATAAACATGGCCGTAAACTCAGTGCAAAAGGGAGGGTCACCAGAGATTGTGACAAGTCACCCCGCAAACCAGGCTGAGAGGCAGTCCGAGCACATCATTCCAGGGGCTGAGGAGGCCACACATCTCAACATGTGAGTCAGCCCTGCAGAGAAATTCAAAGGGTGACCGTCGAATACCACGGTCTAAAAGTGGGACAGCTGGCTGGGAGCAGAGCTTCTCCTCTATTGTGGGTTAAACTGTGCCCCCCAAAAAAGATGTGCTAAGTCCTCACCCCCGGCACCTGTGACTGTAACCTAATTTGGAGACAGAGATTTTGCAGATGTAATCAACTTAAGATGAGGTCATACTAGATTCAGGTGGATCCTGAACCCAGTGACTGGTGTCCTTACCAGAAGAGGGAGATCTGCAGGCGCAGACACACAGGGAAGGAGGTCATGTGACGGTGGAGGCAGAGATTGGAGTGATGCAGCTACAAGCCAGCAAAGGCCCAGGATGGCCAGCAGCCACCAGAAACCGCGGAGAGGCAAGGACGGGGTCTTCCCTAGATCCTGCAGAGGAAGCACAGCCCTGTCAATACCTTCACTGCAGACTTCTGGGCTCCCAAACTGGGAGAGAATAAAGTTCTGTTGTTGTAAATCACCTAGCACATGGTCACTTGTTACAACAGCCACAAGGAACTCATCCATCCTCCAAGATAAGGCATCACAGTTTACTGCACACCTGTGTGCATGTTTATGTATTTCCAAACATGTGAACAAAGGAATAAAACAAAAACTAACAAAACACAAAAAAGCATTCACTATAGAGTGGGGGTGAGGAGAGAGAGGAAGGGATAGGGAGGGAAGCCAACCTTTCTGAATATGACTGATTTTATGTCTTGACTTTGGAACTATGTAAATGTTTTCTATAAAATACAAAAAATAAAAATGATCATCTTCAAAAACCAAACATAAACTGAAAAAAAAAAAAAAAACTTAATGGTACATCAAGTAGGTGGTACAACCACACAGAGAAAAAATACTGTGAATAAACCTGAAACAAGGTATCTCAGCTGTGCAGCCCCATATGGTATGAGAACGGCTGTGGGCAAAAAGGAATCTTCAACTTCATGCAGTCATCTTATTTTTATTAATAATGTCAGTTTCCTAGTGGGCTATTCCCTGCCCTCCCTGATGGAGGATCTTACATTCCTGTCAATACCTTCCTTGCAGACTTCTGGGCTCCAGAACTGGGGGAGAATAAAGTTCTGTTGCTGTAAATCACCTAGTGCATGGTCATTTGTTACAACAGCCACAAGGAACTCACGCATCCTCCAAGACAGGGCTCCTCGTTGACAGGAGTCTTGGCTGTGTGATTTGCAGCCCCTTTCTGCAGGAAGATGAGAAGTCCCCTCCCTGCTGCACTCAGGATTGGCCTTGCAACCGGATGCAGCCAAAAAAAAAAAATGTGGATGGAAGTAATGTTGCAAGAAATCTAAAAGCCAAGTTCTAGTCCACTACATCTGTTTTTTCTCTGCCAAGACCATGGACCATGATACATGGTTATTTCAAGTAATTCAAGAAAAAATAGAAAAATTAATAAAAATGGAACAGTCTTCACCAGCCTGGGCCTCTGGGCCTAGCCCAAGAAGCAGGACTCAGGTGGACACAGGGCAGGAGCACCAGATGGACTTTTGCTGCTGCAGCTCATGGAGATTTGAGGACCGTTGTCCCCACAGCATGATCTAGCTTGTCTCTACTGATCATGGCTGGGTATATAAGCAGCATAACTATTATACACAATTAGGAAGGTAGTCATTGTGCTCTCAGTGCAAAAGAGAAACCAACATAAAATCAAGGTAATTGAATTTAACACCTTGTAATTTTTCATTTGAACTGTTATCAGTATAAGCTCATAAATTTTTTCTTTCTGAAAAGTATGCATTGCCTACCTTCATTCATTGAAGGCCTAAAGCAATGAAAATCCAACAGCAATGAGCACCCCAGCACTCAGATGATGATCTCTAACTACCACTTCTCTCTAAAAAGAACAAAAGCTCCTTAGAGAAATGGCTCAAATCAGGTCTGAAGCAAGAAATGTTCAAGATGAGTTTGAGAATGTTTCATTGGCCCAACACGCCACACACACGCATTTGCACACACACACGTGTGTATACACACACACATATACACACATGCACATGCATACACACACATACACAATCAGAAGCCACTGGAATTTCATCTACATGAGGAGCAGACCAGATAGAACCCTCACCAGCCAACTAAGGAAAGATTTGAACATCAGAAACATCAATGTTAATTGTAATGTGGTATCTTGAACTGGATTCCTCAAAAAAGGACAATGGTGGAGAAACTGGAGGAACTCAAACAAAGCCTGGAGTTTAGTTAACAGTCACATACCCATGTTATTTTCATGGGTTTGGCAAATGCCCCATGGTGACGTGAGGTGGCAACGATGGGAAGCTGTACCGAGTGTGCACAGACTCCGCGCTGCCATGGCAACCTTTCTGCAAACTTAAAATTATCCCAATAACAAGTATGTTTTTAAAAGTATAAATGACTTAAGTTAAACTATAAGAAATAGATATGTTCATGGATGCATAACGATGCCGAAAAAGACTCATTGACCACCTACGAAGACAGCTAGGGCACGAACTCAGTCAGAATATTGATATATATTCTCTTTTTACTCTTTCGAGTAAGGCACCTCTCCTGCCTTTTTTACGGGACTCTATTTTCAGGTGAATCAAACAGTTAACGAAGGCAAGATTTTCTTTATTGACAGCGTACAGTCAGCAAATGCAAAAGGAATGACAGAATTAAAAACTTCCATGTTGCTGCTGTAACCATTCTAGAGGGTAGAGGAATATGGGAACCTTTAGAAAAATTACACATGCAATTATTCTTTTGCATCTTCAGAAACCTATCCTGGTGCACGTTAGACCCATGCGCCATGCTATTTAACAGGAAAAGACTGGATTTAACTAAAACGATCATTAATGGGGGACTGGTTAATTAAACAATGATACATTCACAAGACGAAGTGCCACACAGCTATAAAAAAGAAAAGAGGAATTTCTCTATCTAATTATATGGTGTGATCTCTAGTATATTATTAGATGGAAAAAAGATTAACAAAAATACAGATAATATGTACTTTTAAGAAAGAAGACTGTTTAAATTATGTAAATCTATATTTGAATATATAAAAATAAATAATAAATGAAAAGATCATTTTAATGGCTAGCCTTTGGGAGAATAAGGCAGAGTAGAGGAGACAAGAAGAGAAGGCTGACTCCTGTAAATAGATCTCATTTTATAGATTTGACTTCAGATACAGGTAAATATTCTATGTATCTATAAATGAACTTAAATTATAAATCAATCTCTACAATTCGAAGTGGAGGGCCTGGCGCAGTGGCTCACACCTGTAATCCCAGCACTTTGATCAGCCTCAGGGCAGACCTCTGAGGTCAGGAGTTCAAGACCAGCCTGGCCAAAATGGTGAAACCCCATCTCTACTAAAAACACAAAAAATTAGCTAGGTGTGGTAGCACATGCCTGTAATCCCAGCCACTCAAGAGGCTGAGGTGGGAGGATCACTTGAACGTGGGAGGCAGACGTTGCAGTGAGCAGAGATGGCGCCACTGCATTCCAGCCTGGGCGACAGACCGAGACTCTGCCTCGAAAAAAAAAAAAGAAGTCGAACCATTTGAAGACAACTGTGTTTTGATTCAATGGTATCCCCTCTTGGAGAGAAATTATTTCAAGTAATTTTAAATCACAGTGAGATAATCACACATCCCTAGTGGGAGACAGTCTAAGGACAAAAAGCCATGAGAAACTCAGACTGATTTCAGGAATCCCCTCATTAGTGGCGGTTGGCGGGGTTGGAGGGGGAGTGATGAGATGAGCGTGTGTGATCCTGAGACTTGCACATGTGTGTGTGCTGTGGATGATGCAAATCAGCAACTATGTCGGTGTAACAGGGAAATGAGTTTCACATGGAGAAAGGAGCTACAGATATAACACTGCAGAGATGAAGTGAAAACTCTACAGTCTTTAATTTTAATTGAAACTACATGTATGAATTTGTAACTTCTTTTTTTCTTCTTTTTTTTACCTCCTGCCTCAGCCTCCCAAGTAGCTGGGACTACAGGCATGCTCCACCATGCCCTGCTAATTTCTTTTGTATTATTAGTAGAGACAAGGTTTCACCATGTTGGCCAGGCTGGCTTTGAACTCCTGACCTCAGGTGATCTACACACCTTGGCTTCCCAAAGTGCTGCGATTACAGGTGTGAGCCACCACACCCGGCCTATAACTTCTTTCTCTCTAAAATCATCTGTGTGTCTTTTTGCCCAGCCACTGAAAAAGTCTAAAAATGGTGAACAGCTTAGCAGCAATAAGCATTCTTACTACCCTATTTCCTGTACTGCTACTTCCCACTAATACTAAGCAGCGTTTCTCAGAAAAAGATCTGATTCAGTAAGGTGTGCCTGGAACATTTTGTCTCAGCAGAAAGCAAAGAGGCTAAAAAAGATTGGGATCATGTCAGATGTACTCAGAATCCAAACGGAAGATGTCCCCTAGGCCACAGATGGGACAATTTTAGAATCAATAAAGATAACACTGCAGCAGCTCAAATACATCAAATAACTCAAATCCATGAGTTCAGAGCGGTGATTTTTTTAAAACTCAGTGGTCACCTTTGGAGAATGTTGGAGAACCAAGTCATTATTTTGAAAGCGGGTTTTAAAAAGAAAGAAAGAAGTAAGCATTTCCCCAGCCTTTCCTCTATGAATCGGATCTGATTCCTGGTATGAATCGTATAACTAATAATCAATGAGAAGTTTCTTTTTGTAAAAGTATTACATCTAATAAAGGAAGAAGCAACAATAGTTAATTAGAATATCACTATTTGTCAATCTCTAGTAAATGAACCTGGGCAATGACTATCATGGATTGCAACATCATAAAAAAGAGATCACCAGACACTGTTGCTCCTGATGGAGGTACACACAGCTCCCTATTGCTAAAACGAACAAACAAACGAAACCATTGAATGTGATTGAGCCTCTAGATCTAATTACTAACTTATAGGAAATGCAGAGAAAACATGTTATACATACACATACACGCACACACACACACACCCCACTACAAGGCATGTAGTCAGCAAAATACACACTGTGGGAGACTCTACCAATGAATTTTTTTTTTCAAAAATAAATTGCAAGGGGTATGAGAGGGTAAGGAGGAGATGGAGATGGAGGAGAAGAAGAAAAAGAACACAAAGAACAAGAACAAGAAGTAAAGAAATGTACAGATGAAAAGAGGCATATCAGTTGGTTGAAGTGGATCAAATTCATTTGGATCAAACAAACTAAAAAAAGAAGCATGAGACAACCAGGAAAATTTGAACTCTGATTGGATGGTATAAAGGATTTATTGGTGACATTTTAGGTGTGATAGTGGCGTTTTGATTCTATGGAGAGACGGAAAGGAAAAATGAAAAAAAGTGGCCACCAGTCACCATTTCACATCCCCAATCACCTATCAGATAAAGGTAAGTTAACAGAAGATTTTCTAATAAGGTTGATGGTGAATATTGAGTGTCAACTGGATTGAAGGATGGAGAGTATTGTTCCTGGGTGTGTCTGTGAGGGTGTTGCCAGAGGAGATTAACATTTGAGTCAGTGGACTGGGAGAGGTGGACCCACCCTCAACTGGATGAGCACCATATCATCAGCTGCCAGCATAAAAGCAGGCATGGAAACAGCAGACTTGCTGAGTCTTCTGGCCTCCATCTTTCTCCCATGCCAGATGCTTCCTACCCTTGAACATCAGACTCCAAGTTCTTCAGCTTTTGGATTCTTGGACTTCTACCACCAGTGATTTGCCAGGGGCTCTCAGGCCTTCAGCCACAGACCGAAGGCTGCACTATCAGCTTCCCTACTCTTGAGGTTTTGGGATTGGACTGGTTTCATAGCTCCTCAGCTTGCACATGGTCAATTGTGGGACTTCGCCTTGTGATCGTGTAAGTCAATCAACTCCCCTTCATATATTCACCTATCCTATTAGTTCTGTCCCTTTAGAAAACCCTGACTAATACATAAGGCAATCAGGCTGCCAGCATTGAACAGCCTGCTCTATCCTAACATCCCTAAAGGTGGGACACCCGAGCCCACTCGGTGGAGACATGGCCGACCCTCACCTCCTGATGCACCCCACAGGAGTGCTACCCTATAGAAGATCTTGACTGCAAGTTGTCCAGATTCTTGGTGCATTGAACAAAAAACTGAACAAGACGCACAAAGCAACAAAAGAATGAAGCAAGGAAAGCACCAATTTACTGAAGTGAAAGTACACTCTACAGAGTAAGGGCAGGTTGGAGAAAGCAGCTCAAGAGCCCCAGTTACAATGTTCTTTAGGGTTTTGATAAAACTAAAAGAATTTGGTGGCTGGGCACAGTGGCTCACACCTGTAATCCCAGCACTTTGGGAGGCCGAGGTAGGCAGATCGCCTGAGGTCACGAGTTCGAGACCAGCCTGACTAACATGGTGAAACCCAGTCTCTACTAAAAATACAAAAAATTAGCTGGGCATGGTGGTGTGCAGCTGTAATCCCAGCTACTCGGGAGACTGAGGCAGGAGAATCGCTTGAACCCAGGAGGTGGAGGTTTCAGTGAGCAGATATCGTGCCACTGCACTCCAGCATGAGGGACAGAGCAACACTCCATCTCAAAAAAAAAAAAAAGAAAAAAATTGGTAACACCCCGAGGGGCCCTTTAGAGGCCTCCAATTAGTTACATCCTATGAAGGATTGGCCCACAACCAATCAGAGGCTGAAATGGAGACTTCTGTCTTGTTCCCCCTCAGGAGTGAGGACATGGCCCGTGTGCTGCCCTATCTTGCTTAGAACTGTCTGCACCTGCCGTTCTCTTGCTTATGCCTTAACCCTTGGTTACCCTAATTCTCTAATTGTCTTGGCTTGTCCAGTCAAGCACACGCAGAGCCCAGATCCAGGTCTCCCATCACCACAGCACAGACGCTTATTTCCATGTGATTCTTGTGACCACGAAACACAAATGCAAAGGCTCCCCGCTCCCTATGAGAGGATCTGACCTCCACATGGAGGTAGTGAGGGGACAGCAGGGGGAGGTGCTGGCTTTGCTTCTCTTCCTGCTGGTGTGGAACGATGACCCCAGGTGGCCCCGCAGCAGCCTCCCACTGCCTCACCACCTGCCCATGGGGCAGTGTAAGGAAGGGCTGGGTGCACCAGGAGAAGGGGAGGAGGTACATTTCTTCCTTCCCAATGTAAATGCTGGCTTAGCATTTCCATCATATCAGACCTGGGGGCATCACAAATAAAACAGGAAGCCAGGCCCAGGTGAGCCACACTCAGTTACTGGGGGATGAAAGGCAACGGCCAGGCTGGGGACTTGTCTAAAATGAGGGAAGGACCTCTGTTAGGGACAATGTGTGGCTGCCTGGCCCAGAAGAGCAAGGGCCTGGAAATCAGATGCACTAGGTCGTGTCCAGCACTAAGTTCAAAGGAATCAGCACCCACCCAGCAAATGGGACCAGACCAGAGGAGACCACATGCTTGAGTCAATTTGCATGAGCCCCTGAGACAAGGAGCCCGGGGGAACGGAATGGGCCATATTGCTAGGGCACCTGTACCTGCAGCACTAGAAGATTCCTGGAGGCTAGCAAGTGCTCAGGAAATAATGGGTGAGAGAACGAGGCTGTCTTTTGCAGGGGCTGCTTTGTGCCCCAGAGCACAAGTAATGCCGCATGACAGGCCGGGGGGCAAGGGCACTCTCACCTGTCAGTGAGGACCAGGGACACCTGTCAAGAGCAGGGGCAGGTGAAATGTCATGCCCAAGTGACTCTGTGGACTTCAGGCCACAAGGGACAGGGGCTTGGGAAGGAACGACATGAGAGGATCTTTTGCAAATATGCTCAGGTAGGGAGCCCCGGAAGTAACCAGAGGAGACGGTGGCCAAGAAAAGGGCCAGAGGCCGCAGGCTGAGGCTGGGGGCAAAGGGCCACAGGACGGTGCATCCTTGCAACAAGTGTGGCCTCAGTGGTGCTCATGGAGCACTTTCAGGTTTCTAGCGAGCAGTCAGGGCCAGACACAGCACCCCAGGCCTGGGGATCCAAGGCCTGCTCAGCTCACATGGGGAGTTCCTCCCTGCTTCCTGCTGGGGTGGTAGCCAGTCAAGGAACCGGAGCAGCCCAGCTTTGAACACCCCCAGGACCCACAGTCCCTGCCCTGCTGAAGCTTTAGCCACCCAGTCACCTCCGCAGACCATCAGCTCCTGAACGCCAGATGGCAGCTTCTCTCTGTGTCCCTGTGCCTAGCACAGATCTGCCGCAGATGGGGACTGGTAAATGCTAAACAGAGCTTCAACATTCGCCTAGGCTACCTCACACATGTGGGTCTCCAAAATTGTAACAATATCATCCACACTTGCTTCCTTCACCTGAATCTACCAATTGCTCAGGTTCAAGGTAACCATCAAAAAGGCAGAAAACAAAATGAGACAGCACCCTGCAAAGGGAAAGGAAACCCCTGACATTAGCATGACACCTGACATTTAGCATGTCCAACCTCTGCCCAACAGCTGGATATAGTAATTCTGTACATTAAAGCCCAGAACAGCACAATAAAACATCTTTTCGACAAATACAATTCTGGTACTTATTATTATTTTAATACTTGCTTTTTCCCAAATTTCACTAGTATTAAATACTGACCCAATAAGAAAATTTTACTTTGTGTAGATCACTGGTTCCAAACCTGGCAGTAGATGAGACCTGCCCACAGAGCATGTTAAACACACATGCCAGACCTTCTAATTCAGCTGGTCTGAGACACTTGTATTGTAATGAGCTCACCAAGTGCTTTGGAAGCTGCCAGTCCTGGGAGGCATTTGGGAACTGTTGGGGTTGCCAGTGAGAATTGTCCCATTGATGGGATCATATCAAACTTCACCCTGATGTGAGTGAACATCTGTGGCCATGGACAGCAGTATCTTTACTGACATCAGCAAATATTTGCTGAACATTTATGCTATGACAGGCACTTGGTAGGTACCGTCTCATTTAACCTTCATAACAATGCCCTTGAGATATTTGTGGTTATTGTCTCATTTTAATGACATGCCAACTGAGACCAGAAAAGACAATAAGCAATTTGCCCAAGATCAAACAGCCAGTAAAGAAGGAAGTCAGGACACAAACTCAGCCCAGGAAACCCAGGGCTTGTGGTCTTACCAGTACGCAAAGTTAACTTTGAGGGTTTCATATAAGCCGCATTTAAGAATCATTTGCCAGTGTAATAAAATTTAATTCTCCCCTTTCTGCAGTTAGTAAACTTTCCAAATATACTGCGCTGCCAAACACTTTTGCAAAGAAAAACATATTGTTCCTCTTCCCCTTAAATGTAAAAAGGAGAGAGAGGGAAATGACTTGAGAAAGTAATGTACCTGGCAGTTTTTATACCTAACACATCTCTAAATGTTGTACCTCTATTGCAGTGTTTCCAAATCTTCAGCACTTGAAGAGCATCAAGTAAAAGCCTACAGAACTCAAGGAGGAAAAGTCCACTCATCCGAATGTGGCATCTCCATGGCTCACTTTCCAACTCCTCAAAAAGACAAATCACCACAGCCTACCCCAGGAGGGTTTCTGATGCCTCTTCCCTGCTTAGAGCCTGGGGCTTCTGCACACCTGCAGAGGGCAGGGGCCACTTCTGGCTCAGCAGCTGCCATCTCCCAAGAAGACAAGAGAGCTTTTCAATAATAAAGGACTCAGAAAATCCTCTTTCAAAATTAACTGCTAAGAACTTCTGCTGCCAGCCACAAAGGATTTACTGCTACAGGAGTTGTCCTGCCATAAACAACTAGAAAACCAGACAAATACATAAAACAACTGTTTTCTGGGGAAAAAAAAAAAAGTGGAAAAAAGACAGTGCAATACTGTTGACCCTGATTGAAAGGAAACAAATGAGGTGAATCCCAGATTAGTGCCTGGACAGTAAACTAGCTGGTTCCAGGCCATGGTGCAGGTGGGGAGGACCCAAGCAGAGCTTGGGGGTCTCTCTAAATTGAGAAGGTCAGAGGCTGTGGAGGTTAAAGCAGCTGGAATCTGAGGAGCAGAATTCCAGACTGGAGGGAGCTCCGTCAAGAAAGACTTTCGGCAATCTGCCTAAGGGCTCCCTTGAGTCTTTGGCTAAATATAAATCTGCACATGGATCCCCCCCAGGCTGGGCAAGATCAGCTCCTCCAGAAGAAGAGTGATCAGAATGCTATCAGACAAACAATTCCCAGAGCTCACACAGGGTTGGAAATTGTCTGGCTTTCTCCAGACAGATTGGAGAGACCTCACAGGCATTCCTCAGAGACCCCAGAAGTGTAATTCTTTAAAAGTGGAGCTAAATTAGCTGTCCAATAAAGCTACTTAGACCTTCTCTAAAACAGCTTAAAAGCGAACCTCAAAAAGATCACACTAATCCAAAGGTAATTTATATACCTGCCAGAAAAAGTCCACCACTCTTAAAGAAATGAAACAAAATCCTGAACTCAACAAGAAAATGTCCAGCATCTAATCAAAAAGACATACAAAAAGGCAAGAAAATGTGACCCATAACCAGCAGAGAAATCCATCAATAGAAAAAAAAACACAGAAAAGACAGAAATGATAGAATTAGCAGATAAGTACATTAACGTAACCATCATAAATTTGCTCTAGGTGCTAAAATAGGTAAAGAAAATAGGAATGCAATGGGAAGTGAAAGATATTTTTTAAAAGCCAAATAAAACTTCTAGACATGAAAAATACAGCATTTGAAATTTTAATAATATACAGAATAAGAACAGCAGATTAGACACTGTAACACGGCAAAACCCTGTCTCTACTAAAAAATACAAAAATTATCTGGGTGTGGTGGCAAGTGCCTGTAATCCCAGCTACTCAAGAGGCTGAGGCAGGGAGAATTGCTTGAACCCAGGAGGTGGAGGCTGCAGTGTGCCAGGATCGCGCTACTGCACTCCAGCCTGGGTTTGGAGGCTTAATTGGCCCCATTTTTAGGAAAATTACATCAATCCAGGGGTAGCTGTTGGGATATTCATGATTAAAATAGAGCAAGACTCCATCTCAAAAAAAAAAAAGAAGTCATCAGTGAACTTGATTACATAGCAATAAAAACTATACAAAATGAAGTACAGAGAAAAAATATGAACAGAGGCTCAGTAACCTGTGGGACAATACAAAGTGGTCTAATGTATGTGTAATTGGAGTCCAGTGAGGCAAGAAGAGAGAAAGGAGACCAAAAATAAATTTGAAGAAATCACAGCTAAAAATTTTCCAAATTAAGAGAAAATTATAAATCCAAAGATTCAAGGAGCTGAACAAATGCTATATTTGATAAATATAAATAAATAAACTAAGAAGTACTTAAAATAAAACATGTATATCATAATCAAATTGCTGGAAATGGGGTTAAAAAGAAAAACTTAAAAGGAGCCAGAGAAAAACACATACTATGTGCAAAGGAATAAGGAATGATAACAGAGTTCTCACCAGAAATTACACAAGACAAAGGACAATGAAATTATATAATTAAATTGATGAAAGAAAAAAAGTCAACCTAGAATTCTACATCCAGTGAAAATATATTTGAAAAATAAAGGCAAAATACAGACTTTGTGAAACAAAAACTGTGATAATTAATTGACTCTATAAAACATAGAAAACTCTACCAAAAAATATAGGAAGCTCTTCAGGCAAAAGGAAATGTTCTTACATTATACATAAATCCTAGAGCAAACAAATATCATCATCATCATCATCAGAGAAAAACAAATAAGCAAACAGTGGAGATAAAATTAAATATTAAGATTACTCAATCTAAAAGGACAGAAAAGAGGGAAAAGGATCAAGGAACACAAAGATAGGTGAAAAATAGAAAATAAATTAAAACATGATAAACTTAAACTCAACTATATTGATAATTATGTTAAATGTAAATGGTCTAATCACTTCAATAGAAGGCATTAATTTTCAGACTTCTTAAAACAAAAAGACCCACCATATGCTGTCTACCATAAATCCCAGATTGAAAAAAATTATATATGTCAAAGTGTAAGAAAAAGAAATCTTTACTGGCTATATTTCTGTCCAACAAAGTAGACTTCAAAAAGAAATACTACCAAGAATAAAGAGAAACTCTTGAAAATAAAAAATAGGACCAATTCACCCGAAAAATGTAAAAACCGTAAGTATTAAGCACCTAATAACAGATTCAAAATATATGTAGTAAAACTGATAGAACTGAAAAGAGAAATCTACAAGTACTCTTGTTTCGGTAATTGATACAAGGAGATAAAAAAACTGCTAAGGACATAGAAAACTGAACAACACTAACACACCAACTAGAATTGACATTTATAGGACACTCTACCCAACAATACCAGAATTTGCTATAGAACATTAACCAAGATAGATTATAATCTGAGTAATAAGATAAGACTCCATTTACTTTAAATAATCAAAATATTGCACAGTATATTCTCTGGCCACAAAAGAATTAAATTAGATATCAATTACTGAAAGCTATTGGAAAAAAATTTCAAATATGTAAAAAATAAACAGCACACTCTACATATGCAATGGGTCAAAGGAAAAATTGTGAAGGGATTTAGAAAATACTTTATATTAAAATAAAAATACAACTTATTAAAATGTGTATAATACAACTAAAGCAATGCTTAAAGAGAAATTTATAGTAGTAAATGCTTATGTTAGAAAAAAGGACAGATTTAAAGTTAATAAAATAAACTTTCAACTAATAGAAAAAAAAGAACAAATTGGACCCAATGCATGTAGAGGGAAGGAAATAATAAACATTACTGGAAAGCAGTGAAATAGAAAATAGACAATAGAGAAATTTTATGAAACAATAAACAATAAAACAATGAAACAAAAAGCTGGTTCACTAAAAGAAAATGAGTAAACTTGATTAATGCCTAGCCAGATTGATCAAGGAAAAAAAAGAGAGAAAACAAATTACTATTATCAGGAACGAAAGAGAAGATATCACTAGACCTTACAGACATAAAAAGGTTAGTAAGAGACTATAATAACAATTCTATTCCTGTAAATTTGAAAACTTTGATGAAATAATTATTTGAAAGACACAAAATAGCGAACTCACTCAAGGACAAATAGATAACCAAAATAGTACTTAATCAAAATTGAATTTATAGCTACAAATGTTCTTAGAAAGAAAATTCCAAGCCCAAATCCACTCACTGGTAAACTCTACTAAATATTTAAGAAACAATGCCAATTCTACATAGACTCAGAAAATAGAAGAGAATGAAACACATTTAATGAGGCCAGCATTACTGTGTTACCAAAAGCAAAGATATTACCAAAAAAAAGACACTACAATATGCTTATGCATATAGACTTAAAAATCCTTAACAAAATACTAGCAAATAAAATATAGTATTATGTAAAAAGGATGATAAATCATGATCAATTGGAATTTAAGCCAGAAATATAACCCTGGGTTAGCATTTAAAAATTGAACAATGCAACACTTCATAAAAGATAAAAAGCAAAACCTCAATGGAGGCAGAAAAATCATTTGATAAGAAATTAACATCCATTTGTGATAAATAAAATCTCTCAGCAAATTATAAATAAAAGGAAACTGTCTCAACCTGATAAAGGGCATCTACAACTAACATCATACTTAATGATGAAAGGTTGATTCTGAGATGAGGGACAAGGCAAGACTGTCTCCTCTCACCACTTCTATTCAACATTATAGTGGAAGTCCTAGTCAGTGAAAAGGGCAAATAATAATAATAGGCATACAAATAAAAGGAAGAGGTAGAACTGTCTTTATTCACCAATGTAATTGTCTATATAGAACATTCTGAAGCCTACAAAAAAAACTACTAGAGACAATATTTAATTTATGAAGGCCTTAGGATACAAGGTCAATATATGATTATATTTCTACTAGCACAGTATCAATGAACAATTGAAAACTGAAAAGCTAAAATGAAATACCATTTTAAACAGCAACCAAAAAGAAAACTCATGAAATCTTTAGAGAGCCAGATATGTTCACAATTTGTACATTAAAAACTATAAAACACTGCTGAGAGAAATTTTAAAAGACTTAAATGGGGAGATGTACCATATTCATGGATCAGAGTACTCAATATAGCTAATAGATTGATGCTCCCCACATTGACATATGGATTTAATACAATACCAGTCAAAACCTTTGCACACTTTTCTGGTAGAAATTGACAAGCTGATTCTAAAATTTATGTGGGAATAGAAAAGATCACAAATAGCCAAAACAATTTGCAAAGACTTTTTAAGTTGAAATTTGCACTTCCTGATTGTAATAGTTATTATAAAGCTTTAGTAATGAAGAAAGTGCAACATTGGCAAAAGGATAAGATCCTTTTGCCAGAAATAGATCCACACATAAATAGACTTGATTTTTAGCAAAGGTGCAAAGGTAGTGCAGACAAGAGAGGGCAATTCTCACAAAAGGTATTGAAATAAGTGGATATCAACATGAAAAAAAAAAGCCCTCAACCCTACCTTACACCTTATACAAAACAAACTTAAAGTCGGTCATAGACCTAAACACAAGAACTGAAACCATAAAACTTCTGGAAGAAAACATAGGAGAATCCTTGTGATGTTGAGCTAGGTAAAGATTTTTTAAATAAGACACAAAAAGGCAACAACATGGATGAATCTCAAAGGTATGAAGCCAAGAAAAAGCCAGACACAACAGAATACATACTGTATAGTTCCATTTAAGTTACACTCCAGAAATGATTCATGTAATCTACAGTAACAGCAGATTAGAGATTGCCAGGCGTGGTGGAGATTGCCTGGGAACTTACTGCAGTGAAAGAAATGTTTGATATCTTTACTGAGGCTGTGGTTGCATGGGTGTCTAACTAACGTGTCAAAACTCATCAAAATGTACATTACAATGATGTATTTTACTCTATATAACTGTACCTCAATATAATTGATTTTTTGGAAATTAGATACCAAGAATCTCTAAACTTGACCTTTGGGTTTTCATCAAACTTAACCCCAAGAAAAGTTAGGAGTTTCCAATCTGGTTTTCTTTTGTGGTGGAAGGGTTGATTTCTGAGCTGCCAGTTTTACACATTTATTTGAACTGAACATAAACCTGTGGTTATTTGGTGACCAGCTGCCAGTGAACAACTTTATGGTGGTGGAATTATTGTAGCTTTTCCATCGGAATATAGAAAGTGATTTCTCTTTAGACTGAAACCATTTTTGCTAACAAAACCATATTAATGTGGGTCACAAAAGTGGCCATGCTAAATGCCCTTTACAGGGAAGGTGGGGACAGCCAAGCCTCCTAGTGAGGACCCGGGTCCTCTTTCCCTCACTGCATGTCCCAGGCAGGGGCCTTCTCTGAGGTTCTCTCCAGGCATGGAAGTCCTGTGTGCATAGCATCAAGTTCTACTGCCACAGTGCTGGCTCCTGGAGCTGTACCAAGGGGACACACACCATCCCAATAGCACCCAGCCCTGCTAAAGCCAGGACATTTTTATCATCCCCATTGTAAACTGAGACACAGAGATTCTGAGGAGTCTTCTGAGCAGCATATCCAAGGCCAGACCAGGTTCCTCAAGTCCTACAGTCCAGAGTTTACTCCATGTCTTTGCTGTATCCCCGCCAAGGTGAGGCTGTCTTCATCACATCATCCTTCTTCAGCTGAGACTCAACCCTCCAGTCCTCTCGATTTCCCGCCTGGAGTTGTGCAGAGGATCTCGCATTTCTGTGGCAATTCACAGTTCTCCATGTCCTTTTCCACAAATTACCTTATTTGTTAATGTTCTCCATGACCTTTTCCACAAATTACCTTATTTGTTAATCAGTCAACAACCACACACACTCCTTCCACAAGCTGAAGACCCCTCCCCTGCAGCCACATCTTCTCACCCCTGTAGCTGGGATCTCAGTAACCAGCCAGCCTGCCTCCCACCACCCCAGATGCAGACAAATCAAGTCACTTCAAGAGCAGAATCCCAGCTGTCTCTTCTGTGTTTCATGCTATAAATCAAACTTAATTCTGGAGGATTTTTCCTTAAGGCTGGTGATATTTACCCTTTAAAATGAAGTTTTCCCCATTACCCATCACGGATAAGCTGAAATTCCCAGAGACTCAAAGGAATTTCTGAGGAACAAGAACATTAACAGAGCAAATAACCCAACTTCAACCAAATCCAGGAGGCCACTGCACAGCCCATCTCCATCAACGCTGAGTACCTGCTGTTTCCTGAAAGAAGACTTTGGAAATGCAACATATTCAAAAGGCATGTGGCTGCTGCCTGGGGTTCCCCACAGGCAGAATTCATAAAATTCCAGACTCTCTCACATAAAGAAGGCTTTATGAATTGTCCTATCTGATCATCTTCTCATGCTTGAAGGAAAACCATGTATGGTGGGTGTGCAACCTCAGCTTTATTGCCTTTTGTGATGGGAGGCTCACTGCACCCAAGGCAGCATCAACAATTTTGGTCCACACAACCCATTGAAAGTGTTTCCTTACTTCATATAGAAATGACCTCCACGTAGCCTACCAGCTTTGGTTCTGAATTGAGGCTTTCAGTCTTGGCCATGGCTAGGGAGAGGGAGGTGGGGCAGGAGAGAAGAGGAGGAGCCAAGGGGAAGCTGGGTCAGAACTCTGGTCCAAATCAGTGTCCAGGACCACAGAGGCCTAGGCACCTTCCAGTGGGAGGGCAGCTGAGGTGGGAGCACTCTAGCAGTGCCAATGCCCAGTGAGAGAAATTCAGGCCCTATGACCTATGCCCTCTGGCATTACTCCCATGACTCTGCTACCATACATGGAAAAGAGGACTTTGCAGATGTAATTATGGTTACTGATCAGTTAATCTTATAATAGTGAGGTTGTCTTGGATAATCAGGGTGAACTCAATCACGTGAGCCTTGAAAAGCAGAAGAGAAGAGCAGAAGAGAAAGTCAGAGAGAATCAAAGTGCAAGTAGAACCTGGCCCATCCTGGCAGGCTTGGAAAGAAGGAGAAGAAATTGAATTCTGCCAATAATGGGCAAGCTGGAAAGAGGACCTTGAGCCCCAGGTGAACTCCAGCCCCAGCCAGTACCTTGATTTCAGCCCAGTGAGGCCCTGGGAAGAGAGTCTAGCCTTGCCATACTGGAATTCTGATTTACAGAACATGGGGTGATAAATGTGTGTTACTTAAGCTATTAAAATTGTGGTAATTCATTGCAGCAGCTATAGAGGAAACAAATGCACTCACTCTCAGAAAGTTCTAACTGCTGGGTCCAACCAGCATGGAGGACTCCATGCAGTGGCTGGAGGCCATGGACAGCGGACAGGTCCAGACCCTGGAGAAGGCAGCTGGCACCAACTGGGCAGAGTTCCACGGGCAAGGCCCCTCTGGGGGTGTTGAATCTGGCACAAGGTACTAATCCCTCCAGATATGGGAGTGTAAGCCCAAGCAGAAGCCCAACCATGGGGGTAAAGCCTCTTGGCAGGACGGGGCAGCTGCAGGTCCATGGCCCACCCCAGGAGCAGTGAGAGGGCAGTGAGAAGCTAACTGCAAACAGTACCACTGGCCAGGGCTGGGCAGAGTGGTGCCAATGGTGGGAGCTAGACCTGGCAGGAGCAGCAGGGTACACTTGCAGGGTGTGTCTCAGCCGGCTCCCAGCACTGCCCCTCGCCGGCAGGCCTGCGGGAGTCATCATTCACCAGCTCTCAGCAGACCAGGGAGTGGAGGAGCAGTGAGAAGGGGGCCCAGGCAGGCTCTGGGTCCACTCTGCGAGCTCTGTCCATTTGCTCAGGCAGACTCTGGGGCCACTCTGCGAGCTCTGTCCATTTGCTCTGCTTGCAGTCATGATGGCAGTGGTACTGACCTCCACTTCTTCTGTGACAACGTCGTGAATGGCCTTCCTGGATTTGCATCTGGGGACATACCAGAGCACAGAAAATACTACTTACACAGGCACCTAATTACATGTCAGATAAAAGTGCAGCTGGCAGGGCCCAATGGACACAAGAGGGTGGCCCCTAAGTGACCAGGTCACCGTGTGGCCTGCCTGGACAGGATTTTGGAAAATGTAGAAAGCCAGGGAAGAATGAGGGACTGGGAAGATGCAGCTTGCTGGCTGCCTAACTCCCCAGCTGGGCCACGGACTCCCCTAGCTCTCCTTCAAGCCATCCTTGTTCTTCACAGGGTCCTCTTCATTTTAGGAAATCTTTAAAATGTAAATAAACCCTAGCAACCACAATCACCTGCACGCTATCACCCAGAAATAACCACAATTCCTGACCTGATGTACAGTCTTCCAGAAGTCCATCCCACAATGCCTATCTATATTTTTATATTGCTCACCTTGGATCATAATGATTTAATGTTCTATTTGTCTACTTAACATTTGCTTATCTTGCACCTGTTTCCTTGCATTAAATGCACTTTCTTTCTCATGCAGACCCTTCTGGAGCTCCAGCCAGCAAGGACAAGCTCCAGAGTTCTTGTCTAGAGGCCAGACCTCATTCCCCACAGGCTAACTTCAGGGCATCTTTTCTCTGTAAGCCCTCTGTCCTGCAGAAAGGGTAACCTTGCAGGCAAGCACAAAGCCTCATTTACAAAGTCTTATGAAAATCCCAGCCCTGCAGCTTCTGAGAACCTGCAAGACCAACACTGGTGGCGGGTGGGCTCTGCCTGGGGTCACCATGGGTGGGACGGTGACAAGCATGCCAGCCAGAGGAGGAGGTGGCCACCACGGGCTGGAGCCCCAAGGTCCCCACCTGAGCACAGCCCACGTAGGATCACATCCAGGCGTCACCATAATCGGCAGCAGAGGTACCCCTGTCCTTTTTGCATGGGATCGCTCTGCATCCCTGCACTATTCAGGCTGATTTTATGGGACATTTTACGATGTGACCACTGCTGGGTATGATCCAGGAACAACTGGCCCTTGGAAAGCACACGTTTTTACGGTGCTTCCTTCACATTTGATTTCTATTTGTCTAAAATGACCTGCAATAAAATGAAAACGTGCATCGTTAAGTCGCGAAATTGTTCACCCTTATGGTATTTCAGGCGGCTGCAAATATCCACAGACCTTGTTACCTGAAGCCCGGACCCAGTGCTCAGTGGGAGTGCCCATAAAAATTAAATGACACATGAACAGTGCCTGCAGACTCGGGAAAGGACAGAGCGTCAGGTAGGACGAGACACATTTTCACTGACTTCTGTGTTTTAGAGATGCCTCTCGGCCTCCAGGGCCAGGAGAGGATGGGAGTCTGCAAAGCCAGAGCCAAGAGAGACTGCCGAGGGCCGAAAGTCCTTCTGCGGGTTGCCCGCCATGCACAGACTCTCCTGCCATCCCCATCGGGCATGCACCTTCTGTGCCAACGCCCTCCTTCCCTTCCAAGTCCAGTCTTGGCACTGACATTTAGCTTCGCCATTCCTGGAACCTGCTTTCCTACTGGCACCGCCTCTGCTCCTGCCCACTGCCAGCCCTGAGAACTAGCTCTGCCTGGCATGGAGAAGAGAAGGTCTGGCTGTAGGGTGGCGTGAGAATCAAGGCAATGACGGGGGACAGCGCTTAGCATAGAGCCTTATGCATAGTATTCTGAACAGTCTCACGACTGCCATTATCGCTGCTGCAAGCCTGGACTGCCCTGGGCTGGGCCTCACCATGGCCTCCACGATCCTCCCGGTCTCTTCCCCTTCCCCAGGGCAGCTGGCATCTTCCTAAAGCATCCACCTTTAGGAACTCCAACTCCTGTCTGCCCAGGCTGGGCTCTCACTCTGCTGGGCTCCGAAACCGCCTCTGCCCCTCCCTGCACGGCTCTCACCACCCTGTGACCACTGGCATCAGCAGCTCTGAGCTCCCATGGGGATGAAGGGAGCGAGGCCCAGAAGTGCCCAGCACAGCAGCAGTGTTTAAAAGACACGCACCACATCCAGTCGGAGCTGTAGCATTTATATGCGCAGACTGTGTTCCTAGAGAAATTCTACAACAAACCTCTGATGTCACGTTAATTTTAAAAGCGCTTCTGTTTGTATTACAGCAACCTGCCCACTCGGGGCAGACGTTCCTGCTCCAACACGAGAAATGTATTACAAATGACGGAGGAAAACATGGTTCCCAGCCATTAAGAAAGCAAACCGTGTGATCCCCAAATAAGGGAAGATTTGCTGACATTTTAAATGCAGAATAGAGAAATGAAAAAAGGAAAAAAAGTAGTTTATGTAGAAAAACTAATTTATGTCAGTTGTATATGTGAGAGGCCCCCAAATACGCTGGATCCTATGCAGAATAAACAACTCTGTCACAGCCCTGCCAGCATTTCCCGCTCAGAGGCCAGGAGGACAGGTCGTGGACACTGCCCACACTGAACCTGGCAGAGATGTAGGCTTCCACTGACTTCATATTTCAATTATTGCCACTTTAAGTTGCATAAACTTTAAAAGCAGTGGCCCCGGCAGCCTCCTCTAACATGAGGTGTGATGGTTTCCTCCTGTCTCCAGCCTCAGCAGCTTCAGAGTTGATAGATAGGCATGTGCTGGCCATGGGAACCAGAAAACCTCCCTTTACCCCAAACAACTAGCAAAGCAGGATTCCCGTCCCCTGTGTGCACATCAGGAAGCTGAGCCCCAGGGTGAGCAGGGGTCAGGCCACTGGGGCGGCAGAGCCAGGCCTGGCCTGCAGAAGGGCCTGACTAAAAAGTCCTTAAGAACAGGAGGCCAAGGAGGGTTAGGAAGAGTCCAAGTGGCCCCAGGTGCGGGAAAAGCCCGGAGTGGAGTCGGAGCCAGGCTGGGAGGCAAAAGTCTGCGTCCCAGGGGGAGCTGCACCAATCGATGTGGTCAGTGGAATTACAGATGCCTAGAATTCAACATCCACGGCCTGTGCATGCGTCACCTTCCACAGCAGTGGGGACCTAGCAGCTGTGGCTGAGCTGAAAGATGAACCTGCATCATCTGGGAGCCCAGTGGGATCACGAGGGCCTCCTCACAGTGGGGCAGGAGAGTCAGGGCCAGAGACGTGACGATGGCAGAGGCAGAGGGTCGGGGACCAGCCCCATGCTGAGCCGGGGGCCTCCAGGAGTGGACACTGCAGGAGCGGACACTGCAGAAGCAGACACTGCAAGGAACAGATGCCCCTCCAGGCCTCGGGGAGCACAGCCTTTTGCCACCCCATTCTGGACTGCCGCCTCTTGCTAGATAACAGCTGTGCTATCTGACTCTGCTCGGTGTGTGGATATTTGTACCAGCAGCCCCAGGAGGCTCGCATGGACATCAGTGCCATCTTTGGAGTGCTCTCCTATAACCACATTAGGCACGGAAAGGAGAACTGAGCTTCCCCTTGCCTCTCGGAAGGATACTAGGTCAGTCCCCTCACCCAGGAAGATCTCGGATTGTTAGAGTCTCCAACCTCCAGAGGCACAGACACAGAGCTTCCCACGGATGAAAGCTCCCAGCTTTGCTGGGACTAAGAGAGACCGTGGCCCCACAAAGACAGGTGACTCCCCAGGCTGAGAGGATTCAGGGTCTGGGCAGCAGGCAAAATGAACCCACTGGGCAGTCACACTAGGGGTTGGCTGTGAGGCTCTCAGGGAGAGCTTGGAGAAGCGGCTCCTTATGCAGGTGGAGGCAGGTGCGGCCTCTGGGCTGTGGAGGCACAGCCACAGTCACTAAGGAGCAGGTTCCCTGGAGAACACAGGTGGGGCAGGGGCTGAGTAAAGGGCAGGAAGAGCTCCTGCCTGGGGCCACCTGCCCTGCCCCACCCTCCCTTCAGTGGAGGCCAGCTGAGCCTCTGCAGTGCTTCTCCCAAGGCCCTGGGAGGGAAATTTGCAAAGCCTCACCTCCCATTTTGAGAAGTGAGATGCCCATCCCCAACCCCACCCTACCCTCGCCTTAAAGATTGAAGCCTCTCATCTTCCCTGATGATCTTGGACAGACGGACAGCGTCCTTTCCAGGTAAGAGCACTGAGCAGGGTGGGGCTGGGGTGCAGTCCTTCTATCCCCATCATCTCCTCGGAGTTAACCCTGAAAGTATCTGCTCTAGGGATTTCAGGGAGATTGGAGTAGGGGGAGCGGTGGGGTTGGCTCAGAGCAGAGCATCATGGAACACACAGCCCCCTGCCAGGTGCCCCATCCTGCCTGGGGACAAGTAAGTGGACACAGCCGTGGGAGTGACCCAGGTGAGCAGATCTGCCTGCCTCAGCACAGCCGCCCCACACAGGACCCTCAGCCGCGTCTCAGCCCTGCTCTGCTCATCTCTCCCCTCCAGGAATGTTGAGGACCAAAATGTTATTTACACGCACACCTATTCTTCTGAAAATGTGCATTTTAAAGAAGGCCCTGGGGAAGGTGATGACAAAATCCCAATACTGCATCTCCAGTGGTGGCAGTCAGGTCCTCACATCTGAGAAACGGGCTGTGCGGCATGGGGGCGGGAGCCCTTCTGTCCACTTCCCGATCACCATATCTCAAGGACTGAACTCTAACCTTTTTTTCTTGCTCAAATCCCTGTCTAAGAAGCCTGGGGAAAAGTCACCCTTACAAGCCATAAAACTGTGTTAAACGGGTCTCTTTGGCCCAGTATATCATGGCCTACTTTCCAACCTGACTCTGGCCTGGCCTCACATGACAGACAGCAGACCCCCTTATCTTAACTCAAGCATTCCTTTCTACTGACTCCAAGGCTTTAGACAAAGCTGAACTCTTTCAATCAACTGCCAAGAAAGAATCTCTAAACCCACCTATGACTTCTAAGTCCCCACTTCAAGATGTCCGACCTTTGAAGATAGATATACACCAAACCAATGTCTATCTCCCATGTACTGATTTATGATTTTACCTGCAATTCCTGTCTTCCTAAAATGTATAAAACCAAGCTGTAACCTGATGGCCTTGGGAGCACTTTCTCAGGGCCTCTTGAGTCTGTGTTTCCCCAGGCCATGGTCACTCATATGGCTCAGAATAAACCTCTTTAGGTATTTTGGCAGAGTTTGGCTTTTTCATTGTCACCTCATACTCTTCCCTCCTTCCCATCTCTCCATGCCAACCCCCTCTTGGAGCTCTTCCCACCTGCAGGACCCCAAAATGCCCTTCACTGACCTCCCCTACCCACACTGTACCCCCGGGCCCTCCCCTAATCCTGGTTGACATAGCCAGAAAGTCAGCCCAGGTATGGGGTTCCCCTCAGCCAAGGCCTTGAAAGCATTATCATGGCCTTCAAGATCAGAAACATCCAGCAGTAATTGGCTTTGGAGGTTTCTGTCAAAACAGAAAGAATGAACCTTCCTAGTGGGGTAGTATTAGTTCAGCATCAAACAAACAGAAAATCACCCTCAGCCTTTAAATGAATGCTTTCCTCCCAGGGCTGCTTTCCTGTCTGGGTCTAAATAAATAACAAGGGCATTAATAGAAAACACAGCTATTTACCTTCAAGAATAGAATTTCAAATCCCACAGAACAGTTGCTGGTGTTTCAAGCTTTGATGAGAAAAAGTAAGTTTACACCAAATTGTATTTTCAAATATGTTAATTAAATCAATAAAGAGTAACTATATTTGAGTTTCCTGATCTAATAATAAAAAGATATGTTTGGCTGACTATTTAAAGTGCTTGATGGAATATTTGATATGCTTTATTTGCATACTGAATAAATGCAAGACTAACATTTCAAGTTTTAGTAAACTGCTCAGAATTCCACGGAAGAAGAGTTCTATACAATTGCAAATGATGCCCCCCTGTAATTAACTCTTATTGTTTAGAAAACCAAGGCTATAAACGTCTATTTAATCAAACTTCCCACCACGTGCTTTTTTTTTAAATTACACTTAGAAATCTATGCACTGAGATTGTCATTTCAACCATAGTGAGATCATTTGACTAACTTGCATAGGAGAATCACAAATTTAAAAGAAGACAATTAGCAAAACCGAATTCTGAAACTCACATAAAAACATCAGAGACCATTAGGTTTGATTAACAAGCATTACTTTTTTACAAATCTGCCATTTGTAAACTTGCACTAACACTGGCTCCATGACACACTTTACCCATAAATCAATGGGAATATGAAGAGCACAAACCACACACATATCACCAACCATATTTCATGTCTTCTGTGTCTTAGTCTCACTAAGCTTAAAAAGCACCATAAAATAAAGCTTTCACTCACTGAAGCTGGAGAGAAAACAATGGTTCAAGTTAACTGTTGTTGCACAATGAATCACTCCCAAAATTTGAGGACTTAAGACAACAACTGGGTTCTATGATTAACTCTCACGCTGGAGGTTGACAGGGCTCAGCTGGGTGGTTTTCTTCTGGGTCTCTTCAAGCTCAGTCACCTATCTAGAGGCTGATGCTGGCTGTCAGCTGGGCCCTCAAGTGGGCGCTGTCAGCCAGAACATCCACACATGGCCTCTCTGTTATCATCTCTGTCTCCTCACAGCATAACTGGGCTCCAAGAGCAAGTATAACAGTGAAACAGCAAAGAACTAACACAGCTAACATCATTTTTGTTTAAGGGGCCTTTACCCATTGGTTTTTATAACTAAGTCTGGGATTAAAGGGGAACTACATATACAACTAACTATGTTTTGTTAAAGATTTATAGGAGCATTGTGACCTGACAAAGTTCCCAACCTCCTTGGACCCTGGCTGCCACCCAGATTTCTGCAGTCATCAGTCACCTCTGGATCTCAACCTCCTCCTCTTCTCCCTGTCCTTAACATAAAAGGAGCCTAAAATTTGTACTGGCATACAACGGTACTTTAGGATGCTAGCTCACCCCCTTCTCAGTTTTGCTGGCTCTCCAAATAAACCTGCTTTTCCTCCCATCAACCCTCGTCTCTCAAGTCTGGCTTTCCAGAGGCAAGCCACTGAACTTGGGTTCAGTTACATCCTGAGCATCCTAAGATGGAAGATATAATGCTTTTTATGACATAGTCTCTCCAGTCACATGGTGTCACCTTTCCTGAAGACACAGTCCCATCCAGATTCAAGGAGAGAGAACCCAGACCCTGCCTCTCCAGTGGAGGGTCAATCCACATTGTAAGAAAAGCATGCAGGAGGGAGAGCAGTTTACGTTTTTCAGCTCCAATCCCTTTGGATCACACACTGCCTGCTCCCCAGCCTCTATCCCCAGCTCCAGATCTGCATCGCCACTCCAGTCCGTTCCCTCGTGTGCATCCCACAGGCTGCTCTAACCCAATTCATAAGTGTTATGGGCTGAACTTTGTCCCCACAGAACTTACATGCCAAAGTCCTAACCCCCCAGTACCTCAGAGCACGACTCAATTTGGAAACAGGATCTTTAAAAAGATGGTTAAAGTTAAATGAGGTCACTAGGGTGGGTCCCTATTCCAATAAGACTTCCATCCTCCAGAATTCTGGGGGAATAAATTTCCATGGTTGAAGTCACCCAGTCTGTGGTCCTTTGCTATGGCAGCTCAGCAAACTCCCACCCCAAGCCAAACCCATCTCCCCACCGTTCACCACCTTAGAGAATGGACATGTCTCTTCACCAGAACCCTAGAGTCCTTCTAGATGACACTAGCTCCCTCCCCACAGGTACTTAGCCACCCACTCCTGCCACACACTGCCCACACCATAACTGAGCCCATCTTCCTTCCTCCCCTGCTGTCACAGCTCTGATCCCAACGTGGACAGCTACAGCCCCTGCCCCAGCCATTCAGCCTGCACCTCCAATCCATCCAGAGCCAGTGTGGCCTTTCTGAAAGACAAAGCCAATAGGTCACTCCTCCAATTAAAATGTCCCCATGGCTTCCCACTGCCTTTGGAAAACTTCCCAATGCCCAACCCTGACACCCAGGCCAGGAGAGACAGTGGGATGTATGCATATGGGTATGAACACTAGAGCCCCGTTGCCAGCTCAGATGCCAGCCCCACCTTTGCCAGCAGTGAGCCCTTCTGTGGGTAACACACCTGTGCCTGCCTCAGTTTCCTCAGCAGGACAATGAGGCTGACCCCACCCATGCAGAGAGTTGCTGGATGATTAAAGTAGCACATGGAGAGTGCCAACATCAGTGATGCTGCCAAATGCTGGCTGTTGTCACTGAGGGTCTCACTGCTGGCTCCTCTTGTGTCCCTCCCTTTGGGGGATTGGCTCCATCACACCACATTGCTGTGCTCACCTCCTGTGTCCATTCTGACTCCTTCAAAGGCCAGCCCATGGGAGAGGCCTTCCAGGATCCCCGGGAGGGGCAAGCTCACTCAGGACCAGGGAAGCCAAGCAGGGCAGTGGTTGGGTGGGGTGTCTCCTCTCCAACTCAACACTTCTCTTCTGTCTCAGAATGTTCCCCAAAGCTATAAAAGCCCCCACAGCCCATGCAAGTCACAGCCCCAAACTGGACTCATTTATCCCAGAGAACTTAAGACTTATTTTCACACAGAAACCTGTCCAATGTTTATAGCAGCTTTATTCATAACCTTCAGAAACTGGAGGCAATCAAGATGTCCTTCAGTCTGGGAATGGATAAACACTGGTGCATCCATGCCATGGAATACTGCCCAGGGCTCAAAAGGATCATGCTGTTAATTCATGCGACAACAGGGGCAGGTCTAAGTGGAAGGAGCCAGCCCAACAAGGCCCCGTCATGTAGATCCCACCCACGTGGCACTGGGAAGGGATGGGAAGCACATCCGCACTGGCAAAGGACAGTGTGGCTACTGCAAACGGAAAGCACAGCAGAATTCCAAGGGCACGGAATTCTCTGTGCAGCACTAGGGCAGTGGAGGCAAGATCCTAGGCAGTTCTCAAAACCCACAAGACTGTGCATCACAAAAGTGAAGGTTCACATACACAGATTTTACAAAACCAACCAAGAAGACAGAAGGTGCCAGGAAGGAATGCAAGGTGGGTCAAGAGAGGAAAACACTTTTTTTTTGAGACAGAGTCTCGCTCTGTCAGCCAGGCTGGAGTGCAATGGCATGATCTCGTCTCACTGCAACCTCTGCCTCCCGGATTCAAGCCTCAGCCTCCTGAGTAGCTGGGATTGATTACAGGAGTGCACCACTATGCCCGGCTAATTTTTTTTTTTATTTTTAATAGAGATGGGTTTTCATCATGTTGGCCAGGATGGTATTGAACTTCTGACCTCGTGATCCACCCACCTCTGCCTCCCAAAGTGCTGGGATTACAGGCATGAGCCACTGCACCCGGCCCTAAGAGGGAAGCTCTTGCAAGCACACAACGTAAGCTGTCACAAGGGGAAGGGCAGCGGACCTACGGCACTTTGGAAAATGGTGTTTTGCCTGGAAGCTCTAAGGCTAGAGACAAAAACAGCCATAAATAATCACTATACTCTCCTTGGAAAAGTTGTTACTCACAGGAGAGGGGCTGAAAAATCTGAATCTGCTTTGCACGTATGTGACATGGAATAAACAAGTAAAAGAAGGGTGGGTGGTGGCAGCCAGGTCCTCACTGGCAGAGAGGACAACGACAGATAAGCACAAGGAGGGCCAGGATGGGCCATGCACCCCTGGATTAGAGGCGGGAACATAAGCATGGACTCAGGTTTTTCTCACTCTAGACAGAGGGCACCTAGAGGCAACAATATCCTACAAACATGTTGTTTTCTAAATGCCATTCTTCAATAAAAGGAGCTGGGACTGCTTGGAGAAATGACTGATTCTGGGATCAGGATGGAGAAGATGTGAAAGGGGCATGGAGCCTCTTTTGGTGCCAGAAAGGAAGGAAGCGCTCTAAAGAACAAAAGGATGGACACGTCAAAGGACCCAGGTCCCAATCTGAAAACCTAACCATCCAACGGCCAAAGCTGGAACAATGTGAGCAACAAAATAAATAACACAGGATTGAATCACAACCAAAAGTAGCAAATAAATATGCATGAGTTCCTAGTGATATAAATAAATGCCTGATAAATGGATGAATAAATAAATAAATGGGAAGAAGAGAGATCTTCTTTACAGAAGAATTTTTAATAATTTATGCAGCTATTTTCCTCTCCAAGGAGTGGAGCTTACTTCCCCTCCCCACTCTGAGCAATGGCTGAGCTCAATCACTTGCTTCCAAAGGACAGAGTCTGCGTGCAGGGCAAAGTGGCTGGACAGTGGAAAAACCTGGCCAACGTGACCTTGAACAAGTGTCAAGGTCACCATCCCCAGGGATGAGTCAGGTTGAGGGTATGACCCTCTGGCATGATGTGATGAAGAGGACAGTTCACCTCCATGGTCTTCCTCCCGCCCCCCACCAAAAAAAAAAAAACAATGAAAAATAGAAGGAGGGTCTAGGAAATGCATGGCCAGCACTCCTCAAAGCTACTGAGCTCACTAAAGACAAGGAAAGTCTGAGAAATTGTGACAGACCAGAGGAAACTCAGGAGACGTGACAACCAAACGCAATTATCATATCCTGAATTGGATCCTGGAAAACAAAAAGAACTAGGGAAACCCAAGTGAAGTCTGGAGCGTAGTTCATCGTAATGTGCCAGCATCACTGTCTTAGTTTTCAGAAATATACCAGGAAAAGAAGATGCAACATTAGGGGAAACCAGGAAAGGGGCACACAGATACTCTCTGTACCATCTTTGTAACTTTTCTGTAAATATAAGATTATTCCAAAATGAAGTTTACTTAAAAAAAAAAAAGCATAGAGGTTTGGCATACTTGGGATGTCTTCCAAGTCTCTTGTTGAGAACCACTCCCACTTTCTTCCCTAACAATAACCAAAAACTAACTAGCAATTCCCCACTCAGCCCCTCCTCAGCCCTGCCTGCCCCTCACTCAGGCATGTTTTCTTCTGCTAACCCAGGTTCACACGAGGCACTGGTGCTGCCGTTACTCAATAAAGCAACCAGGTACAGTGGTTGGTTTTGCTTTTGTTTTAATCCAAATGATTAAATCAGCTGCATTTATAAAAAAAAAAAAAAAAAAGGGCCGGACACGGTGGCTCACGCCTGTGATCCCAGCACTTTCGGAGGCCGAGGTGGATGGATCACAAGATCAAAAGATCGAGACCATCCTGGCCCACACGGTGAAACCCCATCTCTACTAAAAATACAAAAATTAGCCGGGCATAGTGGCGTGCACCTGTAGTCCCAGCTGCTCGGGAGGCTGAGGCAGGAGAATCACTTGAACCTGGGAGGTAGAGGTTGCAGTGAACCAAGATCGTGCCACTGCACTCCAGCTTGGCAACAGAGAGTGAGACTCCATCTCAAAAAAAAAAAAAAAACACAAATAAAACAGTAGGTTTGACAGTGCATTGGACTACCCTATTCTCTGGAATCTTTGTAAATGCGTGGCCACGGCAGTTTCCCAGGAAGACAGGGAGGGGTAAACAGTTCCCTCTCAGTGCTGCCCTGTTGCATGATGAGACTGTGGTGATTTTGCAGTCACATGGGATACGGGACCCCGGGGACAAGGAGAATCAGAGCAAGTTGAAGACAATTATATAATTGGCATGCTAGTGTATTTTTAAAAAGACATAAAATGTAAATTACCTGGTTGCAAATTACACTTTGACTATTTATAAAATGTGTGACTTTGAGTGCTTCGCCATAACTCTCCAGGAAATGAGGACACCAGTACCCAGCCACAAGCCCTGACTCGCAGACGAGTGGCTTTGGGCTTTTAGAGAATGGCCAGAGAGTGTCCCTCTGGGGTGAGAGGATTCCAAGAAGGTATTGGATACATAATCATTTTGTATGAAATCTGGATGCCAACCACCTAAGACTCCTGGTCTTTCAGAGGACAGAAGTCCATACGAGCATTTCCAGGCATCTGGGCCCAGTGCTGCAGCTTTACTTGCTGCCAGAGAAGACCACCTGGGTGTGGTCACAACCACACCACTGGGTGGACAGCACACCCTACCCTTGCCCCTGGCAGAGCAAGCCCTGATCAGGTGTTAGCTACACCTTAACACAGCACAAGCCACGGGAACATTTCCACGGCACTGTCACACAGCGGCCGTGACGGCTGAATGAGCTAAGATCTGTGATGCACTGTGCCAGTCAGGACCTGCAGGGGAGAGAACTCGCCCCACGAGGTCCAGAGGAAAAGTCGCTAATCAAAGTACAACTTTGTTACAAGAGAAACTTGGGACTGTAACACCCTTCCCCTACGCCGGAAAGATGTTGAGAGACCAAAGAATGACTGAGGCCAGTCCAGTCTGGTGAGTAGATGCATTGTTTATTAGGACTTATCTTTGGGGCGCTCCCGGGTGGCAGCAGGACTGCTCTACAGATCCGCACTGTCTCCCATCTCTAAGCTGCTTTTAAGCTAATTTTCTGGCTCTTTGCCTCCTGTGTTTGAATGATGAGACTGTTTTTCTTGGTAGGTTCTCAGATCCTCTCCAGGATGTTTGGTTTCTCAGGGACACCTGCTCCTGGGCCAGGCACCATGACCTTGGCTCACTGCCCAGCCTTCAGGGTTCAGGCAGTGGACAGATACCCTTAAGTAACCTGGTGGGAGACCTGTCACACCACAGACTGAGATGGAGACACACCCAGAGGCCGGCCATTACCTCCCAAGGTATAAAGGCCAAGGGCCAAAGGAAGAGCGTGCCCACCAGTGCAGGGAAATCCGGCCGTGAGAAGGAAAGGCTGTCAGGGGAGGCGGCACCACAGCACAAGGGAACAGGAAGAACACTCCCCATGCTCTCCTCCCACTCCCAATGTCCAGCTGGCCTCAACCTAAACTCTGAGCCCAACCTAAACCCCGCCAGCGAGGGAACAGAGCCCCGGAGATGCTGCCCTCAGAGGCTGGGTTTCAGGGGCACCAAGGAGGACAGAGATAAGTGGAGACGGATGGACAGGGGGCTCAGGAACAACTCCTGCAGCCATCGTGCATGGGGGCATGAAGACTTTGTCCTGACAGGGATGTAAAGCTGGAGTGGAGGAGTCCGCCACTGCCTTACGTGAATGTATGAGTCAAACACACACATCAAAAGCTACAAGGGGCCGTCACATGTGCTGGGGTCCCAGAGGAACCCTTGCTTCTTCACACCTTTCTCTAGCTCCATATTCTCACACTAGATTTTTCATATTTTATATTCAGAAAAAGACTTGTTTCTAAAATGTAACATAAAATATACACACATTCACACAGACATATCAGATTGAACCATAAGCAATGCTATTGTTGTAGTCAACATGGCTGAATGTTCAACTTAACACACACCCACTCACACACATACATATGCATTTGCACACAGTTACCTGCACAGACACACACACACACACACACACACGTATTAGACACACACATCCTGAGCATCCTAAAATCAAGACGGAGCAACAAAGGCCAACTGGTGTACAGGGGTTGGCAGGACAATTAGCTGAGTCTTGCGTCTATGGCCACGCCCCTGTTGATGTGGGATGTTCTGGCTGGTCCTCAAACCATCGGCCCCTCTGTGTCATCACAGAGCTTGGACTCCACAGGGCTGACCAGGCCCAATGCCTGCGTTCACCTGTTACATCTGTGATGCCTGCTGACATAAAGCCTAACAGAGACTCCTCCTCCATTGCAGAGATGTTTTTCTTCTGCTGTGACTATTGGCCAGAATTTTACCCAAATGTGTGCTTGTGATCACCATCATCCTGCCCACGGGGGTAGGCTCGAGCTGCAGTGGGGACACCACTGTGTCCCCCGTGGCTAGCAGGCTTTGGGAGGGGGGCCCTTCCATTCACTGCACCCCCACCTGTGTGTGTGCTCACGACTGACAAGGGCTGGCCGCCGAGCCAGAGTTACTGGAAACATCACATTATTAAAAAGATACACCTTGTGATGGGGAGCTTGTTACACAGCCGTGATTTTGCAGGAAGTTTATGGCAGGATACCTCCTCAGCCCTGAACAAATGTCTCCCTGGCCACACATTGTCAGGGAGCGCGGTTTCCCCGTGTGAAGAAACATGCTTGCTGTGGAAAGTTCCCTGCAGAAGTGATAGATGGCCAGCCCCATTGGGCCCTGCTACAGGGAATGTGTCCTAAATCAACGCCCTCCACCCAGCCTGCCCATTCACCGTTTGGGAGACACCTCTCAAAGACCCGCAAATGCTCTGAGTGCCTCGCGCTCACTGGTCCCAACTGCAACAGAAAGCCCTTGGCCCTTGCACCTGCCCTCAGCCCTTCACCCACGAGCACACAGCAGAAGCTCTGGGTCGGCTCCCTACATGCAGAAATCCCTCCAGGGCCAATGGCCTCTCAGGCCTCAGGCTGGCAGGGCCTGCATCAGCCATGGGCCTTTCAGAGGACAACTGTCCCTCTCTGTCTGGGGCTCTCTTCGCTGACGTGTTTATTCTCTATATCTCTCTAAACTTTGTTGCAACCTTTCAATCTCTTAAAAGAAAAACTATAGACAAATTCAATTTAACAGAGTTTAACTGAGCAATTTAAAAAAACAATTTGCAGCCAGGCACAGTGGCTCACACCTGTAATTCCAGCACTTTAAGAGGCCGAGGCGGGTGGATCACCTGAGGTCAGGAGTTTGCAACCAGCCTAGCCAACATGGTGAAACCCCATCTCTACTAAAAATACAAAAAATTACCTGGGCGTGGTGGCAGGTGCCTGTAATCCCAGCTACTTGGGAGGCTGAGGCAGGAGAATGACTTGAACCTGGGAAGCAGAGGTTGCAGTGAGCCAAGATCGCGCCATTGCACTCCAGCCTGGGCAACAAGAGCAAAACTCCATCTCAAAAAAAAAAAAGAAACAATTTGCAAATCAGGAAGCCCCCAGAATCACAGCAGATTGAGAGAGACTCCAAGGATGTCTTGTTGTCAGAGCAAATTTATAGACAAAAAAGAAAAGCAACACACAGAAAACGGAAGGGAGGTACAGAAACGGCCGGGTTGGTTACAGCTTGGCGTTTACCTTATTTGAATACAGTTTCAACAGTCAGCTGCTGTGAGTGGTTGAAGTACGGCTGCTGGGATTGGCTGGGACTCAGCAACTGTTACAGAAGCCTACTCCCAGGTTAGCTTTTCGGTCTGTCTACCTACTAAGCCAGGTTACAGTTCATCCACAAGGACTCAGCAGGTATGGAAGTACAGAGGCTGTCTCAGGCCATGTTTAGTTTGATTTAACACTTACTTCCCAAGCATGCTTTTTAAGAATGTATACCAACATGAGGCCCATGACTGACTCGAGGGTTGTACATCAAGCAGTCAGCCTCACTTTGGAGCCTAGAGCCCATCGGCTCGAACACCTCCCAGCTGTGTGACCTCGACCAAGAAACTGCACCTCTCTGGCCTCAGTGTCCTCACCTGCAAAAGGCAGTTAGTGCCCGGCCCGCCTCCCAGGCTGTTGTGAGGCTTGGCCCAGTGCCTGGCCTGAGTGACAGCTCAGAGAGCACCTGCTGTCACTACTGCTCCTCCAGGCCCCCGACACAGGACTCCAGTGAACACGCTGTGGGGTGGGCCAGTGAGCAGAATGTGAGCGGCCCTGACCCTAGTAACAGCTGCTGCACGACCCTGGACCAGCCACCTACCCCACATGGGCCTCAGCTTTCCCATCAGCAAAACTGAGGGCTTGGGTCAAATCATTTCTGAAGTCCCGTCCAGCCTTCCCATTCCTGTCGGCCACATCTAGTAGGATCTGGTTTTGTCTCTGCGTCTACCTTGGCTACAAAAAAAAAAAAAAAAAAAAATATATATATATATATATATATATATATATGAAATGGGCAAAATCCAGATACAATTCATCAGGCAATCGAAGTCAGGGGCCCAGATCACAAGGAAAATCCCAGTGCTCTAGGGCAGGCCACAGCTTCCCAGGCCAGGGAGGGGACTGCAGTCAAGTCCCACTGTGGCCAAGGACAAGCGCCATCATGGGCAACCACGGCTTTAGCCACTCCAGACAAAATCTGGCAGCAACAGCTCCCTTGGGAAGGGCCCCTCCCACAGAGGCTTCTGGGACAGAGAAGCCCCAGTCCAAAGCAGCCCTCCTCTCAGCCAGGCCCTGGCCTCGTGGCCAGCAAGCAGGCCTGGTCACCGTCTCAGCACCTCCCCAGCACACAGAGCGGGTCCTGTCAGGTCTCGTGGAGGCCACAGAAGAGCCAGCCAAGAAAGTAGCTGCCGTCTACCCTGGGTCCTCCCTCCCGGCCTGACAAAGGCCTGCTGCAAGCACCACGAAACAAACACAAGACAGAAACGTGCAGTCGCTTTAGGACACGTGCAGGCAGACTGTTTCAAACCAGCGCGGCGTGGTGACCAAAAGTACTCCCTCCTCCAAAATCATCGTGTGTCACTGCCAGGAGTGGAAAATGGTGCCACTGTAGAAGACAGGACAGCGGCTCCCCAAAAAATTAAAAACCACAAGGCACAGTGACTCATGCCTGTAACCCCAGCACTTCGGGTGGACTACTTGAGCTCAGGAGTTCGAGAGCGGCCTGAGCAACATAGTGAGACCTTGTCTCTACCAAAAAAAAAAAAAAAAAAATTAGCCAGACATGGTGGTGCAAACCTGTGGTCCCAGTTACTTGGGAGGCTGAGGTGTAAGGATCGCCAGAGCCTGGGAGGGCAAGGCTGCAGTGAGCTGTGATCACAGCACTGCATTCCAGTCTGGGTGACACAGTGAGACATTGCCTCAAAAAAAAAAAAGAAAAAGAATTAAAAACAATTACCACGTGATCTAGCCATTGCACTTCTGGATATATATTCAAAGGAATTAAAAACAGAGTCTTGAAGAGATATTTGTACAGCCATGTTCATCGCAGCACTATTCACAATAGCTCAAATGTGGAAGCAAGACAAGTGTCTATCAATGGATAAATGGATAAACAGAACGTGGTGTATCCATGATGGAATATTATTCAGACTTAAAAAGAAAAGAAATTCGGATACATGCTAAAACGTGAATGAACTTTGAAGACATTATGGTAAGTCAAATAAGCCTGTCATAAGAGACAAATGTCCTATGGCTGCACTTATCTGAGGCCCTAGAGTCATCAAATTCATAGACAGAAAGTAGAGGCTGCCAGAGATGAGGGGAGGGGCACGGGGAGTCCGTGTTGAATGGGAACAGAGTTCCAGTTTGGGAAGAAGGAAGCATTCTGGAGATGGATGGTGGGGACGGTTGCACAACACTGTGAGTACGCTTCATGCCACGCAACTGTACACTTCAAATTGATTAAAATGGTAAAGTTTGTGTTATGTAAACTTTACAATAAAAAAAGAAAAAAGAGAATACAGGTAAGGAGACAGACACGCAGGAGGAGGGACTGAGATGCTGGGAAATGGCTGACCCAGAAAAGGAAGCAGAGTTGGGCAAGGCACAGGGCAACCAGAAGGTGAGCCTAGCAGCTGGGGGTCCAGAGGACCACAAAAGCACCCCCAGGAGAAGAGGTGGCGCCGGGCAACAGCCCTACAAAGAAAGCTTGGTGCCAGGTGCAACCACGCCAGTCCAGTGAGGACATTCCCCACTGCACACCCAGTGTGAAGGGCTGATAGCTGCAGCCAGCAAGGGGCGACCACAGGGCAGCCACCAGGCGCGGCGGTCTCCGTGTCAGTGTAAACCATCTTCTGCGTAAGAGCTCCAGAATGTACTTCCCCAGCACCTGCGCATCACCGCCCTCCAAAAGAAAGGGGATTCTAGGCTGGGTGCAGTGGCTCACACCTGTAATCCCAGCACATTGAGAGGCAGAGGTGGGCAGATCACCTGAGGTCAGGAGTTCGAGACCAGCCTGCCCCACATGGCAAAACCCCGTCTCTACTAAAAATACAAAAAATTAGCCAGGCCTGGTGGTGGGCACCTGTAATCCACCTACTCAGGAGGCTGAGGCAGGAGAATCGCTTGAACCCAGGAGGCGGAGGTTGCAGTGAGCCGAGATTGTGCCATTGCACTCCAGCCTGGGCAACAAGAGCGAAACTCTGTCTCAAGGAAAAAAAAAAAAAGAAAAGAAAGGGGAAAAAAAAGGGATTCTAGAAAATGACACCTACTGCACATTATTTCTATCTTGCCATTTTAAAACCTACATTTGTATCACAGAACATTTTAAAACACACAAGAAAATGGAAGTTATAAGTAACCACACCACCCAGAAATGCCCCCCCGACATTTTGGTGTACGGTATATACTTCCACAGACTCATCCGTGTACACAGACACATATGTATATACACCTACATATTCAGGCATATTATTTTTCTCATCTTTAACCAAAATGAGATTTACTAAGTCTGTTCTTTTGATGCCATTTAGAACTTTATCTGTTACAAGCTTTTACCAAACGACCAGCTCTTCCTTTTTCGAATGTTGTATTCTAATGACTGCATCCTATGCCACCGTAAGGCTCAGCCGTGTTTCATTTGCACTAATTCATAATGGAGAACACTCAGGCTATTTCCAGTTTCCGACAGGAACACTGCAGAGCTGTGCACCCTCTCGGCCGAGGCTAAAGGACATTCATAATTCATTCCCAGCTGAGAAATCTGTAGCTCAAAGGGCGCATGCATGCCCCTTGATGTAGGTCGCCCTCCAGAAAAGCCACGCCAAGTCCCACTCCAGCGGCAGTGTGTGACAAAGCTGAAAAGGAAGTCAACTTTGACTCAAATAAATTTGCTAAATAAAGGTCTATGAAGCAAGGGCACATAATGAAGGCAACCAGGACAGGATGCGACACCAACCTCCAGGGCCTGTGGGGATTCCCAAGGTTGTCTGTCCAAAAGCTCATCAGATTCTGCTGTCAACGTGAAGCTGATGTTTAGTGCAAACAGGCTGCAACTGACTGGGGAAGCAACAACCAGTGAAGTGCCTCTGCACCTGCCACTTCACTCTCCACCAATGAAGTGCCTCTGCACCTGCAGGCCTCCCCCACCAGCCAAGGCCACACCTTGCCAGGCCAGGTTAGGACACCCAGGATGGCCAGGCCAGCCATTCACCGCCTGGGCCCTCTTGGCCTCCAAGGAAGCTGGAGCTGGTTTTCATAGAGCTGCCAGCGAGCAGGACCAGTCCTGTGACCCCAGCCCACGGGGGTACATCAAAGGCCTCACCTCCCAGGCTGCTTCTGATGGTGCTGATGGCATTGATTTTGTGTCAGAAGTTAGCAGGATTCTGTTTTAAGTGATAATCTTGCAGCTGACCCCTGGAATGCATTATTAATGAGCGCCGCATCTCCAACAGCCGGTACCACCCTCTCAGGGCAGTGTGTATCTCCTGGGCCACAGGGTACAGAATCAGAGGCCCAGAAGGACCCAGGAGGCAGCAGTCTCCAGTCGCTTCCAGCACCGCTGTCATCAGGCCCTGACCCCAAATCCCCTGGGCATGCATTTAGCATGCACATGTAGGGCCCCAGCCCAGGAGGTGCAGATACAGTAGCTGGGGATGGGGCCCAGGAACCTGCATTTTCAACAAGCCCCTACTAAACCAGGTGGCCCCTGAGTTGGAGTCCCCACCTTTGGGGACACTGCTGCATGTCAGCTTTCTCTCTGGTTTTCTTTTTCAAATTCACCTGGGTAAAACATTAACCAATATTTCTGAAATATGTGCACTATATACCGAGGGCCAGTGACAATAGGACTGTTAAATGAACACACTACATACTGAGGGCCAGTGACGATAGGACTGTTACATGGATACACTATATACCATTGGCTATGGCCAGTGGTGATAGGACTATTAAATGAACACAGCCAGATCCACCCCTCTCACCCCCTAGGGCTCTCCAAGGCTGGCCACAGGCCTGGAAACCTGCGTCTTTAAAACTCTTCAGGTGATTCTGACACTCACACAGGTTGGGAACCCATCTATGATGTGATGAGTTTAGAAGCGAGACATGCTGAAATACATCCTAGTCACTCCCTCTTGCACTCATAAAGCATGGCTCCCAAGGTGCACAGCACACCACCTTCAGGCCCCGGAGCACGCTCTGAAGGCAGCGGAGGCGGCGGCAGCAGGCCTGTATCTTAGGATTCACCAAGTACAACTCCCCCTGGAAAATGGGCCCTCCCATGCCCAGACCTTCCCTCTCCTCCACCTCCTCCTGAGTGGCGATTACTGCACCAGGCCTTCCAGACCCTTCTTGACCCCCGTTGGAGGTGATGGTTTGGGACACCAGTGAGACCTCCTGCCCTGGCCTGCTTTGGATTCAGTCCTGTTTTGGGATCTCTGTTCTAACCTCCACCTATTTCCTCACCACGAGCAGTAAAACACAAAGAGGAATCCACCACCTGGAACACACTGGGTCCCAGAAAGTCCCTCAGGAAAACAGCTGCTGCTGGGAGGACTGGAAACTGCGCTTTGCTACCCATCCCCAGACCCCGCACAGACCCTCCTGGTGACCTCTGCAGTAGAGAGGGGTTCCAGCAAATGCACAGAGCATGAGCCAGAGGAGGCCAGGGACGAATAGGGTCCTGTGGTTTTGTTTCGATTTTTTCAATCGCATGGTAAGCCTTCCATTTGGAGTCAATTCAGAATTCTCAAAAGGACATGGGTCTATAGACTTAGGAAAGTCCCCGGAGACCCCCCTGTAAACTCACCTGCCATTCCGGGCCACACTGGCCCCGAGGCGCTGCAGGCTGAGGATCGGGGTGCTGGAGAGGCGCCTCCCTCCCCAGGGCTCTCCAAGGCCCAGCGGAGTCGCGCAAGCTCAGGAGGCCTTAGCGGGAGCGAGGGTTCTTGTGGGAATGGAATGGGCTCACACATCAGAAGCCCTGGTCCCAGAGGCTGAGTGACGGACTCCGTCCACCCACAGTCTAAAGCAAGCGGTTAGACAGCCCTGGGCAGTGGAACCTCGCAGTCCTTTAGCAGTGCCCACGTCAATTCCCTGTCAGGGTGAGCCGAGGTCTCAGGTTTTCTTCTTCTTGAACCTAGGCTGCCCGTGACTGAAAGGTTCTCCCCAGGGCCTGAAAGCTGAAGGGAATGAAGAACTCCTCCCTCCTCGGGCCCAGTCCCGAGGGGCAAGACCACTTGCGCCAGCAGCGTGGGTCAGCAACACAGCAGGAGCAGGAAGAGAGTCGGCCGGAAGACACGCACCCCCGGAAGACCGGGAGGGAGGCCGTCCGGGTACCGCGTAGCAGTTACATCAGACTGAGACACTTCCTGTTTCCGGGAGACTATAAAACCCCCACCCCGCCCTCATTTGGTGCTGACGCCATTTTAGGCCTCGAGCCGCCTGCACCTGGGCGCTCATTGAAACAGCGTGTCGCTCCACACCGCCTTGTGTTGTGTGTCGGCGCTCTCGGAGTTCCAACCAATACAAGAGCCTTGCAGTGACAAGGCCCAGGTCACAGACGGGGTGCCTTAGGATCCAGTCTCAGTTCCCTCTGCCCTTTCCGTCACCCTTTTCTTCCTTTCAAGGATCCAAATTCCACTAAACCTGACCATCTTTTCCTGAGCCCTCGCCTCTCACAGCCCCAGAGAGAGTTCAGGCCAGGAAACAGCTTCCCCCAACTTTGGGACAAGTTTTTAGGCAGACAAGTTCTGACTGTACCAGATGTCCCAGCAGGACCTGCTAATATGAATCCATTAGCAAATATTTACTAGAAGTTCTTAAGTACATGTCCTTAATTTTGCCAATTAAGTTCCCAACTGCTATGGTAATGGGTACTGTAAAAATCCTAGGGCAATAAAAGCCATTAGATTTATGACAGCTGGGAAAGGCCCGGGGTAGGGGGCTGGGCTGTTCAGGTCAGGAGTCACTCTCACATTTGTTTATTCCAAAGGGCGATGTTTATTTCTGCGTCCAGCCTTGTGCTGGGCGCTGGGGACTGGCGGGGGTAAGATGGGAGGACATTGATGTGAGCCCCGTCCTGCCACAGAAGGAGATCAGAGCAGGAGAGCACCGGGCATTGGAGGCTGGCTGGAGGCAGGGGTCCCCAGTGGGAGGGGAGGGGAAGGGGGCCTGATGGGAGCTTCCCGCCCCCAACCCCAGAAGCCTGTCCATCAGGCATAGCAGACGCCGGCTGGGGACCCTGGAAATGTTTCATTTCTGGCAACAAACAAAATGGTGAACTTCTTCACTATACTCATCTTCGCACCAACACAATCTAAAATACAATTTTTAATGTTTTTTGTAGAGTAAGGACCCAGGAATGTCATCAGGAGGCCCTGGGAAGGGTCCAGGCAAAGGAGGGGTCCCAGTGCTCAGAGAGCTCTGATGCAGCCCAGACCACGGCGCTCCCCCACCCACCCGATGCCTCCTGAGAGACGAGGTGGCTCCGGCAGAAAGAAAAGTGTGAGAGGGACGGAGACTCCCTCAGTGGCTCCCCCCAGGAGGAGGAGCAGCTTCCAGAGCAGGCGGCTAGTTCTGACCTGGGAGAGTGTTGGAAGAGCAGACCCTCCCGCTACTTGCACCCTGGGGTCTCCAGGGCTACCGACCAGCCCCAACAGCGCATCACCCACAAGACTGGTGTGTTTACACAAAGCAGGTAACCCCAGCACTGAGTAGCCACCAGGGCTGCATGTGGCTGTGTGAAGGGCCATCACCCTTGCCCACACATCAGTTCAGCAGCCTTGCAGGAGGAGCAGCCTTCCCAGGAACCAACAGCTCAGCCACTCCGGGCCAGAGGCTGGAACTGAAGGGGAGGGAATTGTCCACACAGGTACCACTGGGCGTGGGGTCCTCACTCTGTTACACCCAAAGTCAGGCCAACCCCATGAAGGGAGTTTAGACCCAGCCCTGTCAAAGAGCAAGCTCTGGAAGTAATGCCGGTTGCCCTGCAGAAGCATCCGCACCTGAAGCCCCCGCCCCAGGTTGAGGCAATCCATTTGATGAAAGGGACAGGCACCTGCGGGAAGGGCGTGCATGAGCACGGCAGTGGCAGCTGTGGCTGACATCAGAGTCTCTCATCCCACCTCAGTCTCATCCCACCGCCATGGCTTTCTTTCGCCTACGGAATAAAGTCCTCTTGTTTTGTCATGGGGTTGAAAATCAAAGAAAAATGACCCAGGTGCATCTCAATCAACTTAGAGATTTAGTTTGCCAAGGAAAAAGGAACACAAAACCTCAGGACCGTCTGTGCTTTTTCCAAAGAGGGTTTGGAGACTTCAGTCTTTTAAGGGGAAATAGCGGGCAGCAGGGGAAGGAGTAAAGAAAAAAAAAGGGGGGGAGGAGTAGATAAAAAAGGCAAGCGGTTGCATTCTTTCAAGGCTTTGATCAGCGTTCACTGAATCCGCATTTTACCTGGGAAAGGAGTGGGTAGAGGAACTGTCAACTGTGCATTTGTCTGGCTCTCAGTGAAACTGCATTTTTACATAAGATAAAATAAACATAAAAGAAGCAGTCAAAGGTGAGTAGAGGAATGACTCAGGGGAGTAGAGGAATGACTTCTGGTTCCACCTTTGGCCCTACTGAGCAGATAAGCTGTTAACTTACACTGTCGGGGTGAAACTCAACAGAAGTCTGTTTTAGGATAAAGATCTTGGGGCCTGAAAGGAACTTGCTTGTGAGGAGCCCCCATGGGGAGGTAGGCGGCCTCCATCTTTGCAGCTATTTAGGAACAAACTGGGAGGCAGTTTTGCATGATTTGGTTCCTAAGCTTGACTGTTTCCTTTGGCATAGTGAGTTTAGGGTCCTGAGATTCTTATTTTCCTTTCACAGGGTTCACATTCTCACCCCAAATTATCTTCCCTACCTAATAAACTTCACCTTGTTTTCTTCCTTCAACCATTAAGCTACCTACAGTTCCCAAACATTGGATCTTCACTTACAGTCTACAATTCCATATGCATCTTTGTTGATGTAGTGAATCGAATGGTGGCCCCGAAGAGATATGTCCACATCCTAAACCCAGAACCCATGAATATGACATTATTTGGAAATAGGGTCTTTGTAGATGACATTAAGGATCTCAAGATGGAGTCATCTCAGATTACTTGGGTGGGCCCTCAATCCAATGACAAGTGTCCTTTTAAGAGACAGAAGAGAAGACACAGTGGAGAGGGCCATGTGAAGACGGAAGCGGAGATTGCACTTATCCTGCCAGAGCCAAGAAGCGCCAGGATCTCTGGCTGCAGGAAGTGGGGAAGGACCCTCCCCTGGGCCTCCAGAAGGAGGACAGCCCTGCAGACACCTTGACTTCAGACTTCTGGCTTGCAGAGCTGTGAGAGAATAAATTGCCATTATTTTAAACCACCCAATTTGTGATACTTTGTTATGGCAGCCCCAGGAAACAAATACAGTTGACAAACATACGGCGTGGCTAGGGGCGAAGCAATACCTGTTATTATATTCCTGCCACGACAAGCACATCTGGGGAGAGAAATACACATAAGAAAAAAGAATGTGAAAAATTGCTTCCACTGACCCACTAGGGGAAATATGAGCAACTCCTCGCCAACCCTAGAGCAAGTCAGGGGAAAGGAAGGAGACCTGCTAAAAGCAAGAGATTCAAAAGCTCACAGTCTCTGGGGGTAACATTTCAGAGCCTCTTTCTGCAACCCACAGGCTGAACATTCAGAATTGCTTGTTCCAAGAAAGGATTTTCATAGTCTTGGGGTGGTGCTTTTATAACAGCTATGGAATTGCAGAACAACACGCATTTTTAAATAACCTGAAATCACTGGGCCTGGTTTTGTGGAATCCTCTACAAGCTGCCAGTGAAGAGGGGCTGGGTCCAGGTGACTGGCCTCTGTACTCTGGGTTTGGACCCCTGATGGCTCTGCACTGGCCATCCTCACAGGCCACAGACCATGTGGCCTATGGGACATGTGAGAACACTCAGACAGGTGCCCTGAGCTAAACAATCCTCTCTGTGAAACACACACAGAGTCTTCTGGGATTCCTGTCAGTTTCAGGCTGTATTGCTTTGGGGATTTTTTTCAGAGCAACAAATTTGTATTTTCTAAAGACATGAATAATTTCAAATAAAAGCAATGATGAAATATACATGAACATTACCATGCATGGTTTTTTAGTTGGAAAAATGTCCTTATAGTTACAAGAGCTATTTCACAGTGTTGTATTGCTGAGAGCCATTTGATTAGGTTATAATACAAGAGAAACAACATTTACAGAAAGCATGAATCCAATAACCTCATCAGGATCAGGAAACAGCATTGTACTAACCAACGAGGAAATGAGAGAGCTGGATCCTGGACACAAAATGAGGAATCAGTGTCCCTGCATCAAAATCACTGCCTGAACCATGCACCAAAGCTCAAGCCTGGCTGAAGGATATTGTGCTTCCCAGGAGGATACCTGGCCCCTGCTTCATAGGGGACATCTCTGAGGTCCTTATAGACTCATCCATGTCTCTGTTGCAGCCATGCCACAGTTCAACCCCTCACTCTGCCCTGACTGCTCCCATGTCCCTCACAGGCATCGTTCCCGAGCCTTCTCAATAAATGCCCTGTGCAGATCTTCATCTTAGAGTCCTCTTCCCAGGAATCAGGCCTGTTCTGGATGAATAACCCCCCCATTCCCATTTCAGGGATTCAATTTCCTCCTCAGTCTTCCTTGAGATTCTGAACCCTCCCTCCTTAAAGTTGTTTTCAGATTGTGCTATTATTTCCATTTCCTTGGGTGTGCTTTTTCCCACGTGTACTGTCTACCAATTGATTCTCGGGGCTGTAAGTGTCTTGTGATTTGCAATTTTTGTTTGCAATGTCTCACATGGACATTGTTCCTCTCACCTGACTCTGCAGTTGCCTCGGCCTGGCCCCACAGGTTGCATGGTTAACAGCAGCTCCTCCAATAAGCACTGGAGGCTTGGAAAGTCTTGCTGGTCACTCACTCTGGTCCCCAGTCCCCTGAACCCACTGTTTCAGCCTCTGCTCACCTCCATGGGCCTTCTCACTCCTGGGCCTGCAGTTTGCCCTTGTTTTTGAATATGGTTATTTCTTCTTTTGTAAAACAGTTTACTTATAACCTGTGTTAGGAGCAAAGGGGAGAGGATGACTCCTGGCTCCACTCCCTCATCTGGGCTTAGAAGTCCAGCCCAGTCTTCAATAGACAGATCTTCATGTTAAAAGCTTCACCGGCATTGAGAGTCAAAATCAGCCTCTTCTAAGTTGTAGTCTTTAGTCTTACCTCTACCCTCCGAAGCCACCCAGAAACATTTCTGCTCCTCCTCCACGTGAAGTCCTTCCAACAGGTGATAACTGATGATGTTTCCCATGCCTTTACCAGACGAAGCATCCCCATTCTGCCTAAAGCATGGTTCTAAAACCTTTCATCCACTTGGAGATCTTTCTCTGGATGCATTTCCATTTGTCAATTAATGTTTAATTCTCTTACTGTAATTTTCTTAATTCTCAATACAAGTATTTCCTTCTCTACTGAAAAGTCTATGCAGACTCTCAATTTCATTGCCAGAATATTTCCATGTGCAAAGAGCCGTGCACCCCTAGCCCAGAAACCCCACACACACACACACAACATCCCCAAGAGACAGCCCACCTGCCCTAATCGGGGCTATCCCAGAGACGGGACGTGCTGACTTCCCAGCCAGGTCTCAGGCCGCTGGGCAGACGCTGAACATGTTGGTTTTCCGCTTTCACTGAACAGAAATCTTCCTCCCATCTAAAGATGGACGCACAAGAACATGTTAGGACGCTCCTTCCCATTGAAAAGTGGGGGCAGGGGAGGGGTGGGGGGCAGGAGAGGGTGGGGGGCAGGAGAGGGGTGGGGGGCAGGAGAGGGGTGGGGGGCAGGCACCTAACACCCAAGTAACGGGATGATTCAACACAGCGAGGTGGATCACGCCATGGCAAGAACACATCCATAAATGCTGACAATGTCTCTCTAGTGACACAAACATGTCCACTACATGCTGCTGCCATATGTGTGTGTGTGAGTGTGTGAGATTGTGTGGGTGAGATTGTGTGTGGGGGTGAGAGTGTGTGTGTGTCTGAGTGTGTGTGTGTGAGATAGTGGGGGTGAGAGTGTGTGTGTCTGAGTGTGAGTGTGTGTGTGAGATAGTGTGGGGGATGAATGTGTGTGGTGTGAGAGTGTGTGAGAGGTTGTGTATGAGTGTGTGAGATTGTGTGGGGGTGTGGTGTGTGTGTGAGATTGTGTGTGTATGAGTGAGATTGGGTGTGTGGTGTGTGTATGAGATTGTGTGTGACATCATGTGTGATTGTGTGTGTGAGATTGTGGGTGTGTGTGCGTGTGGAGTGTGAGATAGTGTGAGTATGAGATTTGGGTGTGTGTGTGGGTGTGTGGGAGTGTGTGTGAGAAGTGTGTGTGGGTGTGTGGTGTGTGAGATTGTGTGGGTGTGTGTGAATGTGTGTGGTGTCAGAGTGTGTGTATGGGAGTGTGTGTGTGTTTGTGTGTGAGATAGTGTGTGAGAGTGCATGTGTGGGTGTGTGAAAGTGTGAGTGTATGAGTGAGTGAGTGTATGTGTGTGTGAAAGTGTGCGTATGAGTGTGAGCGTGAGAGAATGTATGAGTGTGTGTGAGTGCGTGTGTGTGAGTGTGTGAGTGCATGTGTGCAAGTGTGTTAGTGTGTGTGAGAGTGTGTGTGAGTGTGTGGGGGGGACAGGTAGTATAATGAGCGCTGAGTGGCTTCAGTGACTGTAAACATGAAAGCAAGCATTTTATACGTATATGTTTGTATTTGTAAATACATAGGAAAAAAGATCTCGAGTCTCGATTCCAGATGAAGCCTGCCCAGGGCTGGAGTGGCTTTTTCCCTGCAGAAGACCAGAGAGGAAGGACAGAGTGTGCAGCTTTCAGTTCATTTTACACATAATTACCTCTGTATTGTCTGAACTTCAATGAGCATGCATTACTTTTGTAATTTATAAAGAAAAAGGAAAACATATTCCCCAAGGCCACATGCCGATGAATAACAGTTCTAATAGCACGGTGTCTGCATCTGCAGACCTGAGCTGAGGGCACCACGGGCCGGTGCCTGCTGCCCATCCCACAGCGCACCCCACAGCAGGAACCACCGTCCCCTTCAGCAGACAGAAAGGCAGAAGCACAGAAAGGCCAAGTGTTTTACCCAGGCCACACAGCACAAGGCAGGCAGGGCCAGGACTGGCATCCCGGGAATCCAACCAGGAGCCCATATGCCCGACCTCTGCTCTGTGTGACCGTGTGACCGCAGTACTCCCTGCCTGCCAAGGTCCTCTTCAACCTGAGCTTGAGCAGACAGCTTTTAACCCATGCGCGAGAGGCCTGGAGCGTCCAGCACAGCGGCCTCCTCCTTCAAGGGGCACCCACACGCCCAGCTCCCACGTGGGCCTTGAGGGCCCCAGTGACTCAGCCTCCCTCATCTGTGCTCACGGAACTCAGCACAGTGCCCCACAGCAAACACATGATAAACCCACATTCTGTAATAGAATGTTCTAAGATTAATTCCACAAATACGTTGATATACATTCTGTATGAAGCTCAGCATTTGAATATCCTGCTGTTCTTGAATATGCACCTTGGTTGTATGACTTTGATCAAGATTCTCAGATTCTTTACTTCTCAGTTGTCTCCCAAACATGACGAAGAGCACCTCCCAAGGTTGTCCTGAGGAGTAAATGAGAATTAAACCTACAGGAGGCCGTCGCCCACGGAAGTGTTTCAATAGCCAGCATAGGGTTCAATGCTGTCGTTCAGTTGGCGCCTTATTGCTGAGGAAGAGATGGGGGCGGCAGGTGTTGGGACCTCATGAAACGTCACTGCCATTTAGTAACATGAACCTGAAGCCCCACTCCCCCGTAGCAGACCCCAGGCCTCACAGAGAGCGGAGCTAAGCGACGTTCCCCGTCTCTCATGACTGTGGCCCCAGCATGCTAAGGCCAGGCATGTTACATCTGACAGTTCCTCTCGTCTTAAACATCGCCACAATAGCCCGCCTACCCTGATGTAACGCAGACACCAACCTCCGACGAGGACCCCCCTGGGCAGAATGGAGAACCCTGGCCCCTCCCTGCAGGAAGGCGTAGGGAGGACCCCACCCTGGCCTCAGCAGGTGGTCCTTCCACCTGCTCCTTTCATAACCGCCTCTCCAAGCACATCCCAGCCCAGGCGCCTTCTCAGGTGAACACAAATGCTGCTCTGCACAGAAGATTCCTGACGTGTGTATAGACGCCGCATCCGGCTTGCTGAGTTAATTATCAGAATGAGAATAATGAAGCAGACAAAATGAACTAACGCCACTCACCATGGCAGCGGCAAGAGGAAAATAGAGGCCCTCGAAGTTCTGAATCAGACTCAAGTGAACCTGTTTATCAGTGTCTAATTAAATACCCCCATTCCTTTGGAAAATAAATTTCCATAATTCTTTCCTCAATTAGACCAATAAACTGTTACTTAAGTGTTTTTCTCTTTACAGTTTTTCTAACTCCTCACTCTCAGCTCTTAAAGCTACATGCCCACGTTCAGAAGCTTGGTGAGGCAGGGACAGAGATTTTGAATTCTCTCTCTGTCCTCTGTCCCCTTCCATCCTCCCCATTTGGGTCTCCTTCCCACCCTTTCTTCCCTCTCCTAAGTCCATCCCTGGCTGGGCCCGGCTGAGGGGCTCCAGAGGCCCTGGTGGAAGAAGGCCAGTGCAAGGCCCAGCTCCTCCACGGACCAGCAGGGTGGCCAGGGACCACTGACCGGCGGAGCATGAGTCCCCACCAGGAAAGAGGGAGAATGCACTCAGGCTGCCATGAGAACCCAGGGAGACCTCAGGTAAGAAGCACCTAGAGTCCACTGCAAACCAAACTCATGTTACAAACACCCACATTGTTCTTGGGACCAGCACGATGCTCTGCCTCACCCACTCCCCCCATCACCCTCAGGGAGGCCTGTGCTGTAAGGGAAAGCCATCAGCACCTGGGGCTCAGATCAGCAGACCTGGGCTCTAATCCCTGCTACATGCCATCGTACCTGTCCTTACCTCTCTGAATCTTCATTTCCTGTCTGCAAACCGGGAGTCCTAGTCACCCTCCATTTTGCTGTGACACTAAAGTGCACACGAACTGCTAGCTTGGGGCCCGGAACACCCAGGCCGTGAAATGGCCCCAGACTAAATCAGTGCACCCTGAAAAGCAGACACACGTCGCACCTGAGTGCCCGGAGGAGGCAGGGTCAGCGCCTGGATTTGTCTGCTGGAAGCATCCAGACCCTCAGCTGTTGACAAAGAAAGGCCAAGCAACCCATATTTGATGAGGAGACTCTAATTGCTAACTTTGATGCATCTTTCCAATATCCTAAAACCCCTAATGAAGATGTGCACAAGATCAACAGATGCAATTAGAAAGAGAGGCTTTGGTTTCATTCTATACAGAATCAGCTTTATTGTACTTATTTATAAAACCTTCACATTTTCAAAGTCAAGGAACACAGAAAGGGAAACACGGCATGCCAGAGGACATCACACACAATTATCTTTGCAGGAAAATGAGGACAAACACATGAGATAAATCTCATTGCACACTGAGTAGTGAACCTCCACAAGAAACAGAAAAATATCCCAAGTTTGTGTTTACAACAAGTGCCCTTGTATGCTGCCTTCATAAACACAAAGTGTTTATGACACAGAATTTTATCAGGGTGCCAGCAGCAAGGCAGGGGCCCAGGCCCGGGCCCAGGGGAAGTCCTCGGGGAACCTGAGGCAGGGGCATGGTCTGTGAGACCAGGGCCATCAGCTGTGAAGATGCCTGGCTACAGGCATGCTGGTACCTGTCACCCTCCCCAGCACTGTCAGGGCTGGCAAGGGCCTGGGGCAGGCAGAGCCTAAGAACGCCCATCCTGGCAGCCAGGGCCGGCAGGGGCGGGCAGGCGGGGGCGGGCGAGGGCGGGCGGGGGCGGGCGGGCAGTGTAGAGAAGGTGGGCAGGGATGGACGGAGGGCAACCAGGGCTGGTGAGAATGGACAGGGGCAGGTGGAGGAAGCAGGGCCAGGTGGAGGAAGCAGGGGCAGGTGGAGGCGGGAGGGGCAGGTGGAGGCGGGAGGGGCAGGTGGAGGCGGGAGGGGCAGGTGGAGGCGGGAGGGGCAGGTGGAGGCGGGAGGGGCAGGTGGAGGCAGGAGGGGCAGGCGGGCCTTTCTCGAGCCGATCTTCTGGAGCTTAAAGAAAAAAAAACTGCATTCATCTGCTGAATATTTTTGTGCAATTCATACAATAAGAGCATTAAAAATAACCAGTGGGAATTATTTTGACTTTCAGGAAGCCCTCTTAAAAGGCGACTGAGATGAGCGTGTCCTCGCGGGAGGTTAACAGTAAGATCTTCCATGTATTAAACCCTGAGTAAGCATTAGGAATGAATGGTAATTCTCAGTTCTCTATTGGAAACAGGTTAACTGTGCAGAGTTTGAAGAAATCAGAGGAGGTCAGGTGTTTCTTCCCTGCGATCATTAGCAACCGGCCACAGCCACCAGCAGCCTGCGACAGTTTGTCAGTGATGACAAAACAGAGTGGCAGCGGCTTCCCAAGGGACCTCAGGGCACTGCACAGCAGCAAGAGGACACGTGGCACCACCGCACCGTGCGGGCTGTGAGGGCACCGTGTGGGCTGTGTGTGCTGTGCAGGCACCGTGCGGGCTGTGTGGGCACCATGCTGTGTGTGCTGTGCGGGCACCATGTGTGCTGTGTGTGCTGTGTGGGCACCGTGCGGGCTGTGAGGGCACCGTGCTGTGTGTGCTGTGCAGGCACCGTATGTGCTGTGCGGGCTGTGTGTGCTGTGTGGGCACCATGCGGGCTGTGTGGGCACCGTGCGGGCTGTGAGGGCACCATGCAGGCTGTGTGGGCACCGTGCGGGCTGTGTGGGCACCGTGCGGGCTGTGAGGGCACCGTGTGTGCTGTGTGGGCACCGTGCGGGCTGTGCGGGCACCGTGTGGGCTGTGCGGGCACCGTGCGGGCTGTGCGGGCACCGTGCGGGCTGTGCGGGCACCGTGTGTGCTGTGTGTGCTGTGCGGGCACCGTGTGTGCTGTGCAGGCTGTGAGGGTAAAGGATGAGGGCAATTTCATGTTAAGTGTATTTTACCACCACTTAACTGATTTTTGAAAAAAAAAAAAAAGATTTGGGGCCAGGCGCGGTGGCTCTCCTAGCACTTCGGGAGGCCGAGGTGGGGGGACTGCCTGAGCTCAGGAGTTCCAGACCAGCCTGGGCAACACAGTGAAACCCCGTCTCTAATAAAAATACAAAAATTAGCTGGGCGTGGTGGCGGGTGCCTGTAATCCCAGCTACTTGGGAGGCTGAGGCAGGAGAATCGCTTGAACCCGGGAGGCAGAGATTGCAGTGAGCCGAGATTGCGCCACTGCCCTCCCGCCTGGGCAACAGAGCAAGACTCTGGCTCAAAAACAAAACAAAACAAAACAAAAAAGACTTGGTTTTATTGCTGGGTTTGGCGGTTTTTTTGAGACAGGGTCTCACTGTGTCTCCCAGGCTGGAGTGCAGTGGTGCAATCACAGCTCACTGCAGCCCCAACCTCCCAGACTCAAGCCATCCTCCCACCTCAGCCTCCTGAGGAGCTGGGACCACACCCAGCTAATTTTTGTTTGTTTTTTGTAGAGACGGGATCTCGTTATGTTGTCCAGACTGCTCTCAAACTCCTGGGCTCAAGTGATTCACTCACCTTGGCCTCCCAAAGTGCTGGGATTACAGTCATGAGCAATTACACCCAGCTTAAAAAGATCTGGAAGCAGCCACAGTCAAGCTGAGCCTCACTATCTCCCTTCACCTCGCCAGTTCCCCTGTCATCTCCTCAAAATCACCCTCACCTCCCCAGATCTTCCCAAACCTCCTAAGATCCCCCCTCACCTCCTCAGATCCCTCCTCACCTCCTCAGATCCACCCTCTCCTCCTCAAATTCACCCTCACCTCCCCAGATCCCCCCTCACCTCCTCAGATCCCCCCTCACCTCCTCAGATACCCCCTCACCTCCTCAGATCCCCCCTCACCTCCTCAGATCCCCCCTCACCTCCCCAGATACCCCCTCACCTCCTCAGATCCCCCCTCACCTCCTCAGATACCCCCTCACCTCCTCAGATCCACCCTCTCCTCCTCAAATTCACCCTCACCTCCCCAGATCTTCCCAAACCTCCTAAGATCCCCCCTCACCTCCTCAGATCCCCCTCACCTCCCCAGATCCCCCCTCACCTCCTCAGATCCCCCCTCATCTCCTCAGATCCACCCTCTCCTCCTCAAATTCACCCTCACCTCCCCAGATCCCCCCTCACCTCCTCAAATCCCCCCTCACCTCCTCAGATCCCCCCTCATCTCCTCAGATCCACCCTCTCCTCCTCAAATTCACCCTCTCCTCCCCAGATCTTCCCAAACCTCCTAAGATCCCCCCTCACCTCCTCAGATCCCCCTCACCTCCTCAGATTCCCCCTCACCTCCTAAGATTTCTCCTCACCTCCTCAGATCCCCCTTCAGCTCCCCTGATCTCTCCTCACATCCTAAGATCCCTCCTAACCTCCTCAGATCTTTCCTGACCTCCTCAGATCTCTCCTCACCTCCCCACATCCCCCCTCAGCTCCCCAGATCTCCCCTCACTTCCTCAGATCCCTCCTCACCTCCTCAGGTCCCTCCTCACCTCCATGTCCCCCTCTTCCCCAACTAGGTGACCCACTGGGCCTGTCTTACCCAGGACTTTCCTGGCTTGAGGACGAACATTCCCATGTCTCAGGCACTTCCTCGGTCTCGGCACACTGGGACAGTGGGTCCCTCTATTCACTGGGTCTTTTTCCTCAGAACTGGTCATCACCCCATGGACTCCTCTCCATGTGTCCCCCAGGCCTGAGGCAGCAACCCGCTGCAGTCCGTATCACAGCCACTGCCCTTGGCTCACATTCGGCCTCCCTCTGGAGCCTCTGCCCTCCTCTCCCCCTGGTATTGGTGTTCCCAGATAAGAAAAGACAACCTGAGTCTCCCCAGCCATGGAGGCCCTGCCTCCTTCCCTCCGGGTACTCACCATGTGCCCCGTCCACTGACCAGAGCCATCTCATGAAGGACCTTGAGGCCTCCGCGGACATCCATGGGGCTGCTATGCAAACTCCCAGCTCAGCCCAGGGGCTCCCCAAGGTTCTGTCCTGGGCCAGGCCCCGCTGTTCTCTAAGCCCTGGCTAGGGGTGTAAGCCAAGCGGGACCTCTCCCCTCCTGCAGAACAGGCCTCCTCAGACAGTGGGTTCCAGCTGGAAAACTGGCTCAGGCCCAGAAACGTGGCCCACGACTGTGACCGTGTCCTGCTGGTGACCCCCAGCCTCCTCATTTCTCGTGGCCATAGAGACTGAGCAATGCCCAGCGAGCGGCCCGCTCTCTCCTGCAGCCACATGTCCCCCTTTCAAATCTCCCCACAGTGCCCCCCGGGTCAGGGCCTCGCTGCCACCCATTGCAAAACCGTGTCCTTTCTCTGTGTACCTATCACAGTGACATCCTGCCCCGCCCACCCCAAATGGTGAGCCCTGCGCTATGATGGCACGGCTTTGGCCTGCAGAAGAGGCCAGCACTGGGCTCCTCAGGGGTGCTGGAGCCCTCACCAGCAGGCTCCCTGCAGAGCATACACGTGACCTCCTGTGGACATCCGTGTCTCTGAGCCTCTGGCCCCCTCTTCTCTGGACCCTCTGGCGCTTCTTCCCTCAGCCAGGCCATCGCCCCTGAGCCTGCAGGAGCCTTCCGAGCACTGGGGCCTGCCAGGGCATGAACCTCATACCCCGAAGCTCCCATGGCAACAGATTCTCCTCTCCCACCTTCCTATATGCCACCCCCAAGTTCCAGTCCCATGTGGCCTCTCCCAGCTCCTGGCAGCACAAGCTGGCTGGTCCTGCAGTGCCCACGGGGTACCGGGCCCCTGGGGGCTCAGGAGGGGAGGGGAGGCCAAACTCTGAGGGAGGCTGCGCTGCCCTGCAGGCTGCGCGTCCACGTGTGGTTTTCAAGCAAGGGGAGTGCTAGCTTTAAATGGAGGGTGGGGACAGAGAATCAGAGGATTCAAAAGGTGTCCCCATGCCATAGCTGGGGGTCCTCTTGTTTCCCCTGACCTTGCAACTGTGCGCCTGCCTGGGCTAAGAACTCGGGCTCACCCAGCGCTCTGCGTAATCTGAGGCTTGGGCCAGGCCTCACCCTTGTTGCCCTCACTGCTTGGGGTCCCTCCGGTGCTCCAGGAGCCCCTGTGGCTCAGTGCTCATGCTCACCACCCTCCACCTTCACCGTCCTTCCCCCGGGTGTCACTGGCCCAGGAGCTGTCGCTCCACTTTCCTATTATTGCTGCATCCCGACACCAGTGAGAGCCTCCATTCTGCACTAAGGGCAACTGAAGGCAGAAATCTGCTGTCATGGGGTGAAGGGATCTACAGGGAGTGTAAGTACATGAGTTAGCATCTCAGCCAGCCATCCTGAGATACACAAATACCTTCAAATCCAAACTCTCTAGGTATAAAGCAAGTAAAATGTGATCTCAGCAGAGTGTTCCTGCTTTCCGCCTTCAGGGACTCCTTCTAAGTCCCTCTGGACATGGGTGGGATTTTCATAAAGCTCTAAAGTCTCCCTTCTAAGTGAAGTTGAGGCTAAAAACCAGTGCCTTTTACAAGTAAAGCTTTAAGACCTGAAACCACCATCTGCTTTTTTTTTTTTTTGAGACGGAGTCTCCCTCTGTCTCCCAGGCTAAAGTGCAATGGCACAATCTCGGCTCACTGCAATCTCCGCCTCCCGGGTTCAAGTGATTCTCCTGCCTCAGCCTCCTGAGGAGCTGGGATTATAGACACTTGCCACCACGCCCAGCTAATTTTTGTATTTTTAGTAGAAACAGGATTTCGCCACGTTGGCCAGGCTGTTCTCAAACTCCTGACCTCAGGTGATCCACCCGCCTCGGCCTCCCAGAGTGCTGGGATTACAGGTGTGAGCCACCGTGCCCAGCCCACCATCTGCTTTTGATACAGTCTTTCAGGAGAAGGAGGGCCTTCAGTGGTCAGAGGAAGGGGCCAGCCAGGGTCACCTGGAGACCATGCAGTCACACTCATCCCAGAACCTGGTCCTGGGCCAGCAGTGCCTGGTTGCAGCCTGGGCTTCTAGGAACTCATGATTAAAAGCTAAAGGATGTTTTAGGAGTGATAAGATTTTTATATGTATGTTTATGAAAAGAGCATCACGGAATGTGTCCCTCTAGTAAAAGGGCATTTCCATTAACTTGCCCCATGCTTCTCATGCCTACCCGACTCTGTAGTGCACAGTGCACTTACAAGCAATGAAACCAAATTGCTTCCTCAATGTTCTGCTACTCAGACATTTCACTGAGACTTAGTGGGCTTTTTACTGGAATATCATCTCACTGAGCACCTCTTTAGCAAGGGGTTGCTATGATAAATCCCGGTGTGCTGTGAAACCTCTAGATGACATTTTCTTTCCGTATCTGTAGCTTAAGGATGAAACAGAATACATTTCTCAAAGAGATCCAAGAGCTCCTGAGGGAAAAAAAAATTCTGCTGGTCAAAAATTTGGTGTCTTTTTTACAACTTGTATTTTTAGCTATATTTGAAATCAATTACTCACATTTTTGCACAGGTAGCCAAACAGGTTCTCAGCAAAATTCTTTTTTTTTTTTTTTTTCCAGACAGAGTCTTGCTCTGTCACCCAGGCTGGAGTGCAGTAGCGTGATCTCGGCTCACTGCAACCTCCACCTCCTGGGTTCAAGCGATTCTCCTACCTCAGCCTCCCAAGTAGCTGGGATTACAGGCGCATGCCACCTCACCTGGCTAATTTTTGTACTTTAGTAGAGACAGTTTTTCACTATGTTGACCAGGCTGGTCTCGAACTCCTGACCTCAGGTGATCTGCCCACCTCAACCTTCCAAAGTGCTGGGATTACAGGTGTGAGCGACCACGCCCAACCTGCAACAAAATTCTTAATGAGCAGCTTGTCACTATGTTGTTGACTTTTGTGCTTAGGGGGAAGGATATGCCACTACACTTGGATTTAAAGGACAGCCACAGAATCTGGCACCTTGGCCAGGTGATGCTCCCCCCCAGGTGATACTCCCCCCTAGGTGATGCTCCCCCCCCCAGTTGATGCTCCTCCACCAGGTGATGCTCCCCCCAAGGCGATGCTCCCCCCAAGGTGATGCTCCCCCCCAGGTGATGCTCCCCCACCACATGATGCTCCCCCACCAGGTGAGGCTCCCCTAGCAGGTGATGCTCCCCCCAGGTGCTGCTCCCCACTAGGCCATGCTCCCTACCAGGTGATGCTCCCCCCAAGGTTATGCTCCCCCCCAGGCGATGCTCCCCCACAAGCGATGCTCCTCCACCAGGTGATGCTCCCCCCAAGGTTATGCTCCCCCCCAGGTGATTCACCCCCCAAGGTCATGCTCCCCCCCCCCAGGTGATGCTCCCAAGGTCATGCTCCCCCCCAGGTGATGCTCCCCACCAGGCGATGCTCCTCCACTACATGATACTCCCCTGCCAGGTGCTGCTCCCCCCTCAGGTGGTGCTCCCTCACCAGCCAATGTTCCTCCATCAGGCGATGCTCCTCCACCAGCTGATGCCCCTACCAGGCCATGCTCCTCTGTGGCTTCTACTCTGCAGAATACCTACTCAATTGAGCTGGAAAATCATTCCCCATTACGGTTGTTAGTGTTGACGCTGGTAGCAGCATTATCCCCCTTCAACAGAATAATTTTTATGTCAAGGGTCTCAGCCACAAGCAGTAGAAGAAATCAGTTCCCAGTTTGTATCCTAATAAAGGAAAGATTCTCTCTGCTCACACTGCGATGAGGCCCTGCCTAGAGAAGAATGCTCCATCAAACCCCTGATTCCAGGCTGACCCAGAGGATTTGGGGCAGACAGGGAATATGGGGTACAGGGAATACCCCCTCCACCTGGAGAGGGGCAGCCTGTCAGCCCTGACTGGTGCTCAGCCCACACTGTGCTGCTGCTACCAGGAGAGCAGGGATGCCCCGCAGGTCATGGGGTGGCAGGGGCCAGGCTGGATGACCACCACGGGCCGTGGCAGGCGAGCTCAGGCCTTGGTGCCACACTGTGGCCTGCTGTGTCCATGGATGCCCACAGGATCCTGTAGCAGAAGGCAGCCATTCCACACTGTGGCCTGCTGTGTCCATGGATGCCCACAGGATCCTGTTGCGGAGGGCAGCCATTGCACACTGTGGTCTGCTGTGTCCACGGATGCCCACAGGATCCTGTAGTGGAGGACAGCCATTCCAGAGCAGAGGCTGCACAAACATGCTCCCTGCAACCTTCTGCAGCTGAGGTGCTGTGTGAGCATCCTTGGAGTCTCTCCTAGGCAGCCGGGACAGTCCACGCTCTGTTGGAGGCTGGAGACTCCAAGCTTGGAGCTCCTGCCCTGGCGCCCATCTGGGCTCAGATCCTGGCTCTCCACAAGATGTCCTAGGGGTCACCAGCAGGATACTGGAAATGAGCTTGCGTCTTCCCACATACATGCATGCACACATGGACAAACACATACACATGTATAAACACACGTGCACATGTGTCCATGCGCATGCACACACATCCATGCACCCACGAGTTTACACACCCACAATGCATGGGCACCCACACACACACACACATGCACACCAGTGCCGGTCATCTCCCCGCAGCTTAACTGTGCTGGTAAGGTGAGTGGACACCAGTCTTCTCTCCCTGCAGCCTGACACTTCCACAATGCACCTTTGCAGCCCCCATGAAGAGGTGAAGCCTCTCCCAACCCCTGGACGCTGGGCATGGCACTAGCTCCAGTCTGGGCTCCAGGGGCTCACACACATCTACTTGCCATCTTGGACTCTGTGAGCTCCCTGAGGACAAGCCCAGGCCAGCTGTGGGGAGGATGAGAGGCCCAGTGGAGCCCAGCTGAGCTGTCAATCCGGGGTTGTCCCAGAGCAGCCAGCCCCCAGCCAACCCCACGTGTGTGAGCGCCCCGCCAAGCAGAGTCCACAAGCCCAAGCTGGCAACAGACAGGAGCAGAGAACTGGAGTGGGCGTTCTGACTGTTGTTACTGTGGCAATGGGTGCATGATACAGTGGGTGGGGACAGTGACTCTCCTATTGACATGAAAGCATAGTGAACACCCAGCACACCCAGAAAGAAGCGAGTCTTACTAAATGGCCGGGCTGTGCAGGGTGCCCGCCCGCTCCCCTGCTCCAAAAAATAGAATCCGTGCTGCGAGAATCAGGTAAGCCCCACCTGTCCATATGCAGCCTTGTAATAGGAGCCTAACGAAGGCCACAGAGGGCTCCTGAGAAGGCCTGGCCTGATAGGCGATGGGAACCTGGCTCCCTGTCCTGTTCCCATCCTTCGGGCCTGATGCAAACAGGACGCAGCTGCCTGTGGGGCTCCTGGCACTGACCCACGGCACCCTGGGCCAAAAATGGCTTCGAGGGCCACCCCTCGGGTCCAGCCGGCCACCTGGCCTCTCCTGCCAGTCCCACCTATGTCAGTGTCGCGTCACTACGACTGCAGTCCTTGAAGCCTCTGTCCCCAGGCCAGCAGCCACCACCCACATAGCCTGCCTGCACCTGGGTTTCCGGCCCTGCACAGTTCCTCCTGCCGCAGTGGCCCAGGCCAATGTATTTCCAGCAGCATTTCCACTTCCATCACCCCTACCCTGCCCAGGAGCTGAGGGGCTCCCAGTCACTGTGGGGTCAAGGGCTAGCCCCATACTTACTATGGATGGACCTCCATCCACTGCAGGCCCCTGGTGCCAGCTGCGTGGGGTCCCCTGAGTGACCAAGTGACTCGGCATGGATGCTGGACACGCACAAGCAGACGGTGTCTGGAGCCTCTATGGACCCAGCACTGGGGAGCAAGGGGACACCGCAGGAGGGGATCCTGCACCCAGGAGGGAGTGGGGAGGGGGTGCTGAAGCCAAGGAGTGCCACAGAGGAGCCGGTGTGACTCAGGGACCCCAGCAGAGCCCCTCCACAGCCCCATCCCCAGCTCTCCCTGGCCTGGAGGGCGCTGTGTTCCCAGCTCACCGCTCCTTCTCGCTCATCTCTGAACCCATCCAGCAGCAGCCCCCAGGGAGCCAGGCTCCCAGCGCCACTGTCGCTAAGGGCCACGGCTGCCTTTCCATGCCGTGTGTATCTTCACTCCTGCCTGCATCTAGCCAGCCCCTGAGGCCGAAGGACGTCCTTGTTTCTCCTTCTGTGCCCCCACAATGGCCAGGAGCCAGGGGCCGAGCCTGCCAGACACCTGAGAGATGACAGAGATGGACAAGGCCCAGATCACCCTCCTCACTTGAAATCTGCACCAGGGAAGGATTCAGAACTAAATATTCCATTGGCCTGGAGGTGCTGGCCGGGAGGTCTGGGAGAATTCAGAACCTCCTCCTCCCTACCACCCGTCCTCCTCCCTCTCCCTCCTTCTCTCCTCTCCCTTCCCCTCCCCTCCCCTCCCTCTCTCTCTCTCACTCTCGCTCTTTCTCCCTCTCTAGCAGCATGCCACGTCTGACTCAAAGCCCAGTGGTAACAGTCAACGAAGGCCAAGGCTCAGTGGAAACAAAATCTCTGGGTCAGCCAGTGATCACCCTGCCATTTCTGTCCCTGCTGGTGGCCAGGCCACAGGAGACCCACACACGGCTCGGCCCAAATCAACACCTGGCCACGTTCCAGGGGGTGCCTCGAGGACCCCTGGGGGCTCCTCCATCGTCTGCATGCCCAGTCACCAGCCTGGGACCTCCAGGGGCCTGCAGGGCAGCAGGCATTGGCAGGAGAGGAGGTGAGAGAAGCCACAGGTCCCCATCCTTTCCCCAAGCACAGCCCTGAGCAGGCTCAGGGAAGACCAAGGTAGGGAGCAGGGATCTGAGTCATCGAGCACCGTTCCACATGCCAGGGATGCAGGAGGGAGGAAAGGGCAGCCAGACGTCCTGGTAGCATGAAGGGACAGAGAGATAGTGAGGCAGAGATATATATAGACAGAAACAGCGTGATACAGAGACAGAGACACTGAGGCAGAGATATAGACAGACAGAGAGACACAGAAAGAGACTGAGAGAGAGAGACAGAGACAGAGAGAGGGGCAACGAGGTTCCTGAGAAACTTTTCCCTTAGAGGGAGAGCACAGGGGGAAGGCGGGCGGGGGAGGGGGAGGAGTGTGAGGGAGGCAGTGGAAGCGGTGGGCTAGGCAGCATCCAGGCAGGGGTGAGGAGGTCCTGAGACAGCCGGGCAGGGCAAGTGCACCTGCTGTCACTCAGGGGCCACTTCTGCCGCCACGGTGAGGAGCCCTGCGGACCCAGCCTGGGAAGGCCTGGGAGATGCCACTGCAGGCTACAGGAGGCGTGACCTGCGGTGTGGTTTAAAAAGACCCACCCCCCGACCCGGGAGGGCTGGGTGGGAGGGAAGGTGGCTGTGGGTGAAAGGGCAGGAGGGAGCCTTCGGTGATGGCTGTTCTGCATCTGGCTGTGGGTGCTTGTGGTGGAATTGTCTAGAATTCAACGTGCCCACATACACAGACCAGTGCACACAAAACTGAAGCCAGAACAAGGCTCGTGGTGTATTGGTGGGATGTCCCGGCTGTGCTACTGCACTGCAATTTTGCAAGATTCTCCTGCTGTGGGGAACAGGGCAGGGTACACAGGGTCTCTCTGTACCATCCCTCGCCATTGCCTGTGAGCCCATAACTCTCTCAAAATGTATTTGAAGCATCCCATCACTGGCACATGGAGAAGAGGATGGAACAGCCTACGTGGATGCCTGGAGATGAGGCAGCTCTGCAGGAGACCAGGACCTGGGCGGGAAGGGCATGTGGAGAAGAGGTCAAGGGTAACACTGGGACCCATGGGGACTGTGGGCAGATGGGCAGAGGGAGCGGGGCTTTGGAGAAGCAGGGACAGGGTGGCTGCCAGGGGCTTTCACAGGCAAGAAGAGAGAGGGAAACAGGTTTCCATGCAGGGTGCCCAGTCCCAGGGCTGTGTCGCCCCAGACTCCAGCTGAATTCCCCCAAAATAGCAAGGTTTTGTGTGGAAATTAACCGAACTTATAACTTTGACAGGTCATTTGAGTTTGGGAACAAGGCTAGTTTGCCAAAATGATTCTTCCCTCTTTAATTAAAATCTTTTATGAACTGCCAAGCTAATACCTTCCCCTAAGACAGACAAGATAATGAGCCCACATCCATCAACCCAGGCCGGCAGCCATCCACAGAGACCGGGGTGGGCTCAGGAGAGGGGAGCCAGCCCCCACAGACACCCCGTGCTCTCGCTTCAGGGACAGCCCCAAACGCAGGCAGGAGTCTCTTCAGGACACACATTAGCCCTGTCAGAAAGTCCCTGCCAGAAACAGCGTGGCTCAGCAAGTGGCCTCCAGCCCAGCACTTTGCAGGTTGCAATGTCCCCCACCACTTCTACTGCCATGCACTCGGAGAGGCCACAGGGCCACCTGAAGGGCAGGGCCCGGTCCCAGTGGGTCCCAACTTGCTCTCTCGGTCACTGAGTAGGGCAGGTTTTGGAGGCCAACAGGAACCACCCCCTAGGCCCCAGGAGCCTCTGTTAGGACCATAGCCATTAGCACAGACAGGGCACCAGGCAGGGACAAAGGCCCAACACAGCCCAGTCCAGACCCAGCCCTCCCTGACACAGGGGCAGGCTCTGGTAAGAGACTGTCTACCAGCCTGGTTCACCCCTCAGTGGCGGCCCTAACCCCATCTTTATTTCACTTCATTAGAAACATTTCAAACACAGACAAGCATAGGGACACACACAACAAGTGCCCAAGTGTACACCAGCAGCCTATAACCACACCCCTCCTAACCCCTTATATAATACCTATGAGTCTACACTGACAGAATGATCAAATAGATGAGTAAATGCAGAGAAGGCTGTGTGCAGTGGCTCATGTCTGTAATCCCAGCATTTTGTGAGGCCAAAGGTGGAGGATCAGGAGTTCAAGACCAGCCTGGGCAACACAGCAAAACCCCGTCTGTACAAAAAATACAAAGAAATTAGCCAGGTGTGATGATGGCTGTGGTCCCAGCTACTTGGGAGGCTGAGGTGGGAGGATCGCTTGAGCCCAGAAGGTCGAGGCTGTAATGAGCTGTGTTCGCACCACTGCACTCCAGCCTGGGTGACAGAGAGAGACCCTGTCTCCAAAAGAAAAAAAAAACGGAGAAAAGAGATGAATATGCAGAAGTCTCCATGCAGAACTCAGCAATTTATGGGCTCCTCCCCCTCAGGGACACTCATTCAGTGTAGGCTGCACACAGGGACTTCCAACGACACCCTATAGAAGGAGGGAGAAAGCAGAACTGGGGTGGAGACCTGCGAGGTGACCAAGGTCAGCGCCGCAGCCAGAAGGCGTGTCAGCAGCGTGTAGCCTCGATGTGATGGGAGGGGGGCGGCGCCTTGCCTCTGTGGGTTTCCTCCCAAAACACCGCTGCCCCAACCTGACCATGAGAAAACCCCAGTCGAGAAAGAGCCTTCAAAATACTCTCACACTGTCACGATCACCAGAGACAAGGAGAGTCTGAGAAATGCTGCCGCCAAGGAGCGTGAGCAGACGGCGACCCGGTGGGATCCTGGGACAGAAAGGGGACCTCAGCTGTATGGACTCTAGCTAATAGTAACGTGTCACTATTTGTTCATTCATTAGAACAAATGCACGTCGCCTGTGCAAGATGTTCACGGGGCGGGTTGGGGGGGGGGGGCAGCAGGGGGTGTAATAAGAACTCCGGACTAGCTGCTCATTTTTTCTGTAAATGTAGAACTGTTCTAAAAATAAAGCCTATTGGTGTTTTAAAAACCCGAACCTCAACTGTCCCCAAGGTCCCTTGGCTCCCCTCTTCGAGGGGACGCAGAAGGTTTACTAGGGCTAAGGAACAAAAAATTCCTGGGGAGGGCCGACTCTGGGGAAGCGAGGCCAGGCCTGCGACGCCCTGCGGCTCGAGTGCTGGGGCCCAGGCCCGGTGGCTGCAGCGGCCGAGCCGGCCCAGGCTTGGGGAGGCGGGCAAGGCGCCCCAATGGGCTGGGGCTGGGGCTATGCCAGCTCCGCTCCCTCCTCTGGCCCAGGTCGCAGCTCGGGCAGGACGGGACAGGTGCGTCCCCTGCACAACCGCGCACCCCGGGCCAGGATGCAGCGCCCACCCCGAGGCCGCTCGGACCCCAACCAGACAGACCCCCGGGTCCCCGGGGACGAGCGGGCAGGGCTCCAGGGATCCGGGGATCCGCCCTGCTTCCCCGCAGCCGCCACTCCCAGCACGGCCGCCCCCAAGGCTCAGGTGCTGGTTTCCCAAAGGTCCCGGCCCCCTCGAGCTCGGAAAGGCTCGGCAGACGCAGGCAGCGGGGCGGGGCTCTGAGCCGGACCCTGTGGGTCCTGCCCCGGCCACGCAGGCACCGCGGACTCCACTCCGCTCCCGCAGGTAGAGCACGGTGCGTGCAGGTAACGCCCGAGCCGGCCGCAGCACCAGGTGAGCCCCGCACACGTGTGCAGGCATGCGCCCCCGGCTTGGCGCGCCCCCGAGACGTTCCAGCCGCTTCGTCTGCGAAGGAGGCCCGGACAGGCCGGCCGCGCGCCCTGGACCCAGCACACGGCGGGGCGCGCGCTCCGGCACCCGCGGGCTTACTCTTGCGCTCTCCTCGGTCCTCGCACGCCCCCTGGCGCCAGGAGACCGCCCCTGCAGAAGGCGAGGTCGGGCTGAAGCGCGGTGTGCAGCGCCCTCGCGTGGACACGCGCCGCCACCGCCCGCCGCCGAGGTCTGCAGCCGACGTGGCCTACCTGGGACTTGCCGCGCGCTGACCTCGATGGTGCAGCAGCGACCAGGGTACGAGGGCACCATGGACCGTTTTGCATACGTGGAAACTGAGGCTTTCGAGGTCCTGGAGATGGTGCATTGACTCCGCATATGACAGAAGATTCAGTTCGCGCCCCGGCCTTGTCCCTCCAAATTCACATCAGGCCGCAGGGGCAACAAAGCTCCCAGTTGGCGCGGGGCCCTGGACATCACCTGCCGTCGCTGGCCCCGGGGTGTCCCTGCAGCCCCAACGTCCAGGGCACTCTGGGACCCAGGACAGGGACCCGACCCAGCCAGGCAGGGCTCGTGACCAGCTCCTACCCTGGCGTCTGGTTCCAGGGCTGCTGGTTCCTGCACGCGCCCTCCCCAGTAGCACCACCTGGACCCTGGCACCAGGGGCTGCGTGCCTCCCCGGATGCGTGGGGCAGACCCCTCCAAAAGGGATGTGCACGGGCCGCCCCCAGGAGTGCGTGCCCGGAGCCTGAGCAGCCCTTCCCGGCCCGGACCCCCGATCCCACCCCTGTGTGCCCCAGGGCCCCGGGAAAGGGACAGAAACAGGGTGGGAAGCAAGACACACGCGAGCGGGGCGATCTGTCCCCTGAAGCTCCCAAGACCCAGGACTTTCTAAATTCACAAGGCAGCCTTCCCAGTCACTGGTAGGTGTTATTTGTCACGGTAAGAGGACAGAACAGTTTAATGTTTGTTCGCTTGACTTAAAACTTCCAGTATTTGCGGCCGGACGCGGTGGCTCACGCCTGTAATCCCAGCACTTTGGGAGGCCTAGGCGGGCAGATCACGAGGTCAGAAAATCGAGACCATCCTGGCTAACAGGGTGAAACCCTGTCTCTACTAAAAATACAAAAAATTAGCCGGGCGTGGTGGCAGGCGCCTGTAGTCTCAGCTACTCGGGAGGCTGAGGCAGGAGAATGGCGTGAACCCGGGAGGCGGAGCTTGCAGTGAGCCAAGATCGCGCCACTGCACTCCAGCCTGGGCGACAGAGCGAGACTCTGTCTCAAAAAAAAAAAAAAAACTTAAGTGTTTGCACACGGCATGGGAGGATTTCTATCTGAACTGCTGCTCCCAGGGTGCCCAGGGCGACCTCACCCTCTGGAGACCCAGGTAACGGATCCGCCGTAAGAACCCAGCGCGCTTCGCGCCGGGGGTGGGTGCTCCCGCCCGCGTCAGACCTGCCTTCAGGGAGAATCCGTCCCCCACCCCAGGCCTAAGCACAGCGCTTGCTGTGATCCGGGAGAAGCAGGATCCGGAGCCTGGTATGAACTCTGGCTGAGCCACTTGCCCCTTGGATAAGAGCTTTGGCAAATTCCTGAGCTTGTTTCCCCACCAACAAAAATAACCCCCAAAACGCCATCGTGCTGGGGGGTCCTCAGCAGGTTCTAAATAGGCACCGCGCTTCGGGCAGGGCATGGCCTTCACGGTGGGCTGCTCCTGTGGTGCCAGCGTTCTCTCTCCTTCTGGCAAAGCCGGTCCTGGGCACCTCCTCACCCTCTCTGCCTACCATTAGGACCAGTATGGGCCCATCCACAGCCCAGCACTCCACCCTGCACCCAGTGCTGTCCCTGGACACCCAGAGGAACATGTCTCCCTCCCAAGCCACAGGAGCCAATTCACTGACTCCTCACACCTCATAGGGGTTAAGAGGGCAAACTGCAGCCAGGAGGCCCAGAGTCAAATTCCAGGTCCAACGGGTACTATGAGCAGGAGCAGTGTGCTTCACCCATGCCTCAGTTTCCCCATCTGTCAAATGGGGCTGAAGATGCCTACCTCATAGGGTTGTGGTGTGAATTAAATGACTTAATACATGTCAACTATTCAGGACAGCACCTGTTTGCTGTGGTGGTTTCAGCATCGGGTGGAGAGTATGTCCCTGCAGGAATGCACCTAGAACAAGGGGTCAAAGGTGACCGGGTGTGTGTTTCTCTAGCGAGCAGTTCGGAGCAATTTCAAAGAGAAGATCATGGCTAAGGTGAGTGGCCCTTTAACAGAATCTCTGGGAAAGGAGAACACTGGGGTCAGGGCCTGAGTTCCCCGACCTCCTTCAGCCACACTCCTTGAAGCAGGGCTGGCCTTCCAGGCCTGCCACCTGTGCAGTCCCATGGGGCCCTGCACTCAGAAGGACCACACTCAGTTTCACGTTCTGCTATTGTCATCTCGAAATTCTTAATAATTTTATCTGAACTCGTGCTGTTAGTGCAGGGGCACCACAGAGCATGTGGGTGAGCAGAGAACTGGCTACTCCTTGCCACTCGGCTAACATGCAGGGTTCGCGATGCGCCAGAAGCAGCGTTCCAGTGGGCCTCAGCATCGGAGGTGACAAGACTCAAGGCGAGGGCAACCTCAGCGTGTAACCAGCTACGACAGGACAGCTGGAGCTGACAGCCCTGGCACCACGCTTTCCAATCACATGAGAACTTGCTTCCAGCCCAGAAAGAGAGCAATTGCATTCTAAGAAACACGGATGACGGAGGAAGCCATCATATCCTCTCTGCCTTGTCTCTTGCCTGTACTAGCCAACTACTCACACTGAAGATGACACAGAAGGCAGGCAATGACAGGGCAACCCACAGCTCCTTCTCTCTCATGGTAACCTTAGCCTTAAGGCAGCATTCGCTGAGGGAATGTGCATGGATCAAGAGCATTTCCTTTTGTGCAGTGCCTCCAGCATCCTGGCAGAAGCTGAGATAGACATAGATGGGCCAGCTCAAGTATCCCACACACAAGTTAAATGCTCTTATATTTGCATTTGAAATTGCCACTACACAGTGCAAAGAAAAGCAGAAACATTCATGTTAATAACTTAATGTTCTAATTTTTCTTTACTTGGAATATTAAGTAGCAAATAATACACACCTGGGGAAAAACCTTTATATCTTAGCACCTCCAACGGCACTTTTTGCCTGCTTTCTGAACAAGCCCTAAAATTTATAAACCTGGACCTGCACGCAGGCCCTGCCCAGCAATATAGGAGGCTCCTTCCCTGGCAGTGGCCCGGGAAACAGCAGAGTGCCACAGCCCCAATGGGAACCCAGGGCTCCAGGGCTTAGCTGCAGGAGGAGGGCAAAAACCTGCCGTCACCCCACAGCATGCCCAGCGGGGTGTTATTTTCAATAGGAACATGCTTTCTTACACTTAAGGGTGTGAAACTACACACGCTTCCTGCACCTCAGTGCACGGGGTTCCGGGATGAAGACAAAATGCTGGCATGGAGGCTGGCCCGGAAAATCCAGCCCGCTAACCGTGGGCCACCACCTCCCATCTCAGCCTCTCCACTCAGGACCGTCCCTGCCAGATCCTATGCTGCTTCTCATCAGCAACTTCGGACAGCCAAGCGTGCTGCACATGGGACACGCTCCTACCCACCAGGAGCCTTTGATTCTGGGATAAGACTCCTGGCATGAGGAAGACCCGCAGATCCTCCCTACCTGCACCCAAGGGCAAATGCCCTGGAACCTTCCTCCAGACCTAAAGGCAAAATAGAGGGATATGCTGGGGCTCAGAAAATGATACCCCAAGGCCTGTGGTTTTGGCACATTGAGGAACTGCAGGACACCGGAAGGGCCTCAGAAGCAAGGGCTCTCTGACCCTCTGGCCCCTTCCCTTGCCCGCACCCCACCTCCCCTCAAGGTAGGCCACGGAAAGTAGAATGCCTCTTCCCCAGTGCAGGTCATAGAAACCAGAACCCCTCTCCTGCAAGGCCAGCCATAAAACCTAGAAATATGGCCAGGCTCTGTGGCTCACGCCTGTAATCCCAGCACTTGGGAGGCTGAGGGAGGCGGATCACTTGAGGTCAGGAGTTTGAGACCCACCTGGCCAACATGCCGAAACCCCGTCTCTACTAAAAATACAAAAACTAGCCGGGCATGGTGGCACATGCCTGTAATCCCAGCGACTGTGGAGGCTGAGGCAGGAGAATCGCTTGAACCCAGGAGGCAGAGGTTGCAGTGAGCCGAGATCGCACCACTGCACTCCAGCCTGGGGGACAAGAGCAAAACTCTGTCTCAAGAGAAAAAAAAAAAAAAAAAAACTAGAAATATGACTCTAACTTTCCCTGGCCTTTGTGTAGGAGTGTAACTGAGCAGCTTAACTTCAAAATGCATTTTTAGACTTTTTTTTCCTTTTTCTTTAGTCCTGAGATGCAACCTTAGAGCAAACTGCAGAAGCCTTTTCCCTTAATCTTAAAATAGACTCCATACCCCTCCCCTTTCTCACCATATACTCTCTTCACATGTGTCTGTGAGCTAGTCTCTAATTATGTGCTTACTTCGAAGTTCTAGGCACAAATCTTGAGACAGACCAAGCGTGTAAACCCAGCTGCAAAATCCCAGAGCTTACCTCAAGGTGACCAGTCAAATCTGGCCACTTGTTGAGATGACACCAGCCCACACTCCAGGTGGACTGAGGCCCAGGACAGCCACCGGAACAAGACACACATTGTACTCAGCACAATCCCTGCATGCCTCCCATCTCAAGTTCCCTACTCTCCACTTTTTAAACCCTTGCCTTCTCTCCAGAAATTCAAAGTAGTTACTTTGGGTGGGAATCCAGCCATATCCCCATGACTAGTTCTGGTTAATAGTCACTTTCTTTCTACCAGACCTTGCTCTTGTCAACTGGACTCTGTAACTGGCGAGCACCCGGATCTGAGTTCCACTACAGGAGCCAGCCACAAAGACATCCTCAACACTACTTTATCTGAAAATGGATCCCAGACCTTCATTCCAGAAGGGCCCTGCCCTGTACCTGGAAGGAAGAAAGATACACACGGGGCAAGGCTTCCCCATCCAGTCTACGATCAGATCCTTCCCTTCTGTCCAATCACATTTCTGCACAGCCACCCACTCTTCATTGAATCTGAGTGTGAACATGCAGTTTCTCTTGGGTTTTTATTTCTGAAGGCTCCTGTGTCACCTAAGTCTTTACATACATTCTATACTTTTCCTTGGTAATCTATTCTAGGTGTTGGCTGTGCCCTTTGTGATGGGTGAGGAAAGGCATCCTCCTTTCTGCCCCTACAGACAGGTGACGGGGCTCTCTGAGGGCATCGAAGCTCCTTCTGGCTTTTCTCCATTATATCGGGGCTCTTCCTTTTAAGCACAAAACATAGTACAAGAGCATAAAAATCTATTTTAATTCTTTTAGAAATTACCACACATGCCTTCTTCCTAAATAGACAGCTCCCATATCCAGGTTACAAGCTTGGGCTCAACGACAGGGCTAGGGGTTAGGGAACTCGCTCCTGGGGACAGCAGGCTGGGAGATGAGGGGCAGAGAAACCCTTACCTTACCACATGGCAGGCATCCCCCGGGTAACCCTGAACAAGGGCAGGCTCTCTCTCTAGGAGTTCATATGGAAATCTGTAACTTCCTCAAATAAAACTTGATTTTTTGAGAAAAGATGAACACTGTACCACTGACAACCATTTAGATGAATGACCGTGGGGAGAACAAGAAGGTCTTTTTCAGTCAGAATTTGCAGGTCCTGGCAATTAGGTTTTTTTGTTTTGTTTTGTTTTCTGAGACAGGCTCTTATTTTGTCACCCAAGCTGGGGTGCAATGGCACGATCACTGCAGCCTTGACCTCCTGGGCTCAAGCAATCCTCCCATCTCAGCTCCCCAAGTAGCTGGGACTACAGGTGCACACCACCATGACCAGTTAATTTTTTATTTTTTATAGATATGAGGTTTCGCCATGTTGCTCAGGCTGGTCTCAAGCTCCCGAGCTCAAGCAACCCGCCTGCCTCCGCCTCCCAAAGTGCTGGGATTACAAGCAGGAGCCATTGTGCCCAGCCTGGCACTTAATTTGTAAAAGCCACACCATTTCTAACAGGAACGTAAAAATACCAGGTCATTTCAGAAGCCCCAGACTTGGGCAACTCCACTCACTAACTTGCAGCGTGCTACCTCAAAGCCAGTGTGGCACGAGGCTTCAAGCACAGCACTGGGGCTGCGCTGACAGATCCTGGTTCAAATCCCGGCTCCCAGCCCTAGAACCTTACAGTGACCTAAGTGCACCAAGACTCCTTCCTCAACGTGTTCTGCTGCAGCCAGTGAGTCAGTGCACGTGCCCGGCCCATGAGCTAACTGAACTCATGGCTTCTGAATCTGAATGTCTCTAAATATCAGACAAAGCTGTATGAAAAAAGCCCCCAAGACTCTGAAACCAGATGGGATGCCAGTTATAAAACTTGTCTTTAAAGTTACCCATCCTGGTGAATGAGGCATCAGGAAGCTACTGCAGCTTGTGTCTGATTCAGAAAGGTGGATACCTTTCCTCATCCATCACAAGGGGCACAGCCGACACTCCTATAACAAAAGAGATTAACAAGAGAAAAGCGTAAGATTTATTTAAGTCTTACGTGACACAGGAGCCTTCAGAAGTGAAGACCCAAAGACTCAAGAGAAACTGTCCATATTTATGCTGATTCAACGATCAGTGGACGGCCGTGAGGAAATGTGACGAGACAAAAAGGGAAGGGTCTAGGTCCTCAAACTCAACATCTGAAATGTGTATAGAACAAGAATTCACCTGCAAATGATCAACTTACTTTTATTTAGAAAGGTTTGAATTTCGAAAAGTAGCAACTGTCAAATTTGAGAAAACTGATCTTAGGTCAGGCATGGTGGCTAGGGCCTGTAATCCCAACACTTTGGGAGGCTGAGGTGGGAGGATCACTTGAGCCCAGGAGATTGAGACCAGCCTGGGCAACATAGTGAGACTTCATCTCTACAAAAAAAAATCAAAACACAGCCGGGCATGGTGGCACATGCCTGTCATCTCAGCTACTGAGGAGGCTGAGGGGGGAGGATCTTGAGCCTGGGAGGTCAAGGATGCCGTGAGCCATGACTGCACCACTGCACTCCAGCCTGGGTGACAGAGGAGACCCTGTCTCAAAAAACAAAGGAAAAGAAAGCTGATTTTACTTTAAAAACTAAACCAGAAATCATGTCTCATATTGCAATCTTAAGCTTGTAACTTCTGACTGTCAAGATAGGTCTTATTTGTATAATTCTTTCCAATAAGGCAGATAATGATTACCAAGCGCTTAAAATGTATTACAGTTGTTTCAGAGATTAAACATTTTTAAGTTATTAAAATGAGGCTTTCTAATTATAAAAACATGCTATTTTTTAGTCTACTCCTCAACTGTCTTAAGACATTTTTGTAAAGAATGGAAATGGCAAATAACTTTTTTCCTTCCTTCTTAATGATCAATCCAATGGGACCAAGGTGGACTTCCTGATGGTTCTGCAAGGCTCAGTGTTCAACGAAAAAAGGCAAAAACATGTAAGTCACACGTGGGCAAGGCAACTGAACCCACCAGGTCCTGTTATTTTATTAAGGAGCATTTACATTATGATAGCAAGTTTCAACACATTCATCAACAAGGCGGTCTTCAAATCAATCAGTCAACCCCCGGAGTTAGAAAGTAGAGTCATGAGGAAGAGCTGCTTGGCTGTAGGAAGTAGGGTTAATGCCCTCTAATCCCCAGGAAAGGGGCAGACTGAAGCCAGAGCCAGAATCCTGGCAATTCACCAGTTTCTCATCACAGGTAAAAAGGCAACTGCATCCCACATAGCTCTGAGGGGGAGGCCTCCCGGGAGGGGAAAGCCTAAGGTTTGGGTGTCCCAGACCCTGGATGGAAGCCCCAGCTCCCAACCTGTAGCTGTGCCCTTGAGATAGCTGCTTTCTCCCCTCACCTGCAAAGGAGAATTCCACAAACTACCTAGCCTGTTTCACTGGTTTTTTTCTTTCCATTTTTGATCAAGAGTTTTTATTTAAAAAAAAAAGTTCATTCCTGCAGGCTTATTTCCCCTTAACAGATACCAATTTCCTAAGAAGCCTTCCTACAAGGAAGGCACAAACACGCAAGTCAAGAGGAGTGAACAGCCCTGCCTGTATGAGGGCCTTTCTGGTTCCTATTCAACCAGCCTCTTCTAGAAAGGAAATTCTGACATTTGAGGTTTGGTTTCTAAGAGTTAACAGGCAAATAGATGGCAGCCCCCATCATCGAGAGCCTCCCCACAGCACCAGCTCTATCCTAAGCACCATGCAGCTTTAACCTGGCAGGATGCCACACAAAGCCCCACTACATACTCAACAGAGCAGGCCAAGAAAGGGAGGGCAGGCAGAGCTGGCCACAGGCTCTGGCCAGGGTCCACGCTCCCAAAAACGCAGCAGTGCTTCTCGGAACAGAAATGTGTCCAGACATGAAAACCCTCCATACAAAGCCTGCCTGGAGGGTCCCTCCCACCACAAGCACCCAACGAGGCCTCACGTGTGGGACAACATCCAAATGACACATTGTCACCTTTCCTTGTGAACTGAACAGATTTCTCAAATTCAGAAAACAACTTTGTCTCTAGAATTTGAGGATCAGAGAGGATTTCAATTCTGATAAAACATTTCTGCAAGAGCAGGCTCAATTATAAACCCATACGCAAACTCTCTTTTTGTTAGAAAATTCAATAGGGGAAGTTCAGCTGGGCTCAAGAATCTTACTTTACTTCCTAAAATACACTAATAAAATCAGATTAGGAATGGCCATCAATCCGTTTGCATGAACAAGATGTCTTGACCTTCCCCATGTCTGGCCAGAAACAACTAGAAAAGAGAAATATGCTGCACTGTCACCCCAACTTACCTGGAGTCAGTGGAGCCAAAGACCATCAGAATTTAAGAGGATAAAATAATATAGGACACAGGGGCAACTCCCCAAAAACTCTCCACACTCATCCTGACTCAAACCAGGATGGCTCAACAAAGGATAACGTCACTGACACCTTACGTCCTGCAGGAGTCAACCAAAGGGAAAGGAGGTCTTCCTAAAGCGCACTCACCACATGACATTATCAGAGCAACGGCCTCTGGCCAGAACAGTGTTTCCCAAACTGGAGGCAGCCATTTATGTTAAAAGTTGTGCATTTTATTTATTTGTATGTGCATTAGAAAAAAACGGGCTTACTGAATCTGTGATGCCAAAGATATTCTTGCTTAGGATAAAGTGAAAGTAAAAGTTGACTTAGAAAATATACTAGGACAGTTGGCACTTAGAGAAAAAGCAGTATGCAAATGATTTAAGTATACCAAAAAAGTATGGAGCCCCCCTCCATGACACATATCCCTGCAGCCAATGGCTTCATAAAATTTCAGTTAAAATTCTATTTCTATCTACATTTAAGAAGTTTTACTTATACAATGATTTTCATTTTAAATAGAAACAAGGAAGTTCTCACGGACCAATGCTATAAACAGCCTTACCTAATTACACAGAATGCCAAGAAAATCCACCATCATGGGTGTCCTAACACCTAGCAGGAAGCAAGGCCATGTCAAGCTTTATGACTTGTACAGACCACCCTCTGTAACACACAAATCAGCACTCTACTCTTTACACAATCAAAAGAGAGAAAAACAGCCTGAGCTGAAGAGACAGCAGCAGTGTGGAGGTGGTGGGCTAATCTTACCTAGGAATAGATGCATTTCATCCTGTTTATTCTTGTCTGAATTACTGACTTCTGTTTCCCTTTCCTTATCGCCACCAGACAGTACCAGCGTCTTAACTGCCCAAACAAACAGGGTGGGGTAATATATGAAGAGAATGTGCTACAAGTACAAAAAAAAAACTAAGAACCATGAGGTGAATTTAGCCATCCCATTTGAAGCCTGCACTGTGGAAGCCTAGTGGAGCAACTATTTTTCAAATATGTTAGATTCAGGATCAAAAATATTGTTAAAATTTTCATGGACTTCAAACTGTTCTCAATAGGAGGACCAAAGGAACCTGAATGACCAAATCAATGTTTATTATAAGTAAGTGGACCAAGTGTGGTGGTCCTACCTGTAAATTCCAGCACTTTGGGAGGCTGAGGCAGGAGACCTCATCTCTACAAGAAATAAAAAATTAGGTGGGCATGGTGGTGCACGCCTGTGGTCCCAGCTACTCAGAAGGCTGAGGCAGGAGGATCGCTTGGCCCCGAGAAGTCGAGGCTGCAATGAGCCATAATCATGCCACTGCACTCCAGCCTGGGTGACAGAGCCAGACCCCGTCTGAAAAAAAAAAAAAAAAAGTAGTGATGCTTACAACAAATGACAATACTTTTCCATTCTTTGTCATGACTACCCATTCTTCTAGACCTTATGAAAAAAGTGCTTGTTGTACCATATTCAATGAGAAATCATTTTCCTCTTAAATGTTTCTTGATAATTCACTACTGGTGCCTTGTGAAATGAGTCTCTAAACCTGCAGACATCCTACACTGCCTCTGCAATGTAACCAGTGCCGAGCTCAGCAATGACATCAGAAACTAATTTCCGTTGTTTTTCCTAAGCTGTAAAGAGATCTTTCACCAGCGAGGGGCGCCATTGTGTTGGCAAAGGAGTTGTCCTAAATACTGTTGTCTACTGCATTCCGCCACAGTTCTCCATTTTCTGAAGACTGCCTTTCTTAACTGCTAGAAGATACTCATGTACTAAGAAAAAGAGATTTAAGGTGGGTTAATTATAGTAGCTGTGTGTTTAATACTGCTGTAAAGATACACTTTTTTCATACAATTATTGTTAATAATTTGAAGATGTTTATTGCATTCTATTTTTGGTGGGAAAAAAATGTAACATACATTTATTTAGCACGACATTGTGAAATACACAAAACATGTAACTGAGAAAGCAGGAATTTTCTATTCCTAGTCCATTTCTGAGGACTAAATCATGAACTGCTCCCAATGTAGTTAAATATTTCTTACAATAGTTGGGCACCAAGTTTAAGATTAATTAATTTTCTCCTCTCAGTATAGGCAGCAATTCACCATTTTCTTTCAGTTCCTAAAAATAAAAAACAACAATAATAATATGTATATGCATATATAAAAAGATGGAAACATCTAAACAATCACAGCTTGTATGTATATCTGAGAACCAAAAGAAACACCTATTGGATTAAAACTCCAGTCTCTTAACACTCTCAAACTAAATGAGCCATAAACCCTGAATACACTATCAGGTTAAAAAATTTAACAAGGTATTCTTGGCCACGTGTGGTGGCTCACAAATGTAATCCCAGCACTTTGGGAGGCCGAGGTGGGCAGATCACTTGAGGCCAGGAGTTCAAGACCAGCCTGACCAACATGGTGAAATCTGTCTCTTAAAAAATAAATAAATAAGGCTGGGTGCAGTGGCTCATGCCTGTAATCCCAGCACTTTGGGAGGCCGAGGAGGGCAGATCACCTGAGGTCAGGAGTTGCAGAACAGCCTGGCCAACATGGTGAAACCCTGTCTCTACTAAAAATACAAAAATCAGTTGGGCATGGTGGCGGGCACCTGTAATCCCAGCTACTCAGGAGGCTGAGACAGGGAGAATCTCTTGAACCCGGGAGGTGGAGGTTGTAGTGAGCCAAGATCGTGCCATTGCACTCCAGCCTGGGCTAGAGCAAGACTCCATCTCATTCATTCATTCATAAATAAATAAATGAAGTTAAGGTATCCTAAAACCAACAGATTGTTTAGTATTAGGAAACGCAGCAACTGGAGCCAATGAAGCCCCTATTTAAACTGTAGCAATAAATAAGGAAAATAAATCAAGTGACTTTCAAGGTTGAAGAATGAAGTAATGTGGCTGGGTGCAGTGGCTCACACCTATAATCCCAGCACTTTAAGAGGCCAAGGGGGCAGATCACTTGAAGTCAGGAGTTCGAGGCCAGCCTGGCCAACATGACAAAACCCATCTCTATTTAAAAAAAAATTAGCCAGGTGGGCGTGGTGGCATGTGCCTGTAATTCTAGCTACTTAAGAGGCTGAGGCATGAAAATTGCTTGAACCCAGAAGGTGGAGGGTGCACTGACCCAAGAGCCAAGATTGCACCACTGCACTCCAGCCTGGGTGACAGAGTGAGACTCTGTCTCGAAAAAAAGGAAAAAAAAAAAAAGCAGTGTGACGTTGAAAGTCTACTCAAATATGATGCTTGTTCCCCTCCCGTTCTTCCACTCACAGAGAGGAATCAGGCTTTGCTACTGAAACCCAACCTGGCAATACATCTCTGCCTCAGGAAAAGCTAGAGTACCAGTAAGAGGGAAAGGCAGAAACCATTAAAAAGACCTAACAATTCAGAAACAGACATGGCATCAAAAGAGCTACCACTAGGTTGACTGGAACTGCAGTACAGGCGCCATGCTCCTTGTGCCTGTTTTTCAGATTTAAAATCTGGATTATAGACACCAAGTTTGAAAGGACAGACATGATAAATAAGATTTTCTGGTTTAAAGAAACATTTAGTATGATATAACATTTCAGGTTATCACTGAACAGCATAAACATCAATCAATAAAACCATTAAAATCCGTATGACCTCCTCTGGATGAAATTCAAATAGGAATGATGCTGTCACACAAAACCCAGAGGGCTTTCAGTCATGTCTAGGGATCTTCTTCTACCTACTCAACGAGCAGACACCCTGCCCCTCCAAGGGACCCAGAAGGACTTTTCTGAGCACACACTCAAGAAGGCACGGAGAGGACCACGCAGCTGAGTGGGCAAGGGCAGGTGGCCCTCAGGTGGAATCTGGACTCAACGGCTTACTAGTTATGGGATGGTGCACAATTCACCTGACCTCTCCATGTCTCTGTTTCCTCATCTACTGACTAAGAAGAATTCTGCTCTCTGAGGCTGCTTGGGAGATTACGTGAAGCAGCCTCTTAAAGTACCAAAGCAGTGTGCCTGGAACATTGGGAGCGCGCCAAATAAGGCAGTCCTCGCCACCCTCACTGCTGTTAATGCGAGCCGGCAGGTGGAAAGTCTAAACCTAACCAAATCTTCTATCTCTCTCAACAAACTGTCTTAAGTCCAAACATTCTGGAACAGCAGTAGTGAACCGTTTACTCTTCAGAGGCAATAACAACTCACAATTTTCTCAGGACACTAGATTGGCTGAGTAACTAAATCATTATTCAGTCCCTCATTCAACAAAACAAACGCTCATTCCTCCAAAGAGGCCAGCCAGATTAGACCATTTCAAACATCTTTTAATTGAACTGAACATGAAGAACTGCATTCTGCAAGAAACAGATCAAAATGGGATCCTAAGAGCTATTCCATATATCTTCTCAAGGAAAAACGTTAACAATATCACACATTTCAAACGTATATGTTCTTAGCAGGTGAACATAAAAAATCATATAATACTCTGTTATATAACTAAAAAGAAGTTACCCACGCAGGTTAGCTTTAGAATTAAATGAGATTTATTGATTGTATCTTCCCAAGAGTTACCAATGGCTAAGGTACAGGCTATAAAACATTCAGACAAGAACAGGCTCAAGAGTATTTGGGGTTTGAGTACTGTTTGTGTCTTACAAAAATAAGACTATATGTGTATATATATAGAGAGAGAGAGAGAGGGAGGGAGGGAGGGAAGGAGGGAGGGAGGGAAGAAACAAATGCAGATCTGTTTTTGCTGCTTCGGGGCTATTCAAGAGCTATAGTCTTAAAAATTTTTTCCTCCAGGAGTGAGACCATTCCCCAGGAAAAATGTCTCACTGGCTTGTTTAAGAAGTATGATATCAAACCTGGAACTCCACAGGAAACAAAACCTACACAAAGGCCACCAAAGGACAAAAAGAGCCTCTGCGTCAACGGAACTCAAGCTTTGTTTTTATAAAACATATTGGTCCAAAGTGCTGATGTCATTTCAGTGGTAGGCTAGTGCTTCACTTTACAAAAGCACGTGTTAAAAACTTTTATTTTGGCCAGGCACGGTGGCTCATGCCTGTAATCCCAGCACTTTGGGAGGCCAAGGTGGGCGGATCACCTGAGGTCAGCAGTTCAAGACCAGCCTGGCCAACATGGTGAAACCCCATCTCTACTAAAAATACAAAAATTAGTGGGGCGTGGTGGCGGGTGCCTGTAATCCCAGCTACTCAGGAGGCTGAGGCAGGAGAATCACATGAACCTGGGAGGCAGAGGCTGCAGTGAGCCGAGATTGCACCATTGCACTCCAGCGGGGAACAAGAGCGAAACTCTCTCTCAAAAAAAAATTTAAAAAAAAAAACAACTTTTATTTTACAACATAACTAGAAGTAATACTACTTGCTATTTGTTTTCCACATAAAAAGTCGAAGATCTGACCTCAGAGAAAATTCTCTCATGGATTGAGGCAAGAGGAAGGCCTGAGGGCAGTCGGCAACCCACTTTTCGGGGCAGTTTTGTTCATGTCCCTGAGCAGAACCTGGCATTCCTGCCCAGCATTCCTGTCTAGCTCCTCTCTATACCCAACCAGCTACCACCCTCCTCGATGCCACCATGCCCACAGTGGGCCTGGGGTGCAGTGGGGCCTGTGTGTAGATATTAAAGCTACAGCTTCTGTTTATTGTTTTGGGCTAATCAAAGAGCTACAGAGCACACAGGTGCTAGTTGGTGGGCCTGCCTTGAATTCTAGACATTAAATACATGCAAAGTAACGTCCATTTAAAACTCAATCAAGAAGTAAAGTCACTTATCCATCCAACAACCATTTACTGAACTCCTAAAATACACAAAGCATAGGAAGGACTCAAGATACATAAGAAATGGTGTCTTATCTAAAACACAATCTAACAGATAACAGATTTCCAAGCATCTCAAAACCAAAAAAGGACCTACATTTTTTCTTTCGGGGGACCAGGGGCAGTGATCCTCAGCCTCTGTGGCAAGGATGGGCAGCACCGGGCCGCAGGCCTCACACTGCTGTCACTCCATGCACCCAAGGGCAGATGAGTAAGGCAAGAAAAAATAATTTGTTGTCTGGGAGCTGAAGCAGGATCTAACAAGGACCCTGAGTGACAGGGAAGATCACCCCACAGAAAGGAGATGCAATGGTTAGCTCAGGTGTGAAAATAAGAACAGGCTGCCACGTGGGGACAGTGAGAATGGCAGGGCAGTCATGCACACAGAAACGGTGATACTGGTCTAGAAATGTCTGAGAAGTCAGGCTGGAAATAGGAGTCAAAAACAACTCTCAAGTTTCCATTCAATATGAAATCATTTTTAAACATACCAAAATCTTTTCCGTTCTTTAGAACAGCAGAAGAACTGGCCTTACCTTCACAATATCCAATCCTCCCACCAGCTCCCCTTTCACATACAGCTGAGGGTATGTTGGCCAATTTGAGTAAGCTTTTAATCCTTGCCGAACCTAAAGAAACAACAGGAATCCTGAAACCATCCTATCAGGCCCTTAAGATTAAAGCTAAGACAAGGGTGAAACATCAAACACAGAACTTACTTCTTCATCCTCCAATATATCGAATGTTTCATATTCAACACTGCAAAAAAGAGAAGACATTTTAACTGGAAATACAGTTAAATCAAAGTGTAAAACCTCTATGCATTTGATGTTTTTAAAATAATCAAGAAAACTGTTTCACTGCTAACAAAATGTACTACAGACCAATGGAAATGATTTTACTTCTTAATCTGTCTGGTACTACACAGAATTAGTCATTCCAACATATGACTTTATCTGGATTTTTCTCCGGACACTATTGGGTTAGACCAGGGGTGGGCAACCTTCTTCTTAAAGAGTGAGACACTCAACACTTCAGGCTTTACAGGCCAGACAGTCTCTGCTGCAACTGCTCAGTTCTGCTCTCTGATGCAACTGTCAGCATAAAAGCAGCCACAGACAATGCATAAATGAAGGGATGTGGCTATGTGCCAATATAACTTTATTTACAAAAATGGGCAGCCAGCTGCAACTTGCCAACCCCTGGATCAGACCCACACCCCCATCTGCACGAGCCTTCATTAACTGAACACTCTCACCCACTTCTAATATCTAACCCACCCCAGGCTGCTGCTTAACCTCCTGGAAGCTGCCTGTGCAGCAGGATGTAGTAGTGCTCGTGGACGGAGGCTGGAGGGCTCAGCAGCCGGATAACAACTACGCTGCCAGCTCCCTCCACCTTAGCAAGAGACATGCTTTCCACACTTAAACTTATTTCAGAGAGGGTGCTGTTTTTAATGTACAAAAGGCCAATGAAAGCTTTGTGGCTTTATACCATACAATGAACATTACTTGTACAAAGAATGAAAAATCACTGCATGAATATCCAACTGTATCTACTCAGAGCGATTTCACCGTTAGGTGGTCAGGTATTAGCAAGCATGTATGCCTAAATCCTTGCAGGGTGCCTGAGGGTACAGGTGCAATTCCCAAAGGTGGCCAAAGAAAATGCTACATGTAAAAAAAACTAGACTTTCCATAAAACCGAAACCATCATAGGGAAATCTTGTTTATTTAGTAAACAAGTTCCCAAGGAAACTGTCTATGGTGCAGGGAACAGTCAAAAAAACTAAATGACGGGATAAATCAGAAGCAATTACCAAAAAAGGAATGTTTGAAAGAAGAACAAAAAAAGACCCCAATGTAAACCTAATGCTTTTTAAAAACCCCAATGTAAGTCTTTGTTCAAGTTGAACTAACTAAAGGTGGCAGATCTCTTAATACTGTGATAAAAACAATGAGTTATACAACTATTCATAAAGGATCCAGGAAGCACTGGGCCCAAGTGTATGTATGTGGAGTCCTAACAGCCAATATACTTCCTAAAAGTTATTCATAAAGGGTACCTTTCAAACCTCAATATACACTTGGTTCTCAGCCACTCGTGCATGTGTATTTTGGCTACTAAAGGAAAAGATAAGAAATGAGAAAAAGTAAAAAGGAGTTTTCTCCACATACATTTGACTCCCAGCAAGAGCATGGTCTGCTCATGTTAAAAGAAGCTGAGGTCCTGGATGGCCTCACTCATCCTAGGGCCAATCATGCTTAGCAAGTCCAGAGCTGGGAGGTCATTCTCTCCCAAAGCATCCTCCTGCTCTCTGAGACAACAGGGTGCTTTCAATACAATGGAGACTAGACAGATATGGGACAGAAAGCCAAGTTACCAAGATGTTCCACCAAAGACACGAGCTGGGTCAGGCCCAGTGTGTCGGCTCAGAAGACACCTGAGGAACCTGGTACTGCTAGAGAGGGATGGACTGTGTGTGTCTCACTGTGGACCCACAGCAGACGGTCGACAAAGAAAGGGGAAAATCAAAAATGACCAAAAACAAGCCAGCCCCCACTGTATGGCCCAGGGCAGGGGTGAAGAAAGGAACAGGCTTGAAGTTACAATTACAATAAACTGACTATACTTGCCTCTATAAAATGTCATAATAATCTAAAGAAGACAACCACATCTTTTTTTTGAGACAGAGTCTCACTGTCACCCAGGATGGAGTGCAGTGGCGTGGTTTCAGCTCACTGAAACCTCCACCTCCTGGACTCAAGTGATTCTCCAGGCCTCAGCCTGCTGAGTGGCTGGGATTATAGGTGTGCGCCACCACACCCGGCTAATTTTTGTATTTTTAGTAGAGGCGGGGTTTCACCATGTTCGCCAAGCTGGTCTCGAACTCCTGACCTCAAGTGATCCACCCACCTCAGCCTCCCAAAGTGCTGGGATTACAGGTGTGAGCCACTGTGCCTGGCCCTATATTCTTTTTATGTCCCTGAAATTGTATTCAACCTGTGCTATTCAACTATTTTCAATAGATCTTTGAAGTATATCAAAGATTACTTGAAAGTAATTTATTTGAAGCTACAGTTAGAATACATGATTTTTAAAAGATGCAATCATGAAATGAGAAATAAACAAAAATATCTGACAAACCCTACAGAACATGTGCTGTATATCTCCAAATAAGGGCTTTTGTTTTTAACCACAAAAATCAATGGCAATGTTCTTACCTGACAGCTTCACCACTGAGCACATCAAAACTAGGAGCACTGCAATTTAACTTGCGCTACCTCTCAGATCCAGGTAATGGACCTTAATATGTGCCCCTCAGCTTTCTGTATTGTTTAGCAACTAGGATATTTGAGAAAAATTAAAAACTACCTATAATATATTCCCCTGAAATATCTTTATGCACGGTGAGGACTCAGTTATACACTTTCCTCTGGGAAAGTTGACAAATAGTTATTCCAAAGGTGGCCTAAAGACCTCCTTTATGTTACTAATAGGTTGACACTGGCCAGAAAACACTATTTTGATCTAAGTTAAGGCATTCACAAAACAATACAGCAAAAAATAAAGATACAGATATGTATGGATATAGACATTACAGCTGAAAAGCATAAGTGGCAGAACTGAAAAGTTGAAATTTTTTTTCTTTTTTTTGAGACAGGGTCTTGCTCTGTCACCCAGGCTGAGTGCAGTGGTGCAATCACGGCTCACTACAGCCTCACCCTCCAAGACTCCAGTGATCCTCCCACCTCAGTCTCTCAAGTAGCTGGGACCACAGATGTATGTGACCATGCCTGGCTAATTTTTTTATTTTTTGTGGAGATGGGGTCTCACTATGTTGTCCAGGCTGGTCTCGAACACCTGGGCTCAAGCAATATTCCTGTCTCAGCCTCCCAAAGTGCTAGGATTATAGACGTGAGCCACTACGCCTGGCCAGGTTGGAATTTTTTTAATACACCATTTGAAAACAACATTTACATACCCAGTACTATTTAGTATTTCCAGAATTTGTTTGCTGAATCCACATTTTGCTTCCTAAATGAAAAAAAATTTGCAAAGATTACAATTTTTGTATGACCCAAGCAGCATGGTTGTACCTAATACTCTTGTCAACCAGCACAGCACTTGTCCAGCATAGCTGCCACTACTTTCACTCAGCTCCCAGAGCTTCTGCTCATCCCCTCTTCAAGTACGAACCCATCTACACAACAACCCAGGCACACGTGACCCACAGACTTCCTTTGGTTTGTAACCACTTGAGATGACATGTGTTCCAACAGTTTATATTCTCTGTGGTCAAAAAGTTCCTCTAAGTGAAACCTAGATTTTCTACAGAGATTTGAGTTCATTCTTTAATTCACTCATGCAAAATGATCTTAACTCACTTAGTCTTTTTGCAATGATTATGACAATTATTTTCCCATTTCCAATTGGATTCTGACTCCCATTTTTCTTTTTATTTATTTATTTATTTATTTATTTTTTGAGACGGAGTCTCACTCTGTCCCCAGGCTGGAGTGTGATCTCGGCTCACTGCAATGTCCACCTCCCAGGTTCAAGCGATTCTCCTGCCTCAGCCTCCCGAGTAGCTGGGACTATAGGCATGCGCCACCACGCCCAGCAAACTTTTTGTATTTTTAGTAAAGATGGGGTTTCACCATGTTAGCCAGGATGGTCTCGATCTCTTGACCTCGGGATCCACCTGCCTTGGCCTCCCAAAGTGCTGGGATTACAGGCAGGAGCTACCACACCCAGCCTCATTTATTTTTACATTACAGAATACTAACACTTTTTTGAGTTTATGAAAATCTTAAGCTTTTTTCATGCCACAGGACTCCAAATTCCAGCAATCTTGTGGAAAAGATATGGTACCATGTAAACATTTTAATAGCCCCAATAATATTGTTTCCAAAATGTATTAATACTTTCTAGGTTTCCAGAAAAAAATAGTTTTGAGAATAAATATCCACTTAAACAATTACCGAGAATAAGAAAAAATGTCACTTTATCATTACTAGGAATTATTAACTTCCTCTATTGTTTCAATACACTGAACCAAAATCAAAGAATTTAGGCCCTAACATAATGTTTCCAACATGCTGAAATTTATATTAACATTTTCTTTGTTACTGTTACTTTCACTATTACCTAATTATATTAACCAGTTATGTTAACTAATTAGCTTCATTATACTAGTTATGTTAACTTATACACTAGTTATGGCAACCAGAGTCTGCCCTGTGAAGTACTGTGTCCCTTTCCCAATGAGCAAAGTGGTTCTCCGTGTCACTTGCCTGGTGCATCTTGCTAACAAGTGAGGCAGTTTCTTTATTCCAACAGCCTCACCTTTCAAAGCTTTGGTTTCTTTATCTCTAAAACAGGCCAAAGTCTGTCCAACCCTGCCTACTTCAACAACTGATTGAGAATTAAGTAGAGGTTCAATTGCTATGAAAATTACAAAATATGATATAAATGTGTATGGCTGGTTTCTGGAAATTACCACTCTGATCTCAATCTGAAAGAAAATTAGTTCTGCTCAAACTATTGGTGGAAGTAATCTATCAAACTTGATATTCAAAATGACGCATAATCAATATGTACTTGCATCAAAAAGCTCTAAGAACCATCCCATTACAAATGAGAATGCTGACCATTTCACTCATTCATCAAACACACAGAGCACACCTGCTACAGCCAGGGTTTGCTCCTCCACTGTCACAAAAGGACGATCTAGGGGTGCAAACCCAAGCACGACCAGGTTCCCTGCATTCAGGGAGTCCACTGACTCAGCTGCACACTTCAGCAGTCCACAAACTCAAACAAAGGATAATGACGTAACAACTCATACAACCAGTAAAGTGTTAACAGTGTTGACCACATTAGCTGACGAAGTTTGGCAGTAGAAAGAAATGCACCCCACTGAGATGTTGATGATAAAGTCAAGCAAAATGTAGATTACTTTGTTTGATCTCCGTAAGCACCAATTAAGGCCTGGATAACTTCCTGATATCGCTACAGCTTCATTAGCTAAAGCTAGGAAAAAGATTTAACTGTCCCCTTGTTGCAGATGTTAACATCAAAAGAAATTACAAATAAAACCATTTTTGAGTTCTTTACCTGTTTGTTTCCTTTCATAAAGAGCATCACAGAAGCTTTATTTGTCAGCACTTTGAGCCTAAAGAGAGAAAATTGATATAAAACGGCTCAGCTCAATTATGCAACACCACTTTTCCTCCGCTTCGTGAGTAACATGCATATTTGAGGGATGGCAGGATGACAGTTCACAGCTTTGAGTGGTATTAAACAAGCAAATGCGTTGACATTTTCCTTGATTTCATTCTCTCCCTAAGCCACTGTAAAACACAATATGGCTTTTAAGGCAACGAATGTTCCTTCAAGTTGCAATTTAAGCCCATCAACTCACAGTAATAAAAAAATAATAATAATAACCAACTCAGTAAGGAATTGTTCAATAAGGGGCCTATATATTAAGCCCATCCAAAACTTCCAGAACTAGATCTTGTGTGCACCATCTTCCATCATGATGCTGCATACCACTGTACACGTGTAAAGCTCACAAGGTCGGACTGCAGGGTGACAGCGTTAAACCTCAGAACATCAACTAATGCCAGATACTAAAATCACATTCTCTCATCTTAACATGTTTTATATTTTATACAGTCTTTCATACATCATAATCTAACATGCTGTCAGGAATTTTAATTATCTGTATATAGCCACAAGTTTAGTCACAAATCTCAAGAAAAGTCAGTGCTGGGACAACGGGTCACTGAAGAACCTAAGCCCCATGGGGTCACGCCACCATGTTCTCCCAATTCACAGCTCAAAAATCTCCTTAGAGGCTGGGCGCGGTGGCTCACGCCTGTAATCCCAGCACTTTGGGAGGCTGAGGCGGGTGGATCACGAGGTCAGGAGATCAAGACCATCCTGGCAAAACATGGTGAAACCCCATCTCCACTAAAAAGTACAAAAGAATTAGCCGGACGTGGTGGCGGACGCCTGTGGTCACGGCTACCCGGGAGGCTGAGGCAGGAGAATCGCGTGAACCCGGGAGGTGGAGCTTGCAGTGAGCCAAGATAGCACCACTGCACTCCAGCCTGGGCTACAGAGCCAGAGTCCGTCTCAAAAAAAATAATAATAATAAATATCCTTATAAACTCATCCCAAATGAAATGCATCACGCACAAAGCTGTATCACTTACATTGCCAACCGAGTGGGATTAGCTCAAGTTCAGAAAAATATGAACAGATATAGGAATACAATGCTGACCCTGACAACCCAACTAACTAACCCAGCCACCTGGATACAGGGAACCACAGCTCACAAAGTACTGCCAAAATACACGTCACAAGTCCATGAACTCCACTTCCTGCACTCTGCTCACTCGGAGCCCTTTAAATTATTACTCCAAATATGCTGAATTTTCCTTCCTACATAATTCTAGCCAGTTACCTTTTGGTGTCTGCAAGCACAGATTTAGAAGCTGCACATTAGGAAACGGAGGTCTGATGGAGACAAGGCCATTAACAGCAGCAAGCGTACTCAGCAGAGAAGGAAAATCAACTGAACAGCAAATACAAGCATATAAAAAACACAGCTGTCTTTGGAGACCACACAGCCTCCATGGGCCAAGGGCATCACCAGGCTACAGGCAAGAACCACACATGAAGACACCCAGAGTCAACAAAGGGATGAGGAGCATCGTTTTCTCATGAAGAACACAGGAAATGGTACCAACCACAGGACAGAATGCGGCACTCAAAGATCAGCCTGACATACGTGGATTGGACACTGTTTATAGAAATTATTAATTAACGACAGACAAATGAGGTATTTATTATTATTAAACACTTTTAGAAATTATTATTTAACGACAGACAAATGAGGTATTTATTATTATTAAACACTTTTAGAAATTCTCAAGATGTTACATGGCAAAAAAAATTACCAAAGGAAGGTTTATCTTACAATCTCCAGCCCCAACTATGAATGGCTGATTGCTGATATAATAAATTCCTTTTTAAAGTTCTATATTAATTTTACTGCAATAAAAATCCCATTAAGTTGCCTTACACACCAAAGTCCAACATTTCTGTAAGAGAACTTCTCTAAAAGCCAAGTGAGATCCTTGATAAAACAAATACATGTTTCACACCTCCAAAATCTGTTCATGTAAGTTCTCGTGGTCTAGAAAGGCCATGAGAAGTGCTCAAAGCTTGTTGCGAGGTGATGAGTTTTTCACACTCACCACTTGTCACTCAGTGCTCTGGCGTTGGGGCAGCACCCGCAGCAGTCACCAAGGCTGCACCCAGGAAAACACGAGTGTGCTGAGGTTACGCCAAGGAGCAGTGACAAAACAACTGGACCCTGGCTCTGAAATGCAGAGAGGTAAGCAAAACTTGGTTGTTCCACAGAAACAATGACATTTCTGTAAAAGCAAAGCAGATCCTCCACATGATCACTAAGTTGGTGCTAAAATTTCTCCAATACAAATTAGATTTGCCAAAGTTTGCATGGCTAATGTGACTAAACAATTATGACCTCTGGCACACAAATACCAAATCCTTGATTTCTACACAGAAAGAGCAATGCAAAACCTGAGGACTTTAAAATATTTTTAGTATATTAAATGATAGGCTATTTGAAACCTTCTAAAACACTTACCTTTCCTCTAATTTGGGAGCTTTGGGACAAATTGTATCTAGTTCTTCAGATGCTTCTAGCTCCTAAAATAAGCACACATATCAGTTTTATGAAAAAAATTATTATAACATAAATCTCCTTGATCATACCATAACACAGATTATTGATCAATCAACTAATCAGAAATACTGTGTATTCATTGCAGGTTCTTATTAGTAAATATAGATTCATAAGAAATTTGTATCTTAGATTTATCACAACATTTTAAAAAGTATGCTCTAAATGGAATTTCTTTACAAAGCACAGACTTCTCAATTCTAACCTTAATTATATCAAGTCCTCCTATGAGCTCTCCAGAAACATAGAGCTGAGGATAGGTAGGCCAATTGGAATAGGCTTTGAGTCCCTGTCGAACCTCTTCATCTGAGAAGATATCAAAACTGCTAAACTGAACATTATGTTTGTGAAGAATTTCCACCATCTGCTTGCTGAAACCTGTACACAAAAGAAGAAAATAAAGCACTTAACTTCTCTCTCCCAAAACACATACACATAGATAATACATTAGTTCAGCGTACATATCATCTAAAAGACATAGACGCCTGCCTTATTTTGCTGGTGATTTAATTAGCATGGCTGAATAATATACAAAGAGAAAATAAATTCCTGGATCCCCTTATTTGACCTTGAACCATATCACACACTCAGATATGACTTAACTTTTTGACACAACTGTTACTAAAAAAAAAAAAAAAAGCGGTGTGTGTATTTATTAAAGTTATTCTTCAATATCATGGACATTTTTTGTCACAGGAGAAATAGCACTAGCCAAAAAGCAGAGACCTGGGGGTGATGGTGCACACCTGTAATCCCAGAGACTGGGGAAACTGAGGCAACAGGCTCACTTGAGCCCAGAAGTCTGAGGCTGGAGCGACCTATGAGATTGTCACTGCACTCCAGCCTCCAGTTTGAGTGATAAAGCAAGACCTTGTCTTTAAACAAAACCAGAAATCTGAATCTGACACCTGCTCCCTCCACCCACCAAGCTGACACACAATGAGGCCATGGGTGGCCTCCACTCAGCACTTTCCTACTAATCAGGAGACTGACCTGATGCTCTGACAGTCCCTCCCAGCCTTTCTGTTGTGAATCTATGAGAATCAATTCTGGGCAGATGAAAAAATTCTACAATTGTTATTTTTAACTACTACTTGACTATACTTAAAACCCAATGCTGTTTCATTTCTACTGCCATTTTACTACTTCCTGAGTTCCCACTTCAGTAGTTCTCAATCTTCACTATCTCTAAGTAGGATGAATTAAAAATCAAGAAGGCATGTGTTCTCCTGTAGTCTAAAATACACACAGTACATTGAATTTTAAAGCTATCTTCTCTGTTGTTATATATGAACCATCAATAGATTGACGGTATTCTTTCTCATCTCATGTCATAACTTGACAGTTTCTTTTTTAAAACTATTTACATTCCCTAAAGTATGTAATGTAATTTTTTTACTACACTATAGCGACAATTTTATGTTCCATGATTTTATTATACTTTTGTGACACATTTTTATTCTGTACTTTTTTGACATCATCTTATTATGACATTAGAACTGAAGAATAAGAGTGTGAATATCGGTCTTTTATAAACCTATTAGCCTAGTCTGAAAAAAAAAGTATTTTTCTTTCCATAAGCTAATTCTTCTCCATTGTTCCCAATACTTTGTAGGGCCCTACTCTTTCACGCCTCATTCTTCTTCTCAAACACAGTTGTAATTCACTGGAAAAGAACCTATTCTTCAGATTCAAAATTTCTATAAGACTTAGCAGTATCAGCAATTGTTTTTAAATAAAATCAAACCATAAAATTCAATATAAGATTAATTGCAAGAATGGGCTTTACTGATGTCACCCAAAATCATATTTACTATTAAAACATGGATCTACAAGTGAGCTCTAAACATTTTCCAAATCTGCAATTTATTGAGATGAAGCACTAGTATTTATTTGTATAGCATATAAGTTGCTTTTCCTACATCTGAAGTGTTAAGTTCATGTACAGCCTGAAGTAAAACACTGATTCTGAAATTTTTTTATTCATCTGGGAGTTCATTAGTAAACAGCTAACGGCTGATTGCTGATGGTTATTCTGTTGCCAATATATTAACTCATTTTTACTGTAACTGGCTGAGAAAAAGCTTTATTTTAGCTTTAGGCAATTACATGCAGACTAGAAAGATTGATTGGTAGTGTTTCATTTTTAAGAGTTAAAGTGGCAGACTAGAAATGTTACGCTTAAGGATAAGATGGCAAGAAGGCTTTATTCTAGTAACAAAATATTTACACACCTTTTTTTAAGAAAAATGCATGCATGCAATAAAAATATTTAAATGTAGAAAAGTAATGTTTAACTGCCACAGAATCCCCATTTCCACCCCCAGTCATTTCTACTCATGACATGAATAGGTGCCTAACACCGCATCTCATCACTACCTAACAATAAACCCTAAAAAACATCTCTGAAACCTGATTCTGTGGCTGATTCAAAAGTAAGAGCCCGGCTGGATGACTCTCACTGCCGGAGGAATATCTGACTATGCCTCAAATACCTTTTGCTTTGCTAAAAGCTTTGTTAACTGAAATAGTTATAAGAATTCCCAAATAATTAACCTGCTCAAGGATTTAAGATTCTGTTTAAGATGACATATACCTCAGTGCTTCTGGAAACTCTTCCTAAAACAAGCATTTTCCCGTCTTCATGAGGAGCACAGAGTAAGGACAATCCAATTCTTTTCAACTGAGACCCTATCTACACGTCAGGCTCATAACACACCATACAATTCTGCAGGTAGAGCCCACGTGAAGGATAAGAAGATGGAGACATGACCTGTGCAGGGGTTAGGCTGAGTCCAGTGGGGCTCCAGGAGAGACCCTAAAAATGGCTTTCAAGGTTTTCTAGATATAAAATTTAAATGTTATTCATTCATGTTTTTCTGATTAGCAGAAAGCAAGGTGGGGACAAACTAATCAAAAAACAAACATCAAAATACTCCGCAGTGGGAGTTCGGTGGTGTTAGCAGAGATAGCACTTTCAAAGCTAATTTGGTGCAAAATAAGGAAAGAGCAGCCACGTGCGTGTTCACAAGACGAGATGGCCAGTGCTTTTATAAAGGGAGCTTTGCCTACACCCTTCTCTAAAATGCCAGAAGAAGAGCAAAAACAATGCTCCACTAACCAGGCTCAGAAAGGAACAGCAGAGGGTCGAGGTGACTTATGTTCCCATAAGAAAACAGTTTAAAAATATTTTCTAATTAATCCTAAGTATTTTATTAAAGAACAGCAACATTCTTAAATGATCTATTTACTATATATGACAGAAAGACATGTAACAGAAAATATCAGGAAACAGAAAAACCCACTGAAAATGTAGTTATAAAAATTATATAGAAGTACTTTAAAAGAAGAAACTGTAACCGTTCAATCATATGTATCTCAAAATATTTATTGTCTTTTATTAATTAAATATCTATAATACTATGTTTTCAGATGGCTCTGAAATGTGTTTTGTTTTGTTTTGAGACAGAGTTTCACTCTGTCACCCATACTGGAGTGCAGTGGCTCGATCTCGGCTCACTGCAACCTCTGCCTCCCAGGTTCAAGCAATTCTCCTGCCTCAGCCTCCCAAGTGGCTGGAATTACAGGACTCCACCATGCCCAGCTAATTTTTGTATTTTTAGTAGAGATGGGGTTTCGCCATGTTGGCCAGGCTGGTCTCGAACTCCTGACCTCAAGCGATCCGCCCACCTCAGCCTCCCAAAGTGCTGGGATTACAGGCATGAGCCACCACGCCCAGCCCTGAAATATTTCAAAGCTTCTTTTTTATTCTATTATTTGTACAGTCTTCCAAATCTCACTCCATTATAATAAACATAATTTAAATAAGTTTAATATAAATATAAAAAGGCTAGCAGTATATTTTAAATTCAGTTTAATAAAGTAAAAGGTAAGCAGAAAAATTAAAATGTCTAAGTTTCTCTCTAATTTACTTGAATAATCATACAATATCTACACTGAAAAGGCCCTCCAAGATTGGCTCCAACAGCCAATCTTGTTCCCAACAGCACTAGAAGGAATTAAAGGCACAAGGAGGGTACCTGACTTGTCCCCAAAGTTGCTAAGGCCGCAGGGGTGGGCCTGAGGCTCGCCTGGCATGACACCCAGTGCAGCACACTTCCCAGGACATCCTTCTCCTCTGAGCACTCCTTCCCCAAGCTTCAGTGTTGCCACCTGCCTTTTCATTAGGTTTATCATTCAGAAAAGACTGAGACTGCTGCTGTTCAACCCCAAAGGAGAGAATACTGTAGAGATTTCACTGTAGGTGTGCTTCACCCACATTTCACAGCCAGTTCTACTGTACCTGAGATCTGAAGGAAGGTGCTGAATACAATCCATTCGACTGAAGTGGTAAGTTCCCATTTAGTGGCTACCACACAAAGTACAAGAAATAATTTTCATGTTTCGTGGAAGAAGGTGAATGTGAACCATTTGCAACCCCCGTTAAAAACAAAATAACAAACGCAACAGAGACTATCTGTTGCTACCTTTAGTTTAGTACAGACTAAGTTAGCTTTGCAATACACAAATAGCAGGCATTATCTGACACATAAATACTGGCAGGGAAATTTTTTAGGCAGAACTAAGAGATATTTTTAAGACAGAATTCATGGTGGCTCACGCCTATAATCCCAGCAGCACTTTGGGAGGCCAAGGCAGGCGGATCACCTGAGGTCAGGAGTTTGACACCAGCCTGACCAACATGGACAAACCCTGTCTCTACTAAAAATACAAAAAAATTAGCCGGGCATGGTGGTAGACACCTGTAATCCCAGCTACTCGGGAGGCTGAGACAGGAGAATCGCTTGACCCCTAGTAGACAGAGGTTCCGGCGCACTGAGATCGTGCCATTGCACTCCAACCTGGGCAACAAGAGCGAAATTCCATCTCGAAAAAATAAGAATTCATCATGAAACTTTATTTTTAAAACTAGACATTATCATAAGCTAATATGTAATTTAATAACCCTACAGGGAAGAATTTAGAATCAAATTCACACTAGAAGCTTGGCTATCTTTATAAAGTCACTCTGGACATGCTGTAATCATATCAAGAGCATACTCAATGTTACTGCCCCTATCTTAATAAAGTCCCTCCTGTGTAGTTGACACAAATACTCTTAGAGTCTCAACAGCATCATCAAATGGCATTAAATGCTCAATTATGCAGCATACTAATGTTGTACTAGGCACAGTAAAAAGAAAATAACATAAACCCACTACCAGAGGGGTCAAATAACTCTAAAACTTACTTAAGGACAAAATTATAAGCATCCATGTGTACAGAAAATAAGAGTGACTACAAGCCAAGAATTCGGAATCTTTCCATTACCAGCAGCTATAAACTGGAAATGACAGCAATGCAGGAAGAGAATCATTAGACAGTGATGACACAGGGGAGGCAAAAGCACACAAGGTGGACACAAAAACACTAAAAAATTCCGCAAATTTTTTAATTGCTGAATCTGAACTAGGTGAGAAACAGGAGGCTGCCAAGAAAGAAAAAATTACTGTTAACAGCAAAAGTAGATAAACAGGCAAAAGAGACAGCAATATGGTAGTTGGAACCTAATCCTAACTCTGCTTACCAGGTGACCTTGGGCAAGTCACCTCTATCTTTGAGTCTGAGGACTTCAGTATAAAACAAAAATCTGAATTAGATGAGTTCTGAGACCCCTTTTGGTTCCAACATGCTGAGTCCATAATGCAAACTAATTCTTATATAGTGTCATTGGGAATTATAACCGTTTTGATTTTCTAAAAGTATGTGAACACAAGTATAAGATGTATGGTATAGCATTCTTGGAAACAGGATGCCCATCTCAACCATACACCATTCTGGGAAAGCACCCATTTTGTTTATATTATCTTAAAGGCAGCTTCTTACCACAGCGTGGTTCTTGAGGAGTTCCTTTCATAAACAGCATGCAGGGGGCAGCATGAGTCAATTTCTTCAAGCGAAGGTTGAGATCTTCTTTAAGATGTTCATTAGCGCTGGGTGGGAAGGAGCCACTAGATGCATGTCGCTGAACTTTTTTGGTCAACTCTGGGGCATGTGCACCATCTAATCGGTCGATTTTCTGAGAATTCTAAAGTTTAAAAAGTTATTTAGAATACATGCAGCATTCCATAATAATGACATTGTTATAGCAGATTTTTAAAGGGGACAACAGTATTACCAGAGATGTAAAAAAAGAAACCCTCATTGCCAATTGCCTGCACTGCATCTCAATTTTAGAAATACATAATTTTTTTCTTTTCTCAGAAACACACTGAGAAAACACTGCAACATCTCAAAGTCAAATCAGGTCAGTCTAACATAATACAAAAAAGACTGCCCCCACATTGGCTGGAATGAATCTATTACTAAGTATAAATGAGGTATTTGGGGAACTACGATGACACCCATGGGTGCCTGGAAGCACAGGTGTGCACCTGCTTCCTAAAAGTCATTCATCAAACCAGAACCAGCCAGAGGCTCCATTATGTCCAGGCACATGCTCTAAACAACCAATTTAACCAACTCAGGGAACACTGGGGTTCCACAGCCACACATCTGAATTTTGATCAAGAAGCTCTGATTCTGGCTGCTGGCCCTACACAGTCCATGCCACTTTTCTAAGATGTTGGCAAGCAGCTGGCATGGTCTTCTTTCTCAGCATCGGTGCAAAAATGAGACTATCAGAAGAAAGGTGGAGGGCCAGAAACAGCCAAACACCTAATATTCAGGGATTAGAGAGAGGGTAAAGAAACAAAATAGGTAGCCCCATGGCACCCTACAAATGGATAATCTCTTGTACCACCTTTATCCTTACCTTGAAAAACAGAAAAGTGGGAACAGAGCTAATTTCATATTTTTCAGATACTTCAGGAACACCTTCAGCTTCCAACTTTAAAATAAAAGAATTCAAACTTGATTATTACAAAGTCCTTTTTCACTACTTTAATATGTAAATCAGTTTCACATGCATTATCCCTTCAAGTAGCTGGCATTTTTTAAAGAGCATGGTACAAAAGTTTATGACACATTTACATTTAAATGAGACTCACTGGGCTGGCATGTCATCCACTGAGTTTGCAGTGTCAAAACAGGTTCAGAGGTTTTTATTTTGTTGCACATTTCAAAAGATGCCTGGAGGCTGTGAATAAAATTTTTGGTGCACTAGTGACCTAGTAAATTTTCAATCATATGCAGCTACTACTATATTGAAATCCATAAATCACTGACCCCAGTTATGTCATGATTACAGTGCTTATTTTCTGCCCACAGCAATTCTTGCTGTTTGCTCTATTGACTAATTTCAAGAGGCAGTACATCATGACTGACAGTTGCAGCCTTCTGCAAATTATGAAGCAAAAAGGACTATTTCTTCAATAAACTATTGATGTCTGATAAATTTTGCTTTTAACTCCTGCAAGGCTGCTGGACACTAGGCAGATATCTTGCTAGGTTACTTGCTTCCGGTCTATTTACAACGTAAATACCTTTTAAATAAGATGACTGCATTGTGTTTGATAATTTCCTTGAGGCCCCTGAACGAGACAGGATGTGATATCTGATGCATGAATTTAAAACACATTTAGTAACACAATTTCTAAATAATTAGGGCACAATTACTGTAAGCTATTTATGTAGGTCTTTATAAATGATATACTTTGAGAAATACCAAGCTATATCCTTCCCTCATAGGACTGTCAATTTAATATAAACTTTTGAAACCAATAAAACTCTGTATTCACATTATACCTGTAGGAAATAAAATTTATTGATAAATTATATTGTTAAAAAGTTTTTAAAATATATACACTGTATTTTTCCAAGAGTAAAAGATTTCCACTGGGCTTGAAATACTATTTTTATTTAGAGCCTTACCCAATCAGGTTATATCTACCCAAATAAAGCTTGCAGAGAAAGTGGGAAGCAGAGTCCTATGTATTTGGCTTTTATCTTCTATCTCCTACATTCTTGGGTGCTCTTTTACTACCTTAATTCTTATTTTTTTAGAAAACCCTTCTGCAACAATATTTTTAATTATTTCCATTTTTAAAATGTACTTATATGAAAATTCTATAAAATCAATAGTCTAATAATCTGAAAAAAGAACAAAAAGATAAGGCATTCGAGACAGCTATTTAGAACAGACTCTCAAAAGTTTTAAAGACGTTTGTGTTATTTTCTTTCACATACACAACAGCACACTCAGATCAAAGATGACCAGAAAAGTTAATGACTAGGGCATGCCTACACTACCATCCCCCAGCTCATTATTTTCTGTCTTTCAACTAACATCTATGGAGTGCCCACTACGCACTGGGCATTGAGCAAGGATCACAAAAGGGCCCTTCCTTTAGTACTACTGAATTCTAACCAAAAAGTAATACAAATCCAAAAAAAAGGCAATACTAAGTAGAAATAAGGTAATGTGATCTTAAACCAGAACAAAACAGGTAGCACCCTGACTCATAAAAACAAATTCCTATCTTCTTTTAAAATCTGATTTCTTAGCCAGGCATGATGGCGGGTGCCTGTAATCCCGGCTACTCGGGATGCTGAGGCGGGAGAATCGCTTGAACCCGGGAGGCAGAGGTTGCAGTGAGCCAAGATCGCACTATTGCACTCCAGCCTGGGCGACTAAGCAAAACTCCGTCTCAAAAAAAAAAAAAAAATCTGATTTCTTCTTACATTCTTATATTCCTGCTGATTTCCAGTGGAGTAACAATTCTTCTGGGAAGCAAATGACCTCTTACAATTCCTGCTGAAGGCTGAGAACTACCACAACTGCCTCCACTCAATCAGCTCCCAGAAGAAGAGATCCTCATAACACAGAGACAATGGTAACAGACAAATCTTAAGAAGAAGGGAACAGGAACATCATTTAAGGCAAAAGAGTTCTCCAGAACATCAAGGGCATCTGAAGTCCTAAAACCCTTGCAGCACTAAAATTCGTTAGAAATATTTCTGTTGGATTTAATGTAACAGTTTTAACAATGAAAAGAGAAAATAAATATATAAATATTTTTAAAGGATCTGCATTCAGAAGAGCTCAAAGATTATCAGAAATAGCTATCATTCATGGGCGACCTACCCTGTGCCATAAACCATGAGAAGGCCTTAACATAAAACAGCCTAGCCTACAGACAATTTTGAAAGGTGCGAAATTTTAGCATGTTATCATTTCAACTTAATAAGTAGTTAAAGAGGAGGTGCAATGGTTGGTTTAAGGTTTCAACTTGACTGGGTTAAGATACCCAGACAGCTGTTAAAACATTACTCCTGGGCATGGCTGTGAGGGTGTTTTGGGAAGAGACTGGCATTTGAATCAGTAGACTGAGTAAGGAAGATCCATTCTCACCCAATATGGGCGGGGTGGGGGCGGCCACCATCCAATAGGTTGAAGGCCTGAAAAGAACTGGGAAAAAAAAATGCAGAGGAAAAGCAAAAAAGCAAATCCTGTCTTTCTCCCTCTTCCTCTCTCTCCCTCCCTCTCCTCTGCACACCCCCATCCCCCACCCCTCCTGCCCCATCCCTCCCTCCTGGAGCCGAGATATCCATCTTCTCCTGTCTTTGGACATCACAGCTCTAGATTCTCCAGCCGTTAGACTGCAGGACTTGCACCAGCGGCCCCCAGGTTCTCAGGCCTTCAGACTTGGACTGAGCTACGCCACCAGCTTCCCTAGTTCTCCAGCATGTGGAAGGCAGATGGTGAGACTTCTCAGCCTCCTAAATCCCCTCTCATCTATCTGTACCTATCCTATTAGTTAGTTCTGTTTCTCTAGAGAACCCTAACTAACACAGGAGATAACTTGGGTAACTTGCCCAAAGATACATGGCTAATAAATGGCAGAGCTGAGAAACAATCAAAGTTTGTTTGACTATAAAACCTGTGCTTTTTTCACTATACTATGGTTAATTTTTTCTACTACTACAATCAAAAATAAAGATTACATGTCAAAGTAGGATTTACACAAGACTTCAGGACCAACCAAACATGAACATTTCCAAAACAGAATCCAGGCAAAATGCCTCAAGTGGGAACCACTTGCTTCCTATACCAAGAATCCAAACCTTGGGACCAGTCCCACCTGCTATGTGTCTATGGAGAAGGAAAGAAAGCGCAAGGGAGGCATCAGGTAAATCCAGAGATGGGGAATCCTCTCTCTATTCTACTTTTATTGAGCAGGGGTCATCGGATGCCACTGTGACAGTAACGGCGAATAGCTACAATTTATTCTGGGCCATATACTATTCTAAGTGTGCTTCACGTATAGACTCACTTAATCCTCACACGTATAGACTCACTTAATCCTTACAACAACAGGCACTGTCTTTAACATCCATTTTACAGAAGAAACTGGAACTTAAAGAGGTTCCATAACTTGGCCTAGATCACTGCCATGATTTGAATGTATATGTCCCTCCTAAATTCATATGCTGGAAATTAACATCAAAGGTGATAGCAATTAAGAGGGGCCTTTGGGAGGTGATTAGGCCAAGAGGGCTATGCCCTCATGGATGGGAACAGTGCCATTATAAAAGGGTTTGAGGCTGGCTAGTCCGTTTTTGCCCTTCTTCTCCTGCTGCCAAGTGAGGACACGGCAACAAGGTGCCATCTTGGGAACAGAGAGCAAGCCCTTGCCAGACACTGAATCTGCTGGTGCTTTGATCTTGGATTTCCCAGCCTCTAGAACTGTGAGCAATAAATCTGTTGCTTAAAAATTACTCAGTCTAAGGTATTCTGTTATAGTAGTACAAATGGACTAGGACAATTACAAACCTGTTGAGTGATGTAGGCAGACAGTGTGTCTCTGGAGCCAAGCGCCTCCCTACACCATGTTCCACTTCATGGCTGCTGCCCTGTCCTCATTCCACTGACCCTTCAGTATCCTTCAGTAACAGTGACCACAACCACCTTCCTGCAACACCTTCCACTTGGCTCTCCATGTTTCCTCTGCCCTCCCTAAATGCTCAAACTCAGTGTCCGTTTCTGTCATCTCTGGCAGCCCCTGAACACCGGCATGTGCCAGCCTTGGTTCTGAGTCCTCTTCTATGCCTATCCACACTCATTCTCCTGGAGTGGGCTCATCCGATCCTATGGCTCTAAATGACGCTGCTATTACAACTCCCAACTTCTTCCCAGCCCAGGCCTCTCCCCTCACCTCCAGACTATACACTCAACACCTGCACTCAGAGCTCTATCAAACACCTATCACTAAACCTGCTCCTCCCACAAGGCATCTATCTCACAAAATCCATCCAGTTCCTAAAATCAAAAAGGAGACAACCTTGATTAATCCATTTCTCTCACTCTCACACCTACTCCATCAACAGGTGTTCTGGGCTCCCTTCCAAAATATAATCCCACTCAGACCATGACATCATTTCATCTCTCACCTGGCCTAGGAGCCTCCTAACTGGGGTACCTGCTTCTATTCTGCACCCTTCCCCCTTCAAACCATTCTCCAGCCAGAGTAACTGACTTATGACAGGAATGGAACTGTGTCATTGCTATTGCACTTGGAATAAGACCTGAATGTTATCGTTCCCCACAAGGTCACTGACCCCTGCCTGCCACTCCAACCTCACGTCACACTCTCACCACCCTCCAGCCCCACTAGCCTTTTGCTTTGACACTCTGCACTTTGGTTAAAAGCTCTTCCTAGCTCTCCCAATGGCTGGCTCCTTTCCATTTTTCAAATGGCCCTGCCGGCACAGTAGCTCACACCTGTAATCCCAGCACTTTGGGAGGCCAAGGTGGGAGGAATGCTTGAGCTCGGAAGTTTGAGGCTGCAGTGAGCTATGATCACGCCACTGCACCCTGGCCTGGGTGACAGAGCGAGACCTTATCTCTAAAAAAAAAAAAAGAAAGATCTCTCTTCCTTAGATACACCCTTCCAGCCCAATCTAAATAAAGTATCCCACCTATCCCAGTTCCCATTTTCATAGCCTATTTCTTTCTTTTGCAGAACTTATTACTACCTAAAATTACCTTAATAACATATATGTCTACTATTTGTTGTCTGTGACCCTTAATGTTCTGTATCCTCAGTGCCTAGACTACTGTGTGGCATTTAGTGTTTGATAAATTTTGACAGAATATTAAACAAAGGTGGTCACTATACCTAAGCCAAGAATGGGGATGGCAACTTACCAATGATGGCACTGAGCTGCAAGATTAAGGAGAGAACACTTAAACCTGCTATTCAGGAACATCTGGCTAAACCTCCAAAAGAGGCTTCCTTCTACTCTGTGATGTGTGATATTTAAAAAAAAAAAAAATAGAATTTCAAAATCAGAATCTTTGTCAAACAGCCAAATATAAATTTCAAAACAGAAATTTAAATTAACAGTTTTGATAGTTTAGGCGGAGATCGCTTCCAAGATGGCTGAATAGGAACAGCTCTAGTCTGCAGCTCCCAACGAGATCAATGCAGAAGATGAGTGACTTCTCCATTTCCAACTGAGATACCGGGTTCATCTTATTGGGACTGGTTGGACAGTGGGTGCAGCCCATGGAGGGCGAGCCAAAGTAGGGCAGGGCGTCACCTCACCCAGGAAGCGCAAGGGGTTGGGGGATTTCCCTTTCCTAGTCAAGGGAAGCCATGAGTGATTGTACCTGAAGGAATGGTACACTTCTGCCCAAATACTACACTTTACCCACAGTCTTTGCAACTGGCAGACCAGGAGATTCCCTCCCGTGCCTGGCTCGGTGAGTCCCACACCCATGGAGCCTTGCTCGCTGCCAGCGCAGCAGTCTGAGATCGACCTAGGACACTGAAGCTTGGCTAGCGGAGGGGCGTCTGCCATTGCTGAGGCTTGAGTAGGCCATTGCTGAGGCCTGAGTAGGCAGTTCTATGCTCACAGTGTAAACAAAGTGGCAGGGGAGCTCAAACTGGGTGGAACCCACCACAGCTCAGCAAGGCCTGCTGCCTCTCTAGATTCCACCTCTGGGGGCAGGGCATATCTGAACAAAAGGCTTCTACAGACTTAAACATCCCTGCCTGACAGCTCTGAAGAGAGCAGGTGGTTCTCCCAGCATGGCGTTCAAGATCCAATAACAGACAAACTGCCTCCTCAAGTATAGCCTCAAGGAGGCTATACTGCCTCCCATACAGCCTCACTGGGAGACACCTCCCAGTAGGGGCCGACAGACACCTCATACAGACAGGTGCCCCGCTGGAACGAAGCTTCCAGAGGAAGGATCAGGCAGCAATATTTGCTGTTCTGCAGCCTCTGCTGGTGATACCCAGACAAACAGGGTCTGGAGTGCACCTCCAGCAAACTCCAACAGACCTGCAGCTGAGGGGCCCGTTAGAAAGAAAACTAACAAACAGAAAGGAATAGCATCAACATCAACAAAAAGGATATCCACACAGAAACCCCATCCAAATGTCACCAACATCAAAGACCAAAGGTAGATAAAACCACAAAGATGAGGAGAAACCAGAGCAGAAAGGCTGAAAATTCCAAAAACCAGAATGTCTCTTCTCCTCCAAAGGAACACAACTCCTTGCCAGCAAGGGAATAAAACTGGACAGAGAATGAGTTCAACAAGTTGACGGAAGTAGGATTCAGAAGATCAATAATAACAAACTTCTCCTAGCTAAAGGAGCATGTTCTAACTCATTGCAAGGAAGCTAAAAACCCTGAAAGAAGTCAGACAAGTGGCTAACTAATCAATGTAGAGAAGAGCTTAAACGACCTGATGGAGCTGAAAACCACAGTATGAGAACTGCATGAAGCATACGCAAGCTTCAATAGCTGATTCGATCAAGCGGAAAAAAGGATATCAGTGATTGAAGATCAAATTAATGAAATAAAGTGAGAAGACAAGATTAGAGCAAAAAAGAGTGAAAAGAAACGAACAAAGCCTCCAAGAAATATGAGACTATGTGAAAAGACCAAATCTACGTTTGATTGGTGTACCTGAAAGTGACAGGGAGAATGGAACCAAGTTAGGAAACACTCTTCAGGATATTATCCAGGAGAACTTACCCAACCTAGCAGGGCAGGCCAACATTCAAATTCAGGAAATACACAGACCACCACAAATATACTCCTCAAGAAGAGCGACCCCAAGACATATAACTGTCAGATTCACCAAGGTTGAAATTAAGGAAAAAATGTTAAGGGCAGCCAGAGAGAAAGGTTGGGTTACCCACAAAGGGAAGGCCATCAGACTAACAGCAGATCTCTCGGCAGAAACCCTACAAGCCAGAAGAGAGTGGGGGCCAATATTCAACATTCTTAAAGAATTTTCAACCCAGAATTTCATCTCCAGCCAAACTAAGCTTCATAAGTGAAGGAGAAATAAAATCATTTAAAGACAAGAAAATGCTGAGAGATTCTGTCACCACCAGGCCTGCCTTACAAGAGCTCCTGAAGGAAGCACTAAACATGGAAAGGAACAACCAGTACCAGACACTGCAAAAACAGGCCAAATGGTGAAAGACCATTGACATTATGAAGAAACTGCATTAACGAACGGGCAAAATTACCAGTTAGCATCAAAATGACAGAATCAAATTCACACGTAACAGGCTGGGTGTGGTGGTTCATGCCTGTAATTCCAGCACTTCGGGAGGTTGAGGCAGGTGGATCATTTGAGGTCAGGAGTTTGAGACCAGCCTGGCCAACATGGTGAAACCCTGTCTCTACTAAAAATACAAAAATTAGCTGGGTATGGTGGCAGGTGCCTGTAATCCCAGCTACTCAGGAGGCTGAGGCAGGAGAATCGCTTGAACCTGGAAGGCGGAAGTTGCAGTGAGCCGATCGCATCACTGCACTCCAGCCTGGGCAATAGAGTGAGACTCCGTCTCAAAAAAAAAAAAAAAATTCACACATAACAAAATTAACCTTAAATGTAAGTGGGCTAAATGCCCCAATTAAAAGACTAAAAGACACAGCCTGGCAAATTGGACAGAGTCAAGATTCATCGGTGTGCTGTATTCAGGAGACCCATCTCATGTGCAAAGACAAACACAGGCTCAAAATAAAGGGATGGAGGAAGATCTACCAAGCAAATGGAAAGCAAAAAAAGCAGGGGTTGCAATCCTGGTCTCTGATAAAACAGACTTTAAACCAACAATAATAGACTGGATAAAGAAAATGTGGCACATATACATCATGGAATATAATGCAGCCATAAAAAAGGATGAGTTCATGTCCTTTACAAGGACATGGATGAAGCTGGAAACCAGCATTTTCAGCAAACAATCACAAGGACAGAAAACCAAACACCACATGTTCTCACTCATAAGTGGGAGCTGAACAATGAGAACACATGGACACAGGGAGGGGAACATCACACACCGGGGCCTGTTGGAGGGTGGGGGGCTGAAGGAGGGATAGCGTTAGGAGAAATACCTAATGTAAATGATGACTTGATGGGTACAGCAAACCAACATGGCACATGTATACCTATGTAATGAACCTGCACATTGTGCACATGTACCCTAGAATTTAAAGTATAATAATAATTTTTAAAAAAACTTTTGATAACTTCTTTAAAGACTTTCACCAAACTTAGCCCAGAAACAGCTAATAAAACCATGTTAATTTTGGGTTTTTTTAATTACCAAGATAGCACAGATAAAAACCTACAGTCTTTTTAAGATTTAACAATTCTACCAGAGCCGGGCACGATGGCTCATGCCTGTAATCCCAGCACTTTGGGAGGCCGAGGCAGGCAGATCACGAGGTCAGGAGTTCGAAACCAGCCTGGCCAACACGGTGAAACCCCGTCTCTACTAAAAATACAAAAATTAGCCAGGAGTGGTGGCACACACCTGTAATCCCAGCTACTCAGGAGGCTGAGGCAGGAGAATTCCTTGAACCCAGGAGGCAGAGGTTGCAGTGAGCTGAGTTCACACCATTGCACTCCAACCTGGGCGACACAGTGAGACTCTGTCTCAAAAAAAAAAAAAAAAAAAAAAAACAATTCTACCAGAATTATCTGAGACGCATTTTTAGAGTTCCTTCCTGTAGAATGAAATCCAACATATGCTCTCTTAAGATGCCAAATAAATTGGCCAACATTCTCTGCCACTGAAAAATTTTAATTCCACTAGTTAGCATGCACCTGGTTATACAGCTAGTTGGTACCCTTCAGAAGACTGCCCAACACTATCTGTTTACATACAGTAATTATACACTCAGAAATTAAACATAAACTACATTTACATTTATAATGATTGTACAGATCTTTAGAAATTCAACAGTGCAATCTGTATCTTTAAGATAGTCGCACTTTCAAAATAAGAATAAAATAAATTAAACTATAAAGATTCTTGTTTTTTAAGAAGCAAAAATACATTTAAACATGTAACTCCTCCATACCCTTGATCGTATATTTTAAATTACAATGAAAATAAAATGCAAGTACAGCAGCTACTATATAAACAAAATTAATGTCAAATGAAATACAATAGTATAAAATCTCACCAACCAGCTAGCTGGTAAGTCTGACTTTGAGAATGTTTGCACTGAAGTACATGATATGGTAAAATGAGTATACTATGGCCTAGCAGGATGGGAGTAGTAAGCTGGAAGTGGGATCGGGGAGGCTTGCATGGAAAGCAGGAGCCATTCGAACAAAGGAAAGTCATTTTTTTCTTTTTCTTTCTTTTTTTTTTTTTGAGATGGAGTCTTGCTCTGTTAGCCAGGCTGGAATGCAGTGGTGCGGTCTCAACTCACTGCAACCTCCGCCTCCTGGGTTCAAGCAATTCTCCTGCCTCAGCCTCCCGACTAGCTGGGAATAGAGGCATGTCCCACCACAGCTGGCTGATTTTTTTTGTATTTTTAGTAGAGATGGGGTTTCACCGTGTTAGCCAGGATGGTCTCGATCTCCTGACCTCGTGATCCACCCGCCTCGGCCTCCCAAAGTGCTGGGATTACAGGCGTGAGCCACCATGCCCGGCCCTATTTTTTTTTTTTTTTTACTAATGAAAACCTGATGAGGTAAAGGTCCCCATGTCAAGTATCTCACCATCTAGTCAAGGAGGCAATGAAAAAAGGAATTAAATGACAATATAGACAAAAATATAGGGCATTTCCTGATCCAAGCAACCAATGGCACAGAGACAAAAAAAAAAAAGCTACAGGAAAAAATAGCTATGATTTCATACAAAATAGTTGATTTGGATCTCAAATACAACCAGCAGCAGGCACCCAACAAAGCCTTGTGCTATTCTTCCTCTCTCCCACCCCCCTCTGCCAGATACCATAATTTGGAAGATTCTATCAAACAATTAATTAAATGACAAAGGGGTACTCCTATTTTGGGTAAAGACACAAACAAGAATCAGTATGAGAGAAGATACTGACTATGTAATTTGAAAATAAAAGGCACTAAAACATTTTAACTATTTCATTTTATTCTGAATAAACACAAGGTTTCTCTAAGACTTTTCCTGTTTTGTTTTGTTTTTTTGAGACGGAGTCTTGCTCTGTCACGCAGGCTGGAGTGCAGTGGCGCGATCTCGGCTCACTGCAACCTCCACCTCCTGGGTTGAAATGATTCTCCTGCCTCGGCCTCCCGAGTAGCTGGGATTACAGGCATGCGCCATCATGCCTGGCTAAATTTTGTATTTTTAGTGGAGACAGGGTTTCACCATGTTACTCAAGCTGGTCTTGAACTCCTTTTAGTGACAGAAATACCACATCATCTCCTCTGGGCCCTAGGAGGTGTGACAAACTCAGGATGGAGCCCAGAAGAGCCCACTAGACATGGCGGTGACTCAGGTAAATGGAACACCACTCATTATAAACACAGCACCCAAAAGGAGTACAGATGCACTTTTTAATTTTTTTTTAAAAGACAAGGTCTCACTCTGTCACCCAAGCTGGAGTATAGTGGCACAATCATAGCTCACTGCAGCCTCTAACTCCTGGACTTAAGCAATCCTCCCACCCCAGCCTCCCAAGTAGCTGGGGCAACAGGTGTACACAGCTAGTTTTTTAAATTTTTATTCTGTAGAGATGAAGTCTCCCTATGTTGCCCAGGCTGGTCTCGAACTCCTGTCCTTGAACAATCCTCCCACTCACACCTCCCAAAGTGCTGGGATTACAGGTGTGAGCCACTGTGCCCCACCCCAAATACACTTTATGACCATATCATCAATACAGAGAATGAGGGATTCAGATGCAATAAATATGAAAACCTTGTCTTTCAGCATTCAATTCCAATGGGCACAAACTAACTACTCTGACCAAAAATGGGTGACTAACTCTTCTAACTCTATTTTTACCAGCTCCTACAAAATAAGAAATTGTTGATAGTCACAAAAGTTTACAATCTGTTTAAAAATATCTAGTGTATGATCACTTATTTAATGATTTTATAAATCCCAGTCACAAAAATGAACTGATCCCTTTACTTCACAAGCCAAAAATGCCAAACCATTTCATCATTAAAAAAAAAAAAAAAAAAAAAAAGACTGAAGGGCAAAGTGGCTCACATCTATAATCTGAGCACTTTGGGAGGCCAAGGTAGGCAGACTGCTTGAGCCCATGAGTTCAAGACCAGCCTGAGCAACATGGTGAAACCGTATCGCTACAAAAAATACAAAAATTAGCTGGGCGGGGGTGTACACCTATAGTCCCAGCTATTCGGGAGGCTAAGGTGGGGAAATTGCTTGAGCCTGGGAGGTAGAGGCTGCAGTGAGCCAAGATCACTGCACTACAGCCTGGGCAATAAGAGTGAGACCTTGTCTCCAAAAAAAAGACTAAGAAATCAAATAGACACAAGATGAAGCAGAAGAACATTAGTTCATACTCTAGAACTTTCCAAAAACTCTCATTAACAAAAAGAAAGCTGTTTTAAAATGAACTACATTCCTCCTTTTTTTTGAGACATGGTATCACTCTACGTCCAGTGGGGTGACCGCCTTGAGACTTCCTGGGATCAAGGAATCCTCTGCTTTATCCTCCCAAGTAACTGGGACTACAGGTGCACACCAACATGCACAGCTAAGTTTTTTAGTTTTTCTTTTGTAGAGATGGTTTTGCTATGTGCATCAGGCTGGTTTTGAATTCCTGGCCTCAAGCAATCCTCCCACCTCAGCCTCAAGAGGTGTTGGGATTACAGGTGTGAGCCGAGGCGCCCAGCCTGCACGCCTCTCTTACTGGGAAAGAACGATGATCTCTCATTCTACTTCTCTTTTGCTTACTATTGTCCGGCAAGTGCCTTTTAATTAGCTGCCTTACAAATGCCATGGAAAGTACCTTTGCCCTTAATGATGGCTAATCAAAGAAAAACTATGTTATAGAGTGAATTTCTGGAAAGTGATGACTCCTGGAAGAATGACCAATCTTACGCTGTCATCATCCTCATGAGTGGCAGGTGCAGTCAGGCTCAGGTATCCCCCACAACCCAAAATCGCTGAGGGCTCCTCCAACCTTTGGCTCACAGAGATACTTAAGCACTTGAACAACTTAAAATCTCACTGCCAAGTCTGGTACCAATGTGAGAAGTAATTCTATAGTCACTTTAAATAAATCATTCAGATAGCAGCTAAGAACAATGTGTTACCTAAACCAGTAACATGATACACATAAAAGCAGACTTAGAACAATTACCATCATCTTGATTAATCTTATGATTGAAATGTTTAATCATTCATTTCACTTGTAATCATTATCTTTTATCACTGACCAAACATGCAGTTTTAATGCCCCCTTCTATTATTTATATTGGACATTTTAGGGTTACACTCTACAGTTACATTATACATTTCATTGGAATTTTAAATAAGTCCTTAAATTTTAAAAAGCTAATCACTATATTCACATCTGCCCTATTTGCATAAACACTAGAAGGATTCATACAAAATTAATACAAGCAGTTACTTATGTGGTGGGACACAAGGGTGACAACGGAGGAACGGGGTGAGCCTTCTCAATGGACATCTTTCTATACTGTTTGGAATTTTGAGCCAACTGAGTATAATACCTATTCAAAGTAAACTTATTTATACAGAAGCCTCCTGAAAATTTTATCACCTACTATACGAATGAATTACCCTGTCAAAATTCTGTGTTTTCAGTTTACATAGAAAGAGGCATACAGACCAATACAGTTGATGTTATTTTTAACCCCATATATGAGTATATTGGGTAACATGTACTCTGAACTCACAGATTCTTCTTTTAAAAAATAAGACTTTGGTTTTTCATTTGTTTTTTAAATCTTAAGGATTCAGGCTTGGGAATACAAGGTGCACCTCCCCTCCTGATAATTCATTTCTAAGACTCTCAACACATATTTTGGCCCTGCTGCCTAAACCAGTACTAAGTCCTGAATAATATCTTTAACGTGCTAAACCAATTGAGTTAATCCACAGTCAAAACTACAGCTTTCCTAGTACTCATCCACTCAAGAGAGACAGCAGGAATGTAGGAGTACACAAAACCAGAGTGAAAAACAAAAGAGGCAAGGAAGAGACTGACTGGCTTCCATCTTCCTCTGCATTCTGAACAGGTTAGAAAGACTTTCACCTTCTCCCGTAGGTCTGCCTTCATCTAAACCAAGATAGCAACTTCCTCTTCCCTGGTCCCTAGCAGCATTTACATACCTTTTCCTGCATTATTTTCTACAGCACACCTAGCTTTTCAATGACATAATTTGTGTTACTATTTTAAATGCCTTAAAACCACAGTTACCCACAGGGAACTAACTTGTCTGCCTGTGCTCTCCAAAACTCCAGCCCACAGCCACCTTGACATTTGGTAGTCATGCCTCACACCCGAGGATGATCAAGGAAAAGTGTACATTTGGCCGGGCATGGTGGCTCACGCCTAATCACAGTACTTTGGGAGGCCAAGGCGGGCAGATCACGAGGTCAAGAGACCAAGACTATCCTGGCTAAGATGGTGAAACCCCATCTCTACTAAAAATACAAAAAATTAGCTGGGTGTGGTGGCATGTGCCTGTAGTCCCAGCTACTCGGGAGGCTGAGGCAGGAAAATCGCTTAAACCGGGGAGGCAGAGGTTGCAGTGAGCTGGAGCTGCACTCCAGCCTGGGCGACAGAACGAGACTCTGTCTCAAAGAAAAAAAAAAAATGCAAAATTATTTTAAGATTTTTAAGAATGATGTGCAAAAATAACAGATCCCACACCAATTATACATATTTGGAATTCCATACCACTCCATCTTTATATTAGTTAATTGTGGGGAAAAGCAAGAGAGATCAGATTGTTACTGTGTCTGTGTAGAAAGAAGTAGACATAGGAGACTCCATTTTGTTCTGTACTAAGAAAAATTCTTCTGCCTTGAGATTCTGTTAATCTATAACCTTACCCCCAACCCCGTGCTCTCTGAAACGTGTGCTGTGTCAACTCAGAGTTAAATGGATTAAGGGCGGTGCAAGATGTGCTTTGTTAAACAGATGCTTGAAGGCAGCATGCTCCTTAAGAGTCATCACCACTCCCTAATCTCAAGTACCCAGGGACACAAAAACTGCGGAAGGCCGCAGGGACCTCTGCCTAGGAAAGCCAGGTATTGTCCAAGGTTTCTCCCCATGTGATAGTCTGAAATATGGCCTCGTGGGAAGGGAAAGACCTGACCGTCCCCCAGCCCGACACCCGTAAAGGGTCTGTGCTGAGGAGGATTAGTAAAAGAGGAAGGAATGCCTCTTGCAGTTGAGACAAGAGGAAGGCATCTGTCTCCTGCCTGTCCCTGGGCAATGGAATGTCTCGGTATAAAACCCGATTGTATGCTCCATCTACTGAGATAGGGAAAAACCGCCTTAGGGCCGGAAGTGGGACCTGCGGGCAGCAATACTGCTTTGTAAAGCATTGAGATGTTTATGTGTATGCATATCTAAAAGCACAGCACTTAATCCTTTACATTGTCTATGATGCAAAGACCTTTGTTCACGTGTTTGTCTGCTGACCCTCTCCCCACAATTGTCTTGTGACCCTGACACATCCCCCTCTCGGAGAAACACCCACAAATGATCAATAAATACTAAGGGAACTCAGAGGCTGGTGGGATCCTCTATAGGGGATCCTCGATATGGGGTCCTCCATATGCTGAACGCTGGTTCCCCGGGTCCCCTTATTTCTTTCTCTATACTTTGTCTCTGTGTCTTTTTCTTTCCTAAGTCTCTCGTTCCACCTTACGAGAAACACCCACAGGTGTGTAGGGGCAACCCACCCCTACATCTGGTGCCCAACGTGGAGGCTTTTCTCTAGGGTGAAGGTACGCTCGAGCGTGGTCATTGAGGACAAGTCGACGAGAGATCCCGAGTACGTCTACAGTCAGCCTTACGGTAAGCTTGTGCGCTCGGAAGAAGCTAGGGTGATAATGTGGCAAACTAAAAGTAAAATTAAAAGTAAATATGCCTCTTATCTCAGCTTTATTAAAATTCTTTTAAAAAGAGGGGGAGTTAAAGTATCTACAAAAAATCTAATCAAGCTATTTCAAATAATAGAACAATTTTGCCCATGGTTTCCAGAACAAGGAACTTTAGATCTAAAAGATTGGAAAAGAATTGGTAAGGAACTAAAACAAGCAGGTAGGAAGGGTAATATCATTCCACTTACAGTATGGAATGATTGGGCCATTATTAAAGCAGCTTTAGAACCATTTCAAACAGAAGAAGATAGCGTTTCAGTTTCTGATGCCCCTGGAAGCTGTTTAATAGATTGTAATGAAAAGACAAGGAAAAAATCCCAGAAAGAAATGGAAGGTTTACATTGCGAATATGTAGCAGAGCCGGTAATGGCTCAGTCAACGCAAAATGTTGACTATAATCAATTACAGGAGGTGATATATCCTGAAACGTTAAAATTAGAAGGAAAAGGTCCCGAATTAGTGGGGCCATCAGAGTCTAAACCACGAGGCACAAGTCCTCTTCCAGCAGGTCAGGTGCCTGTAACATTACAACCTCAAACACAGGTTAAAGAAAATAAGACCCAACCGCCAGTAGCTTATCAATACTGGCCACCGGCTAAACTTCAGTATCGGCCACCCCTAGAAAGTCAGTATGGATATCCAGGAATGCCCCCAGCACCACAGGGCAGGGCGCCATACCCTCAGCTGCCCACTAGGAGACTTAATCCTACGGCACCACCTAGTAGACAGGGTAGTGAATTACATGAAATTATTGATAAATCAAGAAAGGAAGGAGATACTGAGGCGTGGCAATTCCCAGTAACGTTAGAGCCGATGCCACCTGGAGAAGGAGCCCAAGAGGGAGAGCCTCCCATAGTTGAGGCCAGATACAAGTCTTTTTCGATAAAAATGCTAAAAGATATGAAAGAGGGAGTAAAACAGTATGGACCCAACTCCCCTTATATGAGGACATTATTAGATTCCATTGCTCATGGACATAGACTCATTCCTTATGATTGGGAGATTCTGGCAAAATCGTCTCTCTCACCCTCTCAATTTTTACAATTTAAGACTTGGTGGATTGATGGGGTACAAGAACAGGTCCGAAGAAATAGGGCTGCCAATCCTCCAGTTAACATAGATGCAGATCAACTATTAGGAACAGAACAAAATGGAGTCTCCTATGTCTACTTCTTTCTACACAGACACAGTAACAATCTGATCTCTCTTGCTTTTCCCCACAGTTAATAAAATCTAATTTTTTATTTTATTTATTTATTTATTTATTTAGAGACAGCGTCTCGCTCTGTCACCCAGGCTGGAGTACAGTGGCACAATCTCGGCTCACTGCAATCTCTGCCTCCCGGGTTCAAAAGATTCTCCTGCCTCAGCCTCCCACATAGCTGGGATTATAGGCACCCGCCACCACGCCCAGCTAATTTTTGTATTTTAGTAGAGACAGGGTTTCACTATGTTGGCCGGGCTGGTCTCAAACTCCTGAACTCAGGTGATCTGCCCGCCTCAGCCTCCCAAAGTGCTGGGATTACAGGTGTGAGCTACCGCACCCAGCCCTAATCTAACCCATAAATCAGAATTAAATTCACAAAAGACATGACATTGAAATATAAATACCTTCACAAATGAAACTTGAGGGAGTTCTTTAGCTAACTCTGCCATAACTTCGTTCATCTGTGCACACTGTGGAGCCCATGGTGCCCAGAAATGGACCACAAGAAGGGACCTGTAAATCAATTAAATGCATTTATTTAAAATTATACCAATTTTGGAAATAAACAAATACTGATATAAATTACCAAAAAGAAAAAAAAGAAAGCTTTAAAAGAACCATCTGAAGTTTTTCATATTGCTAGAATTTTGTTGTATACAACACTGGAACATAAAAGCACTCTGCAAGGTCTTGAGACTCTTTCAGATAAATTTTCAAGTCAATCATATTTCAAGTGAAGCCCATTTGAAGTAGATCCGAATATTCATCCACCTCAATTAAAAGTCATGTAAATCACTGTTGGTGGGAGTGTAAATTAGTTCAACCATTGTGGAAGACAGTGTGGCAATTCCTCAAGGATCTAGAACCAGAAATACCATTTGACCCAGCAATCCCATTACTGGGTATATACCCAAAAGATTATAAATCATTCTACTATAAAGACACATGCACACATTATGTTATTGCAGCACTATTTACAATATCAAAGACTTGGAACCAACCCAAATGCCTGTCAATGACAGACTGGATAAAGGAAATGTGGCACATATATACCATGGAATACTATGCAGTCATAAAAAGGAATGAGTTCATGTCCTTTGCAGGGACATGGATGAAGCTGGAAGCCACCATTCTCAGTAAACTAACACAGGAACAGAAAAACAAACACTGCATGTTCTCATTCATAAGTGGGAGGTGAACAATGAAACCACATGGACACAGGGAGGGGAACATCACATACCAGGGCCTGTCAGGGGGTGGGCGGCAAGGGGAGAGAAAGCATTAGGACAAATACCTAATGCATGCAGGGCTTAAAACCTAGATGATGGGTTGATAGGTGCAGCAAACCACCATGGCACATGCATACCCCTATGTAAGAAACCTGCACGTTCTGCATATGTATCCCAGAACTTAAAGTAAACGAAAAAAAAAAAAAAAAGCCAGGCAAATCAACCATATTTTCAGACCCCTGGGCAAAGTGGAAACTGAATTTCTGTATTAATGGCACAATGTTTGTGAAAAATGGTTGTAGACACATTACTAATAATATCATTATTTACTTTTTAAATGTGGTATAGTGATGGAGAGACATAACCGTGACCATAGAAACAGCAGTAAGTGTTGAAAATGAAGGCATGCCAGTGCAAAACGAGGAAAAGAATAGAACTGCTTTTCACAAAGACATTCTTTTATACTTTTTAATATTATGCTACAAAAGATTTTTCTAGACCCAGAGCAGTGGCTCACACCTGTAATCCCAGCACTTTGGGAGGCCGAGGCAGGCAGATCACTTGAGGTCGGCAGTTCGAGACCAGCCTGGCTAACATGGTGAAACCCCATCTCTACTAAAAGTACAAAAAATTAGCCGGGTGTGTTGGTGCATGCCTGTAATCCCAGCTACTCAGGAGGCTGAGGCAGAAGAATTGTTTGAACCCAGAAGGCAGAGGTTACAGTGAGCTGAGATCACACCACTGCACTGCAGCCTGGACGGCAGAGCAAGACTCTGCCTCAAAAAAAAAAAAAAGATTTTTCTAGGCCAGGCAAGGTAGCTCATGCCTGTACTCAGCATTTTGGCAGACTAAGGTGGAAGGATTACTTGAGCCCAGGGGGTCGAGGCTGTAGTGAGCCATGATCATACCACTATACTCCAGTGTGGGCAACAGAGCAAGACCCATTTAAAAAAAAAAAAAAAAAATTCTAAACATTTGTAGTATGAACACACAGAATATATTAATAACTCAGTATCTATTTTAGTTAGTTTTCATACAAAATTATCTTGGCAAAGCTATCTATGGTCATATCCAACTAAAAAATCCTTCAGTTTTATGGAATTCTGTTCAAATATAATACCACCTCCCAAAAAAATCTGAAAAATCACGAACAGAAATATGTTCCATGGCAAAAAGAACCAAGGACAACTAACCTATGGGTAAGGAAAGGAATAACAAACTGTAAAAACTGGTCAAATAATACCAGCGAGAAGAGAATAAGCCTACAATAAAGTGTCAGGAAAGGAGAAGCAAAGAGCAGCATGAGGATTTCGAAGGTAGAAGGGGCAGGATTTGGTGATAAGGCAGTCTACAGCTGGCTCCAAGTTCTGGCTTAGAGACTGATGGCTAGTGGTGGCACTATGCCTCAAATCATAGTGCAGAAGCTGCCAACCTGAGAAAAGGAAGTTTAATGGGTTGTTAGTATGATGTCTAGAGCTCAGGGAAGAAGTCTGCACTTGATATACAGATTTGGGAATCAAGAAAGGAACAGTGCCAGCACCACACCGCAAAGGGTTACAGAGGGACACAGAGGAGACCCGAGGTCAGCGCCTCAGGGGGCTTATCAACATTAAGTTAGGACAGATGGAGGAGAAGGAACTTATGTAGTATAGCAGAGAAGGGGTCCTAGGCGGTACTGGAAGATTAAGGGGTCCTAGGCGGTACTGGAAGATTAAAGGGTCACATAGAAGCCAAGAGAAGAGTGTCAAGAGGGAGTGACAATCATCCAATGCAGCAGGAAAGGGCAACTAACAGAGAGAGTACCTTCAATGGAATAGCAGAAGCACAGGTCAGACTGCAGTCCACTGAGGACTGAAGTGAAGATGAGGAAGCAGAGATGTACTCTAAGAGATCTGTACAGGCAGAGGAAAAGACAAAATCAAGGGATGGGCCTTTTTAATACAAGAAAATCCTTATATGTTTATTTTACTAGGGGATAGTGCAAATGGAGAGGGAAGGGCCGTAGACACAAGACAGCTGAGGATGCAAGGACTCCGAAGAGGCAGGAGAGGGGAAATCCAGAGCAGAGAAGAGCTTACCTTGAAGAAGAAGAAGGCAGTCTCCTCTGAGTCAGGAGCCAAGGAATTAAGAATGGGTAAGGCTACAAATAAATGGTAAGTGTTGGGAGAGGTGAGAGTGGAAGGAGGGCTTGGGGAGATGCTACCTGAAATCCTGTTTTCTCTCAGGTGGGAAGCAAGGTCATTTATCAAAGCATAGGAAAACAGAGGGCAAGACCACTGGTAGGACTGATGAAGGGAGAGTGTCCACAGGCACACAAGGAAAGCAGGAAGCTCCAAATGAAGACCCACCTAAGGCAGGGAAGGACACATTGTAGGAGCCCCTAGTCACCGGGTGTTAATTTGCATCCAGCACAACTCAGCAGCTTCAATGGTTGAGTAGGTGGGGCCTCAGGTCCACGGCAGAGACTGTGCTGTTTCAATCAAGCACTGTTTCATCTTCCTCCTGTGCATTCAGCTAGATTACGTTTTTCAGTCTTCCTTGCAGTTGTCTGGAGCCCTGGAACTGAATTCTGGCCCTAAAACTAGAACACAGGCCTGACCCCTCAAAACCCTCCCTCAGGAGCCTCTGCCCACCATAGCCTCCAGCAATGAAGAGGATCCAGGGAAGCTTTTTTGTCCATTGCCTAAGGATGGCAAGAACAAAACAGAGGTTCACAGAGGCCTCATGCAAGAATGCTCACAGCAGCCCTATACATAATAAATCAAAACTGGAAATTAGCCAAATGTCCGCCAACAGGAGAAAGTGATAGACATTCATACAACAGAATGTAACTTAGCAGTAAAAAGGAACCAACTACAGACATAAGCAATGACACAAATGAAGCTTGAAAATATGTGAGCAAAAGATGCCACAGACAAAGAACTGTATGATTCTACTCACACAAAGTCCAAGAGCAGGGAAAACTCATCTACAGTGACAGTAAGAAATCAGTAGTTGGGCTAAAGGGGATGGAAAACTTCCTGGGTTCTATATTCTTCCTGTGAATGGTGGTTATCAGTGTGTATACAATTGTGAAAATTCACCACATCTGATGATTAAGATCTGTGCATTGTTACTGTATGTAATACAATTTCTTTTTAAAGCTGGGATACCATTTTCCACCAAATTGACCAAAAAAAAAATTTTTTTTTTTCTTTTTTTGAGACAGGGTCTTACTCTAATGCCCAGTCTGGAGTGCAAGGCAAGTGCAGCCTCGACTTCCTGGGCTCAGGTGATCCTCCCACCTCAGCCTCCCAGACTACAGGCATATTTTGTTCTTTGTAAAGTTGGGCTTTGGCCAATGCCCAGGCTGGTCTCAAACTCCTGGGTTCAAGCAATCAATCTGCCTGCATTCGCCTCTCAAAGTGCTGGGATTACAGTCATGAGCCACCGTGCCCAGCCAACAAAAGGACTGTTTAAATCATAATATTCAATGATAAAAAGGATGACGAGAAGTACTTTCATGTCCTGCTGGTGAAAATTAAATTGGGACCTTTCAGAAATTTCTTACACATAAGTATCAATCCTAAGGAAGTAATTAAGAGACAAAGATTTTCTGTACATGGATATTTTCCCACTACTTTACGTAGCAAATCAGAAAAATTTCTGATGCTCAATAATAGTTTTTAAATGGTCATAAGAAAACATAAAGCCATTACAAATCAAATTTTCAAAGAACTTTCAACGCCACAGGAAAATACTAATATAACTACATTTTTCAAAAATTAAAGTAGGTTACCAAACTTTATAACAGTAGGAGCCCAAATAAGTAAAAAAGAAAAGAAGAAAGTATGCCATAGAAACTGAATTCATTTCAGTTTCATTATTACTAACATGGCTTTGAAGAGTAATTTAACTTCCACATCTGTAAAATAGCAATAACCAACACTCTGGGATGTTGAGAAGATGAAACAAAAATATAAAACATTTGAAAACATTAAAACATGATATTGTAACATTAAAACATGATATTGTTAGTTGAAATTATCCACAATATTCTCCTATTTAATGCTTACCTTCCATTTCTCAATTAAGCACATAATGTCCAATATTATAAGGACATACTATATCTGAAACAAATATAAACATTATCCCCTTTTGGATTACATGTTACAGTATTCTTTCCATCTTAATGGATAGCCCCATATGCCTGGAGCATTGTTGGAGAAAAACCATCAGACAAAAACCACATTCAAATCCTGACTAATGTAACTTTAGACAATGTAATAAACTTCAGCTCTTCATCAGCAAATAGTTGTTTTTCAATTATTATAGTATTCTGCTACTACATTCATCTGCAGATAATACCAGCTACTGCTTATTAAACATCATATACTAAACCTGCTTACTCTGCAAATGGATATTAATAACCCCATTGTACAAACCAGCTGAGATTTCAGCAACTTATGTAAATATCTGATTCAACTACTTAAAAGAAAAAAATTTCAATTCATGTCAAATTTTAAAATTGGAGAAGCGATGATTTGGAAAGTAGATTTAAAATTATTACATCAACACAAGTACTAAAATTCGGGCACTTTTTGTTTTTTGAGACAGGGTCTCACTCTGTCACCCAGGCTGGAGTACAGTGGCAGGATCATAGCTCACCGCAGCTTGGAACTCCTGGGCTCAAACAATCCTCCCACCTCAGCCTCCTGAGTAGCTGGGGACTACAGGCATGCATCACCATGCCTGGCTACTTTTTTTATTTTTTGTAGAGATGGGTTCTATGTTGTTCAAGCTACTCTCAAACTCCTGGCCTCAAGCCATCCTCCCAAAGTGCTGGGTTTGCTGGTGTAAGCCACCATAATATTCTTTTTTTTTTTTTTTTTTTTGAGATGGAGTCTCGGTCTGTCGTCCAGGCTGGAGTGCAGTGGCACGATCTTGGCTCACTGCAAGCTCCGCCTCCCAGGTTCACGCCATTCGCCTACCTCAGCTTCCCGAGTAACTGGGACTACAGGCACCTGCCACCATGCCTGGCTAATTTTTTGTATTTTCTTTAGTAAAGACGGGGTTTCACCGTGTTAGCCAGGATGGTCTCGATCTCCTGACCTCGTGATCCACCCACCTCGGCCTCCCAAAGTGTCAGGATTACAGGCGTGAGCCACCGCGCCCGGCCTACTATTCTTAAATGTCTCCATCTTCACCAAAAAAGCTGCAGAAATTTGCTCCTTCCCCAGATGCCACACATCATTTATCATGTGTCCGTTTAAACTAGTCACTAAGGAAAGTGTACATTGTTTCCTGGGTCATTTCAAGTACAGGCCAGTGGCAAGGATACATCCAAATGGTACTTACATTTAAACTTTTATCCATTTTGGCAGGGCGCAGTGGCTCATGCCTGTAATCCCAGCACGCTGGGAAGCGGGCCCATCACCTAAGGTCAGGAGTTCAAGACCAGCCTGGCCAACATGGTGAAACCCATCTCTACTAAAAATGCAAAAATTAGCCAGGCGTGGTGGTGGGCACCTGTAATCCCACCTACTCAGAAGGCTGAGGCAGGAGAATCATTTGAACCCGTGAGGCGGAGGTTGCAGTGAGCCAAGATTGTGTCACTGCACTCCACTCCAGCCTGGGCAACAGAGAGAGACTCTGTCTCCCCCCCCCCAAAAAAAAAAAAAAAACACTTATTCATTTTGATAGTTTAAGGACTTTTTAAAACATGAAGCATTTAAAACAAACATGTAAAACAGACAAAACAGTCTTTTCAGGTGATGGTAAATTCAAAACGTTTACTTAGGGCAGGTCCACACAAGACCTGCTCATTTCAAAAGGCCACTTCTGGTGACTCCTGTGATTGTGCTGATCTGTACTGGATGAGTCAGAGCCCAGCTTCCATCAGTGAGTAAATGTCACATGTCCCTCCCCAACCCCCGCTTTTTTCCGTAACAATTTCCCAGGTAAACCTGAAATGCCTAAAGAGCTGTTTAAATAACACTTTAATTTCATCACCCCCATAAAGCATTTCTAACCATTAGTCAGTAACTCGCACCCCTCCCCATTTCCAAAGGCAACACCCCATCTCACCTGCACTCTCCATTGCAAAATCAGAGTACTACTTGCCTCTAATTCAAATTCAGTCAGCAAAATTTCACTCAATTTAGATCAACAGGGCAGGTCACGGGGGCTCAAGCCTGTAATCCCGATACTTTACAAGGCCGAGGCAGGCGAATCACTTGAGCTCAGGAGTTCCAGAGACCAGCCTGGGCAACATGAGGAAACCCTGCCTCTACGAAAAATACACAAATTAGCCCAGCGTGGTGGACCGCACGTGTAGTCCCAGATACTCAGGAGGCTGAGGTGGGAGGATCGCTTGAACCCAGGAGGTAGAGGCTGCAGTGAGCCGAGATCACGCCACTGCACTCAGCCTGGGCAACAGAGCAACAGCCTGTCTCGAAAACAAACAAAACAAAATTTAGATCAATAAGCATTTCTGGCCAGACGTGGTAGCTCACACCTGTAATCCCAACCCTTTGGGAGGCTGAGGAGGGCAGATCGCTCGAGTCCAGAAGGTCGAGACGAGGCTGGGCAACATGGCGAGACCTCGTCTCTATAAAAAAAAATAAAAATTAGACGGGCGTGGTGGTGAGCACCTGTGGTCCCAGCTACTCGGGAGGATGAGGTGGGTCGATCACTTGAGCCTGGGAGGCGGAGGCTGCAGGGAGCCGTGATCGCTCCACTACACTGCAGCCTGGGTGACAGAGCCAGACCCTGTCTCAAAAACAAAACAAAACAAAGCTTTTTGCCTGTGAATTCCATGAACCATTCTACTTCCTACTGAAATACTAAGGGCCAACATCTACTGAGTGCTTCCTGCATACTAGGCATTGTATTATTTGTATTTTACATACGTCATCTCATTTAACCCTCACAACAACCCTGAGGTACTAACAGGTGCTAATCTATGTCACCGTTGGGAAACTGAGGCTTGGGCATGAAACGTGCCCAGGGGTTACATGGCTACTGAGTGGCTGCGGTGGGACTGGATCCCAGGCAATCCGACATAAGAGTTCCCATAACAACCGCTAATAATACAACTAAGAGAACAACTCAGTCCTTGGAGTAGTCTACAATGTGAGGTGGTATTATCACGGAGAGTCCACGTGCAGACTTTTCCCTGCAGGCACGCACGCTAGTAAGCATTTACTCGTAAGCATGCTTGCAGTTCAGAGCTTCTAGTCCACCCAGAAAACGTTTTCTATGCATTCCTATGGATCTCCTTTTGTAGTCTTCCCAGGGATTGAAGACCTGGACACCGGCGCCAAATCTGAACAGACTCTCACTGCACCAGTTCATGGAAGAGGAAATCTCTGTCTCCGGCAACAGGTTAAGTCTGAAGACTGAGGCTACCTGCTGTCCAACAAACTTTAAAGGCTGACTTCAAAAGGCAGCCAGGCCTAGCTAATGCAACGGGGCCTTCCCTAGCCGCTCTTCCTGCGACAGGGGCGTTCCTGAAGGGAGGCTGAAGAGCAATGGGCCGACGCCGAGCCTGCCGCTCCCTCCCGGCGGGCACAGGAAAGGTGGAGCCCGCAGCCGTGGGTCCCGCTCCGTGGCGCGGAGGGCCGGGGTCTCGGCGCCGCCTCGTCCCCCGCCCCGCCACTGCGGCACGGCTGAGTCACTACCGCCTCCGTCCCGCGGCGGGGCCGCCCAGGCCAGAGGCCGGGAAGGTCGCGTCCCCCGGGCTTGGACAGCCGTCGGGGTCGGAGCCAGGGCTGGGGCCGGGGCTTCCAGGCGAGCCTCGCGCCCTGCTCGCTGTTCCGGGGCGGGGAACCCGCGGCTCGGGCCACTCACGCGGAGGCTCGGGGGAGTCTACGGGTGGCGCCGGGCCCGGTCCCCCGAGGCCGAAGGGAGCCGGGCACCAAGAAGCCAGGCTGGGCCACCCGCCGCCCCACACCGGCCCGGTCTCGCGGCCGCTCCCGCTCCGGCTCCTCACTCCTACCGCTCGCCGCCCCGCTTACTTGGCTTTGAGGCGCAGCAGCTCCTCAAACTGCCCGGCTGAGCCGACCTCCTCCACGGCCACTACAGCTGCCTCAGCCGCCCCCGCCGCCATGCTGCCGCCGCCAGACAGAAGCAATCCAGTGCCGGCGGCCGGATGTGGGCGGGGCCGCGGGGAGCTGAGCGGCTGCGCGAGGGAAAGCCCCGCCCCTGCCTGCGCTGAGGCTGCGGAGCCTGAGAAATCCCAGAAGGGCCCTCGGCGGCGGGCTCTGGATCCCGCTGGGGGGCTCTGACCCTGCCAAGTCTGGGCACTCCGCTGCGGGCCTCCTGGCTCCTGGGGTTCATGGCTGTTATGGTTCCTGGCTGTCGGGGCTCCTGGCTTTCGGGGCTCCCTGGCTGAAGGGGCTCCTGGCTGTAGGGGCTCCTGGCTATGGAGGTTCCCGGTTATAAGGGCTTCTGGATGTAGTGGATTCTGGCCGTCAGGTCCCTGGCTGTCGGGGCTCCTGGCCGTAATGGCTCCTGGCTGTCGGGATCCCTGGGTGTCGGGGTTCCTGGCTGTAGGGGCTCCTGGGTGTTAGGGTTCCTGGCTATAGTAGGGGCTCCTGGGTGTCGGGGTTCCTTGCTGTCAGGGCCCCTGGTGGTAGAGGCTTCTGGCTCTTGGGGTTCCTGGGTGCCAGGGCTCCTGGGTGTCAGGGTTCCTGGCTGTCAGGACACCTGACTCCTGAGGCTTCTGGCTTTTGGGGCTCCAGACCTTCCTTGCACTTCCTGTGTCTCCTGGGTCTGTAATAGAAGGGGCCGGTGGAGGGGTGGGGGTGAGACATGTGAGTGAAAGTGAAGTCAGATGTGTACATTTAGGAAGCTGAAATTATCAAAAATGAAATTGCATAAAGGTGAGGAAGAACTGGGAGGTCTGGGAATAGAAGTGGTAGATCTTGAACTTCAACACAGACAGGGTGCTTCCAATTCAGTCCTGGGACCTGAACCCGGAGCCCACAGCATGTCCCTCCTCCCCTGGCCCTCCGCGCGTGCCACCACTCATTGCAGCCCCACAGAGCCATCACCCATTGTAACCTCAGAACAGAAGGGGCTGGGTGGGTCCACAGATCCCTGCACTCCTCCCGTCTTGCCTCCTTGGATGATCCCTGGCTTGTCTTTCTCCCTTGGGAATCCCCCTGATGTTGGCTCTCCATGTGGTGTACTCTGTACCCCACGCCCCATGCTTCCCACACACCTTCTGGCCTGAGTAATCTCCATGCCCCCAGTGACATCAACCTCCAGGGAAACCTCAATAGCAAGCCCAGAACCCTCCCCTGCATCCCAGAGCCTAGCATCCACTAACTTTGAGGAGGGGCCATCTTTTATTGGATATCCCCAAACCACACTGGGCCTTCCCTCCAAAGTGCCTCTCCTCTTGGTTCCCATCTCAGGGAACACCATCGCTCCCACCCAGACACTTGGGGCTCCTTCTGACTGGTCCCCCTGCTGTCCCTGGGCTTTGAGGCCAAGCCCCCACAGAGCCTTCCCTACTAGCCAGGTGTTCCCCAGGCCTCCTTTGCTTGCTTCTACCGTGGCCTGTCTCATGTTGTAGAACTGTGCTTGTCCTCCATTGGCCTGTGTTCTTAAAGGGCAGGAGCTGGTCTGTGTCTCAGTGCCTGGATCAGAGTCAGACACATAGGAGGTACTCAGTCAATGCTAACAGCTGCCAGACGACTGGGCTCACTGGATTGCAAAGACTTCGTACGAGAAAAGTAGCATATCATTCATACTTTTTATATTGATTACATGTTGAAATGAGGATATTTGGATATATTCGGTTTTCTGAAATATATTATTTAAATTGGCCTCTTTTACCTTTGGCTCCTGAGAAGTGTCTAATTTCATGGGCAACTTTCATTCATGGCCCTTGAATTTTCTTGGGCAGCACTACTGTGGTGATTAAAAGCCTTTTGGAGCCTGTCACATGTATACCTCACCTGGAGAAATACATGGTATTGAACACGGTAAATTGTGTTATTTAAAATGCAACAGGAGAATGATGAGGAACCATTTTGTATCTTGCCTGTGGTGGTGGGAACACAAACTAAACATGATAAAATTGTATAGAACTTGGCTGGGTGCTCTGACTCACACCTGTAATCCCAACAATTTGGAAACCCCAGGCAGGAGGATCACTTGAGCCGAGGAGTTGGAGACCAGCGGGGCAACATAGGAAGACCCGGTCTCCACACACACAAAAAAATATATACATATATATGAGTCAGGCATGGTGGCTTACACTTGTGGGCCCAGGTAGGTGAGAGGCTGAGGTGAGAAGATCACTTGAGCCTGGGAGTTGGAGGCTGCAGTGAGCCATGATCCTGCCACTGCTACTGCCCACTAACCTGGGCGACAGAGCAAGACCCTGTCTCAAAAACAAAAACAAACGACGCACACACACACACACGCATGCACGCGCGCACGAGTACAAGTAAAACTGGGAAAATCTGAAAAAGATCAGTCGATTGTTTATAAATATCAACATTACAGTTTTGCAAGGTGTTGTCATCGGAAGAAAGTGTACACAGGATCTGTATTATTTCTCACAACTGCATGTGAATCTACAGTTGTTTTAAACTAAAAAGTTTAGTTAAAAACCATGTAAATAAGACTTTAAAGTTTACTATGAAAAGAATGCAATAGGAGGGAAAAAAGACACCATGTCAAAAAAAAAAAAAAGATACCATGTCATAAAACAAGATACACATTCTGGTTATCACTTTTTTTCTTTTCTTTTCTTTGAGATGGAGTTTTGCTCCTGTTGGCCAGGCTGGAGTGCAATGGCGTGATGTCGGCTCACCGCAACCTCCGCCTCCCGGGTTCAAGCGATTCTCCTGCCTCAGCCTCCCAAGTAGCTGGGATTACAGGTGTGTGCCACCACGCCCGCCTAATTTTGTATTTTTAGTAGAGACGGGGTTTCTCCATGTTGGTCAGGCTGGTCTCGAACTCCTGACCTCAGGTGATCCGCCCGCGTCGGCTTCCCAAAGTGCTGGGATTGCAGGTGTGAGCCACTGCGCCCGGCCTGTGATTATCATTTTTAAGTAGAATTGAATGTAAATAAAACATATAACTATATCAGTGAATGGCTCATAGAAAAGGGTCTCCAGAAGGATGCTCCCCAAATTATTATCAGAGCTTGCCTCCAGAGAGCAGAAACAGAGGAGAGCTAAAGGGAGGCCCTTAACTTTGACTTACACACTTCTTTGTGTCATTTGCTTGTTTTCTAATAGCATAGACTGCTTTTGACATTTAAAAAATAATGAAATTGTATTGCACAGAGGAAATGTGCTATAGCGAATCCTTTTCAAAAAAAAAGCAGTAATCACCCCTCAAATGTGGCTGTTTTATAAATGCTGATTTTTCTTTTATTTTTTATTTTTATTTTTTATTTTTTGAGACGGAGTCTTGCTCTGTCACCCAGACTGGAGTGCAGTAGCGCGATCTGAGCTCACTGCAAGCTCCGCCTCCCGGGTTCATGCCATTCTCCTGCCTCAGCCTCCTGAGTAGCTGGGACTACAGGTGCCTGCCACTACACTTGGTTAACTTTTTATATTTTTAGTAGAGATGGGGTTTCACCTGTGTTAGCCAGGACGATCTCGATCTGACCTCGTGATCCGCCCGCCTCGGCCTCCCAAAGTGCTGGGATTACAGGCGTGAGCCACCGCGCCCGGCCCGCTGATTTTTCTTTTAAATGGAATTTGCTGAAAGTGGCACAAACCAGTTGCAGAGCAGACTCTTTAAAAAAAATGCTATGAAAACTCCTGGATAACACTTCCATTTCTGCCCTTTTTGTAGTTTATTATTGTAGGGGCCACAGGAAAGCTTCTCCTTAGCCCTCTGATGGTTTGCTGAAAATCACTGACAAAAGGCAGATTAATAGGAGAAAAGATATGCAAATTTATTTGATCACAGTTTCACGTGACACGTGAAGACTCAAAGATACAGGGAAAACTGTCCATTTGTATGCTTAGGTTCAACGAAGTATGGACAGTTATGTAGAAATACGATTGGACAAAATGGGTATGCTCTTATGCTAGCAGAACTCACTGGGGGCTTTGCAGATGCTGATGCCCCCCAGAACCCCCTGCTACCAGCCATGGTCAATCCCACCATGTTCTTCAACATGGCCGTCGATGGCAAGCCCTGGGGCCATCAAACAGCCCTTCAAGCTCTTTGCAGACAAGATTCCAAAGACAGCAGAACACTTGCGTGCTCTGAGCACTGGAGGGAAAGGATTTTGTCATGAGGGTTCCTGCTTTCACAGAATTATTCCAGGGCTTAAGTGTTAGGGTGGTGGCTTCACACGCCGTAATGGCGCTGGTGGCAAGTCCATCTACAGGGAGAAATTTGATGATGAAAACTGTAGCCTGAAGCATACAGGTCCCGGCATGTTGTCCAAGGCAAATGCTGGACCAACACGTACGGTTCCCAGTTTGGCATCTGCACTGCCAAGACTCAGTGGTTGCATGGCTAGCATGTGGTCTTTGGCAAGATGAAAGAAGGCATGAGGGTCCAGAAATGGCAAGACCAGCAAGAAGGTCACCATTGCTGACTGTGGACAACTCTAATAAATGTGACTTTGTGTTTTGTCTTTGAAAAGAACTGACTGGGAGAACCCAGCAAGGCTGGTCTGGTGTTCAGATTCTTCCTGGCCTCTGTGCAGCCTCCTTCCTTCTGGGTAAAGGAGCAAGACCCTCTGTGGAATGAGGTCTTATGAACTACACTCAAGCAAGGTAGGTGAGAACATTTCTTTTTGGCCAGTTTGTTTGCTTATTTTTGAGATGGGGTCTCGCTCTGCCACCCAGGCTGGGGTGCAGTGGCATGATCTCGGCTCACTGCAACCTCCACCTCCCGGGTTCAAGTAATTCTCCTGCCTCAGCTTCCCGAGTAGCTATGATTACAGGCATGTGCCACCACACCAGGCTAATTTTTTGTATTTTCAGTAGAGATGGGGTTTTACCACATTGGCCAGGCTGGTCTTGAGCTCCTGACCTCAAGTGATCCACCTGCCTTGGTCTCCCAAAGTGTTGGGATTACAGGCATAGCCACTATGTCTGGCCTGTGGCCAGTTTTTACAGAGAAAAGGTGGGGTGTTGGGTTCTTTGTTTTTACACGGGAAAGGTGGGGTCAGCTTATTTAGCTGACCTTGCTATAGGATATGGTGTATTAGGTAGCACGGAGAATTTTGGATTTTCGGGTGTTGGGGGGCAGGGAGTTAGAGTAATTATTTGGGGGAAAGGGGTACTGGTTTCTATGATGTGCCTAAGGGAAGAGGGATTCTAGTTTCTCTGGCTAGCCTCAGAGGAGAATGAGGGGCAGGGACAGGAGGGCAAGAGAAGATCAGAGAAAAACGTTTGCTTCTGAGGTTATAGCTGAGGCCTCATTCTAGGCTTCTGTTTCCTGAGCCCATGTTGTCCCTGTTGACATCAAGAGGCCTAGGGGCAACAGATGACCTCCTCCCAGCTCTAGGAGCTCTGATGTTCTGACATGGACAGCAGACTACTAGGCTCTGCCCTGAGCTGAGCCAGGTTTTGGGGAGCTATGGGATACACAGGTGCCCACTGGTAGATGGCACTTTTCAGCTATTAAAAGCCCCCAAAGGTAAACATCTGTATTGATCATTCAGCACCCCCTTAAGCTGATGATGTGGGACCCACACTGCCCATGCCCCACTGTATAGCTAAGGAAACTGCCCAACCCGCAGCAGAGGAGGGACAGCGCCAGGACTCACTGCCCCGAACAGTGCCCTGGAAAGTCCATCCTCTCTCCCTATGACCATGTCAGGGCCCACAGAGAAAAACTGGCCATGACCCTATTAAATTGGCTTGGGCTGGCACAGAATGCGCTGGACCTGGCCTTTCCCTTAAGCCCCATTAAGCTGAAAAGCAAGGACTGTGGCTGATTGTGGCCATGTGCCCACGGGTTCCTCCTGGCCACTAATATTCTACTGACCCTGTATATAAGTATATAAGCATCATTTAGCCATGTTTTTTTTTTTGTTTTGTTTTTAATGAGACGGAATCTCATTCTGTCGCCCAGGCTGGAGTGGAGTGGCACGATCTCAGCTCACTGCAACCTCCGCCTCCCGGGTTCAAGCAATTCTTCTCCCTCAGCCTCCCAAGCAGCTGGGACTACAGGCGTGCGCCACCACACCTGCATTTAGCCATTTAGCCAAGTTCTATTCCTTCTTGGTGGTGGTGGTGGGGTTCCCATAGCCTGAAGAATAAGGGCCTGGGGCTCTGGGCCTGGGGACTGAAGCTTAGGCCTGGGAGACCTGAAGCTCCAGTGGAAGATGCTTTCCTGGACTTTCTTGGCAGCAAAAAAAACTTCACCTCTTGCCTATGAATTGCCTGTATTTTAAAGGGTGTGTGTGTGTGTGTGTGTGTGAGAGAGAGAGAGAGAGAAATTGAGGTGTAATTATTTTGCTGGGTGATGACAACAAACATTTACTGCTCCTAAACAGGCAAGGAAATGATTTAGCCATGAACTTTTCATGATGCCTCATTCCCTCCTGTGGTCCCGTGGTCCTCAGGCTGCGCAGTGGGAGAAGGGGGGTGGGGGGCCACAAATAACCCTCGTGGAAAGGAATGTGGGGTCAGCCTCAGGAAAACTGGGAGGGGAGGTCCCACCTGATGGGGGTCTTTGTAAACTTTACCAAGGGAAGCCCAGAAACACAAAGAGGTGCAGGGAGAGAAAGAAGGAGGAGGTGTTTTAAAGAGTAAAGCCTGGCATTAGAAAGTGTTATTCGAGTAAAATGGCCAACGTTTCCTTTCTTTTAAGAGCGACTCTTAAATTCCAATTACTCCGCCCCCAAAGACCAGTTGAGAATAACCCCAACTGGAGGGAATTAATTTCCTTAGGAATTTCACTCTTACAAGATTAATGGAGCCCCCCTGCAGAGAAACGGTAAAACTGTAAGTACAGTAGATTTGCACCTGAAGGATACATATTTTAATTTCTGTTCTCAAGCTGCGATAACATCTTCTCCAGCTACTATAAAAAGCATAAATGAGCACCCGCACGTCTGCTGAGAACTTGCAACCCCAGGCTCCCCGGGAGCAGCCCCGCGCCGACCCTCCACGTTGCTCGCCTGGGTGCGGGGACCGCGGCGTGGGCGCGGGGATGGGAAGGCGCGGGGATGGGAAGGCCTGGGGCAAACAGCCTCCCCGCGAGCCGGGTCGACCCAGCCCAGAGCAGAACCCCTGGACCAGATTATCCTAAGTCCACCCCTACCCCGCCCCCAGCCCCGTCACCCACCCTGGCACCGCCCTCCCGCGGGGACAATTGGCCTGGACCAAGAATGGGGAGCCTGAACAGTGGCCGGTCTCCCACCCGCTCCTCCGGAGCCTGCAGGGGGGTTCAGCCTCTGTCCAGCAGACTTCCTGGCTCCAAGAACGGGCCTTGGGAAGGGGCTCCCCTGACTCCAAGTTGACAGCAGCCCGTCCCTTCTCCTTAGCCCAAGCCACTCTGGCAATGGGGACCCGCCTCCCTCACGCTAACCAAGGACCGGTCTGGGATGGGGAGTTGGAGATGGGCTGTGAGGACTCTTCTCTCAGCCCTTAAGAGTCCAGAACTTATCTGGGAACACATCAGCCAATTTTCTGTTCCCTTTCTTGCCAGGGACTGCTTTTATTGGAAGAAGTCTATGTATATGCATTGCTATAAAGGTTGTTTATGCTGTCATAGCTAGATTTTTATTGGTTGTATTTTTGCTGCACTTGCTTGAAAAATAATTATTTTCAAAGAAAAGAAGAATTATATATCCAGTAAACTAAATAAGACCCACTGTTTATTAGAGACCTCTGACAGCTCCTCAAACACGAAAAAAGATTTCCAAGCAGTGGATGGACAATTTATGTGTAAGTTTATTTGTAAAACAGATTTCAAAACATACTTCATCTTGACTCTGCCAATAAAAATACATTCCATTTCTTTTCAGAAGTATGTCTTATCTGATGGCTTCACAGTAATCTGGTTTCCCCTAAGAAGCTAAGACTATCTGGGTAAGTGTGTACCCAGTAGCCTAACCTAGCTTTGGGTTGAGCTGTGGGGCTGCTATACAGAGGGGGAAAGTGATTGCGTCCCACAAGAAGTTCTCTAGAAGAAATGTATTTATAAGAAATGTAGTTCATAAATCCCAACCCAGCGATTGCAATCTCTAAAAACTAGTTAAAACAATTTTCAAACATGTTTGTAATTGTTTGTTTACAATTTATCGGGGGGGAAGAAAAACTCACCCTGGAATGCCTGCCCATTTTCCATTCCCTGCATAGATTCTAATCTCCCACCTAGGATGAGCCAGGGAGTTGGGCGCGAATTGTAGTGCCAGATTCCAGGCTGTAGGTGGCATAAGTGCCTCTTCAGGCTGGAGAAACAGCAGCCTTTGTTGAGTGGCTTTATTCAACCTGAGAAACCACAGCTGAGAATTCACACAAACCGATGCTGTATTTGTGGAGGCTCCGCCGACTCACCCAAAACACGTGCTTTTCCCCTGACCTGCAAACTTTTAACACCTTCTTCTCTTCCCGTTTCACTAGGCTATTTGAGATCCTGCAAGATTTATCAAGACTATACTAGCCATATGAAAGCATGTTAACACAGGGAGGGAGAGAGGAAAAGCCCTCCACGTTATGACTGGCATACACGCTTCCAAAGCATCGTTACTAACTGAAGGCCCAGTTCCTGAGGCGATCACCCCAGACACACTGAATGCAATTTGTTGGTCACTGAGTGGGTATACCTAATCACCACAGATGTTTACATGCAGCTGCATTTTCTCTCCGTTTGAGTCACAATGTTTTATATGTAAATAGTATTGTGTGCATGTGTGTGCATATGTGTATTTATCCTCCAAGTCCAGTTGGAGTTAATTTTCTGCTGTTATTTGTAGTTCATGTTTCATATCTAAGAAACTAAGGACCCAGATGAGCTTTCCTTGGTGTCACAAACTTTTTTTTTTTTTTTTAAGAGAGATGAGGTCTCACTATATTGCCCAGGCTGGTCTCCAACTCCTGAGCTCAAGTGATCTTCCTGCCTCAGCCTCTCCAAGTGCTGGGATTACAGATGTGAGCCACTGTACCTGGCCAACAAACTTCTGATTCTTATAGAATCAGATGTAATTCCTTAGAGACCTGAGAAGTTCTATATTCAGGTTCTTTCGTGCTGTCTGACTCCAAGAGCTCTCGCCTGAAGGAGGTCCCTTCCAGGACACTGAGTCCCAACCCACACCACCTCCTTGGAGGGCGTGTGCCCTCTCTTCCATTGACCTTGACATTCTTGCACAGGCTGCTTGTGCACAGAGGCATTACCTCCCAGAGGGGACCTCTGGAGTGGCCCCAGGTAGCAGGTACAGTCAGCCGCTTCTACCTGTGGAAGGCGATCAGGGTAGAAAGGTCTGGGAAGCACTAAAAATACACACAACCCTTACAAACACAACTTGGTGATACACGCTAATAGTTCTGGGCTCCAAACTGGGGCCAAAGCACAGACTCCACAGCTAGTTCTAGCATGTAGCAGATGTCACCCAACCTGGAAAGCTACTTGGTTGAAACTTAGTTAAATCCGTGGCCACAGCAGTTTTATACTTGACCTGAGTCCTCCAATGTCTGCCACACCTGCAGTGGCTTCCTTCCCATTCTCTCTCTCCTCTAAAATACAAGAGGCATTTCCCCCCAGTGCAGGAAGATGGAACAGACTATTTTGGTTAATCATCTAAATTTGTGTTCTTGAGTTTCTTCTGGAGTTGTCCAGCCTCGGGCTGCATGCACATTGGCCCACCACAAATGCCTCCCTCTGCCGAGAGTGAGGTGGGCCGGTCGGGGCAGAACGCCTGCTTCTCATGGCACCCCTTGCTCACTCAGCTCTGGGAGCCCCCCTGCCAGCGTGCCCGAGAGCTACTCTAAATGAAGTTCGAGTTCCATTTCAGGAAGGTGGTGAGACAATAAAATAACCCAGGATGACGTGAACAATTTTGCATTTGCTTCAAACTCTGAAAGGATTCATGGTTCCCACGGCCTCCAGACTGGATGGACCACTTTGGGTTTCAATGGCAGGATGATTTTTCTGTAAAACAATGGCTGGCTTTAAATTTCTTCTTCCAGAACACACCAAAAAAGAAAAGAAAAAACAAACCACTAATTCTTAAGGATGCATAGGCCCCAGTTGCCTGATGGTATGTAGAAAGAAAGAAAGAAATACAGCGGTAATGTTCTGGTGAGGGAGCTAGTTTCCTAGGAGTCAAGTAGAAGTTTGCTGTTGACTGCATGATTAGCCTACGTCTGAGGTTGTATCTATTACTTGCCCATCATATGAAATATGCTTTAATCAAAAGAAACATCTTATTGAAACACTCCATGCCAACATTACCTTCAGACTTTCCCACCATAACATATACGTTCTTTTTCCAGTTTGCCGCTGGCTGAAATGACTAAGAAGTGGAAATGGGAGATGCAGGAAGAAAGTCACTGTCCTATGATGAGAGACGGATGTGTGGGGCCCTAATGAGGAACCCTTTACTCCATGAAACCGAGGGAAAGAGCTGCGCTGAGCCACGTCTGGCTGACTCTGCACAGACAAAACGGGGCAGCTCTGCTGGCCACCAAGCCCATCAGCAGCCAGGTGGTCAGCGAGGAGCAGCTGCCCTGAGGGCTGATGGTAGGAGACAGAGAGCCCAGGGCCGAAAGAACAGCGGGCTCAGTGCCCCGCTCCCTCCTCCCCAGCCCCTCCACGGGGAAGCACAGTTTGGCCCCATTTTCAAAACCACTGTGTTTTATTTCTATTGTCCCAAACTCTCTGGCCTTCTTCCTAGAGAACACCAAGAGGAATGCTCTCACCAGTTTGGTTGAAACCTTATTTTTTAGTTTGTGCACATTCTATGTCACTGTGCTAAGAGTGACCAGATGTATTAGTCAGTTTTCATGCTGCTAATAAAGACATACTGGCCCAGCGCAGTGACTCACGCCTGTAATCCCAGCACTTCGGGAGGCTGAGGTGAGTGGATCACCTAAGGTTGGGAGTTTGAGACCAGCCTGGCCAACAGGGAGAAACCCCATCTTTACTAAAAATAAAAAATTAACCAGGCATGGTGGCACATGCGTGTAATCCCAGCTACTCGGGAGGCTGAGGCGGGAGAATCGCTTGAACCTGGGAGGCAGAAGTTGCGGTGAGCTGAGATTGTGCCATTGCACTCCAGCCTGGGCAGTAAGAGCGAAACTCTGTCTCAAAAAAAAAAAAAAAAAAGACATACCCAAGATGGGTAATTTATAAAGGAAAGAGGTTTAATGGACTCACAGTTCCATATGGCTGGGAAGGCCTCACAATTATGGCAGAAGTCAAAGGAGGAGCAAAGTCATGTCTCACATGGAGGCAGGCAAGGAGCTTATGCAGGGAACTCCCCTTTATAAAACCATCAGATCTCATGAGACTTCTCATTATCAGGAGAACAGCACAAGAAAAACCCACCCCCATGACTTGATTACCTCCCACAACACGTGGGCATCATGGGAGCTACAATTCAAGAAGAGATTTGGGTGGAGACACAGCCAAACCACGTCACCAGACTGCCTCTTCAGGGAGTGAATCACAAATGTATTCCTGACCACCCTGTTTTCTCCCCTCTTGAATCAGGCAAGTCCTTGCCCAGGACGGAGATTGGTCATAACTGTATTTGCCCTAAAGAAATATGACCTTTTATGATGGGGTATATTTATTAAATAACAGTATTCTGATATTTAATGACTACATGACCACTAACACAGCTGGATGAAGTTGAATTCCAAAGGAATCCCAAGGCCTAATCCTATCCTTAAATAAAATATTATTTTATTTGAAAAAGGGTCTTGCTTTTTCACCCAGGCTGGAGTGCAATGGCGTGACCATGGCTCACTGCATCCTAGACCACCCAGGCTCAAGGGATCCTCTGCCTCAGCCTCCTGAATAGCTGGGACCACAGTCATGTGCCACCACACCAGGCTACTTTTATTTTTATTTTTTATAGAGATGGGGGTCTCCTATATTTCCAAGGCTGGTCTCCAACGCCTGGGCTCAAAAGATCCTCTGCCTTGGCCTCTCAAAGTGCTGGGATTACAGGTGAGAACCACCATGCCTGGCCTAAAATGTTCTTTTTTTAAGAGATAGCTGTAACAATCTTTAACTATTTAGCAATCCTTTTTTGGGGGAAAGGTTGTCTCTTGTTTGTCAGCAAATGTAGTATGTGAGTTTACATGTCTTTGCTTTCATTGTATAATTTCAAATAGTCAGAAAATATTGCATTCACTGGCAATCAATTTATTTTGATTGATAAAAAGGGGTTAATAAAAACCCCCTTAGAAATAAAAAGAAGGTGAATAGTAATATATCAGTCATGGTGCCTTCTTTCTGCTATGCATAAAGAAAACAAGCTTTTTTACTTCTCCCCAATAAGTCTTCTCCCCTTATTTTCTACACCTATGGAGTCATTTATAATCTTTATTATTTCCAACCACACACTAACATGGCATCAGTCATATTTCCACATGCTGGGTTTTTTTTTTTTCCTTACTATGTTGTGAGAACTGAGAGGCAAAAATGTCCTATAATTTATATGAAAATACATGTCCAAAATGGATTATCAGACATAACTGATGTGACTTCATACACTTGAAAATAAAAAAATTTAGGATGAAATATAAAACATCATGGTAAAATTTCAATCTATTGTTGAAATAAAACATGACTTAGAAAGGACACTGGTGTGTGGCATTTAACAAACATTGTCAAGCTATTAGAAGCAGGGGTAGGTTAAGATGGGAGACAGTACTTTCCATTCAAACATAAAACTATTGACTTTGGAAGGTACATTTGTGGTTTATTAATATTTTTATTTATCAACAGCACCTTTGAAGAAAATGCAAAATGACTATAAAATTCTTACCTTCTGTATATAGCGAGTGTTTAGAGTACCATTGTGAGACAGACTTGGGCATATACGTTATACAGTGTCATATAGATCTCTAATTTGCAGTGGTCATAAAGTCTTTTCTTTCTTTTTTTTTTTTTTTTTTTTTTGAGACAGGGTCTTACTCTGTTGCCCAGGCTGGAGTGTAGTGGTGAGATCTTGGCTCACTGCAACCTCTGCCTCCCAGGTTCAAGTGATGCTCATGCCTCAGTCTCCTGAGCAGCTGGGATTACAGGTGCCCGCCATGACACCTGGCTATTTTTTTTATTTTTAGTAGAGACGGGGTTTCACCATGTTGGTCAGGCTGGTCTCGAATTCCTGACCTCAAGTGATCCACCCACTTCAGCTTCCCAAAGTGCTGGGATTACAGGCGTGAGCCATCGCGCCTGGCCTAAAGTCTTTTGATATTAAATAATTATCTTTCTTTATCATCCTTAAAAAGCACATTTACAATGTCAGAAAATAATTCAGGTCACTGGCTTAGATTACAAAAGTCTGCATGTAGAGACATTATTTTGAAAGTTGAGGCCAGGTGCGGTGGCTCACGCCTGCAATCCCAGCACTTTGGGAGGTCAAGGCGGGTGGACCACCTAAGGTGGGGACAAGTTCGAGACCAGCCTGACCAACATGGAGAAACCCCGTCTCTACTAAGAATACAAAAATTAGCCGGGCGTGGTGGCAAGTGCCTGTAATCCCAGCTACTCAGGAGGCTGAGGCAGGAGAATTGCTTGAACCCGGGAGGCGGAGGTTGCGGTGAGCCGAGATCACACCACTGCACTCCAGCCTGGGCGACAGAGCAAGACTCCGTCTTGGGGGAAAAACAAACAAACAAACAAACAAACAAAAAAACCCAAAAGTATTCCACTGAGGTAGATACTATTAACATCCCAATTCTTAATTTTATTTCTCTAATTTTTAGACAAGGTCTCCCTGTGTTCTCCAGGCTAGAATGCAGTGGCCATTCACAGGTTACACCATAGCATACTATAGCCTCAAACTCCTGGGCTCAAGCAACCCTCTTGCCTCAGCCTCCCAAGTAGCTGGGACTACAGGTATGTGCCACCATGTCAGGTTTTATTATTCTAATTGTTGCGGGAAATCAGGGACCCCGAACAGAGGGACCGGCTGGAGCTGAGGCAGAAGAACATAAAATTGTGAAGATTTCATGGACATTTATCAGTTCCCAAAATTAATACTTTTATAATTTCTTACGCCTGTCTTTACTGCAATCTCTGAACATAAATTATGAAGATTTCACGGACATTTATCACTTCCCTAATAATACTCTTATAATTTCTTATGCCTGTCTTTAATCTCTTGATCCTGTTATCTTCGTAAGCTGAGAATGCACGTCACCTCAGGACCACTATTGTACAAATTGATTGAAGAATGTGTGTTTGAACAATATGAAATCTGATTGTAAAATATATGTGTTTGAACAATATGAAATCAGTGCACCCTGAAAAAGAACAGAATAACAGCAATTTTTCAGGGAACAAGAGAAGATAACCATAAGGTCTGACTGCCTGCAGGGTTGGGCAGAATAGAGCCATATTTTTCTTCTTGCAGAAAGCCTATAGACAGATGTGCAAGTAGAAGAAATATCACTGAATTCTTTTCCCAGCAAGGAACAACCCTGGGGAAGGAATGCATTCCTGGGGGGAGGTCTATAGAAGGCCGCTCTGGGAGTGTTTGTCTTACGCAGTTGAGATAAGGACTGAAATACGCCCTGGTCTCCTGCAGTGCCCTCAGGCTTACTAGGATTGGGAAATTCCAGCCTGGTAAATCGTAGTCAGACCAGTTGTCTGCTCTCGAGCCCTGTTTCCTGTTAAGATGTTTATCAAGACAATGCATGCACAGCAGGACATAGACCCTCATCAGTAATTCTAGTTTTGCCTTGCCTTGTGATCTTTATTGCCCTTTGAAGCATGTGATCCTTGTGACCTACTCTCTGTTTGTACACCCCCTCCCCTTTTAAAATCCCTAATAAAAACTTGCTGGTTTTGCAGCTCGGGTCATCATCACAGTCCTACCAATATGTGATGACACCCCCGGAGGCCCAGCTGAAAATTTCTGTTTGTACTCTTTCTCTTTATTTCTCAGACCGGCCAAAACTCAGGGAAAATAGAAAGAACCTACATTGAAATATTGGGGGCTGGTTCCCCCGATACCAATTTTATACACCAAAAAGGGGAAGGGGACTTAGAGGTTCAAGCAGCTTTGTCCAGGTGCTGGAAACTGGCAGGGTGGGATTGAAATCCAATCACCTTCCACCTGAGAGATACTTCCCTTGAAGGTGGTGTGCAAGATGACAGTTAGTGGTGCATAAACAGGTATTTATTTATTTATTTATTTATGGCAGGGTCTTGTTGTGTTGCCCCAGCTGGAGTGCAGTGGCGTGATTATGACTCACTGCAGCCTTGACCTCCTGGGCTCAAGCAATCCTCCCACCTCAGGGTCCTGAGTAGCTGGGACTACAGGTGTATGCCACCACGCCAGGCTAATTTATATATATATATATATTTTGTAGAAACCAGGCTCTCCCTATGTTGCCCAGGCTGGCCTAGAACTCCAGAGCTCAAGTGATCTCCCCACCTATGCCTCTCAAACTGCTGGGGTTACAAATGTGTGTCACCATGCCGGGCCATGAGAAACAATTTTTATTTTATTTTTAGAGATGGGGTTTTGCTTTGTTGCCCATGCTGGTCTTGAACTCCTGGGCTCAAGCGATCTGCCCTCCTCAGCCTCCCAAAGTGCTGGGATTACAGGTGTGAGCCACTGCACCTGGCTGAGAAACTTTTATTTTAATAACGTATTTTTTATTGTGGTAAAATATACATAAGATGAAGTTTGCCACCTTAACTATATTTAGTTGTATGCTTTAGTAGTGTTAAGTACATTCACAATGTTGTGCAAACATCACCATCATTCAGCTCCAGAATGTTTTCATCTTCCCAAGCGAAAGCTCTGTACTCACTTAACAGTACCTTCCCATTCCTCCTCCTCCTCCCAGGCCCTGACAATCACCATTCAACTTTCTGTCTCCACACCTTTCACTACTCTAGGCAGCTCATATAAGTGGAATCATAGTTTGGACTCTTTGTGATTAGCTTATTTCACTTAGCATTACGTCTTCAAGGTTCATCCATGTTGTAAAATGTGCCAAAATTCCCTTCCTTTTTAAGGCTGTGTATTATTCTACCATATATATACATACAGTAGAATATTATATATATACACATACAGACTACATTTTATTTATCCACTGATGGACATTTGGGTTGCTTCCAACTTTTGGCTATTGGGAATAATGCTGCTATGAACACGGGTGTACAAATGTCTGTTCTGAGTCCCTGCCTTCAGTTATTTTGTGTATATTCCCAGAAGTGGAATTGCTGGATTATATGGTAATTTTATTTTTAATTTTTTGAAAAAACACCACACTGTTTTCAACAGTGGCTACAGCATTTTACATTCCCACCAGCCATGCACAAGGGTTCCAATTTCTCCACACCCTAGCCAAAACTTGTCATTTTCTTTTTCTCTTTTTTTTTTGAGAGGGGGTCTTCATCTGTTTCCCAGGTTGGAGGAGTGCAGTGGCACAATTTCAGCTCACTTGCAGCCTCGACCTTCCAGGCAATCTGCCCACCTCTCAGCCTCCTGAGTAGGTGGGACTACAGGCGGGAGCCACCATACCTGGTTAATTTTTGTATTTCTGTTTTTTTGTAGAGACGAGGTCTTGCCATGTTGCCCAGGCTGGTCTCAAACTCCTACACTCAAGTGATCCGCTCAGCTCAGCCTCATGAAGCTCTGAGTTTTCAGGCATGAGCCATCCACCATGCCCGGCTGCTTTTTTTTTGAGACGGAGTCTCGCTGTGTCACCCAGGCTGGCGTGCAGTGGCACGATCTTGGCTCACTGCAACCTCTGCCTCCTGAGTTCAAGCGATTCTCCTGCTTCAGCTTCCCGAGTAGCAGGGATTACAGGCCTGCACCACCACACCTGACTAATTTTTGTATTTTTAGTAGAGACGGGGTTTCACCATGTTGGCCAGGTCTTGAACTCCTGGCCTCAAGTGATCTGCCTGCCTCAGCCTCCCAAAGTGCTGGGATTACAGGCATAAGCCACAGTGCCTGGTCACTGTTTTTTTTCTTTTTGATAATAGCCATCCTAATGGGTGTGAAGTGGTATCTCAATACGGGTTTGATTAGCATTTCCCTAATAACTGATGATATTATCTTCATGTGCTTATTGGCTATTTGTATATCTTCTTTTGAGAAGTGTCTATTCAAGTTATTTGTCTATTTTTCTGTTTTGTTTCTTTTTTGAGACAGGGTCTCACTTTGTTACCTCAGATAGAGTACAGTGGTGAGATCATGGTTCACAGCAGCCTCAAACTCCTGACCTCAAGTGATCCTTCCACCTCAGCCTCTCTAGCAAGAGGCTAATTTTTTGCTTTTCAGAGAGACGGGGTCTTGCTGTCTTGCCCATGCTGGTATTTGTCCATTTTTTCAATCAGGTTTTTTGTTGTTGTTGTTGAGTTGTAGGCATTCTTTTTTTTTTTTTTTTTGAGATGGAGTCTCACTCTGTCGTCCAAGCTGGAGTGCAGTGGCGCAATCTTGGCTCACTGCAACCTCCGCCTCTCAGGTTCAAGCAATTCTCCTGCCTCAGCCTCCTGAGTAGCTGGGACTACAGGCACACACCACCACGCCCAACTAATTTTTGTATTTTTAGTAGAGATGAGGTTTCACCATATTGGCCAGGATGGTCTCGATCTCCTGACCTCGTGATCCACCCACCTCGGCTTCCCAAAGTGCTGGGATTATAGGAATGAGCCACTGCACCCAGCCAGGTATTCTTTATATAATCTGGATATTAACTGCTTATCAGATATGCGATTTGAAAATATTTTCTCCATTTCCTGGGTTGCCTTTTCACTGGATTAATAGTGTCCTTTGATGTACAAAATTTTAAATTTTGATATAGTCCAAATTATTTTTTTCTTTTGTTGACTGTGCTTTTGGTGTCATATGCAAGAATCCAATATCATGAAGTTTTCCCATATTTTCTTTACTTTTTGTTTTTTTTTTTTTTTTTTTTTTTGAGACGGAGTCTCACTCTGTCACCCAGGCTGGAGTGCAGTGGCGTGGTCTCGGCTTACTGCAACCTCTGCCTCCCAGGTTCAAGAGATTCTCCTGCCTCAGCCTCCCGAGTAGCTGGGACTACAGGCACGTGCCGCCACCACCATGCCTGGTTAATTTTTTGTATTTTAGTAGAGACAGGGTTTCACCATGGTGGCAAGGCTGATCTCCATCTCCTGACCTTGTGATCCACCTGCCTTGGCCTCCCAAAGTGCTGGGATTACAGGCTGGAGCCACTGTGCTTGGCCAATTTTTCTTTCTTTCTTTCTTTTGAGATAGAGTTTTGTTTTGTCGCCTAGGCCTGGAGTGCAGTGGTGTGATCTTGACTCACTGCAACCTGCGCCTCTAGGGTTTAAGCAATTCTCATGCCTCAGCCTCCCAAAAAGCTGGGATTACAGGCATGCGCCATCATGCCTGGCTAATTTTTGTATTTTTAGCAGAGACAGGGTTTTGCCATGTTGGCCAGCTGGTCTTGAACTCCTGGCCTCAGACAATCCGCCTGTCTTGGCCTTCCAAAGTGCTGGGATTACAGGCATAAGTCACTGTGCCTGACCTCCCATATTTTCTTCTAATAATTAATCTATTTAACATATTAAAATAGTGAGCATTCAAACCATCACTTTATAGATGTCACATATTATTTTTAAAGTTTTTCAAACTTAAGATATTGAGAATTCAAATAAATATACTATGTAAATAATAGGAGAGGTTTAGCATACATCTTGCAGTTAGTACCCAAGTGACTGATGCTTGGTAAATACTGTGCTAAGCTAAACTGCATCCTTCTAAATATACCTATTGCTGTATCTCATTCCTAGGCTAAGCAGTCCCCCGCCCCAGTACCGAATGGTTGCCTCATGCATCCATTTAAGAAAGACAGCAGACCAAAACTGGAGTCACTAAATGCTAAGGATCCATGCTACCAAACTGAAACCTGGGTTGCTTACTTGTAAGATCTTCTGAGAAATCAGGAGAGAGATGAAAGCCAAATTACATTACACCAAGATTTCGTCTACACCTCTATAAGGAAAGTAATCTTGAAATGACTGATCTGCTATTTGTTCATTCTTCCTGCTTTCCTCCACTTTTTCCTGCCTGTCAAACTCACCCACTCGGTCCTCATTGGAGCACCTTTCTATCTTGTAGACTGCCTGGTGCATGCAATGCTATTAAAAACCAATCAGATCTTTGAAACTAAATTTGTTGAAATTTTGTTCTTATACACATCTGAAAAGCAGCCATAAGTATAAAGGCCAGTGATATCAAAAGTGGGTAACAAAGCAAGTCATCTAATCTAAACTGCAAGACAAGCATTTTGAGAGGCCTACAACATACCTTATTTTCAATTCTGAAATGCAGAAAGTCCTCCAAATTAGTTTTTCCCCACGCTTGGAGTAAACTCATTTGAACTGATATGAGACTATTTACAACCTTTATTTATTTATTGTATTTATTTTATTTGAGACAGGGTCTCACTCTATTGGCCAGGCTGGAGTGCTGTGGTGTGATCACAGCCAACTCACTGCAGCCTCAACCTTCCAGGCCCAAGCAATTTTCCCACCTCAGCCTTCTGAGTAGCTGGGACTACAGGTGGGCGCCATAGTGCCCGGCTAATTTTGTTATTTTTATTTTGTAGAGACGGGGGTCTCACTGTGTTGCCGAGGCTGGTCTCAAACTCCTGGGTTCAAGCAATCCTCCCGCTTTGGCCTTCCAAAGTACTGGGATTACAAGCATGAGCCACTGTGCCTGGCCCTATATACAACCTTTATATATCCCACTTAGGGTGAATATTTGTGAATACTCACACATTTCTGCTATAGAAACATTGTTTGACTACGGGGGCATACAATATATCTCACCTTTTTTAAACATTCAAAAAATTCTGAATTTCACAAACACATCTGGCCTGAAAGGTTTTTGATAAGGGACTGTGAATCAGTGGTGGCATAATTAGTCTTAGGAGTACTAACTAATAGGAGAAATGTAACATTTGTTAAGTACTTAGTTTGTGTCCAGCATTGTTCTAAGTATCTTCTTGGTAAATGCCTCATGTAATCCTCACAATCTCTATGCTTTATCATCCTATCCTTTATAAATGAGGAAACTGAGGGAGATTAACTATTTAATTTGCTGAGGATCATGCAGCAAATAGCCCGAAGAGGGATTCATGCGTTTCACCATAATGCTTAAGAACAGGGCTTTGTCAAAGGATACCTTCAACTGCAGCAGAATGATGGACTCAAATCACAGAGACACGACAAAGTGACGGGTAGTCAGCTGTGGGTTGGTTCAGAGGCTCAGGCTGTTCCGGCTCTAGGTGATTTCCTGCTTTCCTGGGGTTCCCACCAGCTGCCCTCATGGTGACAAAAAGGCTGCTGCAGCTCCAGGAAACTTACACTGGGCAAGGACAACAGGAAGAAAACAGCCCCCACTCACCCAACTCCCTTTTTAACTAGAAGATCTTTCCCGAAACTCTGCCTCAACAGACCTCGCTTACTTCTCCCTGGCCCGTACTAGGTCGTGTACCCATCGTTAGCCAATCGCTGGCAACGGATTGGCCCCGTTTTAATTTATCCCAAAAAGGCGCCAGTCTGGGCTGTTTGGAGCAGTCAAGGGAGCTCCGTGCTAAGGCAGGAGGGGCCTGGACATGCGGCTGCAGGAGTCCGGGCCTCGGTGCCCTAAGATGAGGGCTCAGTGGTGCTCAGCACCGCGCCGGGCCAGAGACTGAGCCGCCGCCGGCTGTTGAGGGTTGGTTGGCTGAATCCCCGGCAGGGGCCAGGCGGAGCGAACATCACCGCGGCAACTGCCTCCACAGCACACACTCCCGACAGTGGCTGCGCTTTTCCCCTTCAGCACAGCCCAAAGGCCCCGGCAGCTCAGCACCTGCGACCTCCTAATGCCCTCCAGCCTACGGAGGAGTAGAAGTCCTTCCGGGGCCTCTCAACCAGCAGCCACCAGCCACCAGCCACAAAAGCCGTGAGCCGCGCGGGGCTGGCCTGAAAGCTCTGCGTCTTCCCACCGCGGCAACAGCAGCTCCCACCCGGAAGCGAGGCAGCCCTGCGGACCACAACTCCCAGAAACACCCGCTGTCTCGCTCAAGCTAATTGACCCGCTGCGCCATCTATTAGCCAACCAGCCACAGGGAGACGGCTCCCCACGAGGCCTAACAACCAATCATAAGATAGAGGAGGCGGGCGCTCCTCCAGCCGATCCACGGGGTGTTGTCAAAAGTTTGGCGGGATCCTGAAAGAATGCTTTCTTTAGAGCCCCACGGCTGCTCCTGTGAAGGGAGAAGCGACAAGCAGAGATATGCAGGGACCTCTCTGCGAAGTAATGACTTGGGGCAAACGGACAACGCCCACAGCATCCCAATAGTCTCAGAAGACTCTGGTCTCTGCTACTCCTGCCTGCGGTCCTCGCCTTGGTGCTCTCGCGCTTCCCGCGGCGTCCCGCCCCTCCGTCTCCTTATTGGCTCCCCAGGGCCTTGTGCGGAAGGGGGCGTGGTGCGCGGGCCTCGGCCAGGCCTGAGAGGCCGGGAGGGTTTGACCCTGGGGCTGCATGGACAGCTTAGCGCTCGGCCGCTGGCGACGGCGGAGGGCGGAGGATCTGCAGGTTCCGGGGGACGTGGTGAGCCCCCGGGGCCTGGGCGTTAGGGACGGGAGGGCGGATGGCCCCTGGGCTGGTTCCCACCGCGCCTCGTTTTTGCCGGCACGGCCCTGCCTGTGAGGAGGCCTGGCCCAAGACACTCGCCCGCTCGCGTACGTCCCTGGGAGGGCGTGGCCAGTTATGGGCGTGGCCTGTTAGGGCGGGGTTGTGACACCGCCCTCCCGGTTTCGCGCCTGCGCAGTCGGACGCGGAGCTCGGGCACCTTCCTGACCCACATGCTCACTGGGGCTCCAGACCCAGGCTCCCTAAAACATGGGCCGAGACTCACTGCAGGACCTCGGGTGCTTGGTATCCGTGTCATGTCTTCTCCTGCCGTCTACACTTGACTGTTCCTGAGTCTCGTTCACTGAGCGCCTGCCACGTGCCAGGCCCAGGGCTGGGTGTTGGGGGACGAGTACGTGGGGAGCGAACACGCGCAGAAAATTACCCGGCATTGAGCGTGTTAGTGCTTCTTGGGCTGAGTCCATTAACTGATGAGCAGAGGGTAAGATGAGATGGTAATGGGGAGACTTGCACAAGATCCCAGGGTGCGTGGGTAAGTCAGGTATGTGTGAGACTTGAAGGATGACCGGGGGTAGGCAGGATGGGAGGTGACAAAAAACAGTGTTGGAGGAAGGAGCTTAGCGTCTTAGGGGCACTGAAAGAAGTACTGCAGGATTGGAGCTGGAAGACAGAGCTGCTTGGCATTACTGTATTTTATCTTCCACCTCTGCTTGCAAATTGGCCAGTTCTTACTTAACCTCGTTTATTTCAAAGTTCCTTGCTAGGGGCAGCAGTGAGCAGCCAACATACCGCATATTTGCTTTTTTTTTTCTTCTAGAGCTACACAGGCTTGGTAAGTGTAGGATCCGTCTTCCCAGTTAATACAGGCAGCATTTTTTTAGATGTCTTTACTGCGTAGCGGGAATGACTAGCTTTCTACCCTGCACCATCTCTTTCCTCACTACCCACTGCCTGGCCGTGAAGCCAGTACCACTTAGGTTTCTGTCACAGCCGCATCCCTCCTCCAGGTACCAATTGTTATATTACTAGGGTGCAGATTACCCCAGTAATATAGTAATAATATGGTATAGTAATGTAGTATAGTAATAGTATAGTACAGTAATATAGCAGGTTAGGCTGCTTTTGTAACCAAGAGCCTTCAAAGCACGCTGGCCCTAACAAGATGGAAGTTTGATTCTCCTGCACAGAACAGCATGGACGTGAGCAGTCCAGTGGGGTGGAACCCAGGGTCACTAAATATAGGCGTAGGGCTGGTGGCACCCAGATCAGGGGATATGCAGGGACCTAAGTTCCTTCCCCTCACACCATCCCCTGGGTGTTACCCTCCTCTGCATAGCCAAGGGTGGCTCACCACTACCGTGCTACCAGATGGCAGAAAAACAAACAGAAAAGTGACATGATTATGCTGATGTGTTGAGACCTTACTTCACTGCCCTGGAAAATGAAAGGTGTGATCAGGGTGCAGGCAGGGAGGCAAGGCTTGTGGCTTCAGTAGTATGTCAGAGGAGAAGTGGCAGAGGCTTGCACAAGAGAGGGCAGTGGGGTGGTGACACTAGACAGACGTGACTGTGTAGAGGGAGAGCAGACAGTCTCACTGATGGAGTGGCAGTGGCAGGGTAATGTGAAGAGTGGAGTCCAGGGTGTTGTAGGGGTTGACTTGAGCCCTGCGAGGGCAGTACTGCTGCTCCTTGAGAGAAGAGTGGTGTGGAGGCAATGAAGAGCTCCTGTTAGGCCATGCTGTGTTTTCTGCGACTTTGAGACATTTAGTGGAGACATGGCAAATACTGCTAGTGATTGAATGGTTATCATGTGGATTATCTGAATTTTTTTAATCAACTAAAATTTATTTAAGCATAAAGTTACTTTCACATTTGTCTACACCTACAGTAAATACAGTTGTTGGCATAAAGACACAGCCTTTAGAATTTAAAGCCTCCCCACCTGCAAGATTACATACGTAAAACTCCCACTATTGTTTCTATAATAGTGGATTAATCAAATTAAAAGTTATACTATCGAATAAAATACAATGGAAATAATTTACTTATAAGATTCATATTTAAATCATCCTTATTTACAAAATACTATCCTAAGAATTATAATTCCATTAAGTTTCAATGTGAGCAAAAGTGTAATCACTTAAGTAACAGCAGTTACTTGAAATGAGATCAGTCAGAATTACTTTTGAAGAGAGCAAAAATATTGTCAGGTATCTTGCTGCGGTTTTGGATGTTCCGTAGCAGGCTCATTTGAAGGCGGAATCAGCCCTGAAGGGAACTCACTTCTACCTTCAGAATGTGGGGGTGGGGGGAAAAATCCAGGTCTTGAGGGGAAGGTAAGGAGTAAAACCCCTCGGTGGATAGACATTTCTCATTGCAAATGGAGCATGTGGTGGACCTGGGAAATCCCTTGGTGGAAAATAATCTCGAGAAGCTCCAAACCTGGTTCCTGGAGGAGGTGGGGGGAAAGCAGGTCCTCTTCTCATGAACGGGCCCCTTGTATCCACTGGAAACAGTGGACCTCTGATTGGGGCAAGAGGTGGAGGAACAAAGCCAGGGCCAGTTGCTTCATTTTCAGCAGGGAGAGATGAATCAGGTATATTTAAATTACCAAGATATCTTTGGTGTCATTTCTACTGGATTCCATTTCTGAAGGCATTGACCCATCCATTTTATCCAAAGGAGGCATATTAAAACTTCTGAGTTCTGCTGGTCCAGACAGTCTACCAGAGTTAGAATAAAATCTGTCTTGCCTTTGTGGAGGAAGAGCTGAATCAAGATATGATTGCCCTGGTGGAGGAAACATCATCCTACGGTCCTGTTCCCTCGGAAGTGACAGGGACCCAGTGTCAGAAGGAGACCTGTGAGGATCGGTTAACCTCTCACAGCTTGATTCTCCTCTTTCCTTGGTAATCTGATGGTCCAGAGGATTCCCTGGGCCTCTTGAGCCTCTTCCTTCCCCCCCTGGAGGCAAAGGTGAGAGTCTGAGTGGACCCTCCAACAGAGTTGCGGGAGAGAGAAGAGCTCTCGTTTCAGATGAAGGCCGACCCAATGATGAGGGACCATATGGGGAATGCTCTCTGCCAAATTCTGTATTTGGAACATCAAGTACATAAGGATCTTTTTCTAAAAGTTCAAATTTAAACTCTGTTTCAGTTAATTTTTGTCTGTTGTGAGCATTTTCTTTCCTTAAATCATTGAGGTTTCTTTCAGCAGTCCAAGCTGCCAACCAATTATGATGTGCCTTTTTCTCATGGGAAATAATCTGCCGTTGATAATAATGAATAGTTCTCTCCAATTCTTCTTCAAGATCTTTGGCTTGCTGTCTGTAGGTCTCCAGCTCTTTAGTGGCATGGCTGATCTTTTTGTCTACCTTAGAAAGTTTCTCTTCTTTCTCTAACCGGCTATTTTCCTCTACTGTTAATTTCCTGTAGAGTTTCATTTCATTTTCTTGATATAATTCAGTCATTACTTTAAGTTTCTGTTGAAGCTTCTGATTCTCACTTTCAAAATGTGTGTTTTCTGACTGCAAAGATGCTTGTTCAGTCCGAAGATTTTTAATATGCTCTGTAAGCTCTTCCTTTGTTTTATCAATTTCAGATAACTGGATATAAATTTGGTTTCTTTCTCCTTCTAAGGTTTTTAAAGAAGCATTTAACTTAGTAGCATGAATCAGTTTCTTCAGAGCTCCTTTTGGAGGATCATCTAAGTAAGCATCATCTTCTGATTCACTGTTCACTTCTAATTCTAAGTTATCATCATCCGTTAGGTCTTCTCTAAGCCTAGCAGCCCAATCTTTCATCTTTAGCAAACGTTCAGTCAGAGTCTTGATGTGATTTTCTTTATCATTTAGAACTTGTTCTGCATGTACTTTGGAGTCTTCACATGTTATTTTCTGTTTATTAAGTTCACTCACTTGTTCGTTCCATACTTCAGCTTCTTGCAAAAGCTGTTTCTGGCTTTCCTGAAGGTGAGAGTTTTCATTCAAAGCATCTTTTATTGCTATCTTCAGTTGTTTCTCAGTCATTTTAAATCTCTTGAAGATCATTTTGGCTTCAGCTACTTGTGATTTGAGGGATTCTGACTCATCTGCTAGAGGCTGTATCGTTTTTGAAATATCCGCCATCAATTCATTTTGTTGAGAATGTTTAGATTTCTCTTCTTTTAACTCTTTTTCTAGACAGAGAATTTCATGCTCAAGTTCAGAATTGGACCTGTTCAACTTTTCACAGGTTGCCTCCAAACTTCGTGCTTCTGCTGCCGCCTTCTCAAAGCTGGCATCCTCTAACGATGACGCTACTTCATAGTCTTCATACTCTTTTTGAACAAGGCTAAATTTTTCAAGTAGTTTACATTTTTCTTCAATTAGTCCAGAAAGCATTATAGCAAGCTTTTTCTCTCTTCCCACATAAAGCCGACTCCTAACCGATCTAAAACTTCTCCACAGAAAAAGGAGAACAGCAAAAAATGCAGCAACAGCTGCACATATCACCATTTCCCATGGAAAACCATGAGGATTCGAATCCAGTCTCATACTTTCAGGCAGCGCTGCCACAACCCTGCGTGGCTCCCCCAGGACCAGCCCCAAGTACCGCTGAGGGGTAGCCCCTGGCTCCTCCATTCTGCCAAGGCTGCTCTGGCGGTCGCCGCAGTAACCCCGGCCACAACAAGCAGCGGAGAACTCGCAGCCTTCCGTCCGGAACCCGAATCCGCACCCGGCAAGCGGAGCAGACCATTGTGGAGCCGGCTGCGGGGGGGAGCTGGGGGATGCGGGCGCTCACAGGCCCACTCTGCCCATCCAGCCCCCTTGTTACACTATATCCTGAGGTAGCACATGTTGGACCCGCGCAAGCCCCACCCCTTGGTTTGGTTTTGGCCAGGCAGCCGTGGGGAGGTGGGGAGTTTTGTTTTGTTTTGTTTTGTTGGGGGGGGGGGGTGGACGGAGTCTCACTCTTGTCGCCCAGGCCGGAGTGCAGTGGCATAATCTTGGCTCACTGCAACCTCTGCCTCCTGGGTTGAAGCGATTCTCTTGCCTTAGCCTCCGGAGTAGCTAGAATTACAGGTGCCCGCCACCATGCCCAGCTAATTTTGTATTTTTAGTAGAGATGAAGTTTCACCATGTTGGCCAGACTGGTCTCGAACTCCTGACCTCAGGTGATCTGCCTGCCTCAGCCTCCCAAAGTGCTGGTATTACAGGCATGAGACACCGTGCCCATCCTGGATTATCTGAATTTATAGCACAACACTGCTAAATTATTCCCATGATACAAAGGAGGCAGCTGAAACACAGAGGGGGTAATTAACTGGCCTAAGGATACACAGCTAGTAAATGGTAGAACTAGGTCTTAAATCCAAGCCATCTGGCTCCAGAGCCTGCCCTCTTAACCACAGGGCTGCACAGCTTCCCATGTGGCATTTGTGGAACTAAAATACAAAGCAGGCCAGGCACAGTGGCTCATGCCTGTTATCCCAGCACTGTGGGAGGCCAAGGCAGGCTGATCACTTGAGGTCAGGAGTTCCAGATCAGCCCGGCTAACATGGTGAAACCCTGTCTCTACTAAAAATACAAACATTAGCTGGGCTTGGTGGCACACGCCTGTGATCCAGCTACTCAGGAGGCTGAGACAGGAGAATTGCTTGAACTCGTGAGGCAGAGGTTGCAGTGAGCCGAGATCACACCACTGCATTCCAGCCTGGATGAAAGAGTGAGACTTCGTCTCAAATAAAAAAAGTAAAAATAAAATATACCCACAAAGCTTCACAATGAAGTCCTAAATTGGCTGTCATAAAATGATGAAAAGTGTGATGCTGTGGGCTGTCAGGGAAGGGGAGCCAGAGGTCATTATTGATCAGAGCGAACAGGGAAGGTTTAATGGAAGACACCCTGAATGATCTGTCAGGTTGGAATTGCTGAAATGGAGTGCCAGGCTTCAGGTTGCAATACTTCTTGACTGTTACCAAAGAATAATGAGTTGGGTATCTTATTGGCATGGTGTATATTGCCTCTTAATTTGATAAAGTTTTGTTTATGTTGTATTGTGTCCTAGTCTTTGATTTAATAATCCAGATTGAGTTCAATAAAGTATCCAAGTTCTACCAAGTTTTCTGTCCTCTCTCTGCCTCTCTGTGTATTTCTCTCTCACAGGCATCTCCAGAATTTGGTTACTGAGGAACGGTAACTAGTTTCTTACTTCTGTTCACAGCCTAGAGGCTCTGTACTCTGCACATAACCACCAGCAAAGTTTTGAAAAACACAGCAGCCAGGACCCATCTCTGTAGTGACTTTGCAGGTGATTCTCGGGCAGGGCCAGAGTGAAGCACCTCTGCTGTGATGTGAGTGTCTTATCACTGTGCGTTTCCTTGCAGTCCAGTTAGCTAGCATGGTCACATGTGTCATAGTTCAATGACAGTAGTGTTTTATCGTTTCCATTGGGCAGACAACGTTTTGAGCGCCTGCTGTGTCTCAAGCCCTGTCCTAGGCACTGGAGATGAGATGAAGAAACGATGAGTAGAGACCTTGCTTACGTTTATCCTGCAACTCATGGTGAGGCTTACTCTGCAGCTCCAGTGCTCGGCTTTTTACACAGTAAGTGCCCCTGCTTACCACACCCTGGCCACACTCATGTGTTTCAGATTGAAAGTTGACTGCCTAGAACGCCTAAAGATTCATGTCCACTCAGTCTTTCATCTCTGCTGAGATTCTTCTCCCTAAAGAACTCACTGAAGACCAGGTTTCTTGGGTAGAGCAACATTTTAGATACCTGGGCTGGAAAATCAAGTCGATAATTTTTTTTTTTTTCTGATGTCATATGAGTTGATTCAAGATCCTTCTTTCTAGCTTTTTTTTTTTTTTTTCTTTTTGAGACAGAATCTTGCTCTGTTGCCCAGGTTGCAGTGCAGTGGAGCGATGATGGCTCACTGCAGCCTCAATCTCCTGGGCTCAAGCGATCCTCCTGCCTCAGCCTCCTGAGTAGCTGGGACTACAGGCAAGCATCACCACGCCCAGCTAATTTTTTAAAACTTTTTTGTAGAGACGGGATCTTGCCATGTTGCCCAGGCTGGTCTCAAATTCCTGGGCTCAAGTGATCCGCCTGCCTTGGACTCCCAAAATTCTGGGATTACAGGCATGAGCCACTGCACCTGGCCTCATGTACAAGTGTGTATGTATGTATTTATTTATTTACTTATTGAGGCAGAGTTTCGGTCTGTCACCCAGGCTGGAGTACAGCAGTGCCATCTGGTTTCACTGCAACCTCTGCCTCCTGGGTTCAAGTGATTCTTCTGCCTCAGCATCCCCAAGTAGCTGGGACTACAGGCGTGTGCCGGCTAATTTTTCTAATTTTAGTAGAGATAAAACTAAATACCCAAAGGAAAAGGCAGAGAATAAAAAAATCAAGACTCAGCTGTGCATGGTAGCTCAACACCTGTAATCCCAGCACTTTGGGAGGCCAAGGCAGGCAGATCACCTGAGGTCAGGAGTTCAAGACCAGTCTGACCAACAAGGAGAAACCCCGTCTCTACTAAAAATACAAAATTAGCTGGGCATAGTGGCTCATGCCTGTAATCTCAGCTACTTGGGAGGCTGAGGCAGGAGGATCACTTGAGCCCGGGAGACAGAGGTTGCGGTGAGCCGAGATCGCATCATTGCACGCCAGCCTGGGTGGCAACAAGAGTGAAACACAATCTTTAAAAAAAAAAAAAGACTCAATTATAAGTCCATCTATAAGAAACTCACTTTAAATATAAAGATACAATAGATAAAAAATAAAAGGATGCAAAAAAAAATCATGCTAACACTGACCAAAAGAAAGGTGGAGTTGCTATATTAATAAAAGACAAAGTCAATTTCAGGGTAAAGAATATTACCATGGATATAAAAGGTGATTTCATAGTGATTAAAAAAGTCAATTCATCAAGAGGACATAAAATTCATCAATGTTTATGCATCTAACAACAGAGCTTCAAAATACATGAAGCAAAAACATAGAACTGCAAGGAAAAATAGGCAAATCCACAATTATATTAGTAAGTTTCAGTATCTTCTCACAAAAATTGATAGATATATGAAGAAAATTATTAAGGATATAGAAAATGTAAACTAAACTACTGGCCAGTGTAGTGCCTCACGCCTTTAATCCCAGCACTTTGGGAGGCCGAGGCAGGCGGATCACTTGAGGTCAGGAATTTGAGGCCAGCCTGGCTAACATGATGAAACCCCATCTCTACTAAGAATACAAAAAATTAGCTGGATGTGGTGGCAGGCGCCTATAATCCTAGCTACTGAAGAGGCTGAGGTGGGAGAACCACTGGAGGCAGAGGTTGCTGTGAGCTGAGATGGCGCCACTGCACTTCAGCTTGGGTGGCAGAGTGAGAGTGTCTCAAAAAAAATAAAAATAATAAAATAAACTATCGAACCACCTGACTTACTTGGAATTTATAGAACTCTTCACTCAAAAACAGCAGAATACAAATTTCCCAAGACTAATTATATTTTGGGCCATAAAGGAAGCCTCAATAAACATAAGCTGGGACTACAGGCACATGTCACCCCATCCCGGGTAATTTTTGTGTGTTCTTGTAGAGACAGATTTTCACCATGTTGTCCAGGCTGGTCTCAAACTCCTGGGCTCAAGCAATCTGCCTGGCTTCAGCCTCCCAAAGTGTTGGGATCACAGGCATGAGCCACCATGCCTGGCCTCAATTTTGTTTTCTGCCTGAAGGAATTTTTTTAAACATTTCTTATAGGACAGGTTTGCTGGTGATAATTTTTTTAACTTCTATATTCTGAAAAAGTTTTTTTTTTTTTTGAGACAGAGTCTCGCTCTGTCACCAGGCTGGAGTTGCAGAGAGCTCACTGCAACCTCTGTCTCCTGGGTTCAAGAGATTCTCCTGCCTCAGCCTCCCGAGTAGCTGGGACTACAGATGCTTGCCACCATAGCTAATTTTTGTATTTTTACAGAGATGGGATTTCACCATGTTGGCCAGGATGGTCTCAGTCTCCTGACCTCATGATGCGCCCGCCTCCGCCTCCCAAAGTGCTGGGATTACAGGCTTGAGCAACCGCGCCTGGCCAAAAAAATCTTAATTTTATCCTTATTTTGAAAGATATTTCCACTGTGTGTGGAATTCTAAATTGATAGGTTTTTTTCTTTCAGTAATATAAAAATGTTGCTCCACTGTCTTGACACAGTTGCTTCCAATGAAAAATCTGCAGCCACCCTTTCTCTGCTCCTCAGTGTTGAACGTATCTCTTGTCTCTGGCTGCCTTTAAGGTTGCCCTTGACCTGTGGCTTTGAACTGCTCATCACGTGCTCTCATATAGTTTTCTTCATGGTTCTGTGCTTGGGTTATTGAGATTCTTGGATCTCTGGGTTTATAGTTTTCATCAAATTTGGTATACTTTCAGCCTAGATAAATAGATAGATTTTTTTTTTTTTTTTCCAGACAGAGTCTCTGTTGCCCAGGCTGGAGTACAGTCGCACGATCTTGGCTCACTGCAACCTCTGCCTCTCAGGTTCGAGTGATTCTTCTGCCTCATCCTCCCAAGTTGCTGGGATTACAGGTGTGCTCCACCACACCCCACTAATTTTTTGTATTTTTAGTCGCCACGGGATTTCACCATGTTGGCCAGGATGGTCTTGAACTTCTGACCTCAGGTGATCCACCCACCTCAGCCTCCCAAAATGCTGGGATTATAGATGTGAGCCACCATGCCCGGCCTCAGCTATTACAGCTTTCAACATTTTTTCTGTCCCTTTTCTCCCCTCTCCTTCTACAACTCCCACTACACATCTATTAAGCTTCTTGATAGTTGTCCCACAGTTCCCTGATGCTATGTCTACTTTTAAAAATCTCTTTTCTGTGTTTGATTTCTGATTGTTTCTACTGCTGTGCCTTCAAGTTCATGAATCTTTTTTTCTGCAATGTCTAGCCGTCCACTAATTACATCCAGTGCATTTTTAATCCCAGACATTATAGCATTTGATTTGGATCTCATAACATTTGATTTTTATCTTTTAAAAAATATCTTCCATGTTTTGTTTAATATTTTGTACATATACAGTTATATTAACTCTTTTAATGTTCTTCTCTGCTAAATTTAACATCTGTGTCTGTTCTTTGGCAGTTTTTGTTTTTGAGACAGAGTCTCCCTCTCTTGCCCAGGCTGGAGTGCAGTAGCTCACTGCAACCTTCGCCTCCCAGGTTCAAGCAATTCTCGTGCCTCAGCCTCCCGAGTAGCTGGGACTACAGGCACACACCACCACGCCCCGCTAATTTTTATATTTTTAGTAGACATGGGATTTCATCATGTTGGCCAGGCTGGTCTTGAACACCTGACCTTGTCATCCACCTGCCTCAGCCTCCCAAAGTGCTGGAATTACATGTGTGAGCCACTGTGCCTGGCCCTATTTTGTCCATTTTTGGTCAGTTCATGCAGGAGAGTAAATCTTGTTGGTCCAGATTGGCCCAAAGAGGAAGTTGGGTAATACAGTTTGGGTCAGAGTTTAAAAGAAAATGAAGCCCGGGCGCGGTGGCTCACACCTGTAATCCCAGCACTTTGGGAGGCTGTGTTGGGTGGATCACAAGGTCAGGAGTTCGAGACTAGCCTGGCCAACATGGTGAAACCCCGTCTCTACTAAAAATACAAAAATTAGCCGGGTGTGGTGGCGCGTGCCTGTAATCCCAGCTACTCAAGAGCCTGCGGTGGGAGAATCGCTTGAACCCGGGAGGCGGAGGTTGCAGTGAGCCAAGATCATCACGTCACTGCACTCCAGCCTGGGTGACAGAGTGAGAGTCCGTCTCAAAAAAAAAAAAAAAGAAAGAAAAAATAAAAAAAAAATTAGGTTGAGCGTGGTGGCTGTAATCCTTGCACTTTGGGAGGCTGAGGTGGACGGATCACTTGAGGTCAGGAGTTCAAGACCAACCTGGGCAACATGGTGAAACCCCGTCTCCACCAAAAAATACAAAAATGGTGTCACACGGCTGTAGTCCCCAGCTATGCAGGAGGCTGAGGCAGGAGAATCACTTGAACCCATGAGGCAGAGGTTGCACTGAGCCGAGATCATGCCTCTGCACTCCAGCCTGGGCAACAGAGTGAGACTGTATCTCAAAAAAATAAATAAATAAATAAAATAAAAGAAGAAGATTCAGAGTTAAATTTCCTTGTTTTACCCCATTGGTTGCAGATTTTATAGCTCATCTGCTGAGTAAGATCTTTGCCGTGAGAACCTAGTAAATAACCAGCTGATGATGCAGCCCCTGACAGAAGCCCTCATTTTGCCTTCTGTGGTCACTCTTCTCCTTGTAAATAATTATCACCCATTCCTCAAGAAGCAAGGTATTTAATTCTCTCACCCATTTTGTATTTTGGAAACAATCTGTTGAGCTATATTATACTATCTGTTATACTCAGTTTAATGAGATTCCACTATCCTCCCATGTAGATATAGCAAATTGATCAATGATAATTCATCTTTGGTTACAACCCTAATACAGGTGTTCACCCTGCCAGTTATGCCTACACTCAATCATTTCTTTTTTTTTTTTTTTTTTTTTTTGAGATGGCGTTTCCCTCTTTTGCCCAAGCTGGAGTGAAGTGGCATGATCTTGGCTCACTGCAACCTCCGCCCCCTGGGTTCAAGTGATTCTCCTGCCTCGGCCTCCCTAGTAGCTGAGATTTTGCAGGCGTGCCCTACTACGCCCGGCTAATTTTTGTATTTTTAGTAGAGATGGGGTTTCTCCATGTTGGCCAGGCTGGTCCTGAACTCCTGATCTCAGTGATCCACCCGCCTCGGCCTCCCAAAGTGCTAGGATTACAGGCATGAGCCACCGTGCCCAGCCAATCATTTCTAATTTTTGGCAGGTTTCTTTATATATGACACAGAAAGTCACAATGAGGTTAGGATCGGCAAGGAGGCCATTTTCTGTGGTTAGCCACCTCTTCAGGTGTCTGTTGTGTCCAGCACTGACCCTGGAAGGACTCTGCCTTGGCTTCTGGTTCTTTAATTACCAAGTGCCCAGAACTGAGTGGGGCACATAGTAGGTATTCAGGAAAGGCTTTTTGGTTGACTGACATGTGAGGGTGTGTGTGTGTTTAACTGAGAATTGGTGAAAGGAGGATTAAGCAAATGCATAAAATTGTTGGTATTTTCAAAACATCTTTGTTTAGGGAAAATTATAATTCATTTGGGGAAAACGCCATCAGCGTGCCACATGGTCACCCTTCATTATCATCACATAGCTACTATCTTTTTAGATTTCTCTCTTGGCAGTTATCAAGACCATGTTATTTAGGTTTAGAGTTTTTTTTGTTTTTGTTTTTTGAGACAGAGCTTCCCTCTATCATCCAGGCCTGAGTGCAGTGGTGTGATCTCAGCTCACTGCAACCTCCGCCTCCTGGGCTCAAGTGATTCTCATGTCTCAGCCTCCAGAGTAGCTGGGATTACAGGCACGTGCCACCATGCCCAGCTGATTTTTGTATTTTTAGTAGAGACAGGGTTTCCCTATGTTGGCCAGGCTTGTCTCGAACTCCTGGCCTCAAGTGATCCTCCTGCCTGGGCCTCCCAGAGTGTTGGGATTACAGGTGTGAGCCACCGTGCCTGGCCAGGTTTAGAGTTTTTTTTTTTTTCAGTGTGTAATTAAGTGGTTTTTAGTAAATTTACAGCTGTGCAACTATCACCACCCAGTTTTCATTCTCTTCACTTCAGAAAAATCTCTGGCCATTGGTAGTCACTCTGTTCACATCCCTAGCTCCAGGCAACCACTGACTGACTTTCTGTCTCTGGATTTGCCTTTTCTGGAACTTTCTTGTAAAAGGAGTCATACCTGATAGGGTCTCCTGCAGCTGGCTTCTTTCAGTTTGCATCATGTTTTCAAGGTTCATCCAGATAAAGCATAGATCAGTAGTGTGCTCCTTTTTATGGCTGTATAATATTCCATTGTGTGAATAGAACACGTTCTGTTTATCCATTCATTTTGGTTATGAATAGTGCAGAAAATTCTGAAAATTCACATAGGTACCGATCATTGTGTGAACATATCTCTTAGATGGATACTTAGGGCTGGAATTGCTGGTTTCTATGGTAAATTTATTTTTAACTTTCTAAGAAACTGCCAAAATATTTTCCAAAGTGGCTACACCATTTTACATGCCCACCACCAACATATGAGGGATCCATTTTGTCCACATCTTCATATATAGTCATTCTAGTAGATACGGAGCAGTATCTCACTGCAGTTTTTATTTTTACTTTTTTTGTAGAGGTGCAGTCTTGCTATGTTGCCCAGGCTGGTCTCAAACCCTGGCCTCAAATGATCTTCCCAAGTCGGCCTCCCAAAATGCTGGGATTACAGGCATGAGCGCCCATGCCTGGCCATCACTGTAGTATTGATGTTGAGCATCTTTTCATATACTTACTGACCTTTCATATATCTTCATTGGGGAAATTACTCTTCACATCTTTTGCTCCTTTAAAAAATTGTGTTGTCTTTTTGTCAAGTTGAGTTTTTAATATATTCTGGGCTGGGTGCAGTGGTTTATGCCTGTAATTCAAGCATTTTGGGAGGCTGAGGCAGGAGAATCGCTTGAACCCAGGAGGCAGAGGTTACAGTGAGCTGAGATCATGCCGCTGCACTCCAGCCTGGGTGACAGAGCGAGACTCTGTCTCAAAAAAAATAAAAAAAAATAAAAAATAAAAAAATTAAATTTTATATATATATTTTTTCTGGATACTTGTATCATATATATGATTTGTAAACATTTCTTCTCCACGAATGTGGCTTGTCTTTTCGTTTTCTTTTTTTTTTAATATATTTTAAGTTTTGGGATACATGTGCAGAATGTACAGGTTTGTTACATAGGTATACACGTGCCATGGTGGTTTGCTGCACCCATCAACCCATCATCTATATTAGGTATTTCTTCTAATGCTATCTGTGCCCTAGCCCCCTGCCCCCTGAAAAGCCCCAGTGTGTGGGTGTGTGATGTTCCCCTCCCTGTGTCCATGTGTTCTCATTGTTCAACTTCCACTTATGAGTGAGAACATGTGGTGTTTGGTTTTCTGTTCCTGTGTTAGTTTGCCAAGAATGATGGTTTCCAGCTTCATCCATGTCCCTGCAAAGGACATGAACTCATCCTTTTTGAGGGCTGCATAGTATTCCATGGTATATATGTGCCACATTTTCTTTATCCAGTCTATCATTGATGGGCATTTGGGTTGGTTCCAAGTCTTTGCTATTGTGAATAGTGCTGCAATAAACATACATGTGCATGTGTCTTTATAGTAGAATGATTTATAATCTTTTGGGTTTATACCCAGTAATGGGATTGCTGGGTTAAATGGTATTTCTGGTTCTAGATCCTTGAGGAATTGCCACACTGTCTTCCACAATGGGTGAACTAATTTACACTCCCACCAACAGTGTAAAAGCGTTCCTATTTCTCCACATCCTCTCCAGCATCTGTTGTTTCCTGACTTTTTAATGATCACCATTCTAACTGGCGTGAGATGGTATCTCATTGTGGTTTAGTTTGCATTTCTCTAATGACCAGTGATGATGAGCATTTTTTCATGTTTGTTGGCCTCATAAATGTCTTCTTTTCAGAGGTGTCTGTTCATGTCCTTTACCCACTTTCTGATGGGGTTGTTTATTTTTTTCTTGTAAATTTGTTTAAGTTCCTTGTAGATTCTGGATATTAGCCCTTCATCAGATGGAGAGATTGCAAAAATTTTCTCCCATTCTGTAGGTTGCCTGTTCACTCTGATGATAGTTTCTTTTGCTGTGCAGAAGCTCCTTAGTTTAATTAGATCCCATTCATCAATTTTGGCTTTTGTTGCCATTGCTTTTGGTGTTTTAGTCATGAAGTCTTTGTCCATGCCTGTGTCCTGAATGGTATTGCCTAGGTTTTCTTCTAGGGTTTTTATGATTTTAGGTCCTATGTTTAAGTCTTTAATCCATCTTGAGTTAATTTTTGTATAAGGTGTAAGGAAGGGGTCCAGTTTCAGTTTTCTGCATATGGCTAGCCAGTCTTCCCAACACCATTTATTAAATAGAGAGTCCTTTCCCCATTGCTTGTTTTTGTCAGCTTTGTCAAAGATCAGAAGGTTGTAGATGTGTGGCGTTATTTCTGAGGCCCCTGTTCTGTTCCATTGGTCTGTATGTCTGTTTTGGTACCAGTACCATGCTGTTTTGTTTACTGTAGCCTTTAGTGTAGTTTAAAGTCAGGCAGCACGATGCCTCCAGCTTTGTTCTTTTTGCTTAGGATTGTCTTGGATATGCGGGCTCTTTTTTGGTTCCATATGAAATTTAAAGTAGTTTTTTCTAATTCTATGAAGAAAGTCAGTGGTAGCTTGATGGTGATAGCATTGAATCTATAAATTACCTTGGGCAGTATGGCCATTTTCCCGATATTGATTATTCCTATCCATGAGCATGGAATGTTTTTCCATTTGTTTGTATCCTCTTTTATTTCCTTGAGCAGTGGTTTGTAGTTCTCCTTGAAGAGGTCCTTCACATCCCTTGTAAGTTGGATTCCTAGGTATTTTATTCTCTTTGTAGCAATTGTGAATGGGAGTTCACTCATGATTTGGCCCTCTGTTTGTCTATTATTGGTGTATAGGAATGTTTTTGAGTTTTGCACATTGATTTTGTATGCTGAGACTTTGCTGAAGTTGCTTATCAGCTTAAGGAGATTTTTTGCTGAGACAATGGGGTTTCCTAAATATACAATCATGTCATCTGCAAGCAGAGACAACTTGACTTCCTCTCTTCCTATTTGAATACCTTTATTTCTTTCTTTTGCCTGATTGCCCTGGCCAGAACTTCCAATACTATGTTGAATAAGAGTGGTGAGAGAGGGGATCCTTGTCTTGTGCTGGTTTTCAAAGGGAATGCTTCCAGCTTTTGCCCATTCAGTATGACATTGGCTGTGGGTTTGTCATAAATAGCTCTTATTATTTTGAAATACATTCCATCAGTACCTAGTTTATTGAGAGTTTTTAGCATGAAGGGCTGGTGAATTTTATCAGAGGCCCTTTCTGCATCTATTGAGACAATCATGTGGTTTTTGTCATTGGCTCTGCTTATGTCATGGATTACATTTATTGATTTGTGTATGTTGAACCAGCCTTGCATCCCAGGGATGAAGCCAACTTGATTGTGGTGGATAAGCTTTTTGATGTGCTGCTGGAATCAGTTTGCCAGTATTTTATTGAGGATTTTCACATCAATGTTCATCAGGGATATTGACCTGAAATTTTCTTTTTTTGTTGTGTCTCTGCCAGATTTTGGTATCAGAATGATGCTGGCCTCATAAAATGAGTTAGAGAGGAGTCCCTCTTTTTCTGTTGTTTGGAATAGTTTCAGAAGGAATGGTACCAGCTCCTCTTTGTACCTCTGGTAGAATTTGCCTGTGAATCTGTCTGATCCTGGGCTTTCTTTGGTTGGTAGGCTATTAATTACTGCCTTAATTTCAGAACTTGTTATTGGTCTATTCAGGGATTTGACTTCTTCCTGGTTTAGTCTCGGGAGGGTATATGTATCCAGGAATGTATCCATTTCTTCTAGATTTTCGAGTTTATTTGTGTAGAGGTGTTTATAGTATTCTCTGATGGTAGTTTGTATTTCTGTGGGATCAGTGGTGATATCCACTTTATAATTTTTTTTTTTTTTTTTTTTTTTTGGTGAGACAGAGTCTCACTCTGTCGCCCAGGCTGGAGTACAGTGGCACGATCTTGGCTTACTGCAAGCTCCGCCTCCCGGGTTCACGCCATTCTCCTGCCTCAGCCTCCCGAGTAGCTGGGACTACAGGTGCCCGCCACTACACCCGGTTAATTTTTTATATTTTTAGTAGAGATGGGGTTTCACCTGTGTTAGCCAGGACGATCTCGATCTGACCTCGTGATCCGCCCGCCTCGGCCTCCCAAAGCTGGGATTACAGGTGTGAGCCACCGCGCCTGGCCCCCTTTATCATTTTTTATTGTGTATATTTGGTTCTTCTCTCTTTTCTTCTTTATCAGTCTGGCTAGTGGTCTATCTATTTTGTTAATCTTTTCAAAAAATCAGCTCCTGGATTCATTGATTTTTTTGAAGGGTTTTTTTGTATCTCTATCTCCTTCAGTTCTGCTCTCATCTTAGTTATTTCTTGTCTTCTGCTAGCTTCTGAATGTATTTGCTCTTGCTTCTCTAGTTCTTTTAATTGTGATGGTAGGATGTCAATTTTTGATCTTTCCCACTTTCTCCTGTGGCATTTAGTGCTATAACTTTCCCTCTAAACACTGCTTTAGCTGTGTCTCAGAGATTCTGGTACATTGTATCTTTGTTCTCATTGGTTTCAAAGAACTTATTTATTTCTGCCTTAATTTCGTTGTTTACCTATTAGTCATTCAGGACCAGGTTGTTCAGTTTCCATGTAGTTGTGCGGTTTTGAGTGAATTTCTTAATCCTGAGTTCTAATTTGATTGCACTGTGGTCTGAGAGACTGTTTTGATTTCCGTTCTTTTGCATTTGCTGAGGAATGTTTTACTTCCAATTATGTGGTCAATTTTAGAATAAGTGCAATGTGGTGCTGAGAAGAATGTATATTCTGCTGATTTGGGGTAGAGAGTTCTATAGATGTCTATTAGGTCTGCTTAGTCCAGAGCTGAGTTCAAATCCTGAATATCTTTGTTAATTTTCTGTCTCGTTGATCTATCTAATATTGACAATGGGGTGTTACAATCTCCCACTATTATTGTGTGGGAGTCTAAATCTCTTTGTAGGTCTCTTAGAACTTGCTTTATGAATCTGGGTGCTCCTCTATTGGGTGCATATATACTTAGGATAGTTAGCTCTTCTTGTTGCATTCATCCCTTTACCATTATGTAATGCCCTTCGTCTTTTTTTGATCTTCATTGGTTTAAAGTCTGTTTTATCAGAGACTAGGATTGCAACCCTGCTTTTTTTGCTTTCCGTTTGCTTGGTAAATATTCCTCCATCCCTTTATTTTGAGCCTATGTGTGTCTTTGCAGGTGAGGTGGGTCTCCTGAATACAGCACACCGATGGGTCTTGACTCTTTATCCAGTTTTCCAGGCTGTGTCTTTTAATTGGGGGCATTTATCCCATTTACATTTAAGGTTAATATTGTTATGTGTGAATTTGATTCTGTCATTATGATGCTAGCTGGTTATTTTGCCCATTAATTGATGCAGTTTCTTCATAGTGTCGATGGTCTTTACAATTTGGTATGTTTTTGCAGTGGCTGGTACCAGTTTTTCCTTTCCATATTTAGTGCTTCCTTCAGGAGCTTTTGTAAGGTAGGCCTGGTGGTGACAAAATCGCTCAGCATTTGCTTGTCTGTAAAGGATTTTATTTCTGTTTCACTTATGAAGCTTAGTTTGGCTGAGTATGAAATTCTGGGTTGAAAATTCTTTTCTTTAAGAATGTTGAATATTGGCCCCCACTCTCTTCTGGCTTGTAGGGTTTCTGCTGAGAGATCTGCTGTTAGTCTGATGGGCTTCCCTTTGTGGGTAACCCAACCTTTCTCTCTGGCTGCCCTTAACATTTTTTTCTTCATTTCAATCTTGGTGAATCTGACGATTATGTATCTTGGGGTTGCTCTTCTCAAGGAGTATCTTTGTGGTGTTCTCTGTATTTCTTGAATTTGAAAGTTGTCCTGTCTTGCTAGGTTGGGTAAGTTTTTCTGGATAATATCCTGAAGAGGGTTTCCAAGTTGGTTCCATTCTCCCTGTCACTTTCAGGTACACCAGTCAAATGTAGGTTTGGTCTTTTCACATGGTCCCATATTTCTTGGAGGCTTTGTTCATTCCTTTTCATTCTTTTTTCTTAATCTTATCTTCATGTTTTATTTCATTAAGTTGATCTTCAATCTCTGATATCCTTTCTTTGGCTTGGTCGATTCGGCTGTTGATACTTGTGTATGCTTCATGAAGTTCTCGTGCTGTGTTTTTCAGCTCCATCAGGTCATTTATGTTATTGTCTAAACCGGTTATTCTAGTTAGCAATTCATCTAACCTTTTTTCAAGGTTCTTAGCTTCCTTACATTGGGTTAAAACATGCTCCTTTAGCTCAGAGAAATTTGTTATTACCCGTCTTCTGAAGCCTACTTCTGTCGATTCATCAAACTGATTCTCTCTCCAGTTTTGTTCTCTTGCTGGCAAGGAGTTGTGTTCCTTTGGAGGAGAAGAGGCATTCTGGTTTTTGGAATTTTCAGCCTTTTTGCGCTGGTTTTTCCTCATCTTCGTGGATTTATCTACCTTTGGTCTTTGATGTTGGTGACCTTTGGATGGGGGTTCTGTGTGGATGTCCTTTTTGTTGATGTTGATGCTTTCTGTTTGTTAGTTTTCCTTCTAAGAGTCATGCCCCTTTGCTGCAGGTATGCTGGAGTTTGCTGGAGGTCCACTCCAGACCCTGTTTGTCTGGGTATCACCAGCAGAGGCTGCAGAACACCAAAGATTGCTGCCTGTTCCTTCTTCTGGAAGCTTCGTCCCAGAGGGGCACCTGCCAGATGCCAGCTGGAGCTCTCCTCTATGAGGTGTCGGTCAACCCCTGCTGGGAGGTATCTCCCAGTCAGGAGGCACAGGGGCCAGGGACCCACTTGAAGAGGCAGTCTGTCCCTTAGCAGAGCTTGAGTGCTGTGCTAGGAGATCCCGCTTCTCTCTTCAGAGCTGGTAGGCAGGAACGTTTAAGTCTGCTGAAGCTGTGCCCACAGTCGCCCCTTCTCCTAGATGCTCTGCCCCAGGGAGATGGGAATTTTATCTATAAGCCCCTGACTGGGGCTGCTGCCTTTCTTTTAGAGATGCCCTGACCAGAGTGGAGGAATCTAGAGAGGCAGTCTGGCTACAGTGGCTTTGTCAAACTGTGGTGGGCTCCACCCAGTTCGAACTTCCTGGAGGCTTTGTTTACACTGTGAGGGGAAAACCGCCTACTCAAGCCTTGGTAATGGCAGATGCCCCACGCCCCCTGACCAAGCTCAAGCATCCCAGGTTGACTTCATACTGCTGTGCTGGCAGTGAGAATTTCAAGCCAGTGGATCTTAGCTTGCTGGGCTCCTTGGGGGTGGGATCCACTGAGCTAGACCACTTGGCTCCCTGGCTTCAGCCCCCTTTCCAGGGGAGTGAATGGTTCTGTCTCACTGGTGTTCCAGGTGCCACTGGGGTATGAAAAAAAAACTCCTGCAGTTAGCTTGGTGTCTGCCCAAATGGCCGTCCAGTTTTGTGCTTGAAACCCAGGGCCCTGGTGGTGTGGGCACCCGAGGGAATCTCCTGGTCTGTGGGTTGCGAAGACCATGGGAAAAGCATAGTATCTGGGCTGGAGTGCACCGTTCCTCATGGCACACTCCCTCACAGCTTCCCTTGGCTGGGGTGGGAGTTCCGTGACCCCTTGTGCTTCCCGGGTGAGGCGATGCCCCACCCTGCTTCAGTTGTCCCTCCATGGGCTGCACCCACTGTCTAACTAGTCCCAATGAGATGAGCTAGGTACTTCAGTTGTAAATGCAGAAATCACCCACCTTCTGCACTGATCTTGCTGGGAGCTGCAGACTGGAGCTGTTCCTATTTGGCCATCTTGCCAGCTTCCACTTTCTTAATGGTGTTGTTTGAAGCCCCAAACCTTTGAATATTGATGAAATCCAAATTTTCAAGTTGTTTCTTTTAGGGATCATTCTTTTGGTGTTGTATCTGAGAAATATTTGCCTATTCCAAGATCATAAGGATTTTTTTTCCCTATGTTCTCCTTTAAAAATTTTACACTTTTAGTTCTTACATTTAGGCTTCTGATCCATTTCAAGTTAATTTTTGTGCATGATATATGTCAAGAGGCCAACTTTATCTTTTTACATGTGGATATTGAATCGTGTCAGCACCATGTCTTCTAAAGACTGTTCTTTCTCCATTGAATTTTCTTGGCACCCTTGTCAAAGATCATTTGACCATAAATATAAGGGTTCATTTCTGGACTCTCAGTTCTGTGCCATTGACCTGTATGTTGATCCTTATGCCAATAACATATTGATTACTGGAGCTGTATATTATGTTTCTATTATATTAAGTTTTGAAGTCTTTTTTATACATTGTTTAGTTTCTAGTGCTTCTTTAGTTGTATTTTTCAGTCTTATTTCTCCACTTAGCCTGAAAGCAGACTCAAGACCCAGCTCAGTCATTTCATATCACCAGACTTCAGGCAAGTTGGCTAAGGTTTTCTTTTACTTCTTTTTCCTCATCTATAAAATAGAAATAGAACTCCATATCCCTCCATTGTCACAGGATTATTGTGAGGATCAAATGAAATAACAAACGTGGAAACATCTGAACTAGTTTTCTATAAATGCAAAGGACATTTATTAGGCTCTGCCTGTTGCAAGTAAATGCGCATAACTGCTTTCCTTAAGATCCTTAATTTATTCAGGACTATAACTTAGGTTTACAGTGTGCTTGGTAAACCTTGCAAGCCTAAAATTAATCCTCAACAAGTCCAGTGTGTTCATTTATGTCTTTTTCAGAATCAAAGTAGAAGAGTGGTTTTTCCTTAATCTTCTCCATTATCTCAAGATAACTCACTCCCCTAGAATTCAGTTGCCCTCTTACTTTGAGTGTTGGCTTGCTCATATCAGAACTTGCCTTCTCTTTGCCAAGCTAGACTTGGTCAAGAGTGTGGACTGAAAGCTCGAGCATAGTAGGCTGAGGAGTCTTTTTTAAAAAAGGTCACAGTATCAAGATGTTAAGATCCTGTTGGTAAAGCCCCAGTGTGCCCTGGTAATGCAGGAGTTCAGTGTGAGAATCCTAACTTCTGGCCCTCCTTAGCTGATGCAGTACCAAATGTCATAGAAAGAAACCTCCTAAGAGTACAAGGTCATTCTCCAAATGAAAATGTCATAGGAAAGGAATCTTTACTTGATGGAAAGAATGCTTTCTTTCTAAATGGCAATCTGTGGCGCCTTCTTAATCTTGTTCCATCCAGCATTACCTGTTCTGTGTTCAGACCAATGGGCATCTGTATCAGCTGCTCCATCCTGCAGAAGTAACTTTATCATGGTAGGACTTGAACTAAACTGAACCAAAGAAACCTCCCTCAGCTGACTGTTCCTGGTACCTAAGGACTGAATTACCCCAGCATTATACACTTACACTACAAATGATCTTCGGCATAAGGGCCATTAGTCAATAAAAATTCTCAAAATACCTTCAAAATGAAAGATTAGATTATTTTATATAAAATATATTTTCTTGTGGACTTATTAATTGCATTACTGATTTCTAATGATTTCCTTTGGTATTTTATTTAAATAATTAATTTATTTTTTTGAAATGGAGTTTCGCTCTTGTTGCTGAGGCTGGAGTGCAATGGCGCGATCCTGGCTCACTACAACCTCCGCCTCCCGGGTTCAAGTGATTCTCCTTCCTTAGCCTCCTGAGTAGCTGGAATTATAGGCACATGCCACCACGCCTGGCTAATTTTTTGTATGTTTAGTAGAGACGGAATTTCACCATGTTGGTCAGGCTGGTCTTGAACTCCTGATCTCAAGTGATCCACCCGCCTTGACCTCCCAAAGTGCTGGGATTACAGGAGTGAGCCACTGCACCTGGCCAGCTCCTTTGGTATGTTAATTTGCTGTATATTTGCTTAACTCATATGCTCGCTCACGTGTTAACACATGTAATACATATGCTTAATTCAGTGTGTTTGATGTTGAAGAGTGTGCCATTTTCTTGCTTTGCTGACTGAAGATAGTATGTGGTGCTTTTCTGTTGAAGAGGTCAGAGAACCATGCCTCTTCTCTATTCTCCACCCTCCTCTTGAGCCCAGAGCGGAGGCTGCCAGCATGGCTGAGCCCCACCGGTGGCAGAGCTGGCGCTGGGCTCTGCTCACCCTGCTCCCTGTTCTCTGGCTCTGCTGTGTGTTTCTAGGGGCTTTGGGGAGATGTCCCCTGTCTGGTTCATATAAGGGCTGGCTCTTCTCAGCACAGAAACCAAAGCTTTGAATCTCATCTCTGGCAAACTGTTAGGTCTTCAACCCCCTATCCCTTATAGACACTTCACTCATTAAGCTCACTTGGGACCATCACCTCCAGAAAAGGAAGAAGTCCCCCTCAACAAATGGTTGGTCTTGCCTCCTCAGGACAGGCAGCAAGGCTTCCTGAGACCTGTGGCAGCTTCGTGTGTTTCTATCATTGAGGCAGCACCATCCCTGTTTGCTATTTTAATTTAGCATCGTTTGAAACAGCGTCTATTTCTCGGCCACGCTCCTGCTTCACCTTTCTCTGATGAGGATGCTGGTCACTTGATCTATTCTAGTTATTGTTATGTAATGGGGTCTTTGTGTATACTTAGGATTTTCATTTCGTTCATATAGTGCAAGTGTATTTTTAGCTTGGCATAAGCCTTCATCTGCCTTTGCGAAGGCTGACACATCTTCTCGTTCAACATAAGCAGCCCCAGATGTAAATGCCTCTGTGGCAGTCATTTTTCTTTGGTCCAGGCCAATCCATGACAACTGAACTATTTCCCAAGTAAGTGTATAGATCAATATCGTATGTGGTCAGCTCTCAATAATCCACAGTAAGTAACAGAAAATATGAATAAATTAATTCACTGTGCTGGCTGAGTGCCACTGAGATGTCATCCTCACATTCTCTAGTAGAACCCACGCTCTGCTCGCCTTGGTGGCAGAGTATGGCTTGGCTCTCCTTTCTCCTACTACAGGCTGTCGGGACCCTGGCCCTTCAGCCCCCTGCGCCCCTTGAAGAATGTCAGCTTTTCATTGCAGATAATCACAAGTCTGCTGACCTTAATGTGCCAAGGGCCATTCAACCACACAGAAAAGGTGTAGAATATAGTTTCATAAGTGTTGTAAATTTCATCCAGAAAGTACAGGTTCTCATTCATATTCATGCATGCCTGTTTGCTTTCCTTTTGAGTAAGTCCTGTGTTATTGAGAAAAGAGGAAGGGAAATAATATTATTGCTATTAGCCGACTATGGTGTTACTGATGGGGGAAAATTGAAACTTGTAAAATTATGTGGGGAATACTTAATATTTCCACTTTTCCCCTTTAATCCAGATGATTGAAAGTTGACAGCAAACCAGTTTTAACATAACACACCTCCTTTTGCACTGTAAGGATTGAGCAGATCCTGAATAACCAGAGATTGAAAGCCTTGGTCTTAGTTCTTCAAACTGTCGTCCAACTTAGGTGAAGACATAGAAGGCTGCATTATTTGCAAAAGTCCTAAGGATGATTAATACGATTACTGTAATATATGGCAGAATAAGGATTGAATATATTTTGATATGCTACAAATCAAATACATATTCCATGGAAATCAGATTTAACTAGTGTACATAGGAGAGCCTACAGTTAAATTAAAAGAAGAAAAAGAGGAAGACAAAGACGACTTAATAAGCCCCAGGAATGAGAGTACGTTTGTGTGGAGAAGCTGAGGGGGTTGCAGGGGAGGTGAGCTCGCATGGACGTGTGTGTGATGTGGTTGCTGGGGCTGTTGACCTAGTGTGGGTTTCTCTTGTGCAAACACAGTGGCAAGTGGTGATTCTACTCTGCTAGTTACATGGCATTGAAAGTATTTTGCGTGGTTTATTTTAAGCGGGATATTGGCAATTTAGAAACACTGGACTAGGGTGTCTAGGATATGAAGAGTCTGAAGAACATCTTTGAAATGGAATAGTGAGAGAGACTAGGGATATTTGGTTGGAGAGAACAAGCCTCCAAAGTGTCTGAGAATGATCATCAAATATCTGAATGTTTATCTCATACACAAGGGGCTTTGTTCATTTTATGTTGCTCAAAGGAGAATAGTTAGAAACAGTGGGTTGAGGTTGTGAGAAGGCAATTTGGTTTAGATCAGTATTTCTCTCACATTAGGGATGCAAGATATTTTTTTTTCATTTTAAAAAACTTGTTATTTTGAAATAGTTTTAGACATACAGAAAGGTTGCAAAAACATAGTATAGAGTTCATATACATCCTTCACTTAAGCTTGTTAATGATCTTAGTATAGTTAGCATGCCATGAAATTAACGTTGGTGTAGTACTGTTAACTATAGAACTTATTCCATTTTACCAGTTTTTCCACTAATATCCTTTTTCTGTTGCAAGATCTAACCCAGGATCCCACATTGCATTTAGTTATTGTGTTTCCTTCCTCTCTTCCAATCTGTGACACTTTGACAGTCTTTTAGGACCTCGACACTTAGTGATTATTGGTTAGTTATTTTGTTGTCCCACATTTTCTTACGGTTAGAGTCAGGGTGCGCATTTTTGGCATGAGTACTGCAGAAGTGATGTTGTGCCGTCTTGGTACGTTGTACGGAGGGGGGTTCATGGTATTGTGTCCCATTACTGCTGTTGTTAACCTTGTCACTTGATTACGATGGTTTTATCCACTGTAAAGTTACTATTTTTCTCTTTACAATTAATACGAATCTTGGGGAAGATAGTTTGAGGCTGTGCAAACATCCAGTTTCTCCTTAAACTTTTGCCTCCTAATTTTAGCATCTATTATTAGATCTTGCCCGCAATAATTTTTACTGTGGTATTTACTTAATGCATTTCCTTCTTTCCTTTTGCATTTGTTAATTAGAATTCAACTGTAAGGAAGTCCTTTCCCTTCTCAGCTATTTATTTACTCAATTATTTTTGATATGGGTAGACTAATAGGCATTTACGTTATTCTGTGGATTATCCAGTGCTGTTTTTTATTTATTTTATTGCTTAAATCATTCCAGCTTTGGCCAACAGGAAGTCCTTCAGGTGTATGCCTTTGTCTTTTTGACATGCCCTCATTTTACAAGAACTTTCTAAGTTTTTGGCCTATGAAGTGTTTGAGGCTCATCTTGTATTTTCCCTACTCCTTCCCTGAATCAGCTGCTTCCCATGGAGTCCAGATTCCTTTCAAGGGAAAATGGTATTTAGAAACCAATTTCTAGGTGATAAGTGTAATCTTGCTACTAGGATGCCACTGTCCTTAGTGGACACAGCTAGGATATATATATGTATGTGTGTGTGTGTGTGTGTGTGTGTGTGTGTGTGTGTATCACCCACACACACAGTAACTCACACATACATATCTTTATATATTTCTATATCTCTGTCTGGATATGTATTAAAAATTCTAATCCAACACCACTGGGTTCATTGTAGCCTCTCCCTTTTCTGTATTTGTAGCTTATTTCTTAAACAGTGAGAAACTTAGCTCTTGTTATTTACAGTGTATTTACTTATTTATCCAATGCCAATAAAGTAATTTCAAAATTGCTAACCCTGTAATAAACACATTTACTAGCTAGAGTACAGGACTTCTATACAGTGCTTTTTGTCATCTTTATTTAGCGTTTGAGTTTCTAGTCAAAATAGTTTTTTTTTTTTTCTTTTTGAGATGGAGTCTCGCTCTGTTGCACAGGTTGGAGTGCAGTGGTGCGATCTCGGCTCACTGCAACCTCCACCTCCCATGTTCAAGTGATTCTCCTGCCTCAGCCTCCCAAGTAGCTGGGACTACAGGTGCCTGCCACCACGCCTGGCTAATTTTTTTTTTTTGTATTTTTAGTAGAGATGGGGTTTTACCATATTGGCCAGGCTAGTCTCAAACTCCTGACCTTGTAATCTGCCCACCTTGGCCTCCCAAAGTGCTGGGATTGCAGGCATGAGCCACCACGCCTGGCCCAAAGTAGTATTTTTAAAAGTTATTTGGGGTAGTTCTTTTCAGTGTGGCTATGTTACTTATTTGTAATGTAGTTAGGTTCATTATTTTTGTATTCCACTTGGGTTCCTCTCCCCCTGTGTCTTGGTTTACTTACATTTTTCCCTCACTTTTTGGCATGTGAAATGTTACTCTGGTGCTTTAATGCAGAGCTATACACTCCCTCTTCATTTCTGTTCCCATGCCACCCTGTTCTCCAGCCCTTTCCTACCCACTCTCTGTAGGAAAGCAGTCTCTTTCATTTCTCAAATATCCTTCCTGTATTTCTTTTGCAGAAATGAGCAGATAGTGTCCATTTTCTTATAACCCCTTCTTTCTTACACAAAGGATAGCATATTATAGATACTCTTTTGCACTTTGTTTTTTTCACTTAACAATGTATTCTGGAAATCACTCTAGACCAGTTCATGGAAATCTTCCTCTTCCTTTTCTCAGTTGCATAGTACTTCGTTGCTTGGATGTACCATAGTTTATCCAACCACTCTCCAGTGTAGGGGCATTTAGGTTGTTTCCAATATATTGCACTATTGAATAACTGTGCAAATGTGCTTTTTTCCCATATTGTTGGAGGTGTATGTTTTGGGTAGATTCTAGAGTTGTAATTGCTGGGTTAAAAAATGTGCATATAGCTTTGTATTGCCAAATTTCCCTGCAAGAATTTGCATTCTCACCAGCAAAGCAGGAGGTGCCTGTTTTCCTGCAGCCTCACCAACAGGGGCTACACCACATTCTACAATTTTTGCCATTCTGATGATAAATGATATCTTGATGTTGACTTAATTTGTATTTCTTTAAATATGAGTGCATTTGAACACTTTTTTCATGTTTGAGGACCATTTTAATAGCTTTTGTAAATTGTATGTCTTTTCTCCATTTATCTTTCAGGTTTTTGGTCCTTTTTTGCTCAGCTTTTGTAACAGTTTCTTATATTCAGGTTATTCACCCTTTTTCTGTGGTATATATTGCAAACATTTTTCTTCCCCTTTTATCAGTTATCTTTTGATGTTGTTTAGGATTTTTTTGTTTGTTTGGCCTTACAGAAGTTTTTATTTTCATATAGTCAAACTTGTCAATCTTGATTTTATTGCCTCTGTATTTTGAATCATAGTTAGAAAATCTTTCCCTACACCAAGATTAGAGAATTCACTCGTATTTTCTCCTAGGAATTGCATAGTTCTTTATAATTAGATCTTTTGCATTCAGGTCCCTAATGCATCTGGTTTGGTTTTGTATGTGGTTGTATTAGTCTGTTTTCACGCTGCTGATAAAGACATACTGGAGACTGGGTAATTTATAAAGAAAAAGAAGTTTAATGGACTCAAAGTTCCGTGTGCCTGGGGAGGCCTCACAATCATTGCAGAAGGTGAAAGGCACGTCTTACGTGGCAGCAGGCATGAGAGAGAATGAGAACCAAGCAAAAGGGAAGCCCCTTATGAAACATCAGATCTCGTGAGACTTATTCACTAACACGAGGACCGTGTGGGGGAACTGCCCCCATGATTCAATTATCCCCCACTGGGTCCCTCCCACAACACGTGGGAATTATAGGAGCTACAATTCAAGATGAGATTGGGTAGGGACACAGCCAAACCATGTCATGGTGTGAGGTGCAGATCTAAATTTCTTTTCTCCAAATGGCTCCAAGTTGTCCTGGGACCGTATATTAAAAACTCCATCCTGCTGGGCACAGTGGCTCATACCTATAATCCCAGCACTTTGGGAAGCCAAGAAGGGAGGATTGCTTGAGGCCAGGAGTGTGAGACCAGCCTGGTCAACATAGTGAGACCTCATCTCTAAAAAAAAAAAGATTATATATGTATGTATAAAAAGTCCATCCTTATCACAGTGATTTGAAGCCAAACTTTCATATATATTTTGATTTATATCTGGACTTTTAATGCTACCACACTGGTCTGTTTGTCTACTTGTGTGCCACCATGTTTAATTATGGAGTGTCTATGGTTTGTTTTCGTGTCCAGGAGTTGTTTTATTTTTTTCTTCAGGGTTTTCCTGGCTCTTCTTGCATATTTGTTTTTCATTGTGACCGTTAGTATCAACTAGTATAACTCTATAAAATAGTTTACTGGGATTTTTACTGGGATTATATTGAATTTACAAATTAATTTTTAGGGAGAACTGTCATCTTTATAATGTTGGGTTATCCTATCCAAGAGTTGGGGATGTCTTTTCTCTTGTTCGTATCTACTTTAGTGTCTTTCAAGAATGCCTTACATTCTCCTTGTATAGATTTTGTGCAATTCTTGTTAAATTTGTTCCTAGATATTTAATCCTTGTTGCAATTATTTTAAATGGCGTTTTCTCTGATTATTTTGTATTTCGAAAGCTATTGATTTTTATATGTTAATTCTGTGTTAGTGAATTATTTTATTGTTTGAGTTAATTTTATCATTGATTCTCTGGGGGTTTCCAGATATATATATATATATGGTTTTCAACTGCAAATAGAAGTGGTTTTACTACTTTATCCCTTTTTATAATGCTGATTGATTTCTCTCGTCTCAATATATTGGGTAATACCTCTCATACAGTGTTGAACAGAAATGGAGACAGTGAGCATCTTTGCCCTGTCCTGATAGTAGTAGAAATGCTATTAGTTTTTTCCCCATTTAGTAATGAATTAAGGAATGTGTATTTTATTAATTTAACAGTATAACCCTCAATTCCTGTTTTCTTTAACTTTTATCGTAAGTAGGTTTTAAATTTTGTTAAAGGATTTTTCAGAATCTATGGAGGTCATCACACTACTTCCTTATGTTTATTAATATAGTACATTATATAGTTTCCTAATATTTCGAATATCTTAGACCTCATTTCATATTTTTACATCAATACCGAGCAATTGATTGGTGTGTAGTTGTATTTTCTTGTACTTTCTGTCTGGCTTATCAGTGTTACATTTGCTTGATAAAAGGAGATAGTGTGCTAGAATCTTCTTCATAGAGCATTGGCATTACCTGGCCTTTGAAGGTTTGGGAGAATTCTCCTGGGAAACCATCTGGTCCTTGGGCTTGTGGGTAGTTACTTAATAACTCTTTCTGTTTCTTCTGGGAAATCATCAGTTTAAGCTTTCTAACTCTAATGGGATCAGTTTTGGTAATCAGACTATCCTTAGGAAGTTATCAGTTACATCTACATTTTTCAAATTCATTTGCATAGAGGTCTGTGAAATATTCCCTTAAGATTTTTATAATTTCTTGTTTCATTGGTTATTTCCCCTGTGTCCTTTCTTATTTTCTATTTTTGTATTCACTCCTCCTTTTTCTTGAGTAACTTAACTAGTGGTTTATCTACTTTTTTCCCTCCAAAAACCAGGATTTATATTTGTACATTAGATCTACTGTTTTTCTATTCTCTACCTCATTAATTTTATCTTATATATTCTTTTTTCTTATTAATTTTAGCTTTTTCCTTTATTTTTTCTTTGTGTATTCTTTTGTTTTGCTTTCTTGTTCTTTTCCTAGTTTTTATGAGCTGGGAATTATTATTGTTATTATTTATTTTTTGAGACAGTCTCACTCTGTTACCCAGGGTGGAGTGCAGTGGCATGATGTCAGCTCACTTCAGCCTCAGCCTTATGGGCTCAATCTTCCTACCTCAGCCTCCTGAGTAGCTGGGACTACAGGTGCACCACCATGCCTGGCTAATTTTTATATTTTTTGGTAGAGACAGGGTACCATGTTGCCCAGGTTGGTCTCAAACTCCTGGCCTCAAGCGATCTGCCTGCCTTAGCCTCCCAAAGTGCTGGGATTACAGGTGTGAGCCACCGTGCCTGGCTGGGAATTATTAATTAATTTTCATTCTTTCATTTTTGTTGATAAAAGTGTCAATGCAATGAATTTTTCTCTGATTACTGCTTTAAATGTATTTCATGGATTCTGATATGTAGTGTTTTCATTGTAATTTTTTTTAAAATTCTTTCCTCTCAGTTGGTGACCTAAGAAATAATAAGACTCTTAAATTTCCAGGTGGAAGTGCCTTTCTGTTTTTTTTGTTTTTGTTAATAATTGATAGTTTATTGCATTATAATCAGAAAGTATTGGCTACATTTCTACCCTATAGAAATCATTGTTTTTTCCTTTAATGCCATCAGTTGTGACTGTGCTGTGAGTTCTTGAGAGGAATGTGTATACTCTATTATCAGGGTACAGAGTTCAATATATATGTCCATAAGGTCAACCTTGGTTGATTATGTTGTTTAAATCTATCTCCTTACTTGTTTTCTGTGTACTTGCTCTGCCTTGTACTGAGAATGGTGTATGAAACCTCCTGTTATTAGTATGTTTCTAACTGTGTTTGCTCACATCTCCTGTAGTCTTTGTTTGATAAAGGTTATGGTTGTATTATTCAGCTCATAGGTGTTCATGAGCATTATGTCTTCACTGTGAACTGTGGCTTTTAGCATTAAAAAAAAAGTCCTTGGTTGTATTTAACACTTTGGGCTTATGTTCTATGTGATCTGCTCCTGCTCTCTTTTTGTTTTTATTTCTCTATTATACCTTGGTCCATCCTTTTTATTTTTAGCCTTTCAGAATCACTTGATTTTAAGTACATCTGTATAGTTGGGTCTTGTTCTTTTAAAATTTTGGATGTAGAAGGATTTGTATTTTCTAGTGATTATTTGTATTTAAACCGATTTAATATCCTTAGGTCCCCTGTTTTATTATTTAACCCTTTATTGTCTGATTCTCAGTTTTTTCAGCATTAGTTAATACTCACCTATTGCTTATATGATAATGAACTATACAATAATGAGAATTCTCCTCTCTTCCTTTTCCCTCATCTCCCATTTTTAATGCATCATTTCTAGTCTGTCATAAGGTTTCTATATTGTGTAGATGCATTAACTGAAAAAAGTCCATTAAGAATATATTAAATAATAGTAGTACGGATAATAAACACATTTTGCAAAAGTGATAAAGGTGGTTTGCAAGTGACTGCAGAGGTTGGGGAGATGCCAGTGTACCATGAAGTGTGTTCTGACATCGGGGCTGTCCAGCAGCGGGGCCTCTTGGGCTGGCTGCCAGGGCTCCTGGGGTGGATTTCCCGCCCTGGGCCAGGGTGGCCTCCATGACTGTTTACAGAGGTCCTCCTGCCTCTGAAACTCTGTGTCAGTTACAACATTGTTACCCTAAAAATACACAAAGTCTTGGGACTTTCAAACTGAGTAATTTTTTTCTTTAGCATTACAGGATTCCTTTTGTAATTATTTTCTTTAGTTCACATAGTAGTAAAAACCAAATGCTAACTTTCCCAAAGGTTATCAGTTATGGACTGTGTATGCAACCTTTGTAAATAAAATTAATTTGCTCTTCAGTGCCAGTGAGACACAGAAGTAGTCACATGTGAATTATTCATATTGTATTAAGAAAGTATATAATTTGATGCTAAGCAAAAGCATATAACTAGTTTCTTGAACAAAATTTATAGGTTTTGCACATTTTCAATATCAATAAACCAGTCACCATAATTTATTACAAGAGTTTCAGCCAAAATTATTTGAAATGACTATTTTAAATGTATAAAGCTAAGTAAATATCAGGCAATGCAAGAAATAATGAGGTTAAATGTAATGGATGATTGTTATTCTGAAAAGATAAAGTTTAAAGTCATCTCCTCAAATGCCCTATAAAGTTTTCCAGCTCCACAGGGGTCTGTATTTGCAGCTGAAGTTTTCTGAAAGCAAATTCAATTAGAGTGTTGTGTGCTTTATGAGACCATCTAAAGTAAAATTTTGTTTGTTTCAGAAACGGGTATGCAGGAGATTAGAAGCCAGTGGGCACGAGCGTGGCTGCCACCAGGTGAATGCCTGTGCCCTGGCGTCCTGGGGCCCAGAGGACCGGGAGCTTCCATCAAGAGGCTGCCCCCCAGCACCAAGGCCAGAAAGTGGCCAGGGGAGGCTAAGTACAGGGGTATGTTCCTGTTCCCACCAAACTACTTGTGAGCATGTTGAAATATTTTAATAGAAAGTGTAAATAATCATTGTTCTGATATATCTGCAACTGTGATTTGTTAACTAGATTTCTCAGAATGGTGGAAGGAGCTCAGCCCAGCCTTGCCCAAGATGTATTGCAGGGGAATCTGTAAGTGCATTAACCTTCTTGCTGTGACATAAAAGATAGACTTCTTCTTAAATATTAGATCCATAAAACAAAGTTAATAAAAACTGCAATTATGTTTCTGAAGAATGAGGAACATAAATAAAAAGGTGAAAATTGATTTAAGCTTTTCTTAGCATTCTGTCGGTGTACAAACTAATTTGTGTCCCGCTTCAGATTGGAAATATAAATTGCAAATACATTTAAAATTCCTTCTAAAAAACAGGGTTTAGGAAAGGGACCAGGCCACTGGATTTGGTTAAAATAGAGAATCATTTAAGGACATCTTGGAGAAAAGATCTTTCTCATTTAATTTTCCAAATAGCAATCAACATTGCTTTTTTCTTTTCCCTGTTTATGCTTTTCTTGCATGTTTCTATCATAAACTTCACATAAATCACAGATTTCAGAAGCAAACACAGTGTTCACACCATTAATTCAAAGTAAAGGGAGGTCAGAAACTGCCAGAGTCAGATTCTCAGTCTCTTCTACTGGGCAGAATATCATAAAGTATATATTAGCATAATAATACCTTTGTTATTAATTTTGAACTTACTCCAAGAACAAGTTAATATGTCTTTGATAACCTCTATAATTCTTGGGTTTCTTTAATTTTACATTTGGAATCTTAATATTGCAATAAAATAGAATTATATTTAAATTCCACCTAGAAACCAGGAATTTGTGCGTATGTGTATGTGTATTTCTGAGATTGCCCCCTAAAGATCTTTAGAGAAATGTATTGCTGTTTTTGATAAGCAAAAGATTGAGTCAATAAATTATGGAGATCCTCAATTGACATACTGTAAGCTACTGTGTTTTACAATGATAAGCACTGATTTTGTTTCAAACGGAGACCTGAAACCATGACAGCCATCACCGTGTCTGATGACAGGGTGAACCTCTAATTATCTGAAGTCCTTAGACAAATAGGAAAACAAAGTTTAGTATGTAACTCATTCCATGAAGGTATACTTTGCTACTTTTTGTACTCTCTTTAGAAAAATTTTCATAGGTTATGTTGCATTCTATGGTGTAATTCTGAACAATGTTGAAATTAAAGATCCAGCAACTTGAATTTAGTATGCTTAGGTTGATTCATGTAACTGTTAAACATACCCTAGAATACAAACGAATAATGCTTACTTTGAGAACTATGCCTCCATTGGGGTTGCATTCCTTGTTTGCCGATGACTGACCGGTGCCTTCTTTGTCCCCACCCCATTTCCATGGAATGTATCTTTCACATCCCCCCATCTGTTGGAAGCAAACACTTGGAATGTAGTACAGATTCTTATTGCTTTGAGAGCTTGTGTTCTGGCATGAATGGCTTAAAGAAAAAAAAAATTTAGTTCAAGCAACTGATTGGATCATTTTGGCTAATATTCTGTTTGAACAACAGTACCTATTTGATTAGGGTTTTTCCTTTCTTTGTAATTCCCCAAGCTTGCCTCTGTTATGTTTCGTAGGAAATGAATCTATGAGCAGAAAACCTTCATTGATATGTAAATATCATTTTTTTGTTAATACTCAATATTCTTTTCATCTAAATTTCAGAAACTGACTTTAAAAAATCAGTTTCCTTTTATTTGTAGTTATTCTCAATAAAATTTCACCCAGGCTTGGGCGTTTTAATATTTACACCCACTACTTCTGAAAGTCTAATGTAAATAAAGATTGAAATGTGAATTTGAAAAGTCACACCTCTTGATATTTGAACAGACTATAGCTGCATATATCTTCTTCTTCTAATAATATGGCTAGTTTCTCTCCTAAGCTTTTAAAATAATAAGACACTATTTTTGTATTATAAAACATCAAAAGGTTCAGTGTTAAATAAAAAGCAAATAGTATTTTTAGAGATGCAAGATCCCTGGGAGTCGTGCTTAACAATAAATCACCAATGGGGCACAATTCCAAATTTCAGAAGACTTTATTAAACTTGCAGTTCCATTCACAAATGCCTGCTTACACGTGGGCCTGCCCACTCTCCCATGATGCCCGTAGGCAGCTCAGAATGGTTCTCTTGGTCAGAGAGAAGCCAAGGTGATGTGAGGGGTAGTTTGTGTGGAATTCCTAATGGGAAACTTACATGTGATTCTCAGTTTATTTGGTGGCTGTTCTCCAGTAAGCTCCCTTGCATCCTGAATTCTCTAGTGTATTTTTGACCTTCGTAGGATGTCAGCTAATCTGATCTGTTCTGCTCTGAATTCTCAGTATAGCCGTCTGAGCTTGGTGGCCCTTCTGTTCCTAAGCTTTTCCTTATGTTTATGATTGAGTTGTTTCTCACACATACAGGGTTTTGACATTTTCTCATATGCAAGGACTTCCTCGGTAGACCTCTTCAACCTCATTTTCCAAGTTTGCATTTCGGTCTATTTCTGTTGACTCATTCTGGCGTATTGTAACCATTGTTACAATGGTTACTATTTCAGGAGTGACTGAGGTGGTTTCTTATAGTAATTACTGTTAGGGTTTATCTCCTGCTGTACATTATTATTTAGGACTGTCACCTCGTAGCCCTGAATCACCCTGCTCATGTTACTGATGATCGAAATGAATGTGGTGGGACCCAGTCTTGCAGCATCCAGGGCGTCCGCTCCTGCCCAGGGTCGGGCTGCTTGCTCTCCCTGTCATGTGCTGTCTGGGGCTGCAAGTCTCGTAGAGGATGATCGCCATGGCTAGGAGGCTTCCTTTCCTGCCACCAATGGCTCCCATGCTGGGCAGTCACCTAGGCTGCAGGCTTCCATTCCCGGATCGCGCGGCTTGCGTGTGCACAGGCCACACGGTAACCAAGTGTGAAATGGAAATGAAGCTGCTCCTTGCAAATTCAGAGCAATTAAATGAAACCTTAGGGGTCTGCCAGAGGTCTCCAAAATAATCAAAAGAAGGTACATGAAAAGGGGAGGAAGGCTTATAAGGCAGAGAACTGTAGAAAGGATTTAGGATATTGGTTGAGGGGAGATATGATGATATTTCCTCAGCACCGTGTTTTCCTAGTGGTCTCTGGTCTCTGACGTTTTGTAGCCTCTCAGTGCTGGAATCCTCTGGAGAAGGGGCCACCCTCAGATCTTACTGGGTCACTGGTCAGCCCGTTGCCTGTTTTTTTCTCAGCTCCGACCTCCTTTGTCTGCCCCTCCTCTGTGTTGTGGAGACTGTGTTTCCCAGACTCCTTTGCTTCTGACTTCTGGGAGAATCCAGCCAACGTGAGGCATTGGTGGGACACAGGAATGTGGGGGAGAAGGAGGAGGAGGCCAGAGCATTTCTCTCTCTCTCTAGCCCTCCCGCAGTACATAGCTCCTGCAGAGTAGTCCCTCTGGGCCCATCTCTTGTGAGGCCCACCTCTTCCTCCCTTTGTCCTCCTGGTGAGTGTTTGGCTCCTGTAGTAGTCCATTTTCACATCGCTATAAAGAACTACCTGGTGCCTGTAATTCCAGCTTGGGAGAATGAGGCAGGAAAATCACTTGAACCTGGGAGGTGGAGGTTGCATTGAGCCAAGATTGCGCCATTGCACTCCAGCCTGAGTGACAAAATGAGACTCCATCATTTCCAAAAAAAAAAAAACACACATACACACACAAAAACTACCTGAGACTGGAAAATTTATAAAGAAAAGAGATCTAGTTGACTCACAGTTCCACAGGCTGTACAGGAAGCATGGCTGGGAGGCCTCAGGAAACTTACAATCCTGGTGGAAGGTGAAGGGGAAGCAAGCATGCCTTACCATGGCAGCAGGAGAGAGAGAGAACGCCAGAGGGGAAGTGCCATGCACTTTCAAACAACCAGATCTCATGAGAACTCACTATCACGAGAACAGCAAGGGGAAGTCCGCCCCCATGATCCAGTCACCTCCCACCAGCTCCCTTCCAACACGTGTGGAGTATAATTCCAGATGAGATTTGGGTGGGGACACAGAGCCGAACCATATCAGCTCCCCCGTTTGGCTTCTCATCTCTTCCATCATTTGTGTAGCCAAATCCTGTTACAGTCCCTCTGTTTGAAATATACCTAGATTGGTTTCTGTTTTCTTACCAGCGCTAATCAGCTAATGAATGGACAGATTCTCCTGGGGAGGAAAGTTGCTGTTTCTAACAGAGGTCTCCGGGCCTGTGTTGCCCCCTGCAAGGGCTCAGTCAGTAGTCCGCAAGCTTGGCACTCCAGAGTGCTGGCAGGGCTGATCCTGGTGATAAGCCACATGAGTCCCGAGAGCCTGGACATGAAAGTTAAAAATACAGTCAGGCCCTTCAATGTTGCCCATCACTAATGCTCCTTCGCTGCCTTTTATCTGTGGTTATTGGTTTTTATTACTCAAACGGGTAGGGAGTTACCACTGAAAAGCCAGCATGCAAAACATGGTGTTTCCTGGTGCCATGGAGCCTCCGCTCCCCACGTTGGTTCTGGATACCAGCATTGTCATTAGCCTTATCTTTTTTCTATTTTTTTTCATTGAGGGCAAATAGCCAAGGAGCAGTCTTAATAAGCCTCCGTATTATTCACTTATTGACATTGAAATCTATTGCCTGACAACATTTGTGTGTGTGGTATATCTGGTGTGTGTGCATGTGTGTGTCTGTGTACATATGTAGTGTGTGTGCATGTCTGTGTGTGTGGAGTCAGGCAACGTAGGAGTAGAAATTGAGGGCAGGGGAAGGGAGGTGTTTGGTCCAAACCTATTGTTTTGGTTCAGTTTTCCCTTGTAGGGACACCAGGAGGAGCCAAAGTATGATTATTCTGATTCTAAATGGATGCATTTTTTTCTTTGTATTTCTTTTTATCTCCAAATGGGTTACCTTTAAAGTATTTCTGTTTATTTTGTTTACATATCTGTACATTATTGGTCATTGCTTTCTACACCTACATCATCTATAAATACTGCACTAGAACAGGAAGCCTTGGAACCCAGTGATCTCTGCCCTCCTCTGGTGCCTGCAGTGACAGCTGAGAACGCTGCCTGTGCTTGCTAGGGCGGGTCCGAGTGTCAAGCTGGGGACGGGACCAAAGATGGAAATGTAACGTTCTGACATCGATGAACAGAGATCGATGCGCAGTGCCCTGCTCTTTGTGTCCTGTCTCGGCCACAGCTGATAGCAAGCATCCTTGTCAGTTCTTTCTTCTTCTGTCATGAGAGAAGAAAACACAATCATGGAGGGATCAACGGGAACTTCATTGATCATACTGTAAGAATCAAGTTGTGCTCCATGCATTTCTACCCCCAGGTTTGTCAAGGATCCTGGAGTTCATTGGTCTAACCCTGTCGATTTACACATAAGGAAAGTGAGGTCCCCAGGGGCTAAGCCACTGGCCTGCCATGCACCATGGTTGATGGGGAGGCAGGGGCCCGAGCACTCTGCTTGGAGCCCCCTCTGCTTTCTGCTCTTTTTGGCTGATCAGTGTGTTTGCAGTCAGCATGCCGGCATCACTCCCCAAGACTGGCGGCCCAGCGTCAGGCTCGAACACCCTCTGAGAACTGTGGCAGTGACAGTGCGGGTTTTTGTGGACTTCATCCCCGGACACAGTGAGAAGCTCTTGGCTAAGACACAGGGCTGATTTACTCACACTGTGAGGGAATAAGCTGGGAATGGAAGAGTCTGGCTGTGTCAGTATAGCCAAATACGAATCCCAGAATAGATGGGTATGAATAGACCACTGACAAAATCTTCAGATTTAGCATCTAGCAGTAGCTGACAGTGAGTACTTTCTCTGGAATATGGATATTGAAAAACTACCTTTAAAAAAATGTTTAACTGTTATTTAGGTCATTTTCTGGCACTGAAGGAGCTGAGGGGCTTCAGATGACTAGAAGAAAAAAGGAACAAGTTCAATTTAGACTCTTCCTACAAACATGTTAGATAAAACCAACACAGATGTGTCCCCCTCCTGCTGCAGAGACTCAAGGTAGACTCTGATTAAAAAAAAAACACACAGCTGATCATGTAATAGGCGAAGAGAGAAAACAAAAGTAGAGCCGTTGGGACCAACACACTCTTTAGTGGCCGTTCCTGGGTCTGAGTACTTGTTGGGTTTAGTCCTAGAATGCACCCAGGGCTGGGAACTGGAATGCTCACGTCCAGAGATAGATGTGGTTTTGGCCTAACAGAGGTGTGGGAGCTAGAATTTGGATCCTTGCATAAAGTTTAGAGCCTGAAGATCTGATTATACCCTAAAAGGGGACTGGAAATTACAATACCAGGCCATGCATGGGTATGGGCTCCAAGTTTATTTTATCTCAGTCGTACAGGAACCAAAAGTAGAAGCCCTGCCATAAAAACAGTTGCAGCCTATCGAAGTCCTGAAGGCCTTGGGTGGCAGCAGGTGCGGAACTGTCCTGTAGGCATGCCTCCACCACCCAGCGTGTAGGAGATTTGGAGATAAAACAACCCCCACGGAGGATAAGATCACACTAGAAAAATAAGCACATAAACAAATCTACCACCATGGTGAGAAGAGGGGTCAGGAAATAAACAGTAGAATCGAAGTCTCTAACAATCTGAAATAATTGAAGAACCTGAAGGTGGATATAAAGTACGGGCACAACTCATTTTATTGCACTTCACTTTATTGTGCTTTGAAGGTACTGTGGTTTTTACACATTGAAGATTTGTGGCAACCTTGCATTGAACAAGTCTGTTTGGTGCCATTGTCCCAAAAGCATATCCTCATCTCATGCTTCTGTGTCAGCATTTTTAAGCAACAAAGTATTTTTAAATTAAGGTGTGTACATATTTTTAGGCAGAATGTTGTTGCACACTTAATAGACTACAAGCATATTGTAAACAAAACTTGTATATGTACTGAGAAACCAAAAAATTTGTGTGACTCACTTTATTGCAGTGTTCTACAACCAAGCCTGCCATGTCTCTGAGGTATCCTGTAGTTATTTTATAAAATGATTAAAGAAGAAATAGAGCCATAGTAAGAAAGGAAGACAGTTTGAAAAAAAATTGGAAGGTTTTTTTAAAAAGAACTAAAAGTGCATGATATGTTCATTGAAGTTTTTTTAAAAAGTCATCAGATTAGACACAGTTAAAGACAGAATTAGTGAATTAGAAGATAGAGCTGGATAAATCCCCCAAGCACAGCAAGAGAGATAAAAATATGGATAGTATAAAAGTGTAATTAGGAGTCATAGAGGAAAGAATGAGAATGCCCATTAGGAAATCCAGAAGGAAGGACTTTAGAGAATGTTTGAGTAGAATAGTTGAAAAGATAATGGCTGAGAATTTTCCAGAATTGAAGAAAGGCATATGTGGTCAAACAATTTTGAAGTAGAATAACAAGCAAGGGAAATTATCCATCAGATATCAAGATATATTACAAAGCTGTGACCATTAAGACAATGTGTTAATTGGCCTAAGTGTAGACTAACCAATGAAATAAAATTGAGATCTTTAAACATGCATATATGGCAGTTTGAAGGCATTATAAATGAGATTTACATACACCTATAAATTGTGCCAGGGCAATTAGTTTTCCATATATGAGGAAAGATAAAATTAGATCTCTGCCTCACACAAAATCAATTCTAGGAGGTGGGAGGTGGGGGTGGGAGTTAATAAGAACTTATATATGAAAAAAAAAACCTTTAACATTGTTAGTAGAAAATATAGAATATGACGGCCAGGCGCGGTGGCTCATGCCTATAATCCCAGCACTTTGGGAGGCCAAGGTGGGCAGATCACCTGAGGTTGGGAGTTCAAGACCAGCCTGACCAACATGGAGAAACTGCATCTCTACCGCAAATACAAAATTAGCCAGGCGTGGTGCATGCCTGTAGTCCCAGCTACTCGGGAGGCTGAGGCAGGAGAATCTCTTGAATCCGGGAGGCAGAGGTTGCGGTGAGCCGAGATTGTGCCATTGCACTCCAGCCTGGGCAACAAGAGTGAAACTGTGTCTCAAAAAAAAAAAAATATAGAATATAACTGCATATATTAAGACATGCTACATATCAGAATTCTTTCATCATTGTCTAAGAAAAGCTTTTTGCAGGAAAGATATTTACAATGCACAAAATATAAAGATGGGTTTCTTGAATAAATATGCAAATCAGTCCAGTAAATAAATGGGCAAAGTATATGACCTGGCAGTTCAGAGAAGAGGAAACCCAAAATAGCCAATAAATGTAAATAGGTGTTCAACCTCACTAGTAATTTAAGGGCTTGCAAATTAAACCATCAAATTAGCAAAAATAAAAATGGTGCTATAACTGTAGGTGAGGTAGAGTGAAAGGATGTGTTCACTTCCTCAGAAGCCATGTAAATGGGTAAAGCTTATGGTGGGCATTTCTGGTAAGCTAGAAGATATGGTCCTAGGTGTATACCCTAGTAGATGCCCAAGAAAGTGTATACAAAATATTTGTTGTATTTGGGAGGCTGAGGCAGGCAGATCACTTAAGGTCAGGAGTTTGAGACCAGCCTGGCCAATATGGTGAAACCTCATCTCTACTAAAAATACAAAAAACATTAGCTAGGCATGGTGGCGCATGCCTGTAGTCCCAGCTACTTAGGAGGCAGAGGCAAGAGAATCACTTGAGCCTGTGAGGTGGAAGTTGCAGTGAGCCAAGATCCCGCCACTGCACTCCAGCCTGGGTGACGGAGCAAGACTCTGTCTCAAAACAAAACAAAACAAAACAAAATATTTGTTGTCGCACTGTTAGAGTAAGAAAAGCCAGAAACAACCTAAATGTTCATCAATAGAATGAATAAATGAATTGCAATAGATTTACTCAATGAAATGTTACAGAGAGCAGTGAAAATGGATCAAATCAAATGGAGAAAAAAGGAAATTACAGAAGGATCTACGTAGAATGATACTATCTAGATACAATTTTAAGCATGGGAAACATTGATATATATCTACTAAAGGAATAAAAACATTTGTGAGAGTGGTAAACAACTTGAAAATAAGGGCGTTATTTCTACTGAGTGGAAGGGCTCAGGGTGCAGTGTTTTGGTGATATCTAATGTTTTATCCCCTAAGTTTTGTGAGTCTTGGGCGTGATGTATCCACACATAGATAGGTCATCATGACCCTGGAGGACATCAAAGGCAGAGAAACATGTGTAGAGCTGCTAGAGAGAAATGACTGGCTAAGCATGAAGGGATGATAATTTGACAACAGATCTCTCATTAGTAGCAATAGATGCCAGAAGAGCTTGGAATGCATCTTTGAGCTGCTAAGGGGACTGCACTGTGATGTGCATGTGGACAGGCTGCACCAGGTCTGGGGGTGCGATGGCCACTGCAGTGGGGTTCCTCTCCCCACCCCAGAAAATTCAGTTACCAAAACTGACTCAAGAACAGAGAACAGAATCAGATCAGTAACAATGGAAGGATCTGGGAAGGTTATCAAAAAGCTCCCATCACAGGGATTTTACAGATTTTAAAAACCCTGTATGAAAGAACACATGGATGATTTAACATTAGAAAAATGACTGCATTGTCTGATCAAAGGGAAAATAGAGATCATCTGTTACATGCAGCAACAGCGTACAGTCAGATGCTAATCCCATTCATGATATATATTTAAAAACTCCACAAACCAGAAATAGAAGGCTTTCTTCTGGTAAAAATTAAGGACATGATACTTAGTGGAAGCATCTGTGTTGAAGAGAAAAGGACGAGGATGCTATTAGCACTTCTGCTCGGTATGCTAGGGCTCCTAGCTGGCATAATGTGATAAGAAAAAAAAAAAAGAAACAATGGACATAAGAATTGGAAAGAGAAAAATCTAAATTGTTATTTCCAGATGGTATAATTATCTACATAGAATATCCAAGGCTGACCACAGTGACTCATGCTTATAATCCCAGCACTTTGGGAGGCTGAGACAGGAGGATTGCCTGAGCCCAGTAGTTGGAGGCTGCAGTGAGCTATGATTATGCCACTGTACTCCATCCCAGGTGGCAGGGTGAGACCCCATCTCTTAAAAAAAAATTTTCCAGAAAATCTGCAGATAGACCACTAGAACTAATATCCAGCAAGGTTGTTGAATATAAGATGAACACACAAAAATAGATAGACTCTTATTTACTGGTAACAGTCAATTAGAAGAACAAAACTCCATTCACATGATTGCAGCGTGAGGATGTAAGTTACTATCTAGTGTTCTGTATTTCATCCTGAAGGACTCCCTTCAGCATTTCTTGTAGGGCAAGTCTTCTAGCGACAGATTTTCTGTTTTTGTTTATCTGGGGATGTCTTAATTTCTCTATCATTATAATTTCAATGTCGTTTGGTTTTGTTGGATATTGAGGAAAGGCGTATGTGGCCACATGGTTTTGAAGTAGAGTAACAGGTGCTGACAGTCTTTCTTCTGGCACTTGGAATATGTCATCTCGCTGCCTCTCACTCCATGATGTCTGATGAGAAATCAGCTGTTGGTATCACTGAGGCTCACTTGCACATGGTATGTCGCTTCTCCCTTTCTGTGTTCAAGATTCTTTGGTTCTAGATCACTTTGTTATGATGTGTTTAGGTGTGGATCCCTTTGGGTTCATGCTAGTGGAAGTTAATTGAGTTTCTTGTATATATAGATTAATGTTTTCAAATCAAATCTGCGAAGTCTTTGGCCATTATTTTAAAAATACTCTTTCTGCCCTTTCTCTGTGTCCTTTTCCTCTGAGACTGCCGCTCAGAGGTGTGTTGGGACACCTGATGGAGCTGCACAGGTGTCTTCGAAGCTCTGTTCATTTTTCTTCGCTTTTTTTTTTTCCTGTTCCTCAAACTGGATAATCTCAATTGATTTTGTGTTCACTAGTTCTTTCTTCTGCTTGCTCAAATCTGCTGTTGATCCCCGTTAATGAATTTTTAATTTCACTTATACTTCTAAACTGTAGAACTTCTGTTTAGTTTATATGTATAAAATTCTCTCTTTATTGATAATTATCTATTTGGTGAGACATCATTCTGCTTTTCTTTAATTCTTAATCATGATCTTTTTTTTTTTTTTTTTTTTTTTTTTTGAGATGGAGTTTTGCTCTCGTTGCCCAGGCTGGAGTGCAATGGCATGATCTCAGCTCACTGCAACCTCCGCTTCCCAGGTTCAAGCGATTCTCCTGCCTCAGCCACCCAAGTAGTTGAGATTACAGGTGTGCGCCACCATGCCTGGCTACTTTTGTATTTTTAGTAGAGACGGGGTTTCACCTTGTTGATCAGGCTGGTCTCAAACTCCTGACCTCAAGTGATCCACCCACCTCGGCCTCCCAAAGTGCTGGGATTACAGGCGAGAGCCACCGTGCCTGGCCATGACCTTCTTTAGTTCTTTGACCATATTTAAAATGGCTGAGGTGAAGTCTCTGTCTGGTAAGTTCATGTCTGGGCTTTGTGTTCTGTTTGCCCTTCTGGGTCAGATCCACTGCCCACCTTTCCTGGCATCTGCACAGGAGGCCAGCCTGCATGGCTTACATCCAGGGGGTGCCAGGGGCGCCTGGGCTCTCCCACTTCCCTTTGGGCTCAGCCGCTAGGGGGATTTGGGGCAGGCAACAGGAGGCTGGAGAACGAGGGCAGGGTATGTGGCCATGTCCCCTGGCCAGTGTCACTCAGCAGCATGTGTCATCTCCTCCTTCCAGGTTCTGGTAGCTGCTGCTGCCTTTATCCCTTGGGTCTGGCCCCTGCACTGTCCCTCGCGGCTCCCAGGACAACTTTGTGACAAATCCTTTTGTAATAACCCCTTTGTGAGGTGTCCTGTTCGCCCATGTATCTGTTTCCTGTTGGGGCTATGACTGGTACAGAAGGGTGCACGCCCACTTTCAAGTGTTGACGCCTCCAAGAAGGAAGGGAGGAAGATGAGGCAAGGGTGTGACAGGTGTCCCTCGGCACAGGGCACAGCAGGTGCTCTAAAGACATTTCATCATACAAAGATGCATGCTGGTAAAGACGGATGATTGTCTTAGAGGTCCAAGCTTTTACTGTAGGCCTTTGTAGAATTCTCTTGAGAAGGGACAGTGTTTTGTGGCAGTAAAGACGAATATGCTGTTAAAAGAAGAAAAAATGACTCCTCTGGCAGATGGTAATGGCAGGAATCGTCAACATCTTTAACCCACAGAGGGCTGCTGTCATCCTGTCACACAGGTACTCGGGGAGAAGTGGAGAGCTAGCCACAGCCAGGGCTCTGCCCATTAAGGAAAAATGGCTTCAGCAAAAAGGGAAGGAGATGTGGGGTGCAGTTCTCTCCTTCCCCAGTCCACAGGGATGACTTGCAGCTAGATGTACCGGAGGTGAGGGCATCAATCTGGGTGTTTCACGTAATGGTCCCAGATGGAGTGAGGTGTGTCCCTGTTGGCCCTGCTGTCCTTCCGGCTCCACAGAGAGGTCATGGAGAGCCCAGCGAGGAAGGCTTCCAAAAAGGAAAGGGGGACGTTTTGAGGGAGTTCATGCGTGGTGGCAGACACCACAAAGAAGCCGTTGCAGTGAGAGATGAAAGAAGGGCTGAGGCCACACACGTGTGCCCCAAGGGTGTGGAGGAGAAGGCGCTGGGCAGCAGGTGCAACCAGAAGCAGCTGACCCTGGGCCCTTTTCATCCCAAGGTTAGAAGCAAATAAAAACTCCCTCTTCACAAACATCGTTCTCTTGCTCCGTGGAATTGTGTTTTACCAAAAGTGGAAAAGGGTTTTCCCATTATTGCTGATCAAATCACTTTTCAAGCCTGACCAAACAGGAGGCAAGGCATTTTAATTGTCTGCAGTAAGACTCACAGTCGAGGCACAATGAGCGTGACGCTCCTCGTCAGACCTGCCTCTGGTGGCTGGTGTGGGCCATCTGTGAGTCCCAGAGTCTGATGACTTGAGGTCCCACTGGCCCAGCCCCAGTCTAGATTGGGGTCAGTACGAGGCTTCTCTTTGGGTGTCACTGGGGGCTGCTTGCTTTGAGAGAGACAGAGACAAACTGGGACGTGTCAAGAAGAGAGAGTAGGATGATGCGGGGACTTGAGATCATGCCAGGGCAGAGGTTTAAATGAGCAATTTCAAAAGGTTCCTTTGTGTCTAAGAGAGAGTAGAATGGTGCGGGGGCTTGAGATCACACTGGGGCAAAAGGTCTAAAGAGCAATTTCTAAAGGTTCCTTTGTGTCTAAGATTCTGGGTCTTGGCCAGCTGCGTTGGTTCACACCTATAATCCCAAGACTTTGGGAGGCTAAGGCGAGTGGATCGCCTGAGGCCAGGAGTTCTAGACCAGCCTGGACAACATGATGAAACCCTGTCTCTACCAAAAAAAAAAAAAATTAGCCAGGTGTGGCGGCAAGCACCTGCAGTCCCAGCTACTCAGGAGGCTGAGATGAGAGGATCTCTTGAGCCTAGGAGGCTGAGGCTGCAGTGAGCCATCATTGTGACACTGCACTCCAGCCTGGGTGACAGAGCCAGACCCTGTCTCAAAAAAAAAAAAAAAAATCCAGGTCTCAGTCCTCAAATTGATGTGGCTCTTTGTCCCCACGTTTTATCCTTTCTGTCTCAAACATGTCTTCCAGGTATACCCCTCCTTGAACAGAGCAGGGAAGGATGCATCAGGAATAAGTCACCTCAGTGAATAGCTTTTTTTAAAAAAGAAATCATTGTGTTTTTCAAGTTCTGTGGTTGGTGATGACGAAATGAATTAAACAGCATTTCCCTGCAGTTCCCCTGTCTCTCCCCTAAGAGACGCCCGCTGCCTCCTGGGTCTGCGCACCCCACGGCACCTCCAAGTGAGCCTCCCAGGCTTCCACTGACTCTGCCCCTTCAGTGCACAGCCCAGAGCCGTGATTTGCCAGCTGGGCTCCTGCGCTCAGAGTCTCCCAACAGAACAGGTTCTTGTCCAGAGAAGGTCAGGAAATGCTACATACTTTCCCCTGCCTTTTAGAGATTTGATGTCCATTAGACTGTGAAAGACCTCGAGAATTGCATGAAGAAACTTGTTTCCAAAATGTCCTTTTGTAAAGGGATACCTGCTACACATGTGATTCTGGGAATATTCTGGGAAGCGCAGGCCTTTTGAGTAAATGCAGCACCTGTATTCACCATGGCATCCAGGGCCCTTCAAATCTCAGTGTTGCTTGACCTCCCAGACAGCTGCTCCCATCCCTGCCATGTGCGCCACAAGCCCCTGCTCCAGCCGCCACAGCTTCTCCGATCCTGGAACAGTCTGACCTTGTGCTGTTCTTACTGCTTGAGGTATACCTTCCCACCTCCAAAGATTCTCCTGCTCCTTCGTGGCCCACCCGAGATTCCTGTCTTGTGTGAAGCCTTCTTCAGGCCCCTCACCAGGTAGGGTCACGTGCTGTCTTCCCTGGCTCCTGTAGCATTTCGTTCTGATCACTCGAAGGAGCCATCAGTATCTGACGTCAGTACTCTGCTGTCTGATAATCCCTCCAGGCAAGTTCAGAGTCTCTCCTGTCTGGTCCCTGTGGGTCAGGGCAGCCCCTGCCTTCCAGGAAGCAGGGACATCATCAAGAACTGGACTGCTTTGTTTCCCCACTGCCCAGCCTACCCCACCCTTCCTGGGCTGCAGCCAGCTCAGGAGCCTGTTGCCCTGATGGTGGAGTCCTTGCAGGACAGGGAGGCTGTGCCTGTCTCTGCCTGTGGGCCAGAGTGCCACGCTGCTATGTGCCAGGATATGTGGCCAAGTGTGACAGAGATTCCTAGATGCTGACGAGCCTCTCATTGCACAGTGGTACAGTGTCTGGCCAACTGTCTATCCCCAGCCATCTGGTTCTCCCAGTTACTTCTGCGGGTGAAGGTGAGGAGATGAGAGGCCTGCTCTAGGAAATGGGTTGGGGGCCGGAGGGGCCCTGGCGGGGATTGCCGTGAGCCTCTCTTACTCCCGGATGTCCCTGGTGAGAGGAGCCACTTTTGTGTTGCTTTTGTGCTGAATCCTGATTCAATATTTAGACATTTTTTAAAAAATTTATTTTATGAATATATGAATAGTATTTTCATTCTCTTGCTGTTCCTCAAAGTACTATAGGAAAGAAGGGAAGTAACATTTATTGAAAGTCTTCTGTGTACCAGTCACTACTGGAAGTGCTTTAAATATCTTAATTATAATGTAATATATATTAATATATCTATAAACAGATACCTCAGGAATTAAGATATCACTTACAAGTAGTCATTTTAAATGTAGTGCTTTGTGTTGGCAAATGTATATATAGCCAAGGTGTATTAATTTGGCCAAGGTAAATTAATTCCCGCAATGTGCTGTTTTATCTTTGTAGGGACATTTTAGCCATACCAAGAATCATTAGAAGATGCAAGCTGGAAAAAAGAAGGTCCCAGTTTTGGTTTTGAACCCTTCATGTTGCAGCAAATGTGAATCTCCTACAGATGGGTTTGGGGACTTACCTGTTCAAATAGCAGCCCGGTGTCCTCTGTGGGTGGGGGGAGGTTTGTCTGTCCTTTCATTCTAGTAAATCCACCATCCTCTGCACGAGAGCCAGGAGAATCCACATCACTTCAAAAGAGCCCCCAAATCCTTACGTACTACAGCCTCCTTTCGAATGTTCCTGGTTGAGAGGGAGATCAATTGCATTATTTACAAGTCAAAAAATTTTGTATCAAACTTCCTATGAGCTTGGGCACTGATGGCCTATGGAGGCCCACCCAGACGCAGCCCTGCCATCATGCTTTTTCATTGTTTTGTGGATGTACCCAGGGCTATTTACACACTCTTTCATTAAAAGGCTTATTTTTATATTTAAAATGTTCTAATCTTGGAGTGAATTTTACTAAATGCTCGTGTCCAATCTGTTCCCCAACTGAAGTTATCAGAGACAGAATCCCTTTTATATTCAAGTGGAAATTACTCATTTTCTCTTGGGTTTTCAATGTGTCGTCTGACTGTGAGGCTGGCATTATTTTCTCTGGGTTTGAAAGCTTCCTGAGATGTCCTGTTTGTAAGCTCCTGTCCGCATCACGTTATCTGCAGGGAATGTGCTCCCTCCAGGGAGTGTCCTCGGCACTGATGTGGGAAGAGCCCCCTCTCTAAGTCATCATGGCATTCGGTCATGGGAGAGTTCCATACGGGAAAGATGGAGCAGAGGAAGACAAGGTGTTGAAACCAGTACAGCACCACCTGGGATATGGATGATCCAGAATTACAGGACACGTCTTCATTAAGCCTGGGTAAGATCCCAGAGCTATGACTCGATCAAAAAATGCCAGTTCGTGCCAAACAACCAAAGCCGGGAGAGAGGAAGAAGGTATTGGCGTTTGTGGCCTTACGAAAGATTTTTATGAAGAGCCTTAGTTTGTTCTTCTCTTTTCCAAAATGAGATACACGTCTAATTTTTACGGGAAAAAAAGAAAACTCTTAGATGGACAGCATGTTCTTTTTTGTGTGTAAACTCTTCCTTCTCACCCTCATTCATGGAGAGAGCAGGTGTCCACGCGGTGTCAGGTGGGTGTTTTGTAGCTGACGTGGCACGCGTCCCTCCAGCTGTTCATACGAAGCTGGCTTTTGTAGAGAACAGTCCCCGGGCATCCTCCTGCCCCAAGGAAAATGCCCCCGCTTCAGAGTCAGACAGACGTGAGTTCCCATCTCATCTCCACCGACCATCTCCACCTGACCTTGATGAGTCCTTAGACTTCTTGGAGCCTCTGGTTCCCATCTGTGTGGTGGGGAGGTCGCCCTTGGGGTTTGCCCTTAGCCCACAGTGTGACTCCTCAGTGTCAGTGCCCTCCCTCCTGGTGCACAGCCCCTCCACCCCAAAGCAGGCCTTCGGTTCTGGAAAAGCAAAGCTCACAAAACATGATGACCCAGGTGACAAGGACGAAAGGGATGAGGTGTAACTGGCCAGAATGTGGGTGTATTAGGGTTCTCTAGAGGGACAGAATAGGATAGGTGTATATGTGAAGGGGAGTTTATTAAGGAGTATTGACTTGCACGATCACAAGGTGAGGTCCCACAATAGGCCGTCTGCAAGCTGAGGAGCAAGGAAGGCAGCCTGAGTCCCAAAACCTCAAAAGTAGAGAAGTCGACAGTGCATCCTTCGGTCTGTGGCTGAAGGCCCAACAGCCCTTGCAAACCGCTGGTGTAAGTCCAAGAGTCCAAAAGCTGAAGAACTTGGAGTTCGATGTTCAAGGGCAGGAAGCATCCAGCACGGGAGAAAGAGGAAGCCTGGAAGACTCAGCCAGTCTAGTCTTTCCACATTCTCCTGCCTGCATTATTCTGGCCAAGCTGGCAGCTGATTAGATGGTACCCACCCAGATTGAGGGTGAGTCCGCCTCTCCCAGTCCACTGACTCAACTGTGAATCTCCTTTGGCAACACCCTCACAGACACACCCAGGATCAATACTTGGCATCCTTCAATCAAGTTGACACTTGATATTAACCACCACAGTGGAGAACCAGCAGCTTTATCCAGGTGCTGGATTTTCCAGACTGTGAAGGGAATGGAGGAGCTTGTGACTGGGTACCTAAAAAGGGGGATGGCAACATTTTCTTGGTGTTTTCAGCCATTTTAGTACAGGCCATGAAATAGAAGGCTCAGAAATTCCAGATTTTCCTAGGTGTGGTCCACACCTCAGTCCCATCCTACTCTGGCCTCGTGTGGACAGAGGTCCTGCCCGTGGCCTTGTTGTCCCCTGGCAGCCGCCCTCCACCCACCCCCTGACTTGCTGTCACAGCTGCCCTGGCATCCATCCTGGCCTTCAGCCCCACCTCCCTGGCTCCAGAGTCATCCCTGGCCACAGGACGGTCTCTGCTCTCCAGCCCAACCCGCCTCCTGCTGGGATTACCTGGAGGAGCTCGCCCCGTGCAGAACTGTTTCTCCCTGGCAAATTAATTTGTCAGCACCACAGGTACTAAAACAGATTAGCTAATAGGCAAAACCTGCATAGATTTCACTAAACTGGGTCTTGATGCACCCATGACGAGCGTGAAATGGGATTATCCCTTTAAAGTGCTTCATCTTTGTATTCTTGTCAAAAGAGGAGGAAAAAGACATTTTCTTACACCCTGAGGAAACAGACTGGGCATTGATGTGTGTGTATTTCCATTAGATAAATTTTCAATTTGTTCTTTAATTATAATCTGTTATTGCTTTTGGGGGGATATAGCGGCTAAAAATGTCAAAACGTACCTTTAATAATTTCACAAAGTAAGTTTGTAATGGTTTCTAAACCAACAACTTACGAAACTCATTTTAGAACATTCAAAAGCATGGAAGTGGTTAACAAAGATGTGTTAACATCATTTGACATGTTTTTCCTCCTTCAAAAATATAGTTTATTTCCAAATTTGTTTTTAAAACAAAAAGTATACTTGAAATCCATACTTATTAAAGAAAAAATTTTTTAATTATAAATTTTAGATAAACATGAAACTAAGTCGTCCATAATCCCATTACTCAAAAGTAACTCATGTTCACATTTTGATGTGCGTCCTTTCAAAATTTTTTCTATGTGAATATATGCTCCCAAGCATGCACTTTTAAAATTTATAGTTTATTTTATTTTGAGACAAGGTCCCACTCCTGTTACCCAGGCTGGAGTGCAGTGGTGCAAGCACGGCTCACTGCAGCCTTGACTTCCTCGGGCCTCAGCCTCCTGAGCAGCTGGGACCACAGGCATGTGCCACCACGCCTGGCTAATTTTTGTATTTTTTGTAGAGGTGGGGCTTCACCATGTTGCCTAGGCTGGTCTTGAACTTCTGGGCTCAAGCTATCTGCTCACCTTGGCCTCTCCTAGTGCTGGGATTACAGGTGTGAGCCACCACGCCCGGCCTAGCATATACTTTTTTTTTTTTTTTTTTTGAGATGGAGTCTCGCTCTGTCACCCAGCCTGGAGTGCAGTGGCGTGATCTCGGCTCACTGCAAGCTCCACCTCCCAGGTTCACACCATTCTCCTGCCTCAGCCTCCTGATAGCTGGGACTGCAGGTGCCCGCCACCACACCTGGCTAATTTTTTTGTATTTTTAGTAGAGATGGGGTTTCACCGTGTTAGCTAGGATGGTCTCGATCTCCTGACCTTGTGATCCATCCGCCTTGGCCTCCCAAAGTGCTGGGATTACAGGCGTGAGCCACCGCGCCTGGCTGCACATACTTTTTAATGTTAACATCATGTAACTCTTTTCATGTCAATTAATATATATTAGATTACCATTTTAAGTGATCATTACCATTTTAAGTGATTACACAGTATACCATTAAATGGAAATGCTACATTTACCCAGTTCCTTCATAATGAGTGCTTAGGTTGTATCTATCTACTTGCTATTATAGAAGTTGCTGTCTAAACATCCTTATATTCTGTAAAGTTTTGCAATTATATTCAAAAGAACATTCTAGAAGTTGTGCTGCTGGTGCAGAGGGCACCTTCTGGTTTTCTGCCCTCTGGAAAGGTACCAAGAGCCCATGTCCTGTCCCTGTGCACGAACATTGGCAGAAACTTTTTTTTTAGCATGGAGCACTTTGCACCCACAAAAGTAGGCAGGACAGACAGACAGGACAAGGAACCCCGTCAGCTCTTATCCAGCTCCAGTGATGATCGGCCACTGCCAGTCCTGCCTGCCTGTTCCCACCTGGTCCCACTGTTAGATGCAAATACCAGACAGAATATGACTGCAGCTGTGCTTTTTTTCAATGTCTCTCCTAAAGAGACATTTGAAAAGCAAAACCACAATACAGTCGTCACTCCTAACACAAAATTTACAGTAATTCCTTATATCATGAAATAGCTAGCTTTTGATCAAATCTCTACATGCTTCATCAATTTCATGATGATTTTGTTTTGTTTTGTTTTGTGTTTTACAACTTGTGTGAATTGGCATCCGAATCAGGGCCACACACTGTGACAAGCTGATGGGTTCCTAAGTATCTCTCTCTATGCAAGGATCTTCTCTCTCTCTCTCTTTCCCCTCCACTAACTGGATTATAGAGTTTGTGCTGATTTCGCTAATTATATCTCCCTGAGGTTTTATCTGCTTCCCTGACCTGTGTTTCCTACAAATTGGTAGTTGATGTAGAAGCTTAAGCGGATTCTATTTAGATTTTTTAGCAAGTCTTCTCTTTTGATTGATGCCAGTATGATCTTTGCTAGTTGCAGTTTTAATTTGCATGCCACACACTGCTTTTCGGAGATGCTTACTGGCCATGTGTGTCTTTTGTAAACTTTCCACCTTTGCCCATTTTTCTACTGGAGCATGTGTCTTTATTTATTTTTAAGAGTTCTTTATATATTAAGGCCATTGAATCTGTTTTTCTCTTATGTTGGAAATATTTTTCCCAGTTTATTATTTTTCACTTTGTTTTCAATGATATTTATATATCGTTTGCCACACAATTTTTCTCTGTCATATGTGTCAGCCTCTTTTTTTGCTGGCTTCTAGCCTTGCAATCATTCGAGAAAGGCCTTTCTTTCCCCCAAGGTCATCTACATTACATGAGTTGATTGTAACTTACACATCTACATTTTTGCACAATTCTGACATTTAAAACTTTACTCTAGCTACAACTTTCTGGAGGGTAAAGAGTGATATATCTTTGTTTTTTCCCCAAATATTAACCAGTTATTCTAACCACATCTTTTCCATTGACTGTCCATTCCATTTTTATCATACATGGTGTAGTTTCTTTACTTGCTTCTCTGTTCTTTGATCTTTCTCATGCATTGGCCATAACATTGTGCATGTGTGTGGGTGGCCTTTTTATTAAAATATAACACACATGCAGAAGAGTGAATAAATGTGTGCCCAGGTCTAGTACACCTGCATGGGTATGATCAACTTTAGGATCATTTTGTCAAATCTCAAAAAAAAAAACCCACATAAAGTGTTGATGGGGTCTGTACTGATTATTGATGAATTGCAGGATAAGGGGTAGCTTTACAGTATTGAGACTTACGCAGACACGTGGTACATTTTGCTCTGATAAACACTTTCCTGTTTCGTTAGTATAGGTCCTGCACTTTAAGCTCATCCCAGATCATCTTGGTTCAATTACTGTTTCTATGTGTAACTGTTATACCAGATCATTTCTGAAAAAAAAAAATGCTGTTTAAAACCTACTAGTGCATTTTCCCCAGATGCAAAGGGAAATTTTGATCAAATTTCTACATGCTTCATCAATGTCATAATGATTTTGTTTTGTTTTGTGTGGCTGTCCTTAGGAAGCCCATCCTTCCTGAGCACCCTGTATGTCAGACACCGTGCTGAATACTTGACTTACATTAGCATATTTAACCCCCAGAACTCCTTGAGAGAAGTACCTTCACTGTACTAAGAAGAGAGGCCCAAGGAGGCTGCATCACTTGTCCACAGTCAGATGCTGGGGTCAGACCTGGCCTCCACTCCAGCATCTGCCTTCTCCAGACCCTCACTCCTAGAACTGCACATGGATTGTGGGGTGGCGGAGTAGGGGTGGGTGTCTGGTTAAAATGCAGACTCTTAAGTCTGGGGCAAGGCCTGGGATTCTGCATTTCGAATAAGCTCCCAGGAGATGCCACAGACCATGCTCAGGACTGTTATAGCACATTGCCTGCCCACATCATTTAGAATATGGTAACATGGGATCTTGTGGAGGTGCAGACAATTCCCTGGCTCTAGAGTGGAAAGCATTCTGTTTTGGGGAATAATTTGAACAGTTTACCTTGCCAGTCTAGGAAGCCCCTCACCTTGGTGCCACTTCCTGGAGTCATGACGTCTGAGGGCCTGGGCAGGCTGCCTGCCTGGGGCTCCTCTGCCACTTACTCAGTTTCCTTATCTGAAATGAGAATAGCAACAGTACCCGCATCATCACTCACTGAGGAGTTAGTGACATAGGTTTGTATTTGACGCTCTTGGAATGGCGCTTGGTGGCCATAGCCACTTTTACCGCGTGCTCTTGCACAGGCCTCAGAACCCGCCACTCCAGTGCCCAGGGCCACAGTGGCATAGGATTAAAGCCAGCCCTCTGCCATCCACATGCTGACCCTGTTGTGAAGCCCCCCTTCCCCCACAATCACAGGCCTCGTGGAGAGGCTGTCTCAGACCTCATCTTCTCTACCCACTGCCTCTTAGCTAGGATTCGTGATTTTTATGCAGTTTTTTGAGGACCTTTAGAAACTTCTGGCCCCCCAGTTGCTTACCAATATGTCAAGAGTATTTGGTGAGGATTTCCTGGCCTTGGTTTCTGTGATCACTGTCAAGTCTTCGGCATCTTGGTAAAAGACAGGGTGGTCCTAGTGCAAACTTGGAAGGGCCCAGAGGGGACAGCAGGGAGTTAGTGTTTAATGGGCACTGAGTTGCAGATGGGGAAGATGAGAGTTCTGGAGATGGATAGGGGGATGATGGTTGTACAACAGTGTGAAACAATGCTGCTGAACTACACACTTAAAAATGGTTTAAATGGTGAATTTTATGCCATGTATATCTTACCACCATGAAAAATTAAAAATTCAGCCAGATGTGGTAGCTCACACCTGTAATCCCAGCACTTTGGGAGGCTGAGGTGGGAGGATCATATGAACCCAGGAGTTCAAGACCAGCGTGGGCAACACGGTGAAACCTCATCTTTAAAAAAAAAAAAAAAAAAAATAGCTGGGCTTGGTGGTAGCATATGCCTGTACTTTCAGCGAGTAATGAGACTGAAGTGGGAGAGTCACTTGAGCCCAGGAGATCAAGGCTGCAGTGAGCCATGATCGAGCCACCTACTCCAGCCTGGGAGACACAGTGAGACTCTGTATAAAAAATGAAAGAAACTGGCCGGGCACAGTGGCTCACGCCTGTAATCCCAGCACTTTGGGAGACCGAGGCAGGCGGATCACGAGGTCAGGAGATCGAGACCATCTTGGCTAACATGGTGAAACCCCGTCTCTACTAAAAATACAAAAAATTAGCCAGGTGCGGTGGTGGGCGCCTGTAATCCCAGCTACTCAGGAGGCTGAGGCAGGAGAATGGCATGAACCCAGGAGGCGGAGCTTGCAGTGAGCGGAGAGAGCGCCACTGCACTCCAGCCTGGGCGACAGAGCGAGACTCCATTTCAAAAAATAAAAAAATAAAATAAAATAAAATAAAATAAAATTAAATTAAAAAAAATAAAAAACTCTCAATGGCTCAACCCTTCCCTTTCTCTGTAAAATGACATTGTTTCTTTTCCTCATTTCTCACTGACTATGGACCAGCCAAGTATGAGTTCTCAGTCACCCACATGAAGGTCCTGGGGTATTCACTGAATGCTTGACTCAGCATGACCCTTGCTGTTGAGCCCTGTGCATGCAGCGGCTCTCAGGGGTGCTGCCCTCATCCTGCTCATGACGGCACCCCCACCCCTGATCTTCCGGTACGGCCACTGGAGCTTGGAGCCATGAGGGGCAGCGCTTCCCTCTGGGCAGGATCCCAAAGACCACCAGTGGCTTGCTAGGGTCGGTAAGGGTTAATTGCACATTTACTAAATACACGGTGATGTTTTCAGCCCTAAATCAGGACAAACAAGATTTTCTTTCTGACATCTAAATTTACTTACTTTAAATTGCATTTACTCATTTATTCAGTGACCATTATTAAAAAGAGTAAAGTTATTTAAAAAGTTAACAACCATCAGCCACCAATGCATTTTTCAGTTAAAATGATCTATTTCATCACTCTTCTGATAAGGCCCATTTTTCTTTTCTTTCTTTTTTTTTTTTTTTTTTTTTTTTTACTTTTCGAGATGGAGTCTTGCTCTGTTATCCAGGCTGGAGTACAGTGATGCGATCTCAGCTCACTGCAACCTCTGCCTCCTGGGTTCAAGCAATTCCCCTGCCTCAGCCTCCCAAGTAGCTGGGACCACAGGCCCGCACCACCACATCCGGCTATTTTTTTTGTATTTTTAGTAGAGATGGGGTTTCACCATGTTGGCCAGGCTGGTCTCAAACTCCTGACCTCATGATCTGCCTGCCTCGGCCTCCTAAAGTGCTGGGCTTACAGGCGTGAGCCACCGTGCCCGGCCAGGTGAGGCCCATTTATTCAGATTTCAGGAAAGCCAATTCAGTGATGATTCATAATTCTTAATTTTTTCAAACATTCTTGACAAACTTTTTAAAAATGAGTTTAAATCAGTGGAAGAAATTAAATCTCAGGAGTCATAAATGCCTGGGGCAATCACTGCAAGTTGTTGATGATCGAAAATGACCCATGGCCATTCCTACGTCTCCTTTGGAGAAATGTCCAAAGCCCATTTTTAAATTGGGCTATTACTTTTTTTGCTTTTGAGTTGTGTGAATTCCTTATATATTTTGGTAATTGACCTTTTATCAGATATGTGGTTTGCAAATATTTTCTCCCATTCTGTAGGTTGCCTTTTCACTCTTGATTGCTTCCTTTGCTGTAAAGAAGCTTTTCAATTTGATGAAATCCCACTTGTCTATTTTTGCTTTTGTTGCCTGTGCTTTTGGGGTAATATCCATGAAATCAATTCCAATGTCATGAAACCTTCTCTCTGTTTTTTTTCTGGGAGTTTTTTGTTTTCTGTTTGTTTGCTAGGCATTAGCCCAGTTGGGGAAATCTAGGAGTTTTATAGTTTTAGGACTTACATTGAAGTCTTTAATCCATTTTGAGTTGATTTTTTTTTGTATGGTGTAAGATAATGGTTCAATTTCATTCTTTTGTATTTGCATATCCAGTTTTCTCAATACCATTTGTTGGAGACTGTATTTCCCCCATTTTATATTCTTGGCACCCTTATTGAAGAGCAGTTGACCATATATGGTTGGATTTATTTCTTGACTCTATTCCATTGGTCTATAGATTTGTCTTTATGTCAGTACTATACCATTTTTATTACTGTAGCTTTGTAATATATTTCAAAATTAGAAAGTGTGATGCCTTTAACAGGTATATGAAAAGATATGCAATGTTACTACTCATCAGGGCATTGCTAATCAAAATCACAATGAGATACCACCTCACACCCATTTAAAAAACAAAAGACAAGTGTTGGTGAGAATGTGAAGAAATTGGAAGCCACACCCACTGTTGGTAGGAACGCAAAATGGTGCAGCCGCTATGGAAAACAGTGTGGAAGTTCCTCAGAAAACTGAAAATAGCACTACCCTATGATCCAGCAATCTCACTTTTGTGTATGTATCCAAAAGAATTCTAATGAGATCTCAAAGAGTTATCAGCACTCCTGTGTTCATTGTAGCACTATTCACAATAGCCTGGATGTGAAAACAACCTGCATGCCCACTCAAAGACAGCAGATGAGGAAAATGTGACTTATACATATGATGGAATATTACTCAGTCTTTAAAAAGGAGGAAACCCTGTCCTATGTGACAACATGAACAAAGCTGGAGGACATCATGCTAAGTGAAACAAGCCAGACACAGGAAAAAACATACTGTGTGATTCACTTCTATGTGGAACCTGGAAACTTTGAGCTCACAGAAGCCCAGAATAGAATGATGCTTGCCAGGAGCTGGAGGGAGGGAAAGCGGGCAGTTGCAAGTCAGCCAGTATAAAATTTCACTTATGGCAGATGCATGGGTTCCCGAGATCTGCGAACAACACTGTGCCTGTAGGTAACGATGCCATGTTGTACACTTAAAACTCTGCTAAAAGGACAGATCTGATGGCAAGTGTTCCTGCCACAATAAAATTAAAAACAGCATACTGGCCCGTGACCCACGGTGGCACTTGGAGGGATGGCTCACGCTTGCTCTCGTCCTTTCCATTTGGGTTCAGACACTCACTCTCCCACGTGAGAATCTCGCCATCCAGGGATGGTCCCTAAGGGGCCTTCCCCCACTCTCCCAGGGACCCACAGTTTCTCCTTGAGTTGGTGCTGGGCCAGCCTCCTGGCAACAGAGTGGGAGGAGACTCTGACAAAGCTTCCTTGTCTTTCCAGATGGTTCCACTTAAGACGCGGTTTCACTGGCATCCATAGTAATTGACAGATGTACTCGGGATCCCTTGTCCAAAAGTCCTGGCTTTCGAGGAGCCCTCTTGGCTGCTGTGCTACCCGCAAACCGCCCCGAGTCCCAGCCATTCACCCCCTTGAGTCTCACGCCCAACAGCAAGCTCCTGACACCGGTGGAAATATTCCTGTGGGGGTCTCACATGCCTGGGGCCTTGTTCTGGAAAACACCATCACAGAGGTAGAGGCAAGAACCAGGGGGTCTGACTCTGTGGTCCCAAAAACCTTAATGAATAACAGTTTTGTTTTAGCAGCTTAAAAAACATCCTGAAGTATTTTTTATATTCTTTCAAGCTCTCCATCAGTATAAAAACTTAGCAACTTCGGCCGGGCGTGGTGGCTCACGCCTGTAATCCCAGCACTTTGGGAGACCAAGGCAGGCGGATCACGAGGTCATGTGATATATCAGGAGATCGAGACCATCCTGGCCAACATAGTGAAACCCCGTTTCTACTAAAAATACAAAAATTATCTGGGTGTGATGGCAGGGGCCTGTAGTCCCAGCTACTCAGGAGGCTGAGGTAGGAGAATCGCCTGAACCCTGGAGTCGGAGGTTGCAGTGAGCCGAGATCATGCCACTGCACTCCAGCCTGGGCCACAGAGCAAGACTCCATCTCCAAACAAACAAACAAACAAACAAAAAATACTTAGAAACTTCTAGCGCAACAAAACTCAACATTTTGCCACTGCCTGCCCATAGTTCCTCTGTATACACAATTCATAGAAATGTGCAAGACTCTGCCCACTTGGTAGTCCTGTTTGGCTGCAAAGGTTTACTGTACGAATGACCTCCACCAATACTCGACTAGAGTTAGCTGTTTGGAAAACATTCTTAGAACATGCATTGTTTTTCTCTTCAGAGTGAATGCAAGAATTTTCAAATGCTCTACTAATAATTTTCTTTATCTTCAAGAGTACTGAGAGGACCACGAAAGAGCAACGCTGATTAGTTGGCCGCTAGTCTTATTCACTGGTGTCCTGGTCTAAGCTCTTCCTTTAATCCTGTACTTTTATTAAAATAGCTCCTGATATTAAAATAGGCAGCTTACGTTTGTGATTAGATAGGTACAGTGAAAGTCTATGATGACAAGGTGAGGGGGTCCAAAGATTCAGCTGTGTAACCTCAAGTGTACTATGGGGCTGACGCAGGCTGGGGCAGCCTCCTCAAAGCTGGTCTGGGCGTGAGACCCAGCTTGCACCTCACATGTCCTGGCTGTGTCATCTGGGGGCAGTAACTATCACGGGGATGCTTCTGGCTGCGGGGGACTGTGGTTGGTGCTCCCGGCTCCCATGGCTACCTTCTCCAGAGATCGCCCTGGTGGTTCAAGCTGCCTCACCTGGAGGTACCTGGAGTCACCCTCCATGATTGGGTGGCCCAGGGGTGACCGCTGTCCTGTGTGGGGTACATGGACCCCCACTTCTTTGCCTCAAGGAGCTCCATAGAGCAGCATGTGACCCCCATCGGGCTCCCGTCCAGGTTCCTAACCCAGGGCAGAAGTAGAGAAGCTATTTTATACAGGCCGGAAGGATGTATGGTGGTGGCCTCCTGAGGTGGGGGCGGGAGAGGGAGATGAGACTCTTAACTAGGTGGGGGCGGGAGAGGGAGATGAGACTCTTAACTAGGTGGGGGCGGGAGAGGGAGATGAGACTCTTAATGAGGCGGGGGTAGGAGAGGGAGATGAGACTCAACAGCCACTGAAGGAAGGTGAGCACAACGGTCACCGTTTACTAAGTATCGCAAAAGCAAGTATGACCAAGTGTTAACAGTTAATTCTGGTGAGAACATGGATGTTCGCTATGTATTGTAGTTTTCCATTTTTTGTGTGTTTTCAAACATGAACCTTGAATAAATGGCAAGTTGGCTTAGCAGTGGAATCTAAGGACTGTAATCACAGCCAGCGCTGCACCTGTCCACGCACAGGCCAGCGTGTTTTGCACGTAGCAGCTCAGTGGTCCCTCCACAGCCTGAGATGGGACCATCATCCATGTTGGAGACAAGGAAGTGGGGGCACTGGCCAAGGCCACACACCTGCCTATGGCTGAGGTCAGTGCTCCAGCAGGAACTGACCCCAGACGGAGAGGTGCCAGGGTTTACATCCCGTGTTAAGAGCTGATTCGGTTGCCACATGCTCTTTATATTCAAAACAATCTCTTAGAATAATTTCTTAAATAGCATCTGAGAGAGAATGCATGCTTCTTTATGTGAAATGAACTCAGATGCTCCCTATGGTAATGGAGGTAGAAACGGCATGTATAGATGTTCAAGTTTCTTTAAAAAAAACACATTGTTTTAAGGCCTTACTACCCGTTATTTTCCATTTTGCCTTTATTTTGTGACTAAGATGATTCTGATTATTTTATTTATGTATGAATGAATAGACAGGGTCTTGCTCCGTTATCTAGGCTGGAGTGCGGTGGAGCAACCAGGGCTCACTGCAGCTTTGACCTCCCATGTAGCTGGGACCACAGGCGCACGCCGCCACGTCTGGTTAATTTTTGTTGTTGTTCAGCCATGTTGCTCAGGCTGGTCTTGAACTCCTGGGCTCAAGTGATCCTCCCGCCTTGGCTTCCCAAAGTGCTGGGATTGCAGGCGTGAGCCGCCGCACCCAGCTGAACCTATTCTTAATGAGCCTCAGAACTTCGGGAGCCACAGCCGCAATTCTGCACTTGGCCGGGGCCAGCGAGAGTGCAAGTTTGGGTGTGAGGGTGGCCCATTCCTGCTTCTCAGTCATGCGCCTGCAGCCTGCCAGGAATGTCTCGCCCAGGCGGGTCCCACCACCTGTTTTCTGTTTCTGAATCCTGCCCCAGCCTCCCGTTTTTCCATTATGGCTGATGATTTTCTCCTGGGTATAAAAGCTATCCATGCACACTGTCGAGGCCCTGAAAACACAGAACACTTGGAGATGAGATTTTAAACGACTCAATTTCATCACCGATGGTTTTACAGCCATCGGTGTATTTTCCTCTTTCTCTCCTTTGATTCTGTAGCAATACCATCTACAAGGATAGAAATTCAAATTAACATCTTGAATTTTTCATTTAATATTTAAGTCATTTCCTTTGACTTTTAAATCTCCCTAATTGTTATTTTGGTGAGGTCTTCCAATTCTAAAAACCCAGACTCAGTCCTGCCGGTGGAATGGTCTCCCTCAGGACTCAAAGTGCCTCTTTCTACATGTTGTCTGCAAAAGAACTGTCACTGGTAGCAGCGACAACAAAGTGACTGCGAAGTCAGCGCAAGTTGGCCACAGCGTGAACCCAAAACCCCTGTAGGTTCCCTTACCAGGACCCACCTTTGAGCACCCACCGGTCTGAGTGGGGGCTCCGGTCCCCAAGCCCCTGCCCAGGACCAAAGGGTACTCAAGCATCTTCCCGGGGCTGGTTCAACAAAGGCCCCTCCAGGTGGAGGTGATCTGGCTGGCCCAGGGGCTGCCTGGTCTGCTGCACACCACGCTTGTCCCACCCTGGATGGCACCCGGGGCATGTTTTCCACTTGGAATCAGTCGTTTGGAGCTCCGGCTCTGAATAAATGAGCCACAGAGTCACAACACACCAGGGTGGCGAGGGGCCCCTGCACGGTGTTCCCTCCAGTGGCAGAGGGGGAGCTTGCCCGAGCCCCCGTTGCTCCAAGATGCCTGCTGTCTCCATGATCGCCACTGGATGATCTCCCTGTGGATGGAGATCCAACATAGGAGGTGCAAACGCGTGAGCCCAGGTGCTGCACCTGACATTGCAAAGGAAGCCCGGGCAGTGGGCTGGCAAGGAGCACAAGCTGGGGCTTGTCTCTCAGGGGTAAACCTGGGATAGTGCTGAGAGAAGGAGCCCCGGAGTCCTAGGGGCCAGCTGTGGCCTTGCACATTTCAGAGCGTCTGCATTCGGTTATATTAAGAAAATGGAGCTGGGCACGGTGGCTCACATCTGTAACCCCAGTGACTGGGGAGGCCGAGGCAGGAGGATCCTCTGAGACCAGGAGTTGGAAACCAGCCTGGGCAATATAGCGAGACCCTATGTCTAAGAATAAATAAAACTAACTGGGTATGGTGGCGCATGCCTGTACTCCTAGCTGCTTGGGGGGCTGAGGCGGGAGGATTGTTTGAGCCCAGGAGTTCAAGATGACAGTGAGCCATGGTTATACCACTCCACTCCAGCCTGGGAGACAGAGGAGATTCTGACTCTTAAAAAGAAGATGTCTCTCAAGCTCATGGCTTCCTCTGCATTGCGTGGTCTACAGGAAGACTTGCACCAGAGTATCTGGAGCTTTTGTAGCCGTGGGGCTAGTAGGTGGCACTTGGAGCCTAAAAGTGACCGAGGTCTCTGCACATCTCAATTCTTTGGGCTCCCATGGATCTGGAACAGCCGAATCCACTTGCCCTGTGACGTGAGTTGGGGACTTGCAGGGACCCTGGTGTCCCAGCAGAGGGTACTGGGGACTTAGGCGAGTGTGTATCCAGCCAGTCACAGGCTAGGTAATGATGGGGCTAAGGAGGGGGATGGCAGAGATTGGGCGCCCCAGGAGAGAGGGAACCTACTCTCAGCCAACCTGGCCAGTAGGAGGGGCACCCACAGACTGGGGCTCTTACCCTCTGTCAAGGCAGGTGGGTCCAGGGAGGGACCACAGCCAGGTCATCTTTCCCCTGGGCCTGCTGTCCGGCAGCTGTAGGGGTGAGCTGGACAGCTGACCCCCAGACAGCCGTCATATATCCACAGAGGGCTGGCAAGCCTGCTGTCCTCCCCTTCCTGCCTCCTCCTCCCCGATAGCTTCCATCTGTCTGCTTACTGGGCTCCAGGGCACCAAGATGATAGGGGGCCTGTGATCCCCCATGACTGGGATGAAGTCCTGTGATGAGCCACAGAGGCAGAGGCAGGAGACAAATTGCAAATAGTATTGAGGGGGAGACACTTGGACCAAAAGTCAGGCTGCCAGACTGGAGCACTCGATTTTTATCTGGGCTTCAAAGGCAAAAACAGCTGGCCTCCAGAAAGGAAGCACATCTGTGCTTTAGGGGAAGCCACATTACTTTCCTGGTGATAAATCCGAAAAAAAAAAATGTTTCCAGTGGGTCTTTATGGAAATGACATTGATGGGAGGAGGAGAAACCTGGGTTTGGGCATCTCTTATGGGCACTAGAGGCCAAGGCCACCATGTTAAAATAGAAGGATGTGAAAGTATGTCTCAGGGAGCTAGGGTCACGTGGCCTGGGTGTCACCTGTCCATGGGTTTAGGGACAGGAGTGAAAGAGAAGGTGGACCCCTCATCATTCAGCTCAGCTGGCTTCGTCCGGGTCTGACCAGCTCTGGACGCAGGAAGCCTGGAGTGCGGGGGGCCTTAGTAAGTTACTTAGTGCAGGAATCCAGGAATTTGAGAAAGCGGCTGCAGGTTGAGAGCTGTGGGCATCATCAGGGCATTAAGGCAGCCTCAGGGAAGGTGGGCTCTGGAGGCTTCCCTACCAAGTACGCAGCCCCCCTCAGTGCCTTACACAGACCCTCCCGCCCCAAGCCCTGTGCTGATGCCTTGGCTGGGAGAGAGCGAGGGAGCAGACTGCCTTTATTTCCCTTGCAATAACAACAGGAACAAAATAGCTTCACTTCCTACCTGCAGCCAGTACTGTAGCACTTTACTCCATGGAAACTTCATCCCCACGGCAACCCCATGGGGTCCACACCAGGCTCCCCTGTATGATAACACCAGGTCCAGAGCAGCTGCAGAATGCACCCAGTGCATCCGCCAGGCTCACACAGGGGATTGGGTGGCTGCTTTTGGAGCCCATCTGGATATTGGCAGGAGCCTAGACCAACCTCAGTGCCGTGATGTGACAAGCCACCTGACCACTGTGGATGCGAGACACATCTCTTCCAGTGAAACACCTGGATTATAGTGTGAACGCCTTTCCTTGCAACTGAACAACCGTACTGCCTGTTGACTAGAATACAGAACGTTAAAAAGCAAGTGTGCACGCTTACACACACACGCCTCAGGGGTGGGCTCACACTGCCCACTTCCCCACCCTGTCACCCCCAGAAAGGTCAGGGAGCTCCCCCTGGGGAACGTAACTGGCGCCTCCTGGGAGAGTTAGGCCTAGGCGCTGCATAGACACACGGATTAAATGAACCTCCGCGTGCAGGTGAGCGGGCGGCGTGGGCGAGCTGGTGGCTTCAGGTGCATGGCCCAAGGCCCCTCCCAGAAAGGACACGCCCAGCCCGCAGCGCGGAGACGGCAGTTTCCATATTTAAAGGAGCATGGCCGGCTTCCTATCTGAAGTGTTTCCCCGGAGAGACCACCACCATTTGATCTATTTTTGATTAAAATGTAAAAATTAAAAATTAAATCAAATGGTAGCATAACTCCTCGGGGAAAACACACTTCGGTTATGAAGAATTCCCTGCAGTAACCCTGAGACTCTTACGGCAGCATTGTCTCGTCTGTAGGTGGTCTTTTTATGTCACACATAATTAAGAGGAATTGCAGTGAGAACCACCGAAGACTGCCTTCCGTGTGGGGTCCCGCAGCTGGCGCTTCTGGAGCAGGTCCCGGGGGAGGCGCTGGGCGGGGGAGTGGCGTGCACAGGTGGGGCTGCCCACCTGCAGGGAGCCCGAGTGTGCGCCCTGTGCCACCCATTGCCGTGCCCCCGCGTCCCGTCCCTCGTGTCCCACGCCGAGCCTCGCCCCACCCGCTCCACCCCACTCCGCGCCCCACTCAGGCCCCACTTAGCACCTCTCGCCCCACTCCTCGTGCCCTGCCCCTTCCTGTGCCCCACGCCACGCCCCGTCCCACGCCACGCCCCGTCCCACGCCACGCCCCGTCCCACGCCACGCCCCGTCCCACGCCACGCCCCATGCCCCATGCCTTGAGCCACTCCCTGTTCCACGTTCCGTCTGCCCTGAGCCCTACCACGCACATCCCTCTGTGCCACGTGCCCCACGCCCAGACCCACCTCCTATGCCCAGAGCCCCACCCTGGTCCCAGTCCAGCACCTCACGCCCGGCAGGTGAGGTCGCGTACTCGGAAGGTGGCTCCTTTCTCCCCCGCACGTGGCAGGCACGTTCTCCACACGACGGATTCCCCACAACAGCCACGACCGGAGCCATCAGACTTCCTGGGAGTGGAAGCCACAGGTGACACGGACCTGACAGCTCCTTAGCTGAGCCTCGAGTCGAGGCAATCGCATTTGCCTCCACGTTTTCCCGCCCACGTGGCGGGACGTGGCTGTGACTGAGTCGTGACTTCAGGTCCAGTTGTGTGGGGTGTGGCTGGACATACTATGGCAGCCTATTGACACCTTGGCTGCATTTATTTTTTGACATCTCTGCTTCAAATGAAAATGCCAGAGAACAGAAACGTTCCCGGAACGAAGGTCTGGAGGCAGCTCCCAGGGGCGCCTCGCGGTTTTGGGGCGTGGCGCTCGCGGGGGGCGTCCTGGGGGTGCAGCTGCAGTGCTGCGGGGCGGGGCGTTGCTGCCACTGTCTGCGGGGAACTGTGGGCGGGGCAGCAGAGTTGGGGCTGTATGGTTCGTTACCTGCTAGTTTCAGTCCGAAGACATTTGACGCCTGTGCGGGTTTCCTTTTCTGTTGCCAAAGGTTCTGGAAGCAGGACCTCGGAGTCGGGAAGGAAATGCATTTCAGGAGCCGGGAGGAGCAGGCCTCGCCGACCTGCAGGCAGAGGGCGCAATGCCTGGCGAGGTGCCTGCCCAGAGCCTGCCTGCCCTGCAAGAAAAAGCCATTTGGAGGCCCCAGGTGGCCAGTACTGGGACAAAGCTGTTCCCTGCCCTCAGGAAAGCCAGACCCACGCTGGGTCAGGTCCTAAACTTTCTCCATGGGGTGGGTTTTGTTCACCTCCACAGGCAGTGGGGGCCCCTGGACCCCAGAGAACACAGGGGACGGGGGGACAGGGCAGGAGGGGCTGGTAGGGAGGCATCGGAGTGTGGCAGGCACTGGAGCATCAGCCACATGCCAGTGATGGGCCGGTAGACCTGAGCTCCAGCCTAGGTCTTCACCTCACTGAGTAAGGACCCTGCTTGCAATCCGCACACCTGTGCGCAGGGCTGGGCATTGCTGTTGGTAGTAATGGCCTCTCTGTTTGCACCTCTTGTCCCACAAACCATAGGAAGCCCTTTCTGGGGTACACAGGTGGCAAGGGTACATCCCCAGAGGAAGTCTGGACTTCCCAAGGCTGACAAGTGGTCTGTTGACAAATGGATCCACTGGGTCATCTGGTTCATGATTTCCCTTCCATCATGCTGGCAACTTGCATGCACCCCTTCCATCAGAAGCCAAATGGGATTTAAGAGCCAAGCATCCCTTTCCCTGACTTTGCTCATCTGCAGCTGGGTGCACTTTGTAGCCCAGCGTGATGCCTTTCCGAGCCCTTAGCAGAGCGACCAGCTCACCTCAATGAAACCCCCTTCCTCAAAGACCACACCCGGGGTTCCCAGCCCCTGGCTCCCCGGCAGCCCTGGCTGGAGCAGAGCCTACCTGGCAGGTAGATGTGGAAGGAAGGAAGAAAAGCAAACCTGGGAGTGAAGGGAAGCCCAGGCTGGGCTGGGCTGGAGGAGGCGTCATGGGGTGCAGCCAAGACCTCTCCACTTTCCTCCTCCAGCCACATCCGCATATCCTATTTCTTAAGTCACAGGGGATCTCACCTCCAGTTCCCAGCTCGGCCCCCATCAGGCTCAGCCTGTTCTCAAATGTCTCGGTCACTTTTCCCGCCAAGGCTTCTCCTACCACAGTGCACCAGTGGGTGGCTCCTCAGGGGCAGTCCCCAGACAGCATCCCCACAGCCTGGCAAGCTTTCCTGACCAGGTTCACATGTTGGCCTGGTCAGACTGGAGGAAACCAGCTGTCCCAAGCTGAAGTCTTCTCCTTCTTTACCATCTCTCTCTCCCTCTCCCTTCCTCCCTCTCCCTCTCTCTCTTTCTCTCTCTCTCTTTCTCTCTCTCTCTCTCTCCCCCTGCCACGGTCTGCAAAGGCCCCTGGGCACTGTCCAGGTGCCCAGGCTGAGCCCCAACCCTAAGAGCGTCACCTCTGTAATGTGCAGAAACTAAAAAGCCTCCCATCATGACGAGCTACAAGTAGGTTCCACCTGCAAGAGGCGGAGCTCCACACTGCTGGGGCATCTGCTCGTTCATTTTGGTTTAACTGTCAGGATGGACGGTGCCCTTGTTATGCCAAGGCAGGGCATAAGCACCTCTGGAACAGTGGGGTGGAGATGCTTCAACTTCTGGAAGACCACACCCCTCGGGGAGAACATCTGGGTATCAGGCACAGGAGAAAAGGCATGTCTGACTCAGCGGGAGAGCAGGGCGCCTGGGGGTGCTTATGGGGTTTGTTCCCCCAACCTGGCCCTTGGTCTGGGCGTGAGTGCCATGGTTGAGGAGGGGAGAAGAAGACCAGGGCTGACAGAGGGGTTGGGGAGAGACTTTCTGCTGCTGGAACGAGCAAAGTTGCTGAGCCGCCCAGAGAGAGAAGTACAGTACAGAGGGGCGGGGCTTTTTCCCACCTGCCCGTCTTGGTAATGGGCATCTTGTAAAAATCATACTTTCCAGTGGGTTATGGCTGATATTTAGGATGACTGTTAGATTTGGTGTGTTTTGTGTCTAGCCAGCTGATAACCTTTCCAATTTGCTTTAATATGTTAACACGTTCTCTTCAATTTTCCAGGAATACCAGCATGTTTATAAGTAATGATGATCAATTTTTTGCCGTATAACTCCTCGGGAAAACATACTTAGGTTATGAAGCATTCCCTGCGGTAACCTTGAGACTTACGGCAGCATTGTCTCATCTGTTGGTGTTTTAATTATATCAGCTGCTTAACTTTCTTATTTTAAAAAAACATATTGTTATGGAAAATTCAAACATACTCAAGCATGCTAGGCCAGTGAGCCTCCATGCCCCTCACCCAGCTGCAGTGAGCATCAGCGTTTTGCAGGCTTGCTTCCGCACTGTCTCCGAGTTTTTTCCTGGAGTGTATTAAGGTAATCCGTAATTCCACCTTGAATACCTCAGTATGTGTCTTTAACAGATAAGGGTATTTTGCCACGACTGATACACACATTTAACAAAATGATCCGTAATTCCTTAATAGAGTCTGATATTCAGTTCACTTTCAAGTTTCCTCCAAGCTGTGATGGCCCACCTCCTTTCCAAGCGTTGCTTTCCCTACTTGTGTTTTCAGTTTCCACCTTTCTCACACTGGCTATACGAATATAGGCTCTCCAGACGTTGGCTGAGGTGATGAAAACAGTATGTGGCTTTCGGCAGCTCTGGATCCAAGGACGGAGAGGTGGATCCAAACCTGACAGCAAAGAACTGATTTCAGATGCCCATGGTGCAACAGTAGAGTGATGCCCGCGAGGAGGGGTGGGCCAGAGCTGAGGGAGGTCTCCCATCCGAGGGGCTGAGCTTGCTGCCTTGGGCAGCACAGAAAGGGCTTCCGCGCTCCAACCTGCAAACACGCCAGCTAATTGTCCAGGACTGAGACCGTTTGAGAAAATGATGGTGAAATCGATCACAATGTTTCTTCTGAGGAAGTGAGCCAAAGGAACTTCGTCATATTTATCCATTCACAAACTCTTCTAAGAATGTAAGTTTAATCAAATTAGCAGATTTTCTATTCTTCTAATATGTTTCCTTTGTCAGTTAAGTTAGCTAACAAATGGCGTGAAAGTGGTTAACATTTGCAGAATGATCGTTCCATGTACGTGATAACTCTATGCACATTTTCTGATTTAGCCTAAACAGTCTAGCCCTGAATCAGAAAGTAATAATCATTCCCTTCTTCCCACATGAAGCCCACAGAGCTCTGCCTGGGGTTGTCTGTGTGTGTATGTATGGGTGTGCACATGAATGTGTAGCTGTGTGTTCATAGTGTGCATGTGTGGGTGTGCACGTGTGTACACAAGTGCATATTTGGGTATGTATGAACATGTGTGCATGCATAATGTGCATGAGTGTGCATGTGAATGTGTGCTTAGGGTGTGCATGGGCATGTACATATGTGGTTATGTGTACACATAGGGCATATGTAATTGTATGAGTGTGTGCATGTGTGTGTGCGTGTGTTACACGTGTTCATGTGAGAGTATGCACATGGGTGCATGTGTGTACATGCATGTGTGTGTGTGTGCAGAGCTTATTAAAATTATACATAAAAGTCCTACAAGTTTTTTTCACTTAATTTGTCCTGAAAGTGTTTCCTATGGACACATTTCATCAGCACAAATGGAACTCATCATTTTAAAAGCCATGTGTTACTACATTGAAAAGATGAACAGTAATTCGCATAGCTGCTATCCCCCTGACAGACACATAAGTTGCTCTCAAATTTTGGCTACAGCAAAAGTGTTAAAACTCATAAGTTAAAAATGCAAATCGAATTCATGATATATCATTTTACTATCAAGTTGGCAACATGTTTTAAAAATCATAATCGTGCTAGTGAGGATGTTGGAAAATAGGCACTCAGTCACCATTGGTAGCAATGAAAAAAGAGTTTCAATCATTGTGGAAGACAATTTGGCAAAACCTATCACTATTTGAAATGCCCCTGCTTTTTGGTCCATCATGGCCTCCTTGGTACTGACTCTGAGCTTAGATTCATGCCTGAAGCTGCTGTCCCAGCCTTGTCCCCTGACCTTCGGAGGGGACTCAGTAGAGGTCAAGCTGGTGATACCTGTCCACACACCTAAAAGTTCAGGTTCGTGGAAACCATCTGGACTCAGGAACCAGAGCCTCGGTATTTAGGTGCTCGCTGCTTTGCATTTTATCTCAAACACAGCTTCTCCCTGGCAAGACGGCAGTTCAGGAGCTTGGCCTCCTGAGAAGTAGAACAGATTTCAACCCACCTGCCCTTCAGTGGAGGGAAGAGGTGATACCATTAGGATGGCGCAGCCCCTCCCACCCACCTGCCAGGGCCTCCTGGAGGTCTGGGAGTGCCGGTGGCGGGGGTCCTCACTAAGACCCAGTGTCCCTTCCCATGCTGGTTCATGCCCAGGAGTGCTCCCCAAGCAAGGAGGCCAGTGCAGCTTCCTGAAGCCCCATGTCCCTTGGTGCCCCCTCACTGAGCCATAGGCCCTGCCACTGTGGTCCCTTCATTCTACATTTTTTTTTTTTTTTGAGACAGAGTTTCACTCTTTCACCCAGGCTGGACTGCAGTGGTGTGATCTCAACTTCTGCCTACCAGGTTCAAACAATTCTTTTGCCCCAGCCTCCTGAGTAGCTGGAATTACAGACACCCGCCACCAAGCCCAGGTAATTTTTGTATTTTTAGTAGAGACAGGATTTCACCATGTTGGCCAGGTTGGTCTCGAACTCCTGACCTCAGCTGACCTCCACCCACCTCGGCCTCCCCAGGCGTGAGCCACCACGCCATCCCATTCTACTCTCTTGAATAAGGCGCTTCACTGTCTGGAGGCTGCAGGGTGGGGTGGAGAGTCTCAGGAGACTTGCTGCTGCCTTATTCTGATGTGCAGGAAGAATGTGACTCCAGTACTCAGTGTCTTATGAACCAAATGATCCACTTCCTAAGCCGTTTTGCAAAAGAAGCCTTCGAGTGATCTTCACCTTGGAGAGACCCAGAACTCACACCACGCTTGCACGGCAGGCTAGGGATCAGACTGCTCTGTCCATATACGGGGACAGGCAGACGTCATGATATGGTTCTCGGTGCTCTTTCTGGACTGCTCAGCAATAGGCCAGCTGGGATTGGGGTGCCTTCAGCCCAGCAGGGACTGGGGGCTGGGGGCATGGATCCCAGGCCTCCTGATGCTGGCTGCTGAACTTCCCAGCACTCCCTTAGGGAGGGGGCATCCAGGCTCAGATGACTCCCACCCCAGCTCCTCATGTTCCCTGCTGATGAGTGCACTCAGCCCATGGAAAGGGAGAATGGCGGGGGACAGGTCCCCTCCTGGGGCATCCTCACTAAGATACCAAGAGATTGGAGCTTCCAGACCTCCCACTGCTGATTTCAGAATTAGCTTCCCCAGGCTGGCCAGTTTCTTATCCCAAACCCTGCACATTGCTGTGTGATTTGCCACGTCCCTAAATGGTTCATGCCCAGTAGCTCTCTGGGGACAGCAAATTGGTAGTCACCCACTGTGCTTTCCTCAGAGTCATCCACAGTACCCTTGGGGAAGGCCATTGCCCCAAGTAGAAGAGTGCATGAGATGTCGGGAGGCTTCCTAGAAGCAGAGGTCAGCCCCCCCGCCTGCAGCGTATGAATGAGAAACAGGCCCAGGGTGTCTTCTGACTTGCAGGGCATGAGTGTGAATTTTATGGGTCCACTTGGCTGTGCCACAGGATACCCAGATAACTAGTGAAATATTATTTCTGGGTGTGTCTGTGAGAATGTTTCTGGAAAAGGCCTTGAAATCAGGAGACTGCATGAAACACTCATGAGATCAGTGTGGGCAGGCAGCATCCAGCTCATCGAGGGCTGAGTAGAACAGGAAGATGAGGAGGGCACGTTTGCTCTCTCTGCTTGATCTGGGCTGCCCATCTTCTCCTGCCCTCAGATGCTGGTGCTCCTGGTTTTCCAGTCTTCAGACTCACACTGGGACTCACGTGGTGGACTCCCCTGGCTCTCAGGCCTTTGGGCTTGGACTGGAAAGCACCACCGGTGGTCCTCAGCCTCCGGCTTGCAGACAGCAGAGTGTGGGACTTCTCAGCCCCCAAAATCACATGAGCCGACCCCATAAGAAATCATTCTCCATGTATCTGTGTATATCCTGTTGGTTCTCTTTCCCTGGAGACACTGGCCAATACACAGATGGACAGAGTAGCACTGGCTGGGCTAGTGTCACCGTTCCCAGCTGCTGGGGTGACAGAGCAGCACTGGCTGGACTAGTGTCACTGTTCCCAGCTGCTGGGGGGACCAACTGTCCTGGTTTGTCTGAGGCTGAGCATTTCTTGGGATGCAGGACTTTTAGCACCAATACCAGAACATCCTGGGCAAACTGGGAAGAGTGGTGGCTCCACACATTATCAGTCAAGCCCCTCCCTGCGTCCTCCCTGCCCAGTGCAGCACTCCCCTGCCCTGTGGTCAGAGCCTGCTGGCCCATCACTCCCTCCGGCCTTGCTACCGTCTCCGCCTCCTCCAGCTTAGCAGGAAAAAGCATACACAGTCGGTGCTTAATGGTTGTGCTCTGTGCTGCACTGAGGTGGGCTGTAGGCAGGGCCAGCAGATGATAATTGGGAGGGCAGCCCAGTCCCAGGTTCATTAGCCAGGGAGGCTAAGGCCAAGGATGGCCCCAGGCATGGCTCAGCCTCGGCGGTGGGGAAGGGCATGGGCGGTGTTTGATGCCCACACCTCCATCTGTCCCAGCAGTCCCTTTACATCCCATCATTTAAAACGAGCAAACGCCAATTAATAAAATAATCCCCCGAAACCATTTTCCTCCCGGATTGTGAGCCTACATCAGAGGTAAGCCTGCAGGGAAGTGTTACACAGGCTCATCAAGACCTTAAGTGAGGCTGTGGGGCCCACCCTCATGCCAGGGGCCCCCAAGACAGACGCTCCTGGATGAAATGAAGTGTAAGCCAGGGCCTGCAAGGGAGCCACAGGCTGGGGTGGCCTTGCCTGGACAACGGCCTGTTATTCTCCGTTTACCGCATTTCTCTCCCGGTAAACAACATACAACTGAGGACCCACTTCTCATGCACAAATGAGCAGTCCCGAACCCGAAACTTCAGTCAGTGGCTGGCCCTCCCTCTCAGGCCACCTGTCACCTGCTGGCCCAGTTGCTGCAGGGTCCATGCCTCCCTCTGTGCCTGTACCTGCTGGAAGAGGCCGCCGCATGTTACTCCCTGTCAAGAAAGAATTAAAGAAGCATCTTGGGTAGGAAGCAATTGTGGAGGGTGGAAGTTTCTGGCCAGGCAAATAAATTGGATTTAAGTATATTACAGTCATAATCTTTTTCTGCCCCTCTCCAGACGGTCTCTGTACATGGAAAAATGAGAATGTATTCGCAGACAAAGCTTGACCTGAGGGAGACGCCTGCCGGAATCTGGATTTTCAATAACATAAGACAATAAAGCTTAGACTTCTAACCTGCCGCAATATGGGAAAAGTATAAAGAGCTTAGCTGCTAATAAAAGGGAAGGGTCTTCCCCTCATATTTGAAGATCCGGACCCCCCAGAAGGACACTTCATGAAGATCACAGTGGGTTAGCTGGGATCATGCAGACACGAGGCCCCTTGTTGACCGATTGTCTGACAGTTGTCACGTATGGGTCTGATATTAATAAGGCCCGCATTGATTTCCTTGGGGTATTTTTGTCCCTGTGAGTGCACAGCCTCCTGTTGTGGCTCTAGCCTCGGTGGCGCTGAGCTACAGTTGCCCTCAGCAGGATGCACAGGTGGGGCTGCCCTCCCCGGGGTGTGCACACCTTGCCAGTGGCACCTCCCTCAGTGGGCGGCTGGAGGGGAAGAGGGGACATGCTAAGGACAGGGGACAGAGTCAGGGCCACTCCCTTGGAGACCGGGTACCCTGGTCCACCCACAGCAGGCAGGGCTTGTGAACGATGGGCTTGGGAGTGAGCCTTCTCTTGTTTTGCTTGCTCATCCAGTACTTCCTCTAGGATGCAAGTGGGCTGCCGGCAGTGTTACTGGGGTAAGTAACTGGGTGAAGTCAGCCGGAGGAAAGCGGCAGTGCTTAGTTAAAAGTGTTCTTTGACATGTAACATACGGCGGAAGCGGCCGCCCGGCCTTGGTGAATTTCAATGCTAAGAAGCCTTGTTGCTCACCCATCTCCTCCCACAGGGCAGAGGGCATTGCCCTGTCCCCTTGGTCCCCACCCAGACTTTCTCCAAGGGCACTCTTCAGTGTCATCTGCACTTTAAAATGACATTGAGGCCAAGCTTTCCGAAATAGTCGAATTCTGCTTGTACCAGGTGCATCCCTGCATCTGCACCTCAGACGAGCCAGCCTCATCCACAGTGCACACTGTCACCTGCTGGCCCAGTTGCTGCGGGGTCCACGCCTCCCTCTGTGCCTGTACCTGCTGGTACAGTCAGGCATGCAGCCCACCTAGTTGCGGCCCCTGGTGAGAAGGGCGAGCAAAAAGTGCGGGACGCTGGGTGCTCCAGGACAGGCCCATACTCTGCACACCTGCTGGGCACCATTGTTCTCTAGGAACTTGCGCCCAGCACCCAGGGTCCTCTGGAGAGAAAGGAGCACAGGACAGTGTGCACCTAGGTGGGCTGCATGCCTGACTCGCTGCTGTGTCCATATTTTGGGAACCTAGGACACTTTCTACAGTGAGTCAGAACAATCTCCAAGCCATGTGGGCTTCCCTCTTTGTCAAATACTATTGAAACGCAGGACGCTTATAGGAACCAGGTGGCAGCTGGCGAGATGGGGGCCGCTTCTCTCAGGGTGGAGGCTCCAGGCAGAGCTTGGAGAAATGGCCCAGCCCAGGGTGTTCTGGGGACCTGCAGAGGGAGCTGCCTGCTTCTGGGTCAAACAATCAGGGCTGCCAGGAGCTGGGGCTGAGCCTTGAGATAGGGACTGAAGAACCATCTCCTCCCCTCCAGCCAGCATGGCAGCTGCCTGGACAGTTGATTACCATCGTCCTATGACAGCAGGGCCTGAGGTCTGTGGATGGTGTCCATGACCTATCGGGCCTGGAAGACCAGAGCTCAAGACCCCAGATGGGCTCCTCGTCAGACAGGCCTGGCATGGGAAGTGGGCACCCAGCTGTGTCACTCCCTAGTTCTGTGAGTGGATCTTCCTGAGCCTCAGTTTCCCCATCAGAATACAGGAGAAACATGGAGTTTCTATGAACTGAATTGGGTCCCCCTAAAATTCCTATGTTGAAGCCTTAACTCCCAGTGTGACCCTATTTGGAGAAAGAGCCTACAAGGAGGTAATAAGGGTTAGATGAGGTCCTAACGATGGGGCCCAGATATGATCGAATTTGTGTCCTTATAAGAAGAGAAACCAGAGAGCTCACTGTCCCTCTCTCTCCACAGGTGAAGATACAGCAAGAAGACAGGCATTGGCAAGCCAGGAAAGGAGGGCTTACCAGAACCCAGCCATGCTGGCAGCATGATCTCAGACCTCCAGCCTCCAGAATGGAGAGAAAGTGAGTTTCTGCTGTTTAAGCCACACAGTCAGTGGCATTTTGTTATAGCAGCCTGAACAGACTAAGACAACATTGGGCAGATAACTGAATTAACCATGTAAAGCACAGGCCCAGGATGCAGTGAACACATGATGTGTGGTGGTCTACTCACTTCCCAGCTGTGTGGTTTGGAGTCATTCTCACATCTGCAAAATGGGAATCCTGGCAGCTACCACCCTAGAGGATAGGGAGGATAAAGTGAGACAGGACATGTGAGGGCACCGTGTAAGCAGTGAGGGGGCAACTGATGCCTGGGGAGTTGCTGCCTGAATGCCCCACGACATAGGGGCCATGAGGCAGCTGCACCCCTTTGCAGCCTTTTAGGAGAGGGTAGTCCTCAGCCTCTGAAGGACAGTGTTATGGCTGAATTGAGTCCCCCCAAATTCGTGTATCGATATCCTAACCCCCAGTAAATCAGAATGTGGGTATTTGGAGATAGGGTCTTTAAAAGTAACAAAGGTTAAATGAGGTCTTTGGGGTGGGTCCTAATCCAGTATGCCTGGTTGGATAGAAGAAGAGGAGGCAAAGACACAGACGAAACACACCAAAGGATGGCCATAGGATGACACGGGGAGAAGGCAAGCATCAGCAAGCCAAGAAGAGGGACCTCAGAGGAAACCATATCTGCTGATACCTTGATCTTGGACTTCCAGCCTCCTGGATGGTGAGAAAAGAAATTTCTGTTGGTTAAACCACCCAGCCTGAGCTGCCTAATACAGGTTGATTTGTTTACAGCTGCCTCTGCCCTCTGCCTAGAGAGAGTTGCTCTTTTATTCCTCAACCTCCTCTGAAGGTTTTTCCGTCTGTCACTAAGTCACCTGCTCACAGGCTTCCCAGCTTTGTGACAGGTGAACAAAACACTCACACGTTAGAAAAAATATGGGCATGGCCTTAACTCCTACTGGACCTAAACCTCTTGCAAATAAAAACTACAAACTCTAGACCAAAAAGGAAAAACGAAAAACAAGCTCTACTCAGTTCTCTGCTTAACTTTTGAACTACACATGCTTTTAGGCAGACTCAATGCATTTTAGCTAAGGATAAAATATCTGAACTGTGATTTGAGCTGATACGAAAGAGACAAATTTGCCGTTTAAGTTTAACTGAGAAAAAAATGAACATTCTCTGGAAGATTAGAACAGAGTTTAGAACCTCCACAACATAATGTTCCTAATATTCAGGATACAATCTAAAATTGCTTGACATATGAAGAACCAGGAAAATGCGACCCAGTTTAAACCAAAAAGTCAATCAACTGAGAACAATTCTGAGATGATCAAGATGTTGAAATTAAAAGACAAGGATTTTCCCAGCACTTTGGGAGGCCGAGGTGGGCAGATCACGAGGTCAGGACATTGAGACCATCCTGGCTAACACGGTGAAACCCCGTCTCTACTAAAAATACAAAAAATTAGCTGGGCATGGTGGCAGGTGCCTGCAGTCCCAGCTACTCAGGAGGCTGAGGCAGGAGAATGGCGTGAACCCGGGAGGCGGAGCTTGCAGTGAGCGGAGATCACGCCACTGCCCTCCAGCCTGGGTGACAGAGCGAGACTCCGTCTCAAAAAAAAAAAAAAAAAAAAGACAAGGATTTTAAGAAAGATATTACAACGATACTCAATGAAGTAAAGGGAAATATGCTTGCAGGAAAGAAAAGATAAGAAATCTCAGCTAAGAAATAGAAACTGAAAATACGGACCAAGTGGAAATTCTGGAACTGAAAAAAAGACAATATCTGAAATTAAAGATTCACTGGATTGTCTTAATAACAGAACAGAGATGAGAAATGAAGATCAGTGTACTTGAATACAGATAAAATCTATTCTGAAGAGGAGAGAGAAAAATGATTTAAAAATAATGAACAGAGCCGTGGGAACCTAGGGGGTAATATCAAAGGGTGTAACATAGATATAATTTGAGTCCTATGAGTAAAGGAAACAGGATGGCGCAGACAAAACATTCAAAGGTGTAGTGGCCAAAACATTTCCTAAATTTGTTGTTGTACCACACAAATGTGAGATTGTAAAAGTTCAGTGAACTCCGAATTGGATGATTTAGTCCTTTTCTTGTTTAGAAAAAAATGTGCAGCTTGCTGCCAGCAGTCAATTAGTTTTACATAAACATGCTCTTTGAGGCTGAAGCAAATCTGACTAAATTTCAATGTGAAAATAAAATATAAAACTATTCTTGGGGTTTGATTTTTTTTTTTTTTTGAGATTGGTCACTGAGGCTGGAGTACAATGGCATGATCTTGGCTCACTGCAACCTCCATCTCCCAGGTTCAAGTGATTCTCCTGCCTCAGCCTCTGGAGTAGTTGGGATTACAGGCATGTGCCACCATGCCTGGCTAATTTTTGTATTTTTAGTAGAGACGGGGTTTCACCATGTTGGCCAGCTTGGTCTCGAACTTCTGACCTCATGATCTGCCTGCCTCAGCCTCCCAAAGTGCTGAGATTACAGGCGTGAGCCACCGCGCCTGGCCTCTTGAAGTTATTTCTGAACAGAGCTCACATCAGAATTGTCTATTCCAGAAAAATCTGATTCATCAAATGAATCTTTGGCCAACAACTGTTCGAGAATGATGATAACATCATGTGTTGGAAAGCCACATTTTCTAAGATTTGACATTTTTAGCAATGAAGAATTACTATATTTTGTAAATGAAAATATCACTGCTGAAAACAGAATGCTATAAATAGAATGATGTATTTTGTTTCCAAAGTTGATATACCAGAGTGATGCCAAAATAATAATAAAAGGCCGGGCATGGTGGCTCATGCCTGTAATCCCAGCACTTTGGGAGGCTGAGGTGGGCGGATCACGAGGTCAGGAGATCGAGACCATCCTGGCTAACATGGTGAAACCCCGTCTCTACTAAAAATACAAAAAATTAGCCGGGTGCAGTGGCGGGCGCCTGTAGTCTCAGCTACTCGGGAGGCTGAAGCAGGAGAATGGTGTGAACCCGGGAGGCAGAGCTTGCAGTGAGCCAAGATCACACCACTGCACTCCAGCCTGGGTAACAGAGCAAGACTCTCTCTCAAGAAAAAAAAAAAGTTCTGGAAAAAAGAAACTATCAACCTAGAATTCTGTAATCAGAATAAAGGCAAAATGAAGCTATTCTCAGATCAAAGAAAACTTAGAAGTTCTTTGAAGGGAGATGATACCAGTTGGAAATTCAGATTTAAAGAAGTAATGAAGAGTATCAAAACTGGGAAAGGTGTCCCTTTCCCAGAAATGAGGAACATGAAACAGAGGGAAGAAACAGAAAACAAATAATAAATTAGCACACCGAATCTAACCATATCAAAAATCATGTTAAATGTTAATGGACTGAGCATTATAATTAAAAGGCAGAGATTGTCAGACTAGATTTTAAGAAACAATACCCACATTTCACAACCATTAGGAAGGCCACTATCAAAAAAAGAAAAAGGACAGATATTGAAAAGGATGTGGAGAAATCAGAGCCCTCATATCTTGTTGGTGGAAAATGTAAAATGGCACAGCTGCTGTAGAAAAACAGTATGGCAGTTCCAAAAAATTAAACGTAGAATTTCCATATGATCCAACAATTCCACTTCTGGGTATATATCCAAAATAATTCAAAGCAGAGTTTCAGAGAAATATTTATACACTCATGACACCCACATTAATAGCAGTATTATTCACAATAGCTAAAAGGTGGAATCAAAGTTATGGACAGAAGAGTGAACAAACAAATGTGGTATATCCAAAAAAAGGAATAGTATTTAAACTTAATAAAGAAGTAAATTCTGATACATGCTACAACATGGCTAAACCTTGAGGACATTATGCTAAGTGAAATAAGCCAGTCATAAAAAGACAAATACTGCATGATTCCACTTACCTAAGATATCTGGAGTAGACTAACTTATAAGAAACAGAATGGTTGTTGCCAGGGGCTGGAGAAAGAGAAAAATGGGGAGTTATTGTTAATGGGTAACATGGTTTGGGTCTGTGTCCCCACTCAAGTCTCAAGTTGAATTGTAACCCACAGTGTTGGAAGAGGGGCCTGGTGGGAGGTGATTGGATCATTAGTGGATTTCTGCTTGCTGTTCTCATGATAGTGAGTAAGTCCTCATGAGATCTGGTTGTTTACATGTGTAGCGCCTCCCCCTTCTCTCTCTTTCTCCTGCTTCAGCCACATGCCTTCTTCCTCTTCACCTTATGCCATGATTGTAAGTGTCCTGAGGCCTCTCCAGCCATTCTTCCTATGTATCCTGCAGAACTGTGAGCCAATTAAATCTCTTTTCTTTATAAATTACTCAATCTCAGGTAGTTCTTTATAGCAACGCAAGGATGGACGAATCCAATGGGTATAGAGTTTGTTTTGTAAGGTGACAAAGTTCTAGAGATGGGTTGCACAGCAATGTAAATATACTTGACACTACTGAACTGTGAGTTTTAAAATGGTTAAGACGGTAAATTACATGTTATCTGTATTTTAACACAATAAAAACTGACTTTTTAAAAATGCAAGACCTAGCTGTAACAATCATTTTAAGAATTCACTTCAAATATGAAAACTTGAACAGATTGAGCATAAATAGTCAGAGAAAGATATACCATGCAGCCAGTAAGCATAAGAAAACTGGAGTCGGGGCCGGGCACGGTGGCTCACGCTGGTAATCCCAGCACTTTGGGAGGCTGAGGTGGGTGGATCACGAGGTCAGGAGTTCAAGACCAGCCTGGCCAACACAGTGGAACCCTGTCTCTACTAAAAATACAAAAGTTAGCTGGGTGTGGTGGCGCACCCCTGTAGTTCCAGCTACTCGGAAGGCTGAGGCAGGAGAATCGCTTGAACCTGGGAGGTGGAGGTTGCAGCGAGCTGAGATTGCACCACTGCACACCAGTTTGGGCAACAGTGTGAGACTCCATCTAAAAAAAAAAAAGAAAGAAAGAAAAAAGAAAACTGGAGTGGCTGCATTAATATCCAATGAAACCAACTGCAAGACAAAGAGCATTAAAAGCAATAAAGAGGCCAGGCGCGGTGGCTCATGCCTGTAATCCCAGCACCTTGGGAGGCCGAGGTGGGTGGATCACGAGGTCAGGAGATTGAGACCATCCTGGCTAACACGGTGAAACCCTGTCTCTACTAAAAAAAAAAAAAAAAAATACAAAAAAAAAATTAGCCGGGCATGGTGGCGGGCGCCTGTAGTCCCAGCTACTTGGGAGGCTGAGGCAGGAGAATGGCGTGAACCCGGGAGGCAGAGCTTTCAGTGAGCTGAGGTCACACCACTGCACTCCAGCCTGGGCGACAGAGCGAGACTCTGTCTCAAAAAAAAAAAAAGGGCGATAAAGAGGGTCACTTCATGATGACGAAAGAGTCCGTGTATCAGGAAGACATCACAATCATAAATATGTATGCACCTAATAAAAGAAGAAATAGACAATCTTACAGTCTTAGAGATTTTAGCAGCCATTTCCCAGCAATTGATAGAACAAATAGAGAAAAATTCAGTTAAAATATAGGTGATATAAAAAGATGATCAATGACCTTGACCTGATTGGTATTTATACTATATGCTGCAACTTCAGAATACACATTCTTTTCAAGTGTGTGGCATGTTCTGCAAGATAGACCACCACATGCTGGGGCACATAACAAGTCTTTATACATTTAAACAATTGAGATAATGCAGAAGGTGTACATCAACAAAAATGGAATACGTTAGAAATCAATAATAATAAGATATCTGGAAAAATTCCTATGTTAGACAGAATAAGGTCACCCCCCACCCCACAAGATATCCATATCCTAATCCCTGGAAGCTGGGAATATATTACCTTTCATGGGAAAGGAGAATTAAGGTTGCAGATGGAATTAAGGCTACTAGGCAGCTTACTCAGAGAATAGGAATATTATTTTGGGTTGTCTGGCTAGGTACAATGTAATTACAGAGGCCTATTAAAGTGGAAGAGGGAAGAGAAGAAGCAATCAGAAGGGAGTAATGTGAAAAAGTTTCTGCCAGCCATTGCTGGCTTTGAGGATGAAGGAGGTGGCCATGAGCCAAGGAGCACAGGTGGCCTCTAGAATCCAGGAAAAGCAAGGAAATTGATTCTCTCCCAGAACCTCTGGAGAGGAATGCAAGTTGCCTGGTGCCTTCAGTTTAGCCCAGTGAAACCCATGTTGGACTTCTGAGTCACAGAGCTGTAAAATAATAAATTTTGTGATAAGTCACTAAGTTTGTGGTAATTTATTATGGCAGCAATAGAAAATTAATACAACCCCCAATTTCAATTCACTAGGGTTGTTACGATAATTAGGCTTAATTAAAATTAAGGAGGTTAGAAACTAAAGAGGAGCACGTTTTGGAGGAGAGCTGCATCTGGTTCCCCCTGTGCCTCCCTTCCCTGGCACTGCAGTGGGGTTTGGACAGCAACGTTCACCTTTTTCACAGTTGGCTGGACGAGCAATTCCCATATCCAGCTTAGTGGTTGGTTAGTGTCCATCCAAAAATTCATGTCCACCCAGAACCTCAGAATATGACCTTAGTTGAAAGTAGGGTTTTTGCAGATGTAATTAAGGCTGGAGATTAGATCCTGCTGGACGAGGGTGGATGAAAGGACTCAGACACGGAGGAGAAGGCGCTGTGACCGTGAATGCCGACACTGAGTGATGCATCCGCAAGCCACGGAGTGTGAAGGATGCTGGCAGCCCCCAGAAGCTGGGACAGAGGCATGGGATGGGTTTTCCCTCAGAGCTTCCCGAAGGAACCAGCCCTGCCCACACCTTGATTTCAGACATTAGCCTCTAGAACTGTCAGATAATACACTTCTGTTGGCTTAAGTCACCCAATTGCTGGTCTGTTATGGCAGCCATAGGAAACCAATCTGCCCAGAGTGCTGGTCTCCTGAACTATCACCACCAGAAGCAGATGCCCCAGGGCTCCAGGGAGAACCAGGCTGCAGCATCGGCTGGCAGGAGCAGACACGGGGAATCACACTCACTTCCTTCTTGGGCTTTTCTGGACTCATTCTGCCTGCGGTGAAGTTCCTGAGGCATCAGTGCTCTCCCCTCTACGTTCATGGCAGCCCTGACCCAGGAGCTGGCCTGGCCTCCTGCCCCTGTCCATTCCCTGGGTGCTGGCCCATGCCCAAGACCCACTCTGCCCACGGCCACAGCGGCAGCAGGAATCCCTATGGTCATGGCTGGGGCCTCATTGGAGGCCACATCACCTCTTATACCCTGAAGCCACCCAGCCTCTGGGACTTGTGGATGAGTAGTCAGGGCCCACACACTGGGTCACCCCCTCTTTGCCTTTACTTCTCAAGCTTCCTTTCAGGTCAGGCAGAGCTATGGGGTCAGGGGACCCCTGCCCTGCCGGTCCCCCACAATTGCCAGCTGCTGAGGACTTGCCCAGAGCCCACCTCTCACTCAGGCAGGCGAGGCATCTGGGTTGTTGCCAGAGAGGCCCGTGCAGCCGGCTGGCTGGGCTCACCCAAGGAAGGGAGGCCCTGGCGCTGTTGGCGCTGAGCCCAAGCAATACACAGGACCAAAGGGAGAGTCCCCGCCCACCGCCCAGGGCTACTGATTCTACACAGGGTGCATTTGGAGTGGTGGTGCCTGAAGTGTCTGGCCTATGCAAGGCCCTCAGAGGCAGGCACTTAGCACAAAAGACAGTTGTCCATTCAGGATTCAGAATCCCAGGGGGTCATCCCCTTCAACAGGACAGGCAGCTGAGCAGAGGGCTTGGGACCCTACATCCAGGGATGGCCCTCGCCAGGGGCAGAGCGACCCCTCGCCAGGCCCTCCTGCTGAGACAAGTTGAGGAGGCAGCAGGGGAAGCTCTGCACGAGACGCCCACGGCACACGCACGGAGGAAGGGGTTTCGGCCCCCGAGGAGAGCACAGCAGCACCTGGGCCTTCGGGGAATGTCCTGATTATTCCAAGCAGCTGCAAGTGAAAGTCTCACGGCCGAGGGGCCGGGGTTGCCAGGATTGGGGTGGTGGCCATTCAGGGTCTCAGGATCCCCCATAGAGAGGAGGTGTTCAGGGATCTGCAATCAAACCTACTGGAGTCTCAGCTCTGACGATGACGCTGACTTGAGCCCCGGCTGCAGCCTTGGCTCTTGCTGAATGCTAACTCAGCCCACCTTAGCTTCACTGAGAGCCACAGGGGAACTGTAGCGCATCCTTCCCTGTCTCCCTGAACGCTAACTCCCAATCTACCCTAACTTCACCCCGTGGTGGGATAGCAAGTCCCCAGGTGGGACTGTAGCGCATCCTTCCCCACCTTCCTGAATTAATACTAACTCCCAATCTAGCATAACTTCACCCGGCGGTGGGATAGCAAGTCCCTGGGTAGGACTGTGGCGCATCCTTTCCCGCCTTCCTGAACCCTCTCAGTCTACCTTTAACTTGATCTCGCTGGTGGGATAGCGGTCCCACACATGGGAATGTAGTACACTGTTCTCCATCCCAACAGTTCTGGGGACAGAGTGTGGCCCTATGTCCCCGGCTGCCCATGGTCTCCCCTCGGGTGTGGAGGTTTTGGGGGAGGATGTGGGGTGGTGGGCAGGCGCGTGGGTCGGGGGAGGCTGCGAGTGGCTCCACCCCATCGCCGGGCCTTGTTTGGCCCCCCAGGGAGAGCCCTGAAGTGGGGCAGGGGGAGACCGTGAGATGGCAGCTGTGAGGGCAGCAGCGGTGGCCTCCGGCTGGGGACAGTGTTGGCGCCTCTGTGCAGCCTGGAGTCTGTTCCAGCAAAATGGCAGTGGACACGGGGACATTTCTACTCAAACAAAACTCTTCAGGAGCGGCGAGCATGTTGGGCAGTAGTACGTGGACGTTTCTCACTAGAGCTCCCCCAGGGCCTGGCAGCAGGTGGGCGGTGGGTGTGGGAACCTTCCCCTCACTTGGAACCCCTCAGAGTCAAGGGGCACTTAGGCTCGGGCTGACAGCCTGAGGACTCAAGGCTGGTGGGTGCTCACTCTCAGCCTCCTGCCTCCCACACAGAGGGCTGTGCTCCCTGGAACACCGTGGGCATGGGGTCCTGCCAGGGGCATATATATATATTTATATTTATATGGAAATATAAATATGTATATATATATATATATTTTTTTTTTTTCAGATGGAGTCTCGCCTAGGCTGGAGTGCAGTGGCGCAGCCTGGGCTCACTGCAACCTTCACCTCCAGGGTTCCAGCGATTCTCCTGCCTCAGCCTCCTGAGTAGCTGGGACTACAGGCACCCACGACCATGACTGGCTAATTTTTGTATTTTTAGTAAGACAGGATTTCACCATATTGGCCAGGCTGGTCTCGAACTCCTGACCTTGTGATCCCAAAGTGCTGGGATTACAGACGTGAGCCACCGCGCCTGGCTCCTTTTGTATATTTTGGTATGCATGGAGAGGTGTTTATTGCCTGAACATGGAGCCCAAATTACCTGCCCCCACCCCCGACACTGGTCAGCACTGGAGCTCTGGTGCAAAGCTGACCTCTCGGATCATTTTGTGGATTCTCAAGGGCTGTGAGGGGAAAACATTTCAAATTAGGCAGGATGCCCAGTAACGAGGAACACTTGGAATCTCCAGCCTCACAAACACAACCACGTCTAAATGAGATTCAAAGAGAGGAAAAATTACCCTCCATGAATATCCCTTGAAATTGCCCAGCAGAGAATACTCTGGAGCGGCACGTGGATGCGTCCCGAGTTCTTTGGAAGGAGGATGTGAAGAGCGCCCAGGCTGGCATCCCCTGGATAGTATAGCACAGGCAGTGTGGAGCCTGACGAAGCACAGGCAGGCGCGATGTGGACAGCTGCATGGACGTCCGGCCGCCCAAGTGTCCCCTCGCCTTTCAACCTCAAATCCCACTGTCAATGCTGCAGACAGACACGGTTCACTCCATAAGATCACCCGTGAAATGGGAGCGCCCGACCACATGCCTGGAAATGTGAAAGGATAATTCTCACCACTGTGAGCGGCTCCTAGCACTGTTCATGGGAACCATTTGCCTGTAAACACAGACATTAGAACACATCCTTCTTGGCATATGGCAGGGTATCAATCAGCTAATCAGTCAAAATACAGAATTCTAAGGACAAATGAATAAGATCACGGAGGCTTGCTGGATTCATCTTTTGGGGCTGACAAAATGCCACCACCTGGGGCAGGATGTGTTAAACAACGTGTTTATTCTCTCATTATCTGGAGGCTGGAAGTCCAAGATCAAGGTGCCAATAGGTGGGTTTCCCCTGAGGCCTCTCCTCCTGGCTTGCAGACAGCAAAGGTGCTGTGTCCTCGCCTGGCCTTACCCTCTGTGCACGCATCCCTGGTGCCACTCCCTCTTATTATAAGGATGCCGGTCCCATTGCATTAGGGCCCCACCCTTAGGACCTCATTTAACCTCTGTTACCTTCTTAAAGGGCCCAATTCCAAATATAGTCACAATGGGGGTCAGGGTTTAGAGCTATGAACCAGGAGGGGCACAGTTCAGCCCCTGACAAGCACCAACATGCTGTCCTTCCTGGCTTGAGTGTTGGTTAAAGCTCCTGCTTGGCTTTGGCCCATAGAATCTCACAGATCCCAGAATAGAAGCCCGCCCATCACTGCTCTGAAGCAGGGAGCCTGGGACCGAAGGCCCTGGGGTGAGAGCCTCCCCCGCGCCAGCCATGCTGCTGGGGGTTTCTGCACCTCATCTTTGATCCTTGTCACACCTGCAAGACCAGGGGTAACAGTCCCATTTGCAGAGGGTGGAACTGAATTTCTAGGAGGTGAAGCCACTTGCCCAAGGCCACTGGGCTCATGTGTCTGGGCCCTGGAGATGGAGCCGGGCCATAGACCTTCCTGGCCTTGTCCAGGGTGAGAGACAAACACGTGACGTGCCCATGCACCCTGTGGATAGCATTAAATGGCCACGCTGATGGGCATGGGGTGCATCTCAGAAGCGTTTTGTGAACCATCCTGTCTCCAATTTGCACTTTTTGTGTACTTTTAGAAGGCAGCTTGTAACCTGCTTCCAATGAAAGTAAAAGAAAACAGACTTCCAGCCATCTCTTACACCTGCGTTTCATGAATGTCTGCTGACCTCAGCAGGAGCAAGAGTTTCTCAAGTGGGAGTGAGTTGGTCTTAGGGGATGAGTGTGCACAGCAGGCTCTTGTGAGGCTGTTTCCATCATCTGCAGGAGACGGGCACAGGCAGAAGATGGGCACAGGCAGGAGATGGGCACAGGCAGGAGACGGGTACAGGCAGGAGACAGGTACAGGCAGGAGACGGGCACAGGCAGGAGACAGATACAGGCAGGAGACGGGTACAGGCAGGAGACAGGTACAGGCAGGAGACGGGCACAGGCAGGAGACAGATACAGGCAGGAGACGGGCACAGGCAGAAGATGGGCACAGGCAGGAGATGGGCACAGGCAGGAGATGGGCACAGGCAGGAGACGGGCACAGGCAGGAGACGGGTACAGGCAGGAGACAGGTACAGGCAGGAGACGGGCACAGGCAGGAGACAGATACAGGCAGGAGACGGGTACAGGCAGGAGACAGATACAGGCAGGAGACGGGCACAGGCAGAAGATGGGCACAGGCAGAAGATGGTCACAGGCAGGAGATGGGCACAGGCAGGAGATGGGCACAGGCAGGAGACGGGCACAGGCAGCAGACGGGTACAGGCAGGAGACGGGCACAGGCAGGAGACAGATACAGGCAGGAGACAGGCACAGGCAGGAGACGGGTACAGGCAGGAGACGGGTACAGGCAGGAGACAGGCACAGGCAGGAGACGGGCACAGGCAGGAGATGGGCACAGGCAGGAGACGAGTACAGATAGGAGATGGGCACAGGCAGGAGACAGGCACAAGCAGAAGGCAGCTATAAGTGTGCCGGGGGCACAGGCTTGAAGCGGGGTGGGATGTGGGCTAACAGGGTGGGCCCGGAGGAAAAGCCGCCCCAGGTCTCTGATCCTGGTGGGCATCCCGTGGGGCCGGGGCAGCTCTTCATGGCATCAGAGACAGGGTAGTGGGCCACTAGGGGCCAGGCTGCCGGGCAAACACTGCCACCTTGTCCATTGGAGAGCTGAGGCCACGGCTGTCTTGTTCCAACACATCAGAAATTTCAGGACGACTTCCTGAGCGAGGATGTGAAGTGGGAGTGAAGCCTGTCGGGAAGGGGCCACACACTGATTCTCACCAAGGCACAGTCTGAATGAAGGAGACCGGGCCCAGCGCCCTGTGGGGGCAGAACCATCCTCACCACCTTGGCTTGCACAGAGAAGGTGACTGTGGCTCCTGGGGAGGCCTGTCCTGCCAAGCCAGTGGGGTCCCGGGCTCAGGATGAGCAGTCCAGCTGACACATGGCTCTGTGGTCTGGCCCTCATGGACTCGTGCCTTCTGCACCCAGGTGTGCTGGCTGGGCCTGGGCCAGGTTTGGAGGAGGCAGATGGTGAGGCACACCAGGGTGGGGAGGGAGGCCTGGGAACGCGTCCCATCCTGCCCCACTATGTCTGCAGGAACCCTGAAGCTCTTTGACCCCGAGGTGGCCCTGTTTGCCCCACTCAGCTCTGTGCCCCATGCCCACCTAGGCTCCCAGGACAGCCAGCCCCTGTGCTCCCCACCCAGGAGTCTGGATGGTCAAAAGAGGCGCCCTCTCCAACCTCGTGAAGCAGGGCTCAGAAGTGCGTGTGGCTGCTGCTGATTATAAACAGAATCGCCTAAATTAAGGGAATTTGAATGTAATGTCAAAATGTCAGCCATTGTCGCTGTGAATGCGAGCTGGGTGACTGTCCTGTTAGCAAATCGAGCACGGGGCTGAGGTGGTTCCCGGGTCCTTCTGAGAGGAAAACTCCTCCCTTTTGTGCGGGGCTGATACCACCTGAGAGAGCAGGGGTGCGCAGGAGAGTGGGTGGCACCCTGTGGCTGCCAGAGCCAGACCGGCAGGGCCCCCCAGTGACACATCACGGGGGCTCGGTCACCTCATCTGTCAAATGGGTATAGGAGCATCTCCCTCACTGGATGTGGGAAAGAACGAACCCATCCAGGCAACGTGAGCCATCCAGCCCCCGTTCTGACAAATGTCAAGCCCTTGACAAACAGCGACGGTTGCTTCTCTAATCCCTGCTTTGCCAACAAGGCCCAGCTGTTTCTTCTTTAAGTACAAGTAAAGTTCAGTTCAGCTGAATGATCCTATTTGGTGATTCATTCATGAGTGCTTCTGTGGGCCGGGGGCAGCCTCCAGGACCTGCGTGCAGGAGGGAGAGGCAGATGCCGATGTAGATGATATAATAACACCCCCTGAGGTCATCGGAAAAGTGGGATGTGCGGCAGCAAAGGGGACCCAGAGGACGGGGCAGGGCCCAGGAAGGCAAGGAGCCCGTGGCACACCGAGAGGGACGAGGGCTTTGTGCGGGGGGTGCCCCAGGCTCCCTCGGTAGGGCAACCCAACGGTGCAGGGTGGGTGGGCTGCAGCGTGGGCTGCAGGGAGCTGAATTTTTCCAGTGGCTCCCTGAATCCCTGAATGAATTTTCTAGGGCTGCCGTCGCAACAAATGGCTGCAAACTTGGATGGCTGAAAACAATAGACATTTATTTTTCCACAGTTCTGGAGGCCAGAAGTCCAAAATCAAAATAGGGTCTGCAGGGCGGTGCTCTCTCCCAGGGCTCTGGGCCGGGTTCCATCCGGCCTCTGGGTTCTCAATGCTCTCTGGGTTCCGTGGCTTGCAGCTGCTACATCCCGTCTGCCTCTCCAGCACCACATGGCCGTCTTTCTCCCTCTGTCTGTGTGTCCTTTCTTCTCCTCATAAGGACACCAGTCACTGGGTTAGGGCCCACTCTAATGCAGCATGACCTCCTCTTAACTAACAGCATCTGCAGAGACCCTATTTCCAACAAGTTCCATTCTGAAGTGCCAAGTGGATGTGGATTTGGGGGGACACTGTGCAACCCACTCCAGTCTTTTTGGGAAGTCTAAAGAGCAGCTCCTGTGTGCCCAGCTTGGGATGACTTTGGCTTTTCTTCTCCAGGTGATGCCTGTGATGCCCCCAAAGGCTCATGTGATATCGATGAATATCACAAGTGTTTTGCATTCTCCACGATGAAAACAGCATGGGCACGGAGTTCTGTCTGGGTTAGCCGAGCAGCCCTGTGCTTTCTCCTCTGGGGAGGGGAGGTGCTTCTCCCGAAGTCTAAACTAAGCCCTACAGCAGTGACAACGGGGCAATGGGTGGGGAAGGAGCTGCTGGCCTCAGGTTCCAGCTACTGAAGGGCTGAGCTCCTCCTGGCATCCCTGGACACACCATTCTTGCCCCTTTCTGCTGGTTGCACTCGCTGCAGCTTCCACCACTGCTTTAGATTGGACTCATTTAACGGGACTTCATAGGGCTCATCTGCTTGCATGTGGTAGACACAAAATGGAAACTGGCTCAAGCAGAAAGAATGACTCAGTGAAAACACTTGGAGATGCCTCAAGAGCCACTAAGCTACTAGAAAAAGCAAGAATGAGCCAGACTCTGAACACGAGCTCCAGGCCACAGATGCCCCTGGGGCCCTGCCTGCTCCTTCCCCACTCTCCTCCCTTGGCATATGGGCCATTGGCTTCTTTCGCTTGCACTGCAAATTGGCATTCTCCATGGCAGCCAACAGCTTCCAAATGGGATCTCAGCTGACAGAGAGAGCCCCACTCCCCTCTCCAAGTCCAGAAACCTCAGAGCAGCGACTCATTGGTCAGGGCCTCCTAATCAGCAGAGGCCAGCCGGGGACAAGGAGCCCCCGCGGGACGGTGGGGGACCAGGCAGGCAAACCAGGGAAGTCCACACCACGCTGCCATCACACAGTGATCTTCGGTTCCGGGAATGGCATTTGGAAGCCCCTAGGCAAACGTTTGTCATTTGAAACTCATTCCCTGTGCAGGGCTGGGCAAGTGCCTGGTCTGGAGCTCAGAGCAGCCATTGGAGCCATTTGGCTGGCATCTGCTTGTGCTTATAAGTGAGTGATGCTCCAGCGCCGGTGCCACCAGCTTCTTCCAGGGCCTTGAGGTGCAGTGACCAGGGAGGGTGTGGAAGCTTCTCTAGGCCAGGAACACCATGCTCTCAGAGGGCCTTTTCCATCAGCTTGCCCGCAGCCAGCCTGACAGTCGCCCCCACTCCCTGGGTTAGGGATTCCAAGTCCCTGAGCAGACAGTGCTGGCTCTCACCAATGACAGCCTCGTGTTCCTGCATGCTTTTCAAGTGCAGGCGAGCCCGTCAACAGCTCAGAGAAGACAGCAGGAAGTAAGGGGTGGAAGGGAGAGGAGGAGAGGCAGACACAGAGCGCTTGGGCCACACAGGCAGGGGAGTGTTCTCCTGGGACGGAGCCAGAGAGCTGGGAGGAATCTGTGGACCAGAGGACCTCTGAGGGCTGCCCGGTTCTTCTCAGTGGGGGCCAGATTTCAAAATGGTAACTCTCTGAATTGGGAATTTTTGATGACAGCTTGAGCAAGTTTAGAAAGAGGACTTACTGGGTTGAACTAGAGAGTCTAGAAACATCAGTGGCTTCAGGCATGGAGTGACCCATATCAGGGGTTGGCAGCCTGTGGCCCGAAGGCCAGATCTGCCCTGCCACCTACATGCGGCCATGGACATTTGTTCAAGTATTGTCTTTGTCTGCTTCTACTCTACCGTGGCAAGGTGGAGTAGGTGTGGCAGAGACTGTTGGCCTGCAAAGCCTACAATATTTATTGTCTGTTCCTTTACAGAAGAGATTGACCGACCTCTGCCCTGCAGCTCTGCTGTCCAATATGGCAGCCACTGGCCACATGGGACTCTTGTTTTCTGCACTCTCGAAACGTGTCTAGTCTGAATGGAGATGGGCTGTCAGTGCAAACTACAGAACACACCAGGTTTTAGACTTAGTGTGAAGAGAAGAATGTGAAGTAGCTCATTAGTAATGTTTGTATATTGATTACATAGTAAGATGTTTTTAAATTGTTGGGTTAAATAAAACATAGAGTTAACTTCACCTGCTTATTTTTACACTTTTTTTTTTTCAGAGATGGGGTCTTGCTGTGTTGCCCCAGCTGGTCTTGAACTCCCGGGCCCGTGATCTTCCTGCCTCAGCCTCCCTAGTAGCTGCATGACAGGTGCATGCCATTGCGCCCAGCCTATTTTTACGCTTTTAACAGGGCTGCTACAAATTTGAAATTGTATTTGTGACTCCCTTTGCATTTCTGTCAGACAGGGCTGATTCAGAGGCTCAACCGTGTGGCATGTTTCTTCCACATCCAGGTAGGTTTTCCACACAGGGTTGGCGAGCTGGCTCCCATCACCATCTTATTCAGACTGCAGCCCATTAGTGGACCAGGAAATCTTGGTCATGACTATATAGTAGATCACGACCAGTATTTTTGAAAAATGAGATAGAATAAAATAGAACACGTTTAGAGCAAATTACACACTACAGATGAGTGCTGGTTTGCAAAACCTATTTTAGTTACACATTATTTATTTCATCCACCTAAGTGGATGTACCATGATTTTATGACCAACGAAGAAAGAGAACACAGCCAATTAAACCATGATGCAAGGCATTGATGACAGATATCTGGAACAGCAGAATCAGTCACAGCAGCCTCTTGGTGCTCTTGAGTTTCCTCTCTATTCCAAGGGATTTGCCCATTTCTTCTGCTTCAGTTGCATCTCCCTACACATGTCCCGGTCACCAAACACAACAGTGGCCAAGTGGCATCTGGTGCCTCTGTGTACCCAGCTGCCCTGAGGTGTCCCTTGTGTTTTAGCAGAGATCCTATGGAAATGGTTTTGAGCATCTGTGCACTAATAAGGAGAGGCTCCGAGACTCTAGCCAGCCCTGTGGCCTGTCTGCCTTGCAGTTCTAAACAAGCATGGTGAGCTCACTTCCCTGGCACTCCAGGTGAGTGGGGGCCCCACTGCCTGCAAGTCCTCTCTGCAAATGGCTTCTCGGCCTTGTGGGTGCTGACTACACAGGCAGCCCACAGGTCTTGACCAGTGGTCCACCCTGTCCTGGCCCTCACTGCAGAAGCCACCAAGGTCTCAGGCCTGGACATATCGGAGTTTACGTGGGTGGTGAAGCCTGAGAGTTCTTTGGACTGGGCATCCAGTTTCTCTTGCAGATGCACAAAACGAGCAGAGCCTGACTTCCTGCCTCTCTTGGGTAATGGTGGCAACCTCACCCCATCCCCCTGGCATTGTTTTTGTGTGCTGCACAGCCTGAATGTTGAGCCTTCAAGCACAGGCTGCAGGGCCATGACACAGCTCTGGTAAGCAAGTGCAGAGCACGCGGCTTTATAATGAGGTTGGAAAGTTTTGGGCTATGCGTTTAATGAATTTTGTATTAAGGTTTAACACAGATGCTAGCATTTGCATTTCACAATGCTGTTTGGAACAGATGTTTAATACTAAATGGAGAGTAAATTTGGATATGGCTATGCATCAAACACCTGCCATTAAAGAAAAGAGCTTCAAATGCAGTGAAATCCTCCTCCAGCAGTGGTTTGCAGCAGGAAGCAATGAATCGTCCAGCTGGGCTGCAGGGGGAAGGATGATCTTGAAGGAGGTGGATCGCACACCTCAGCTCCCTGGTTGGACAGTGGACTCGCTCTCGGAGCCTGCAGCACAGCAGCCCCCTCCTGCTATCGGGAGGGGCTCCCCAAGAGCCCTGAAACCGCTGCATCCCAGCTGACCACCAAGGCTGGTCCAGCCCAACATCCTAGCTCATTCTGAAGAAGCCTTGGTGAGTTTTCCTCTCCAACACAGATTGTTCTAGAAAGGCATCCTAGCCCTTGCAGACGGATTCAGGAAGTTGAAGCAAAGTTATGGATATGTGACAGCCCTTCTATATATCATGATGCATACTGTGTTCCATGGAACACTACACCGTGCTTGTTATAGTTTATTTCATAAGGAGATGCACCTTAAGAACAATTTATTCAAATATTAATATCTCTTAAGGGAGACATCATCAGCCTGACTAGAAACATTATTATGGTAAAGTCCTGGGGAAAACCTTGTAGAGCAAGGCAAGGAAATCGATGGAAAAAAACCCAGCAGCACGTGGTCTGTGTGATGAAAGACATGAGGACCCTCGCTACGCCGAGTCACTCTGGCCGCCTCAGAAGGGCTGCTTGCAGGCAAGCCTGGAACCCTGCCCAAGGGACCACCGGCCACCCTGACTGTAGCCCAAGAAGGCCAAGCTGGCTGAGAGCCGGGCGCTGTGGCAGGACAGACCCTGCCTTTCTGGAGGGAAGGAGCCTCACATAGCTGAGAGCTGTGATTTGCCCCCAGGGTGGGGCCGAAGGTGGGGTTGCGTGTGAACACCTGGGAGAGGGCAGGGGAGTCAGCAGATGCTTCTGTCACCGAATGCAGGAGCCCAGGTGATCGGGGGTAAGTCGCAGCTTTACACCTATCAACCAAAAGGCCTCTGGTGAGTATCTCTAAACTTTGCGTCTCCGTGCCTCAGTTTCCTCCTCCGTAAAATGTGAATAATGCCGTGACTTGTGAGGGCAAAGGGGGTTAATAAGGATGCAGCGCTCAGACCAGCCCCGGCACAGAATGGGCACCACGGCGGTGTTTGTTATGGAAGCTGCTATCATGATCACAAGCAGCTGCAGGACTTCAGACAGGTCACTTCCTCTCCCTGGGCCTCAGACTTTTCCCCCGCAAAATGGAGACAATAACACTAGGCATCACCATAAAACAATTAAATTTACGGATGGCCCCAGCTGGCATTGGCCCGCCCTGCCCGGCTCTCTGTGGATGGAGCCACCTCCCACCCCCGGGACCCCAGCTTCCGGCTGCTTCCCAAGCCTCAGGACTCTGCCTGGAGAGAGGCAGGCCGGCTGCAGCCCCAGCTGCAAGGCTCATTTGGAAAATGGAAATGTACGTCATAACCCCATTTGTCATGCGATCGTGCTCCTGACAGCCGCACACTACCGTCCAAAGCAGAGATTTAGACCTAACGGGGAAAAATCTGTTAAAATTGACATATCCATTAGAAGATTTTAGAACTGAAAACGTATTCTTCATGGAGTGTTAGGATGACTTCTTAGGTGATGCTAAATCAATATCTCATACTTTGGGTGAATTCATTATTTTGTTTTACGAGAACTGTCTGGTAAGAACCTACATTCTTCCTGTGTTGCGTCTTCAGCACTGCCCCAGGAAGGCCATAGATGAATCTTTTAGACGCCAGCCATGGTTCTGACCCAAAGTGCCCCTGAAACGATGAAAGATAAGGGAAATGGGCAGATGGTTTCAAGTAGATCCAACGTCACTAAAGGGGGCTGCGCTCTCCCGTCCACCACGTTGCCTCCAGACTCCAGTGCAGGGCCCCGTCCTCTGGAGTAGTCCCTGGGACCCCGTGCTGGCACCTCACCTGCATCTCCCCTCTGAGCTGTGGGCCCATTCAGGGCCAGGTCCCCTATGGCTTCCTCCTGCCTTCTTCTTACTATTTTATAATTTCAACTTTTATTACAGATGAAGGGGTATGTGTGCAGGTTTGTTACATGGGTATATTGCATGATGCTGAGGTTTGGGGTCCAAATGATCCTGTCACCCAGATGGTGGGCACAGGACCCAGTAGGTGGTTTTTCAGTCCATTCCTCCCCACCTGGTCATCCTCAGTGTCTGTTGTTCCCATCTTCATGTCTGTGTGCATTTAATGTTTAGCTCCCACTTATAAGTGAGAACATGTGATATTTGGTCTTTGGTTCTTCTGTTAATTCACTTAGGATAATGGCCTCCAGCTCCATCCCTGTTGCTGCAAAGGACATGGTTTTGTTCTTTTTAAGGGCTGTGTAGTATTCCAGGGTGTATATGTCCAATCCATTGTTGGAGGGCACCTAGGTTGATTCCATTTGCTATTGTGAACAGCACTGCAGTGAACGTACGAGTGCCTGTGCGTCTTTTTGATAGAATGAATTATTTTCTTTTGCATATACCCCTTGCACTTCTCTCAGAGTGGACACCAGAGGAAGGACAGTCTCTCCCACACAGAGGGAGGGGACACTTCTGACTGCTGTTCTGCTGACCAGTCAGGTTTCCATGTCTCTCAAAATGCATGGGAGACTCGACCAGTGGCCAGCAGAGGGATGGTGGGGCCTCCGGGGGACGGTGGCATGGGGGGAGGGCTGGGGGCAGAATCTGGAGGGGAAGAAGCAGCACAGGAGCAGCCCAACCCCCACCCCTGCTCCCCAATCCCCAGCCTGCCCGCCTGGCCCCAGGCCCATTGGGATAGGGCCCTGAGCTCGGCTGCTGTGCACGACCAAAGCCCTGGAGGTGAAAATGGAGGTTTCCATATGATTTTTGTCTCTGAATCAACGCTTTCATTCACATCGAAGAGCACACCACATAATAGGAAAACCACGAAATTCCATGTAAAATATAAGCCTTCAAATCAACCACTTGTTTTGGTAAGTTTGAAATAGCTCTCCTGAGGAAGCAGCCCAGGACCCGGGCAGACAGGAGGCGTCTGGAACCAAGTCCCTGCACTGAGTGTGACCTGGGTGTGTTCCAGCCACGGCTGGGGCAGCGGCTCTTTGTTTCTGCTTCTCTGTGACGGGGACAGGATCCTTCCCACCTTGTAGAGTTCCATCTGAGCTCTTCCCATTGCTGATTGGTATCATCTGTTATTATTACTCCTGCTGTTGTTTCCAACCCACATGGCAAGGGAAGGAGTCTTCCTGGCTAGGCAGTGGCCCAATGTTTGTGGCAGCCGGTTGACCTGACAGAGACACGCCCACGTCCTGGGCCAGTGCCCCAGGCCCAGTACCGCGGCTCCGCTATGCCAGCGCCCACCCGTTCACCCTCACCAGCGCTCTACCTGGCTCATTCACGGGCATTTCGGTTTTCCTGAGATTTCTCTGAGATTCTGTGAGGCCATCCCATTCATGCCCAAGAGAAATGTCCTTGAGAAGAGAATGGAAACATTAGGTCAACACAAAAAGCCAAGAAAGCGTTGCTGTTCATTCAGGCAAGCATCTTCAGGACGCCTTCACCCCCGCCGTGGCCTGCCTTCTCTTCCGCTGGCTTTGTCATATCAGGCGGGGATTCAGAGATGCCTTGGAGGGATGGGCGGGAGCAGAAGAAATGCTCAGTCACGTGGGTGGGCCGGGAGCAACTGTGCTCGGAAAGACCCGCCGGTGAACCCCAGGTCCCCCAGCTCCCAGCTTCGTGGCCTCAGAGAGCCGCCCGGAGATTTTGAGCCTGGAAAACCTCGCTGCCGGCTTGGGAGTGTGATGCTGCCTGTGTTGTTACCCGCGGCTGTCTGGACAGATGATCGCAAACTGAGTGCATTTAAATTTATTTTAAAACAGCAGACATTTATTCTCTCACAGCTCCAGAAGCCAGAAGCTGAAAACCAAGGTACTAGCAGGGCCGAGCCCCTGCGGAGGCTCCCGGGGAGAGTCTGTTCTCGCCTCTTCCAGGTCCAGGTGGTCCAGGCATTCCTGGGTTTGCAGCTGCACCCCGCCAGTCTGCCTTCCCCTCTGGGTTTGTATCACATCTCCCGTGCACACCTCTATGAGGACACGCAGTGGCATTTAGGAAGCCCGCCGGGATGACTGGGGTGCACTCAAGAACTTCACTTCATTGCATCTTTTGTCACGAAGGTAATAATCACTTGCTTGCCATATAAAATCACATTTGCAGCTTCCGGGGACTGGGTCATAGGCACACCTTTGGGGCCACTATTCTGCCCACTCCACCACCTTTCAGGCACGGTGGGGATCAGAGGAGATGTCGCTTGGTTTCCGGTTGGTGGCCCTGGTTGCTCGCCCTGGTTGCTCTGTTCAGCCTGCATGAGGCTGAACACTGCAGCCAGGAGCGGAGTCATGGGACATTGGTCATCTCTCCGCCCCGGCTCTGAGCCCCAGGGTGTTTCTTGCAGGATGAGAGGCCCCCGTGTTACTGAGACTCTGGGAGCTGCTTACGCATTTCCACCACTGTGTGCCCAGGGCCACTATGTGCCTGGTCCCCAGTGGGGCAGCTGTGCTGGGGAGGGCCCTATTCATATCCCTGGGCCCTGGTGCCCTGTGCTGGTCCTGCCAGAGAGCCGCCGGCACTGCCCTTGAATCTCTCAATGCCACCTGCCCGGGGTCCGGCCCCCACCAAGGCCCCGCTCTTCCAGGCCTGCTCCTGTGTTCCAAAGCTCCCCTCACTAACCTCCTGCATCCTCCAGATGGGCTCGGAGGGACCTCACCAAAGGGAGATTTGTGGATCTCCTGAACATGTCCTGCCCCTGCCTTGGGCTACATTTCAGGACTAAGTACACCAGGCAGGTGTTTTCTTCTCGAATCTCAAAAGCAAGAATAAAGCAGAATGTGGAAATCCAGATCTCGGCTGGGAAGGAACAGAGTGGCATTGGCAAGGCCCCGCTCTGATTTCAAATCCAGACTTTTCCTGCTCGGCGCAAAGCCCCGTTGTGACTGCACTTTGCCTGTGGCCTGTCACGCTTTCCTGGAAGCACACGTCAGGGGTAAGCACGAGAAAATAAGTTTATGTTTCTGAAAGATCTAACACACATTCCAGACCCAGGCTGCCTTTGGAACTGAAAGTCTGTTTTGTTAAAAGTGAAAAAAGCAGAATACTTATGACGCGCTATGAATTTCTGCTCCAACAATGTTCATCTTGCCCAAAACACCAGCCAAGACCCATAAGTCATGGTGATTACAACCAGGCGACGGTCGGCAAGCCCGCAGCGGCTGCAGAGCCCTGCGTCAGGTTCCCTGCTCTAAGAAAAAGAAACGGCGCTTTGTGTCTAATCCATCTTCTAATTATCCGTTCTGAGGACAAGGTTTATAACCAGACCCTTTCAATAACGATGTGATTGATACGGAACCCGATTCAGGTTTGCCCTAAATGGCTGTGATGCCATCCAGAAATGATGAGTCTGCTATGTTTACCTATGAGCACGCACGTGTGTTTCCTGGATGTTCACGTATGTACTTGCTGCTGTGTGGAGGACGGTGCATCTCAGTGAGGCCGCAGAAACTGAGGTTATTCACCTGGGCTGGCCCGTGGGGACGTCCACTTTTTTCAAAATCAGAAAGACAATGCCGGCAAAGCCACGGAAGTTCACATTCGTAGAAACTGTTTGTATCTTCCTTTTTGTTTTTTCTCCTTTTTTCAATCCTTATTGAGTTCCTACAAAACAAAAGTAATTGCTTATTGCAAAAATTCATCTAACACAGAAATAAAGCAGACATAGCATGAAGTTCAAAGGGAAAGCCCCTGTCATCCTTCTCTTCCTTCCAGACCCCCTCCCTGGAGCAAAGGCCACCAGCCAGTCTTGTCTATGTACAAATATGCACATTCTCTTTTAAACAGCTTTGTTGAGATACAGTTCACATATAATCCAATTCACCCATTCACAGCATACAATGCAGAGGTTTCTAGTATATTCACAGATAAGTACGCTCATCACCACAGCAGTTTTAGAACATTTTCAGCACTCAAAAAGAAACCCCTCCCCCTTTAACTGTCCCTCCCACCTCCCCCATCTCATGCCCCTGATCCCTAAACTACACCAACCTCCTTTCTGTCTCTAAAGAGTCCCCTGCTCTAGACAATTCAGATAAACGGAGCCGTACAATATGCGCCGTCTCGTCCTCTGGCTTCCTGCACTTCCTGCTCGGTGTCCGAAAGCACGTAGAATCTGCATGTCCAGCTTTTCTGGAAATTGGGAGGAGACAGCCACCTGCACCCCTCGCCACTTGGCATTGGCCCTGCAGGAGCACCTGCCCATCACCGCAGCAGCTTCGTCTTGGCCACCCTTGCTGGCCTCCCTTGCTGGCTGGCACTCCTGCTCCTGCCTGGCCCCTGAAGCACGGGGGTTGCGATTCTGAGCTAAAGACTCCTCCACCGATAGATGTTTACATTGCTTCCTTTGTTTGATTGAATGAGCTAGCAACAGACAACTCCCAGATCATACTGTCTTAACATAGCCCGGTTACTTCTAGCTTGCACTGCCGGTGCAGCACGGGGAGCCTGGCCCGCTCCAGGAGCCCAGGCTGGTGGAGACACCTTCCTTCACAGGCTCTGCGACCACCCAGAGTGGGGAGCGAAGGGGGTTTGAACATAGAACTGAGGCCCTTAAACTGTTTGTCAGGAAGTGACACATCACCCTCACGTGGACCTGTCAAAGGTCAAAGGGATGTGTCCATCTGAGTCTGGAAGATTTGCCAAATGGTGCTGGGACTCCCTTGGGTACCGGCTGGGCTACAGGACATCCTGGTACCTGCATGCTTGGTGGCTTTTGGTCAGACACGGACAAATCACCTTTGATTTTGCCTTTCTTACTGTAGCCTACAAGTAATGCATCCCCTTCTAAATGTGGTATAAAGTTCCTATGTGGCCTATTTTTAAAAGAATGGAAGGAAATAGGCACCGTGGTTTTGGGCTACTCCATGAACACTCAGAAGCGTGGGTCCGTCTGCTGTGTTTATCCTGCTCTCACCTGCACAGCTGACCGGGGGAGCCCTGCTTCCTTCGAGGACCTGCCCTCATTAACCAGGTGGTCCTCAGAGCCCTGTTTGTTTCCCTTGACCCACCTCCCAGGCCACAGTCACTGCATGAGGGAGAGGAGCAGCCAAACTGCCCTGAACCACCCTCAGGGTCTTCGCCCATCTTCCTGTATGGAAAGGACCCCTGTGAGTCCCAGCAGAAACCATGGACCCCCTGAGCGATGGAAAGGACTCCTGTGAGTCCCAGCTGAAACCATGGACCCCCTGAGAGATGGAAAGGACTCCTGTGAGTCCCAGCTGAAACCATGGACCCCTGAGAGATGGAAAGGACTCCTGTGAGTCCCAGCTGAAACCATGGACCCCTGAGAGACTGCCTTTCACAGCTCTGAGCAGCTGGGCTGACTAGGACTGGTGCTACCCTGAGCAGGCTCCTTAGAAACAAACACTAGCCCCACATCTTCCTCTGCCTCCCAGCCAAGCAGCAGGGGCCTTGGTGATGGCGGCCATGGAGCAGCGGTGGAGCCCTGTGTGGGAGCAGCCCCCAGGCCTAGGGGCTGGAGGGCCCTGTGGAGCCAACTGTGTGCCCATCTCAGCACTATTCGAGGTACGCATGGGCTTCCCAGGGCTGCATGACAAAGTGCCACCAGCTGGTGGTTTATAATAATGGAAATTTATTATTTCACAGATCTGGAGGCCTTTTTCATGTCCAAAATCAAGGGTGTTGGCAGGGCTGTGTTCCTTCCGAGGGCTCCAGGTCGAGGCTCCTTCCTGTCTCTCTCACTTCAAGGGGTTGTTGGGGTCCCTCTGCATTCCTTGGCTTGGAGCTGGAGCACAGTGATAGCTGCCTCTGTCATCACACGTCATTCTGCCTGCCCACGTCCCTGTGTGTCCTCTCCTCTCCTCGTAAGGACAGCAGTCAGTGGGTTAGGGTGTGTCTCTGTCCATTTTGCATTGCTATAAAGGAATACTGATGCTGGGTAATTTACAAAGCAAAGAGGTTTATTTGGCTCATGGTTCTGCAGGCTGTACAGGAAGCATGGCGTGGGCATCTGCTTCTGGTAAGGACTCAGGAAGCTTCCACTTGTAAACCAAAAATAAAATTCTAAGCCCTACAACCATCTGAATGGACCCCTCCATTCAGCCAAGGGCATTGTAAAGTCAACCTGAAAACTCATTCAGGCTATGGTGGGAAGGGGGTGCTGGACGTGCCTCGTTACCCTCCTCCCTTTTGGAATCGCTGATTGAATAGGATCTTTAAGTCTGATAAGAAACGTTTACAATCTATTCCCTCTGAAGCCTGCTACCTGGAGGCTTCATCTGCTGATCAAACTTTGGTCTCCACAACCCCTTATCGTAACTTAGACATTACTTTCTATTGATAATAACTCTTTCAACCAATTGACAATCAGAAAATCCTTAAATCTACTGTGACCTGGAAGCCCCCTCTTCAAGTTGTCCTGCCTTTCTGACCATGCCAACGTACATCGTACATGTGTTGATCGATGAATCACATCTCCCTAGAATGTATAAAACCAAGCTGTACCCCAACCACCTCAGGCCCATGTTGTTGGGACTTCTTGAGGCTGTGTCATGGTGACATCCTTAACCTTGGCAAAATAAACTTTCTAAATTGACTGAGACCTGTCTCAGATAGTTTCAGTTTATTTACTCAATCCTGCAAGAACAGCACCAAGCCATTCATGAGGGATCCAGCCCCACAACCCAAACACCTTCTACCAGGTCCCACCTCCAACACTGGGGATCAAATTTCAGTGTGAGGTTTGGAGGGGACACGCATCCAAATGGTATCAGGGTGCATGCACCCTCATTTTAACTAATCACATCTGCGAAGAACCCTGTTTCCAAATAAGGCCCCATTCTGAGGGTGGATGTGAATTTGGGAGGATGCTATCCAACCGAGTACAAGGAGAGAAATAGCATCTTATTAAATTGCAGTATCCTTTGAGACCCCTGGAGATGACAGCTTTACCTGTATCCTAACACACTAACCAGTCAGGTTACCTCCCTGGTGATTTGCGCCAGGGGCCAAAGCAGCCAGGAAGAGCTGACATCTCGAACAGAGGACGTGCTAACTTCAGAAATAGAATATCTCTATAAAAAGAAAGATGGTGCATCTCGCAGCCCCTAGCTAAGACCCTCTAGCCGCTGCCTTGGGTTCCTCTGTCTCCAGCTTAGAGAGTTCCCCTATGTAGCCCCTGCCGTGGGAGACCTTGCCCCCATTGTGGCGGGGCCTCTACCATCCCATCCGCGTGGTGTCTGCTGGGGGCTGGAAGGGCTGCCCCTGACCATGCTGCTCTACCCTTGAGTCTTGTGTTCAAGGTCCGTCTCCCTGCACTGGGGTTCCCAGGGTCCCAGCACAGGATCAGTGTAAATGCCTTTCTGCCCTCTGCATGCCCTTCAACTCTCCAACCCACATTTGAAGTCTTGGGCAGGGAGCCACAATTTGGACACCCCTCTCCCAGGCAGCTGGCTCTGTCCCCCCGCTTCCCATGATCTGCGGGGCAGTGGGGCAGGCTTTCCTTTCCTTCTCTGTCCTCAAAGGACCTTCTTAAAGGTAAGATCCCAGGATCTGATCCACCAACCCTAACCCACAACACGCTAGAAGTTAAATGAATTTAGAAAGTCCTTTGTTTTTAAAAATGCCTGTACTCTAGATCTTGCCATAAATTCCAGCTTGGATTGGAATGTCAGAACCTGGACATTAACTTCTTCTTGCTGCAGAAATGCTCACCCACCCTCTGCCCACAGAGGGGGGTGGATGCTCCTAGCTGCCTGGGAGAAGGTTGTCTGTGTGCAGAACAAGAAAAAGAACATGAGTGTCTTCCAAATATCAGCCCATTACATGGAGTTACCCTTCTCTCAGGGAAATGGTACAGAATTCATCTGAGCCACAACCAAAAACCATGTAGGCCTTTTATGATGATTATAAAAGTGATAATATGTGTCCATTTGTAGAAAAATTAGAAAATCTAGATAAAGAAAGTAAAGACAAAAATTAAAGCGTCCACAATTACTTTATTCATGCATTTATTAAAAGCAATCATGCATCACTTAGTGACAGTGACATGTTCTGGGGAGTGCATTGTTAAGCGATCTTGCTGCTGAGCTACACACTGTACAGCACGTCACTGTACCGATCCTGTAGGCGGTTGTACGAAGTTATTTGTGTATCTAAACATATCTGAATATCACAAAGGTACAGTCACAATGCAGCATTAGAATTCTGAGACCATCATTGTATATATGGTTCATTGTTGACCTAAATGTTGTTATGCAGCACCTGACTTTACTAATTTTGGGTCTACTGGGCGGATCCCTGGATATGCAGTTGTGAGCAAAACTTGTGCTCATGGCTCCCCTGGACTAGTAAAGCAGCAGTGAGGAATAGAAGGACACACGAGTGAATATATTGCGAATTCTGATAAATACTAGAAAGGAAGGAGAAAACCTCTGCTCCACTTGTAACCATGAGACTCCAGGGAGATCCCTCATCTATCTTGATATTAAATAAGTTAAATGTTTAAATGGAAGTAACTGTGAGCATTCTAGAATGTATTTTTCCAGCTGTGTGTGCAAATGCACATGTATGTGACTACAATCGAATCATGCTATTATATTGATTTATAATCTTCTTTTAAACATTTAATTTATATTAAGAATATATTTTTGTGTAACTAACTATATATGTCCAGTACTATTTTAATGACTGGGTAGCACTGATGATATGGGTTACCTTCATTTACTTCACCCTTTCCCTATCTGGAATTGTTATGAGTTGAATCGTGTTCTCCGGGAAGATGTTGAAGCCTCTATACCCAGTGTCTGTGAATATGATGTGATTTGGAAATGAGGTCTTTGCAGGATCAAGTTAAGATGAAATTATTAGGGTGGGCCCTAATCTAATACAACTAGAGTCATTACAGACCTGGCAAACATGAGCACAGAAACACACACACGGAGAACACCAGGTGAAGATGAAGGCAGAGATTTGCAAGCCAAGGGAATTATTCCATTCTCAAATCACTATAAAGAACTATCAGAGACTGTGTAATTTGTTAAGAAAAGAAGTTTGATTGGCTCAGAGTTCCACAGGCTGTATAGGAGGCATGGTTGAGGAAAGCCTCAGGAATCTTACACTCGTGGCAGAAGGCAAAGGGGAGGCCAGCATGTTGTACAAGGCTGGAGCAGGAGGAAGAGAGCAAAGGGGGAGGTGCTACACATTTAACAACCAAATCTCATGAGAACTCAGTTATGAGACAGCACTAGGGGGATGAGGCTAAACCATTTGAAATCACCCCTGTGAACCAATCACCTCCCACGGGTCCCACCTTCAACACTGGGAATTACAATACAACATGAGATTTGGGTGGGAACACAGAGCCAAACCATATCACCAAGTAACACCTAAGATTGCCAGCAAACCACCAGAGACTAGTGGGGCAACCTGGGGAAGATTCTGCCTCCCATAGTCAGAAGGAACCAACTCTGTTGACACCTTGATCTCAGATTTCCAGCCCCCAGAACTGGGAGAAGACAAATGTCTGTTATTTATAATCACCTATTTTGGGGTAGTTTTTTACATCAGCCCTGGCAAGCTAATACAGGAATAGAGAGTTGGTTTCCAATGTTTTGGATTGTTATTATTTTTTAATTCCTTAAATGAACATCCTTGTAAGTACCAGGGACAGAAGAGGCACTCAGTCAATACTGTTCCTCATCCAATTGTTCATTTGTGTCAAGTGAAGAGCTGAGGGATCCGATTGAAATATATTTTTACATACTTACTCAATTATTTTCTTAGCCTAAATTCTTAGACATGAACTGCTGGACTCACAGTAATCTTTTTTCTAAGTTTTGATCATGTTATCCAGTTGGCCTGAAGAGCCCAGGGGACCAGGCTCCCTGTACACCTGTCATTATGAGCTCTTCTCCCCTCCCTCCTCTCCCTCCTCCCTTTCCTCCTCTTCCTGCCACTTCTCCCCATACCGCTTTTCCTTCAATTTTGCTAGAGGTAAAATGTTAACTGACTGTCTTATTTGGTGATTTTTAATTTCTTCTTTGGTGAGTTTGTATCCTTTCTCTCTTTTTTTTCTATGGACATATTTAAGGATTTTTGTTATTAATTTGAGAAAGTTTTTTATATTAAGAATGTCAACCTCTTTGTCCTCCATATCTGTGGCAGATATTTTTCCCTAGTTGAGACAAACTTTTTTCAGGTGTGAAATTCTAGAAGTTTACAGCATGAATCCTCACATAAGGGACATTTGGTGACATAATGGACATGAGTGTCTTTTATTGCAGTTTTCAAACAATATAGATACACTCTTCAGATGGCCATTTTTTATATTGACCCTCTATAAAGTCCAGTGGCATAATACTAAATCATAAATAAGTGAAGACATTTTTACAGGAAACAAGGATATTGAGGTCTGTGTACATAGCTTTTTCCCCACATTTTTTAAAATTATAAAAGTAATACACACACAAAGTAAAAATATTAAAGCAGTATAGACTGATATTAAATGAAAAAAGTAAAGTTTCCTGCCCTTAGTCCCGCTCTCGGGAGAGAACAATTTTAACAGTTTATGTTTTCAGATCTTGTTGTTACCACCATAATTCTAAATAAAATGCTTTTACTTTGTTTCTGGATTTATCAATTTTCGACCATTTCTATTTGATGTCCCAGTATGAAAGAGAAGTTTAAGTCATTTCCACTTCCTACATTGTCCCCTTAATTTTGTTAGTTACGTCATTTTTAGCTCTTCCATGTTTTTGGAAATAGCCTGGAGTCATGTGCATAGACCACTGTTTCTGTTTCACCAGCCTGGGCACTGTTTCATGACTCCCTTCTGTGTCAAGTGAAGAGCTGAGGGCTCCTATGCTCTATACCCTATGTGCCAGCTGGTGTCATGAAGCCCTCATGTTTACATTGCTCAGATATCATTTGCTCTAAAAAATGTAGTGAGCACCTGCTATATGCCGGCCACTATTGTAGGCAGCAAACCAAACAGACAAAAGCCCCTAGCCTTACAGAGCTCACTTTCCAGTTTGAAGGAGAAAAAAAAAACCCAAAATCAATAGGTAAATTAGACAATATATCAGGTGGTGATAAGAACTATGGAGAGAACTAAAGCGAGGAATAAAGGAAGAGAGAGTAATAATTTAATAAGTAGCCAGAGAAGATGTGTAACATTAACTCTCTGTTCTGAATCTGTAACCATGTCTTCCCTGTAATTGCCAGTATTTTGAGTCTATGATTCTTAAGCTAGGAAACATGTATTATGATTTCATAAATATTATTCCTTTCTGTACCCAGGAAGGAAATGAAATCTTACACCCCTAAGCCGGGCTGCTGGCAGGGGATAATCTGGGAGCCAACGTTTAAATGGATATTTTTTTACACTCTTATCAATTGCCGATGATACTCTTCTATAACTCTTTGTTTATCCTGGCCTTGCTAATTGCCTTTGTTTTTCCATATTGATGGAAGAAACACGTGAGGAAGACCATCCAGCATCCTCATTGTACTATTCTGAATGGTTCATTTGTATCAGCTGCTTTTTAGACTTTCAGACTAGAATTTTTTTTCTGTTGCACATGGGGTAATGCAACTGTTTTCTGATCCCATTTCTCTTTTTCTTGAATTCCTTTTGTTGTAACTGGCTTTATTGGAGTACATCCTGAAACAATTGCTTCTCAGAAAAAGCACAAAAGAAGGAGCAGGAGATAAACATCCCCCAAACTTGCATATCTGGAAATTCATCCCCAGACATAATTGATGGTTTAGCTGGGCACAGATCCTGAGTTCAAAATACTCTTCTTTCTTACAATTCTAAAGGTCAGCTCTGTGGTTTTCCAGCTCCCACTGAGCCTGATGAAAAGTATGTTGCCAATCAGATCCCCATTTCTCTGTAGTTTGCCTGTTTTTTCCTGTGTGATTGCTCCAGAGATCTTTCCATAATTCTTGATATCCTGAAATTCCCCAAGTCTGGTACGAGGTTTGAGTCTCCTTTCAGGCAGAAGAAACAGAATCTCACAGGACCAACAGGGTTGGGTAGCTTGAAACATGAATGCAGGCTGTGGCCAGCTGCTGTGTTGTAAGAGGCCCTGTGCAGGGCAGACAAATTCATACTAAGGTGTGAGTGGCTAATGGGCCAACTGCTCCCAGGAAAGGTAAACTGAGAGTTGTAAGGTCCGAGGAAGCTCTAGTTCTTGGCGTGTGCATGGAGACCTTCTGTGACACAGAGCCCCTCCTACCACCACAGTACCCACACACTCCCCTTCCTCACCCACACCAAGCACATTCACACCCTGACTCACAGATGAGGGTCACCTGTCTGGCACTATGGTTCTGAAAGTGTGCCAGCCTTGCAATGTCTGGTTAACAAAGCCTGTTATGCAGGCACAGTTTAGAACCGTGACGTCAAGTCCTTGACACATCACAGGTCCAGCTGAGAAATCAGGAATGTCTTTGCAGTCGGCACTGAAACAACTTAACCTGTCAGGCTGACATCACACTGCCTGGGTCCAGTGGGAACCCAGTTTCAGCGTCCTCCCAGAAGTGCTCACATCAGCCATGCCTTTGTTCTCAGCCAGCTCTAGGGAGCAGAGGTCTAGAAACTTGTCATCGCCTAGGCTTGGGGTAGAGTCATCACCTGTGGCTGCCTGCCCATATCCAGTTTCTATGAAGTCACACGTCAGAACAAGACCCCAAATCTTACATCTGTCTGGCAACTTTCATTTATGCCCTGCTCCCCAGCTGCCCAACTTGAGGGAGATTTGGAGACAAATAGCTGAGAGAAAGTTCTTGTTGGAAATGATTTGAGTGAGTACCTGACGTCAGTGTCTTTCCCTTTGTAAACTGTGTTTGCGGATGGCCCAGACACAGGTGGACACTGGCTCCAGCTATGTCAGTCACTGTGGTGGGCTCCTGGGCACTGGTAGACTCTGATAGGGCCTTCCAGGGACCCTTGCAGCTAGGCCGCTAGGACCTGGATGTCATTTTCCCTTTGCCCCATCTCTTGGCATTGTGCCTTCCATTTGGGGAGTCTGTGCAGGGCCTGCTGGGTCACCCTTGGGCCCAGATGCAGATTAGACACCTTGCCTTGTCGTGGAAGCCCAGGTCCCTGGCCTGGCCAAAAGGCAGATGGGAGGAAATTCCTGCACATTTGAGAAGAGGCCGTCCCCAGCTCTGTCTTTGCAGGCAGCTGGGCTGGCTGGTTGGGGCTGCCCACTGCAGGTGTCTGGAGGCCAGCCCCGGCCTCAGAATCCAGCCTGGATATGACAGCCGGAGCCAGTGGCTGGCAGCACCCAACATGCTGGGCAGGATCGTCTGGGCAGCTGGCCTCCCCACTTGCCTCTGCATCTCCTTCACAGAAGGTATCTGGGTGTGGGGCTGCTGGGACAGGCCTGGCACCCTCAGAGTCCCAGCACAGGTCCACAGCCACCACCCCGTATCTGGAAAGCTTGCAGTCCACGACACATCTGGGCCCGGAGGGCGGCTACTTCTCAGCTTAAGATCATGGGGAGAGGTTGCGCCTGCAGTGGGACAGGAGCCAGACCCAGGCCCCAGAGAAACCAGTGGGCTTGTGGTTTCTGACGCAGCAAACAATAACCACCGCTCATCTCTAGAATGGGCAAGTGTCCTGCATGGCCATGCGCTCCTGGGTGACGTTACAGCTGCTGGCTCTGAGTGAGATGAGCTCCTCCTGCATCTTCCCAAGGGTGAAGGCCCCCATAGCCATGCTGGTGGTAGCACGGGCCCTGGGCGGACCCGTGGCCAAAATGGATGAGGGAGAGGTGGGAGTGAGGATGACGCCCTGATTTCTGGCTTCTACAACAGATGGGTGCTGCAGCCTTGGTTGAAGATGTCCAGAGGGCCGGGTGCAGCGGCTCACACCTGTAATCCCAGAGGGCCGGGCGCAGTGGCTCACACCTGTAGTCCCAGCACTTTGGGAGGCCAGGGTGGGCGGATCACTTGAGCCCAGGAGTTCAAGACCAGCCTGGTCAACATGGCAAAACCCTACCTCTACAAAACTACAAAAATTAGCTGGGTGTGGTGGTGCACACCTGTAGTCCCAGCTACTTGGGAGGCTGAGGTGGGAAGATCACTTGAGCCCAGAAGGCAGAGGTTGCAGTGAGCCCAGATAGTGCCACTGCACTCCAGCCTGGGAGACAGAAGGAGACTGTGTCTCAAAAGAAAAAAAAAATTGTGCAGGGCAACCCAGGTGTCAGATAAGAAGGAGGAGTTCAGAGTTAGACAGGACACATGCCCGGTGGAGAAGGGGCCAGTCTGGGCTGAAGCCCCAGATTGAGGAATGTAGTTGGCTGAATGATGGCCACCCCAAAGATATCAGGTCCTAACCCCCAGAACCTGTAATCTTACTTTATAAGGAAAAAGCGTATTTGCAGGTGTGATAAAGATCTGGAAATGAGGAGAGTGTCCAGGATCATCCAAGTGGGCCCTAAATGCAATCACAAGGATCTTTGTACAAAGGAGGCAGAGGGAGATTTGATTCAGACAGAGAAGAGAAGCTGCTCTGACTTCAGAGGTAGAGAGCAGTGATGCAGCCACAAGCCAAGGAAGCCCTGCAGCCTCCAGAGGCTGGAAGAGGCAAGGAACGGCTGCTCCCCTTGAGCCTCCGTTAGGACCGCAGCCCTGCTGATACTTTGACTTCAGTCCAGTGATACTGATTTCTGACTTTGGGCTTCCATTTCTTATGAAAGAATAAATCCCTGTTGTTTTAAGCCACCAAGTTTGAGGCCATGTGTTAGAGCAGCCCCAGGACATGAACACAGGCAGTCTTCCAGGCACAGAGGTGTTTGGCATCACCCGTGTGCAGGAAAGCTCCCAGCTGGTGTGCACATCCCAGGATGGGGGCCCCAGCCTCTGAGATAGCTGGTTGTATTAGTCCATTCTAACACTGCTATAAAGACATACCAGAGACTGAGTAATTTATAAAAGAAAGAGGTTTAATTGACTCACAGCTCCACATGGCTAGGGAACCTCAGGAAACTTACAATCACGGTGGAAGGTGAAGGGAAAGCAAGGACCTTCTTCACATGGTAGCAGGAGAGAGAACTGCTAGCAAGAGCTGGGAAAACCGCCTCATAAAACCATCAGATGTCTTGAGAATTCACTCACTATTATGAGAACAGCATGGGGGAAACCGCCTCCAAGGTCCAATCACCTCCCACTGGGTCCCTCCCTCAACACATGGGGATTATGGGGATGACAATTCGAGGTGAGATTTGGGTGAGGACACAGTCAAACCATATCACTGGTCTACCAGGGAGGTGATACTAGGACACACTCAGAGGGGTGTGGGGAAGTCAGGCAGGAAAAGCTGGGAAGTCAGTGCAGGGCATGTGGATGTGCAGGTCACCACAGTGGGGCACTGGGGCTCAGTCCTGTGGTGACATCATGGAGATTCATCCTACCTGCATGAGGATGTGGGTGTCCTCTGTCCCACGTGCAGGCCGAGTCGGTGCCTGTGGCCAGTGTCTTTCCAGGGAGAGGGCCTTGCAATGTGCAAGTGCCAGGGACATTAGTGGGCACAGAATGCACCTGCTCCAAGAGAAGGGGCGGTGGGGTCTCTGAGTGCAGTGGATGGTCCCTTTCAAAGGCAGGGCAAGCTTGTGTGGAGGGCCCAGAAACAGCCAGTGGGGAGTGGGTGGAGGCTGAATGGTGGAGAGGCTGAGGAGAGGGTGGAGGCTGAAAGAGGCACTTTTGGTGTCAGAATCCCAGGCTCAACACCACTAGCTGATGACCTTGGGAGAGCTGCCTGTCCATGCTGTAAAATTGGATGAAAGTAATACTCACTTAAAGGTGCCAACTGGCACACAGCAGGTGCTCAGTAAGTCAGTCTTTCTTTCTTTCTTTCTTTCTTCTTTCTTTCTTCTTTCTTTCTTTATCTTTCTTTCTTTTTCTTTCTTTCTCTTTCCCCTTCCTTCCTTCCTTCCTTCCTTCCTTCCTTCCTTCCTTCCTTCCTTCTTTCCTTCCTTCCTTCCTTCCCTCCCTCCCTTCCTTCTTTTCTTCCTTTCTTTCCTACCTTTCTTCTTCTTTTCTCTCTTTCTTTTTTCAGGGAAGGGATCTCACTCTGTTGCCTAGGCTGGAGTGCAGTGGCACCATAATAGCTCACTGAAGCCTTGACCTGCTGGGCTCAAGTGATCTTCCTACCTCAGCCTCCCAGGTAGCTGGGATTACAGATGTGAGCCACCATGCCTGGCAGTACTCTTTAATTCAGTTTTTAAAATTTGAGATCATCGTAGGTTCACATACAGTTGTAGGAAATAATACAGAATACCTGTAGTCTTTGTTCAGTATCCCTCAATGATAACATCTCATATGAGTACAGTACAATATCGGTGCACTCGTACAAGGTACTGTACAACAACTGGGAAAGCCATGTTGATAAAGTCAGGATGCAGAACGTTCCCTCACTACGAGGATCCCTCCTGCTGTCCTTTTACAGCTACACCTGCTTCTTCCCTATCTCCACCCTTCCTTAACCCCTGGAGAATCCTCTATACTGTGCTCACTTCAAGAACGGCAATAATATTGGAAGAAGTAGAATCATACAGTATATCACCATTTGGGATGTCTTTCCCCATTCAGCATAATTTTCTGGAGACTTATCCAGGTCACCGTGTGTATTGCCTGTTCCTTTGGGTTGCTTGGTGGTATCCATGGTATGGATGTACCCATCTGTTTAACCATTTGCTGCCCACTAAAGGACATCTGGGTTGTTTTTTTGTCTTTGGCTATTCTAAATAAGGCTGCTTAAATATTTGTGTATAGGTTTTCGTGGAAACATAAGTTTTCATTTCCTTGGGATTAATGTCCAGAAGTGCAATTGCTAGATCATATAGTAGTTACAAAATCAAAGTTTTTTTTTTTTTTTTTTTTTTTTTTGCGAGAAGGTGCTCCAGTCTTTTCAGAGGGGCTGCACCATTTTCTAAATATTGATTTTCTGTCTGGGCACGGTTGCTCATGGCTGTAATCCCAGCACTTTGGGAGACTGGGGAGGGCCGATCACTTGAGGCCAGGAGTTACAGACCAGCCTGGCCAACACAGGGAAACCCCATCTCTACTTAAAAAAAAAATACAAAAAATCAGCAGGGCATGGTGGCACATGCCTGTAATCCCAGCTTCTTGGGAGGTTGAGGCACGAGAATCGCTTGAACCCTGGAAGGAGAGGTTGCAGTGAGCCAAAATTGTGCCACTACACTCCAGCCTGGGCAACAGAGCAAAACTTTGTCTCAAAATAAATAAATAAATAAATAAATAAATAAATAAATAAATATTGACTTTCTAAGTATTTAAAATTTTGTTTTTGCGGGTACATCGTAGATGTATATATTTATAGGGTACATGAGAAATTCTGACACAGGTATGCAGTGCATAATAATCATGTCAGGGTAAGTGGAGTCTCCAGCACCTCAAGCATTCATCTTTTCTTTGTGCTACAAACAATCCAACTGTACTCTTTTAGTTATTTTAAGAAGTACAATAAATTATTGTTGGTTGTAGTCCCCCGTTGTGCTATCAAATTCTAGATGTTATTCATTCTAACTATATTTTTGTACCCATTCACCATCTCCACTCCCCATCACCCACTATCCTTCCTAGCCCCTGGTAATTATCCTTCTACTCTCTATCTCCATAAGTTCAATTATTTTAATTTTTAGCTCCCACTAATAAGTAAGAACATGTGAAGTTTATCTTTCTGTGGCTGGCTTATTTCAATTAACACGATGTCCTCCAGTTCCACCCATGTTGTTGCAAATGACAGGATCTCATTCTTTTTTATGGCTAAATAGTACTCCATTGTGTATATGTACCACATTTTCTTTATCCACTCATCTGTTGATGGACACATAGGTTGCTTCCAAATCTTGGTTATTGTGAATAGTTCTGCAGTTAACATGAAAATGCAGATATCTCTTTGACATACTGATTTCCTTTCTTTTGAGTATATACCCAGCAATGGGATTGCTGGATCATATGGTAGCTCTGTTTTTAGTTTTTGAGGACCTCCAAACTGTTCTCCATTGTGGTTGTACTAATTTACATTCTTCCAGCAGTGTACAGGGTTGCCTTTTCTCTGCAACCTCACCAGCATTTGTTATTGCCTGTCTCTTGGATAAAAGCTACTTTAACTGGGGTGAGATTATATCTCATTGTAGTTTTGATTTGCTTTTCTCAGATGATCAATGATGTTGAGGTATATGACCTTTTCATATACCTGTTTGACATTTGTATGTCTTCTTTTGAAAATGTCTACTCAGATCTTTCGCCCATTTTAAAATCAGATTACTAGATTTTTCCTATTGAGTTGTTTGAGCTCCTAATATATTCTGGTTATTAATCCCTTGTCTGATAGTTTGCAAATATTTCTCTCATTCTGTGGATTGTCTCTTAATTTTGTTGTTTCCTTTGCTGTGCAGAAGACTTTTAACTTGATGTGATCTCTTTTGTCCATTTTTGCTTTGATTGCCTGCGCTCATAGGGTATTACTCAAGAAATCTTTGCTCAGCCCAATGTCCTGGAGAGTTTCTGAAATATTTTCTTTTAGTAGTTTCATAGTCTGAGGTCTTAGAATTAATTCCTTAATCCATTTTGATTTCATTTTTGTAGACAGATAGAGAAAGGGGTCTAGCTTCATTCTTCTGCATATGGATGTCCAGTTTTCCCAGCACCATTTATTGAAGAGACTGTCCTTTCCCCAATGTATGTTCTTGGCACTTTTGTCAAAAATGAGTTCACTGTAGATGTATGGATTTATTTCTGGGTTTTCTATTCTGTTTCATTGGTCTGTGTGTCTGTTTTTATGCCACTACCGTGTTGTTTTGGTTACTATAGCTTTGTGGTATAATTTGAAGTCAGGTAATGGGATTTTTCCAGTTTTGTTTTTTCAGTTTAGTTTTTTTTTTTCCCTCAGGGTAGCTTTGGCTATTCTAGGTCTTTTGTGGTTTCATATAAATTTTCCAATTTTTTTTCTATTTCTGTGAAAAATGTCAGTGGCATTTTGATAGGGATTGCATTGAATCTGGAGATTGCTTTGGGTAGTATGGATATTTTAAAAATACTGATTCTCCCAATCCATGAATATGAAATATCTGTCTATTTTTTTGTGTGTTTCCTCTTCAATTTCTTGCATCAATGTTTTATAGTTTTCATTGTAGAGATCTTTCACTTCTTTCATGAAGTTTATTACTAGGTATTTTATTTTATTTATAGCTATTGTAAATAGGATTACTTTGTTGATTTCTTTTTCAGGTTGCTCGCTTATAGCATATAGAAATGCTACTGATTTTTGTATGTTGATTTCATATCCTGAAACTTTACTGAATTTCTTTATCAGTTCTAATAGGTTTTTGGTGGAGCCTCTAGGTTTTTCCAAATATAAGATCATATCTGCAAACAAGGATAATTTGACTTCCTCCTTTCCAATTTGGATGCCCTTTACTTCTTTTTCTTGTCTGATACCTCTAGCTGGGACTTTCAGTACTATGTTGAGTAACAGTGGTGAAAATGGGGATCTTTGTCTTGTTCCATATCTTAGAGGAAAGCCTTTCAGTTTCCCCCTATTCAGTATGATACTAGCCATGGGTCCTTTGTGTATGGCTTTTATTGTGTTGATGTATGTTCCTTTAATACCCAGTTTTTTAAGGGTTTTAATCATGAAGGGGTGTTGAATTTTATCAAATGTTTTTCAGCATCAATCAAAATAATCATATGGTTTTTGCCCTTCATTCCATACATCAATGGAATGAAGGGCAAAAACCATATGATCATTTGGATATATGGAGATGGTATATTGCACTTAATGATTTGCATACGTTAAATCATTCTTGCATCCTTGGGTAAATCCCACTTAACCATGATGAATGACCTTTTGAATGTTTGGTTGAGTTCATTTTGCAAGTATTTTGTTGAGGATATTTGCATCAGTGTTCCTCAGGGATATTGACCTGTAGTTTTCTTTTTTGGTTGTGTCTTTGGTTTTGATATCAGGGTAATACAGGCCTCATAGGATGAGTTTGGAAGTATTCCTTCTGCCTCTGTCTTTTGGAATACTTTGAGTAAGATTGGTTAAACTCTACAGTTTAACTTCATTGCCCTGCTTTTTAACTTGTTTTGTTTCTATTTATATCTTATTATACTGTCTATGTCTTGAAAAGTTGTTGTAGTTATTACTTTTGATAGGTTCATCTTTTAGTCTTTCTACTCAAAACTAACCAAGACCCAAAATTCAGCAGTGAAGCTTTTGGGTTTTGGGCTCTTCTTTGATGGAGACTTTTTATTATGGCTTCTATTTCATTACTTGTTATTGTTCTGTTCAGGTTTTAGATTTCTTCATGGCTCAATACTGGTAGGTTGTATGTGTCTAGGAACTTACCCATTTCTTCAAGGTTTCCAAATTTATTGGCATATAGTTGCTCATAGTAGCCTCTAATGATCCTTTGAATTTCTGTGGTATTTGGTTGCAATGTCTTTTTCATCTCTGATTTTATTTATTTGGGTCTTCTCTCTTTTTTTCTTAGTCTGAGTAAAGGTTTGTCGATTTTGTTTATCTTTTCAAAAAACCGATTTTTCATTTTGTTGATCTTTTGTATTGTTTTTTATTTCAATTTTATTTATTTCTGCTCTGTTATTTATTATTTCTTTTCTACTAACTTTGAGTTTGGTTTGCTCTTGCTTTTCTAGTTCTTTAAGGTTTATCATTAAGTTGTTTATTGGAAGTTTTTCTACTTTTCTGAAGTAGGCACTTATTGCTATAAATTTTCCTATTAGTACTGCTTTTGCATAGGTTTTGGTGTGTTGTGTTTCCATTTTCATTTGTTGCAGTCAATTTTTAAATTTCCTTCTTAATTTCTTTATTGACCCCCTGGTCATTCAGAATCATATTGTTTAATTTCCATGTGTTTGTATAGTTTCCAAAGTTCCTCTTGTTATTAACTAATAGTTTTATTCCATTGTGGCCAGAGAATATTCTTGATATAATTTCAATTTTTTTTTAACTTTTAAAGACTTGTTTTGTGGTGTAACATATGGTCTATCCTTGAGAATGATTTATGTGTTGAGAAGAAAAATGTGTTTCTGAAGCTGTTGGATAAAATGTTCTGTAAACACCTATTAGGTCCATTTGGTCTGTAGTGTAGATTAAGTCCAATGTTTGCTCATTGATTTTCGGTCTGCATGATCTGTTCTATTCTGAAAGTGGGGTGTTGAAGTCTCTAGCTATTATTGCATTGGGATCTATCTCTTTCTTTAGCTCTAAAAATATTTGCTTTATATATCTGGGTGCTCCAGTATTGGGTGCATATATATTTACAATTGCTATACCCTCTTGCTGATGGACTCCTTTAGCATTGTATCATGACTTTCTTTGTCTCTTTTTATACCTTTTATCTTGAAATCTATTTTGTCTGATATAAGTATAGTTACTTCTGCTCTTTCTTGTTTTCCATTTGTATGAAATATCTTTTTTTACCCCTTTATTTTCAGTCTACCTGTATCTTTACTTTGTAGGCAACAGATTATTGAGTCTTGTTTCTGAAAATCCATTCAGCCATTCTATGTCTTTTGACTGGGGAGTGTAGTCAATTTATGTTCGATGTTACTATTGATAAGTAAGGACTTACTCCTGCATTTTGTTATTTGTTTTCTGATTGTTTTGTGGTCCTCCCTTCCTTCCTTCCTTCTTTCCTTCCTTTCTGTCCTCCTTTTAGTTAAGATGATTTTCTCTGGTGGCGTGTTTTAACTTCTTGCTTTTTATTTTTTGCATATCTGTTGTATGTTTCCTGATTTGAAGTTATCATGAGGCTTGCAAATAATATCTTATAATCCACGATTTTCAACTGGTGACAACCTAACACTGATTGCATAAATGAACTAACAAATAATCAAAGAGACAACTAATAGAAACTTTACAGTTTAACTTCATCACCCTGCTTTTTAACTTTTTGTTGTTTCTATTTATATTTTATTATACTATGTCTTGAAAAGTTGTTGTAGTTATTACTTTTGGTAGGTTCATCTTTTAGTCTTTCTACTCAAGATATGGGTAGTTTACACAACACAGTTACAGTGTTATAATAGGCTATGTTTTTCTGTGTACTTACTATTACCAGTGAGTTTTCTACCTTCAGATGATGTCTATCGCTCACTTAAACATCCTTTTCTTTCAGATCGAAAAACTTGCTTTAGCATTGCTTGTAAGACACATCTGGTGTTAATGAAATCCCTGAGCTTTTGTTTGTAGGGGAAAGTATTTCTCCCTCATGTTTGAAGGATATTTTTGACGGATATACTAGGGTACATATAGTAGGGTATATACTAGGGTAAAAATTTCTTTTCTTTAGCACTTTAAATATGTCATGCCACTCTCTCCTGGCCTGTAAGGTTTCCACTGAGCGGTTTGTTGTCAGACATGGAGCTCCTTTGTGTGTTATTTGTTTCTTTTCTCTTGCTGCTTTTAGGATCCTTTCTTTATCATTGACTGTTAGGAGTTTGAATATTAAATGTCTTCAGGTAGTCTTATTTGGGTTAAATCTCTTTGGTGTTTTAAAACCTTCTTGTACTTGAATATTGATATCTTTCTTTAGGTTTGGGAAGTTCTGTGTTAACTAGACCTTTGAATAAACTTTCTGCTTCTCCCTCTCTCTACCTCCAGTCACTCTTACATTTGCCTTTGAGGCAGTTTTCTGGATCTCGTAGGTATACATCATTCTGGGAATGTGCTGGGTCACACTTGAAGCCAGTGTGGTTCTGAGTCTTGCCCCAGGCTTGTGGTGAGTATTGCCTGGCTACCACTGCTGATTATTCAGAGGAAAAGAAGCTCTTTAGTCAGCAGATGATGAATCCTGCCAGGACAGGGTCCTTCCCTTCAAGGCAGTGAGTTCCCTTTTGGCCTACAGTGTGTCTAGAAATGTCATCCAGGAGCGAAGGCCTGGAATAGGAGCTTCAGGATTCTGCCTGGTGACCTATTTTAACTGCAGCTGAGCTGGTATCCAAGTTGCAAGACAAAATCCTCTTTACTCTGGTGTCTCCTCTCCTCAAGCAGAAGGAAAAAGTCACTTTCATTGTGGCAACTGCACTGCCTGGGGTTGGGGGAGGGGTGGCACATGCACTCACTTGGCCACCCTGGCTGGTGTCTCACTAGGTCACATGTACCCCAAGTCCACTGGCTCTGAACCCAGCACAGCACCAGGATTTGCCCAGGAATTGCAGTCTTTGTAGCTTAGTCTGTCTCTCAGGTTTATTTAGGACTGCTGGGCAAGTTAGCCTGTGATGGTGGGGCTTACCATAACTCAGGTTCTGACCATTGGGATGGATGATTTGCCTCTGGCTAGGCCTGGTCTAAATGCTCCTTCTGTGGGTGACAGCCGAGTTCTGTCCCCTGTTGCTTTCCACTGTGACTAAGCAGCACTGAGTTCCAATTCAAAGTCCCACAATCACCGTGCTTTCCTTCCCCCAAGAGCACAGATTCTCTCTCCAAGCCACACAGCTGCTGCTAGGGGATGGGAGAGGGGTGGTATAGTAAATGTAAATGATCTAAATACATCATTAAAAAGAGAGTGACTAAAAGAGTGGATTAAAAACATGATTTGGCTGGGCACGGTGGCTCATACCTGTAATCCCAGCACTTTGGGAGGCCAAGGCAGGTGGATCACACGGTCAGGATATCGAGACCATCCTAACTAACACAGTGAAACCCCGTCTCTACTAAAAATACAAAAAATTAGCCGGGCGTGGTGGTGGGTGCCTGTAGTCCCAAGCTGCTTGGGAGGCTGAGGCAGGAGAATGGCATGAACCCGGGAGGTGGAGCTTGCAGTGAGCCGAGATCACACTACTGCACTCCAGCCTGGGCAACAGAGCGAAACTCTGTCTCAAAAAACAAAACAAAACAAAAAAAACATGACTCAACTATATCCTGTCTGTAAGAAACTCACTTCAAATATAATGATATAGGCAGGTTGAAAGTATAAGGATGAAAAAAGATATATTACATAGACATTAATTGAAGACAGCAAGAAGCTCCCCTTGTCTTTAGTGTTCAGACGTTTAATTGTGATGTGCCTTAGTGTAGATTTCTTTGAATTTATTTGTTTTGGGATTTTCCCTGCTTGCTTGCTTGCTTGCTTGCTTTCTTTCTTTCTTTCTTTCTTTCTTTCTTTCTTTCTCTCTCTTTCTTTCTTTCTCTCTTTCTTTCTCTCTTTCTTTCTTTCCTTTTGAGGGGTGGAGGACAGAGTCTCTCTGTTTCCCAGGCTGGAGTGCAGTGGCATGATCTTGGCTCATGGCAACCTTGGCCTCCTGGGTTCAAGTGATTCTTGTGGCTCAGCCTCTCGAGTAGCTGGGACTACAGGCAGGCAACACCATGCCCGGCTAATTTTTTCTTTCTTTCTTTCTTTCTTTTTTTTTGTATTTTTAGTAGAGACAGGGTTTTGCCATGTTGGCCAGGCTGGTCTTGAACTCCTGACCTCAAGTGATCCACCTTCCTCGGCCTCCCAAACTGCTGGCATTACAGGAGTGAGACACTGTGCCTGGCTTGCCCAGCTTCTTGAATCTATAGATTTATACCTTTTGCCAAATTTGAGAAGTTTTCAGCTTTTATTTCTCTAAGTACTTTTTCAGCCCTGATATTATTTTCCTCTTGGGACTTCAATAAGATGATTGCTGAATCTTTTGTCATTCAAACTGTCTTTCCTTCCCTCTTCAGTGCCTCTTTCCTTAATATGTTGTCAGTACCAGGTACTGTGACCACTCACCTGATTTTTGGTCCTTATAAGGGTGCTTTTTTGTGTGTGGATAGTTCAATTTGGTGATCCTGCCGGGGGGACAATTGCTGGAAGCTTCTATTTGGCCATCTTCCTTCACCTCATGGCTGCATCATTTTACAGTCCCGCCAGCCATATATGAGTTATCCAGTTTCCCCACATCCTCACCAGAATTTCATGTTGTCATTATTTTGTATTTTAGCCATTCTGATAGGAATGTAGTGTTGTTTCATTGTGATTTTAATTTGCATTTCTCTAATGACTAACAGTGTTTTAAATATGTTCAAGTGATTAATTTCCATCTGTGTCTCCTCCTTGGTGAAATGTCTCCATATCTTCTGCTCATCTTCTAGTTAGATTATTTGTTTTTTTACTGTTGAGATTTGAGAGTCCTATATATACTCTAGATACCTATTCTTTGTCAGATATATAATTTGCAAATATTTTCCACTAGTCTATAACTTATCTTTTGATCTTTTTATTGTGGGATCTTTTGCAGAACAAATATTTCTTCTTATTTTAATAAGACTAATTTATCAATTTTTCCTTATGCAGATTGTGGTTTTGTGTCAAGTCAAGAACTCTTTGACTAGCCCCAGGTACTCAAGATTTTCCCCTATTTTGAATTAGTTTTTGTATAAGGTGTTACACTTAGGTTAATGTTCATGTTTTTATCTATGAATGTCCATTTGATCTGGCATCTTTTCAAATGTATGCATTGCATTTAATACTATAAATTTTCCTCTCCACACAGCTTTAGCTGTATCCTAGAAATTTTGACATGTCATATTTTCATCTTCATTCAGTTGAATGCATTTGTTTTTTATTTCCTTCAAGATCTCCTCTTTGACTCATGGACTTAGTAGAAGTACCTTCTATAGACAGGTGCGGTGGCTAATGCCTGTAATCCCAGCATTTTGGGAGAACAAGGTGGGCGGATCACCTGAGGTCAGGAGTTTGAGACCAGCCTGGCCAACATGGTGAAACTCCGTCTCTACTAAAAATACAAAAATTAGCTGGGCGTGGTGGTGGGCACCTATAATCCTAGATACTAGGGGGGCTAAGGCAGGAGAATTGCTTGAACCCAGGAGGTGGAGGTTGCAGTGAGCTGAGATCGCGCCACCGCACTCCAGCCTAGGTGACAGAGCAAGACCCTGTCTCAGAGGGAAAAAAAGTACCTTGTGTAGTTTCCAAGTATTTGAAGATTTTTCTGCCATTAAATATGATTTTGATTTTGTTGTGATCCTAGAAGACACTTTGTATGATTTTGATTCTTTTAAATTTGTTGAGGTCTGTTTTATGGCATAGGTTATTTGGTCTAGATTGATATATGTTCAATAGATATTTAAAAACAATGTATAGAATACTCTTGTTGAGTGAAATGTTTTATAAATGTCCTCTAGACCCTACCTGGATCAAATTCTGTTGATGGTGTGGTTGAATTCTTCTTTCTCTTAGCTGATTTTCTGTATAATCATTCCATCAATTGTTGAGAATGGGATGTCGAAATCTCCTAATATAACTGTAGATTTGTCTAATTATCTTTTTATTTCTATCGGTTTTTGCTTCACACATTTTCAGCTCTGTCTTTTAGTATAAACACATCTAGCATTGCTATTTCTTCCTTGTAGATTGACCCTTTTATCTTTATATAATGTCTCTCATCTCTGGTAATTTTCTTTGCTCTGAAGCCTACTTTTTCTGATATTAATATAGCCAATTTTGCTTTCTGTTTTTAAATTATTACTATTTATTATTATTTTTTATTTCCATGGGTTTTTGGGGAACAGGTGGTGTTTGGTTACCTGAATAAGTTCTTTAGTGGTGATTTCTGAGATTTTGGTGCACCCATCATCTGAGCAATGTACACTGTAACAAACGTGTAGTCTTTTATCCCTCACCTGACTCCCACCATTTCCTCTGAGTCCCCAAAGTCCATTGCATTATTCTTACGCCTTTGTATCCTCATAGCTTAGCTCCCACCTATGAGTGAGAACATACAGTGTTTGGTTTTCCATTCCTGAGTTACTTCACTTAGAAAAATGGTCTCCAGTTCTATCCAGATTGCTGCAAATGCCATTATTGTGTTCCTTCTTATGGCTGAGTAGTATTCCATGGTGTGTGTGTGTGTGTGTGTGTGTGTATCACAATTTTTTATGCACTCATTGATTGGTGGGCCTTTGGGCTGGTTCCATATTTTTGCAATTGTGAATTGTGCTGCTATAAACATGCATGTGCAAGTATCTTTTTTGTATAACTTCTTTTCCTGTGGGTAGATACCCAGTAGTGGGATTGCTGGATCAAATGGTAGTTCTACTTTTAGTTATTTAAGGCATCTCCACACTATTTTCCATAGTGGTTGTACTAGTTTACATTCCCACCAGGAGGGTAAAAGTGTTTCCTTTTCACCACATCCCCACCAATATCTATTTTATTTTATTTTATTTTTTTATTATGGTCATTCTTGCAGGAGTAAGGTGGTATCACATTGTGGTTTTGATTTGCATTTCCCTGATCATTAGTGATGTTGAGCATTTTTTCATATGCTTGTTGGCCATTTGTATATCTTCTTTTGAAAATTGTCTATTCATGTATTTAGCCCACTTTTTGATGGGATTGTTTGTTTTTCTTGCTAATTTGTTTGAGTTTCTTGAAGATTTTGGATATTAGTTATTTGTTGGATGTATAGATTGTGAAGATTTTCTCCCACTCTGTGGGTTGCCTGTTTACTCTGCTGATTTTTTTTTCTGTGCAGAAGCTTTATCTTTTAATTAAATACCATCTCTTATGTTTGTTTTTGTTGCACCTGCTTTTGAATTCTTGGTCAGGAAGTCTTTGCCCAAGTCAATGTCTAGAAGGGTTTTTCTGATGTTATTTTCTAGAATTTTTATGGTTTCAGAACTTAGATTTAAGTCTTTGATCCATCTTGAGCTGATTTTTGTATAAGGTGAGAGATGAGGATTCAGTTTCATTCTTCTACATGTGACTTGCCAATTATCCCAGCACCATTTGTTGAATAGAGTGTCCATTCCCCACTTTTGTTTTTGTTTGCTTTGTTGAAGATTAGCTGTAAATACTTGGCTTTATTTCTGGGTTCTCTATTCTGTTCCACTGGTCTATGTGACTATTTTTATACTACTACCATGCTGTTTTGGTGACTATGGCCTTATAGTATAGTTTGAGGTCAGGTAATGTGATGCCTCTGGATTTGTTCTTTTTGCTTAGTCTTGCTTTGGGTATGTGGGCTCTTTTTTGGTTCCATGTAGTTCTGTGAAGAATGATGGTGGTATTTTGATGGTAATTGTATTGAATCTATAGATTGCTTTTGGCTGTATGGTCATTTTCACAATATTGATTCTACCCATCCATGAACATGGGATGTGTTTCCATTTGTTTGTGTCATCCATGATTTCTTTCAGCAGTGTTTCTTGTAGCGGTCTTTCATCTCCTTGGTTAGGTGTATTCCTAAGTATTTTATTATTTTTGCAGCTATTGTAAAAGGGGTCGAGTTCTTGATTTGATTCTCAGCTTGGTCGCTGTTGGTGTATAACAGAGTTACTGATTTGTGTGCATTAATTTTATATCCTGAAACTTTGCTGAAATCATTTATTAGTTGCAGGAGCTTTTTGGAGTAGTCTTTAGGGTTTTCTAGGTGTATGATCATATCATCCACAAACAGTGACTTTACCAATTTGGATACCCTTTATTTCTTTCTCTGGTCTGATTGCTCTGGCTAGGACTTCCAGCACTGAGTTGAATAGAAGTGGGGAGAGTGGGCATCCTTGTCTTTTTCCAGTTCTCAGAAGGAATGCTTTCAACTTTTTCCCATTCAGTATTATGTTGGCTGTGGGTTTGTCATAGATAGCTTTCATTACATTAAGGTATGTCGCTTCTATGCCAATTTTGCTGAGGGTTTTAATCATAAAGCGATGCTGGATTTTGTCAAATGCTTTTTCTGCATCTATTGAGATGGTTGTGTGATTTTTGTTAATTTTGTTTATGTGCTGTATCACCTTTATTGACTTGTGTATGTTAGGCCATCCCTGCATCCCTGGTATGAAACCCACTTGATCATGGTGGACTTTTTTTTTTTTTTGATATACTGTTGTATTTGGTTAGCTAGTATTTTGTTAAGGATTTTTGCATCTATATTCATCACGGATATTGGTCTGTAGTTTTCTTCCTTTGTTATGTCCTTTCCTGGTTTTGATATTAGGGTGATACTGGCTCCATAGAATGATTTAGGGAGGATTCCTTCTTTCTCTGTCTTGTGGAATAGTGTCAATAGGATAGGTACCAATTATTCTTTGAATGTCTGATAGAATGCAGCTGTGAATCCATTTAGTCCTGGACTTTTTTTGTGGGCAATTTTTAAATTACTATTTCAATCTCACTGCTTGTTATTGGTCTGTTCAGAGTTTCTTTTTCTTTCTGGTTTAACCTTGGAGGGTTGTATATTTTCAGGAATTTATACATCTCCTCCAAGTTTTCTAGTTTATGTGTGTAAAGGTGTTCAAGTAGCCTTGAATGATCTTTTGTGTTTCTAGTGGTATCGGTTGTAATATTAATATCTCCCGTTTCATTTCTAATTGAGCTTATTTGGATCTTCTCTCTTCTTTTCTTGAGTAATATCACTAATGGCCTATCCATTTTATTTATATTGTCAAAGAACCAGCTTCTTGTTTCATTTATCTTTTGTATTGTTTTATGAATAGAATGTATATTCTGCAGTTGTTGGGTAGAATGGCCTGTAAATCTTAAATATCTGTTAAGTCTATTTGTTCTAGGATGTAGTTTAAATCTATTGTTTCTTTGTTGACTTTCTGTCTTCATGACCTGTCTAGTGCTATCAGTGGAGTACTGAAGTTCCTCAATATTATTGTGTTGCTGTCTATCTCATTTCTTAGATCTAGTTGTAATTGTTTTATAAATTTGGGACCTCCAGTATTAGGTGCATATATATTTAGGATTGTAATATTTTCCTGTTGGACAAGTCCTTTTATCATTATATAAGGTCTCTCTTTGTCTTTTTTAACTGCTGTTGCTTTCAAGTTTGTTTTGTCTGATATAAGAATAGCTACTCCTACTCACTTTCAGTGTCCATTTGCATGGAATATCTTTTTCCACCCCTTTACCTGAAGTTTATGTGAGTTCTTATGTGTTAGGTGAGTCTCTTGAAGACAGCAGATACTTGGTTGGTGAATTCTTATCCATTCTGCCATTCCGTATCTTTTAAGTGCATTTAGGCCATTTACATTCAATGTTAGTATTGAGATGTGAGGCAGTATTCTATTCATCGTGGTATTTGTTGCCTGAATACCTTTTTTTAAGAAAACTGTGTGGCCAGGTGCAGTGGCTCATGCCTGTAATCCTAGCACTTTGGGAGGCTGAGGTGGGTGGATTGCCTGAGCTCAGGAGTTCGAGACCAACCTGGACAACATGGTGAAACCCCATTTCTACTAAAATACAAAAAGAAATTAGCCAGGCATGGTGGCGTGCACCTGTAGTCCCGGCTACTTGGGAGGCTGAGGCAGAAGAATTGCTTGAACCCAGGAGGTGGAGGCTGTGGTGAGCCAAAATTGCACCACTGCACTCCAGACTGGGTGACAGAGCGAGACTCTGTCTCAAAAAAAAAAAAAAAAGTTTTTATTTTATAGGTCCTGTGAGATTTGAGCCTTAAAGAGGTTTTATTTTGCTGTATTTCAAGGATTTGTTTCAAGATTTAGAGCTCCTTTTAGCAGTTCTTGTAGCGCTGGCTTGGTAGTGTCGAATTCTCTCAGTATTTGTTTGTCTGAAAAATACTTTATCTTTCCCTCATTTATGAAGCTTAGTTTCACTAGATACAAAATTCTTGGCTGATAATTGTTTTGATTAAGGAGGTTGAAGATAGAGCCCCAATCCCATCTAGCTTATAGAGTTTCTGCTGAGAAGTCTGCTTTTAATCTGAAAGGTTTTCTTTCATGGGTTACCTGGTGCTTTTGCCTCACAGCTCTTAAGATTCTTTCATTGTCTTGACTTTAGATAACCTGATAACTATGTGCCTAGGTGACGATATTTTTGTGATAAATTTCCCAGGTATTATTTGAGCATGTGGATGTCTAGATCTCTAGCAAGGCCAGGGAAGTTTTCCTCAATGAGTCTCTCAAATATGTTTTCCAAACTTTTAGATTTCTCTTCTTCCTCAGGAACACCAATTATTCTTAGGTTTGGTCATTTAACATAATCCCAAACTTCTCAGAGGCTTTGTTCATTAAAAAATTTTTTTTCTTTGTCTTGTTACATTGGGTTAATTTGAAAACCTTGTCTTTGAGCTCTGAAGTTCTTTTTTTGTTGTTTTTTGAGAAAGAATCTTGCTTTGTTATCAGACTGGAGTGCCATGGCGCAATCTCGGCTCACTGCAGCGTCTGCCCCACTGGGTTCAAGCGATTCTCCCACTTCAGCCTCCTGATTAGCTGGAATTACAGGCGTGTGCCATCATGCCTGGCTAAATTTTGTATTTTTAATAGAGATGAGGTTTCGCCATGTTGGCCAGGCTGGTCTGAACTCCTGATCTCAAGTGATCCACCTGCCTTGGCATCCCAAAGTGTTGGGATTACAGGCCTGAGCCGCTATGCCCAGCCTGAAGTTCTTTTTTCTGCTTGTTTGATTCTATTGCTGAGACTTTTTAGTACATTTTGCATTTCTCTAAGTGTGTCCTTTATTTCCTTTATTTTCCACTAGCTGGTGAACTAGTGTGATATTTTGGGGATGTTAAAGAACCTTGTTTTGTCATATTACCAGAATTGTTTTTGTGGTTCCTTCTCATTTGGGTAGACTATGTCAGAAGGAAGATTTGGAGCTCCTGGGCTGCTGTTGAGATTCTTTTGTCCCATGGGGTGCTCCCTTGATGTAGTGCTCTCTCCGTTTTCCTAGGGATGTGGCTTCCTGAGAGCTGAACAGTTGTGATTATTATTTCTCTTCTGGACCTTGCCACCTAGCAGAGCTATTGGGCTCTGGGCGTGTCTGCACAGTTGTGTGATGTGAACTGTCTTCAGCTCTCTCAGCCACAGATAGCAGCACCTGCTCCAGTGGAGGTGGCAGGGGAGTGAAATGGACTCTGTGAGTGTACTGAGTTGTCGTTTTTTTGTTTGTCTTTTTTTTTTTTTTTTTTGAGATGGCATCTTGCCTGGTCACCCAGGCTGGAGTGCAATGGCACAATCTCAGCCCACTGCAATCTCCACCTCCTGGGTTCAAAGGATTCTCCTGCCTCAGCCTCCCGAGTAGCTGGGATTACAGGTGCCTGCCACCATGCCCTAAGGATTTTTGTATTTTTAGTAGAGATGGGGTTTCACCATATTGACCAGGCTAGTCTCAAACTCCTGACCTCATGATCCACCCGCCTCGGCCTCCCAAAGTGCTGGGATTACAGGTGTGAGTCACCACGACTTGCTGAGTTGTAGTTTTTTTAATTGCACTAGTTTGTGCTGGTTGGTCTCCTGCCAGGAGGTGGTGCTTTCAAGACAGTGTCAGCTGTGGTATTATAGGGATGATCCGGTTGTGGGTGGGGCCCTAGAGCTCCCAAGAGAATATGTCATTTGTCTTTAGCTACCAGAATGGGTAGAGAAAAACCATCAGGTGGGGGCAGGATTAGGCATGTCTGAGCTCAGGGTCTCCTTGGGCAGGGCTTGCTGCAGCTGCTGTGGAAGATGGGTTATGGTTCTCAGGCCAATGGAGATATGTTCCCAGGGATATTACGGCTGCCTCTACTGTGTCATGCAGCTCACCAGGGAAGTGGAGGAAAGCTGGCAGTTACAGGCCTCACCCAGCTCCCACACAGTCCAAAAGGCTGGTCTCACTCCCACAGTGCCCCTGCCCCCAACAGCACCGAGTTTATTTCCATGCAGCAGGTGAGCAGGGGTGAGAACTTGCCCCAGGCTACCTTTTGGGGCTGTGAAAGCAAGCATGGCTTTTAGGTTTCACCCCTCCCTGCCTGCTGCAGCTTCTGGGCTATACCTGCACTCTGGATTCACCCCCTCCCCCAAGTTCTGTCCAGAAAACTTCACAGGGTTAAAATTGTTACAAAGTTCAGCTCGAGGTTTTCTTCTCCCTGTCATTTTTCCCAGTTCCTCTGCCAGCCCTCCCCAAGGACGTCTGCAAGATAAAGTCAGAAATAGCTTCCCTTGGGACTGAGAGAGCCCACTGGTCTCCTCCCACTGCTTCTTCTACCCCTGTATTTCACTCAGCTCTCTAAAATTGTCTCAGCTCCAGGTAAGGTAAAATCCTTCTCTCGTGATCCGGACCTTCAGGTTCCCCAGTGAGAATGTGTGTTCGGGGGCAGACAATCCGCCTTTCACATTTTGGGCAGTCACAGTTTTTGGGCTGTCTCCCAGGGCCTGCAGGAGCAATCTGCTTCCTTCAAAGAGTCTGTGGATTGTCTCCGCTTTCCTAGTATGTTCCTGTGGTAGTTCTTGAAGCAAACGTTTACTATGTAAGTCTCCACATGCTGCTGTGTCCATGTAAGTGGAAACTGCAAGTTTAGTCCTGCCTCCTATCAGCCATTTTCCTAACCTCTCCTCCAATCTTGCTTTATTTTGATTAAAGTCTATATATCTTTTTTCATCCTTTTACTTTCATTTTGCCTATATCATTATATTTAAAGTGAGTATCTTATAGACAGGATATAGTTGAGTCTTAATCCACTCTGTTAGTCTCTCTCTTTTATTGATGTATTTAGACCATTTACATTTAATGCAGTTTTTAATATGTCTGGGCTTCAGTCTGCCATTTTATTTTTTGTTCTCAGTTTATTTTCTCTGGTTTTTATTTATCTCTTTTATTTATTCCATCTTCTTGTGGGTTACTTGAAACCCTTTCTAGAATTTCACTGAGGTAACTGTTTGTTTCTCCATGAATCAGTCTATTTGTTCTAAAGTTCCTTCTTTTCTTTTTTCCTTGTTTAGGGAACTTCCTTTAGCCATTCTTTTGAGATGGGTGTTAAAGAATCAACTTATCTTAGTTGTCCATCTGAAAATGTATTTATTTTCTCTATATTTTTGCAGAACATTTTTTCAGGATATAGGGTTATGGGTTAACAGTTTCTTTTTTCCAACACTTGAACTATTTTCTGTCAGATCCTTCTGGCTTCTATGGTTTCTGATGAGAAATCCACTGTCATTAAAATTGCCTTTTTCCTGTAGGTGAGTTGTCTTCACACTCTCACTGCTTTCATGATGCTTCCCTTTGTCTTTAGTTTTCAGAGGTCTAATTGTGATGTGCCTTAGTGTGGATTTATTTGAATTTATTTGGTTTGGGGTTTGTCTAACTTCTTGAATCTATAGATTAATGTCTCTTGCCAAATTTTGGAATTTTTCAGCCATTATTTCTCTGAGTACTTTTTCAACTCTGGCCTCATTCTTCTCTTCTTGGGACTTCAATAACATGATTACTGAATCTTTTATTATAATTTCACATGTTCCTGGGGCTCCATTCATTTTTAACAATCTATTTTCTTTCTATTTTAGATTGGGTTATTTATTTATTTATTTTGAGACCGAGTCTCACTCTGACGCCCAGGCTGGAGTGCAGTGACATGATCTCGGCTCACTACAACCTCCGCCTCGTGGGTTCAAGCGATTCTCCTGCCTCAGCCTCCTGCGTAGCTGGGATTACAGGTGCGTGCCACCACAACTGGCTAATTTTTGTATTTTTAGTAGAGACAGAGTTTCACCTGTTGGTCAGGCTGGTCTCAAACTCCTGACCTCATGATCCACCCACCTTGGCCTCCCAAAGTGCTGGGATTATAGGCATGAGCCACTGCGCCCAGCCTAGATTAGGTAATTTTTATTGTTCTCTTTTCAAATTCACTGATTCTTTCCTCTGGCTTCTCTATTCTGCTGTTGAGCCCATACATTGAGTTTTTAATTTCAGTTATAGTATTTTTTTATCTCTAAAATTTACATTTGGTCCTTCCTTTGGATCCTCTATTTCTTTGCTGAATCTTCTATTTCTTTCCTGATACTTTCTATTTATTCATTTGTTTCAATTGCTTATTGAAGCATTCCTATGATGAATGCTTTCAAATCTCTGCCAGACAATTCAAACATCTCATCATCTTAGCGTTGGCATCTATTGGTTGTCTTTTTTTATTCCATTTGTGATATTTCTGGGTCTTGGTATGACAAGTGATTTTTTTATTGAAATCTGGACATTTTGTTATTATGTTATAAGACTCTGCATCTTATTCCAACTTTCTGTTTGAGTTGTCATTCCCTTATGCTGTTCTGGCAGAAGAAGGGAAGGTATTATCTTGTTACTACCTGGTAGGGGTAGCAGTCCTGGCTCACCACTCACCTCCATTGACACCCAATAAGGAAGAGTCCTCTTTATTGCTGGGTGAGTGTGGGAGGTCTGGCTGCCCACCAAGCCTCCACTCATATCTGCCTGACTGGGAGTGGTAGGAGAGTTTCCTTACTGCTCCCCACAAGCCCTCGGCTGACACCATGGGGTAGGGCATGGCCTCATTATTGCTGGGTGGGGGTAAAAGTTCTGACTGTCCACTAGACCTTCCTGGATACCACCCTGTAGGGGCCTGGGATGCTGCCTTACAGCCTCTCAAGGGTGAAAGTCTAATTTCCCCAGTTTGTCCTTGTTGGTATGGATGGGGTGGGACCACAGTTTTTCAGTGGTGTTTGGCTGGAGTAGACCCGTTATTATCTAAAAGTTTTCTATCTTACTAAACAGCTTCTCTTCCAGTCCTCTGGCCAAAGATAGCGGGGTTTTTTGTTTTTTATTTTTTGTTTTGTTTTGCTTTTGAATTTATGCCCTTGGCATTTCTGGGTTGCTGACTTCTTCATCTCTCTGTCTGGGATGTATGAGGCAAAAAGAAAAGCCAGGAAAATCGCCACTGTGTGGTTCACTGGGTTTCACGTTCCCTGGCTTGTCTTCCTTCTCCTTCCACCTTTTACTGTCTTCTCATGTTTGTTTCACACATAATGTCCAGGGCTTTTAACTGTACTTAGCAGTTAGAATAGGGAAAAGAACATCCACTCCATCTTTCTGGAAGTGGAAGTCTCTTATTGTTACTTTTTAAAAATTGTGGGTACATACAACACACACCGAATTATAAAAAAAAAAAAAGCATTTATCTACAAATGTCTTTTTTAAAAGGCTGGATGGGAATACACTAAAAAGTTAACAGTGACTTGGTTTTTATCTCCATTCTTTTTTGTAATTCCCAAAGTGCTTATTATTAACAGGTACTATTTATAATTAAAATAAAACAAAATTTTCTACTTTTTAAAATAAGCTGCTGCCCTTTGTGCTGTCACCCCAGCAAGACAGTGCATAGCAGGTTCCTCAGGGAGTCTTTTCCTTATGCAGGATGGACTGGGCATCCAAAATGTGACTTTGAGGGTCCCATCCTTTGCACAGAGAGCTCATTCAAGTTTTCAAAGCAGAATTTTCTGGCCTAAGGGCCTCTCCTCTCCTCTCCTCTCTTTCCTTCCTCTCTCCTCTCCTCTCCTCTCTTCCCCTCCCCTCCTCTCCTTCCTTCCTTCCTCTTTCTTTCTTTCCTTCTTTTTTTCTTTTTCTTCCTGTCTCACTCTGTTACCCAAGCTGGAGTCCAGTGGTGCAATCTTGGCTCACTGCAACCTCTACCTCCTGGGTTCAAGCCAATTCTCCTGCCTCAGCCTCCCGAGTAGCTGGGACTACAGGCACTTGCCACCACACCCAGATGATTTTTGTACTTTTAGTAAAGATGGGGTTACACCATGTTGGCCAGGCTGATCTGTAACTCCTGACCTCAGGTGGTCCACCCGCCTCGGCCTCCCAAAGTGTTGGGATTAGAGGCGTGAGCCACCACACCTGGTCTTCTTTAGGCCACTTAAACCGGGTCACCATGAGCATCTCATGAGTTGTTATAAAAAAATAATCTGCAAAATTTCAGTGGCTAGAAACAGAAGTTTACTGCTCACTCACATAACAGTCCACTGACAGTTTGCTCATCAGGCAACATTCCTCCATGTAGTGACCAAGGGGTCCCAGTTTATTCCATCTGGGACTCTGATGTCCCCTGGGCATTGGGCTTTTGAGACCTCAGCTTCCAGCTAAGGGAAAGAGAAAGAGTGGGTGGAGAAGGCATGCCTTGTCTCAGAGCCCAACCCAGAGGGGACACATGGAACTTCCACTCACGCTCCGTGGAGGGACCCAGGCACATTAGGATGCAAGGAGAGCATCTGTCCCACAAATACAACTAAAGAAACCCCTGTAGTGGCTGCTATAGCCATAATTAAATAATGAAGTTTTAGCATTGATAGAAACCACATGACTCATTGAGGGGTGAAGCCTTCCATTTTACAAATAAGAAAAGACACCCGGAGGGAGAACAGCTTTTCTAAGCCCCTCGGTGAGTTGCTGAGGTGGATGCATCTCATTGCCCCACTTCCTTTCCTCTGGGGACCACTCCTCACCAGCCAGTCCAGGACAGATGCTGGCCTATCAAAGAAGCCCATCCTCCTGAGGCTGCCACACTTAGTTCCTGGATGATCATGTGAGCCAATCACACCAAACTCTCCCTGGGACATTTATGGTAAGCAGCCATGCTGGATTGAAGGTATGTGAATGGAAGACTGTCAGATGCTGGGAGTGGGAGGGAGTAAATACAAACAGGACACACAGGGCCTGTCCAGAGCTGCTCTCTATCCAGCAGGAGGGATGGATGAGGGATGAATTGCCATGAGCTCCTTCTTCCTGACCACTGCCCTTCACCACCTCTGGAGATCAAGCCACATCTGGTGTGACTGGCCCCTCTGAAGGCCAGACTGGCTCTGAGGGTGCTGCAAGGGGTTTGCATGGTTCAGAAGAGTGTGGTTGGGGGACTTCTCAGAAGAGCTCAGGACTCAGAAGAACATGCCTCTCTTTCTCAGGGCTCCAGCACCAAGGGGTTTGGAGGCCCGTGCAGCCTTCTCAGACTCTTCTGCCAGCTACTGGCTCAGCCACTCACCCTCCTATATCCATGCCCCTTGTCATGGACTTTAGCTTGGCCACCTGCCTTCTTGGGTCAATGGGATGTGAGTGGAGTCTTGAGTATACTTGCATGGTTGGTCTTATCCCCTGGACTACTGCCATTGCAATGAGAGGCACCCACCCTGGGTAGCCAGCTGGTCTCAGAATATGTGAGACATGGAGCAGACCTCCACAGAGCCATGCCTGTCTGGACTCAACCAGCCCACCAAGATCAGCAGAGGCCAACTTGCATGGGCATGGATGAGAGAGCATGGCTCTTGTTTAAGCCAGTGCATTTGAGGAAGGTCTTTTCACAGCATTACCATGACGACAATTGACTGACATAAGTGATGTCAAGATGACAGCTGACTAATGTAAGTGATGCTCATCCACTGGCCGGCATCAAAGGTGGATGTATTCATTGTCTGTTTTTGCTGTAACAAATTACCACTCACTGCACAGCTTGAAGCAACACCCACTTATGCTCCCACAGTTCTGTAGATCAGAAGTGCAGCAAGTGTGGCTGGTCCCCTATTCAGGGTCTAGCAAGGCTGAAATCATGCTGTCAGCCTGGACTGTCTCATCTGGAGCTTGGGGTCCTTATGCAAGCTCATTCAAATTGCTGGCTAAATTCTGGTACTCATGGTTGTAGGACCGAGGTCCTTGTCCACTGTCAGCTGGGACTGATCTTGGCTCCTAGAGGGTGCCTGAAGTCAGTCTTATGCTCTCCCTGTGGTCCGCTCCAGCCACGGCAGTCTGAGCTGCTGTCACACTTGGATCTCTCTGACTTCCTTTTCTCATACACCTTGCTGACTCTTCTGTTCCCTTGCTGCTTTTGAGGGCTTGTGAAAGTACACTGGGCCCACCCAAATAATCCAGGATAATCTCCCTATTTTAAGGTCAGTTGATTATTAACTTTAATTCCAGCTATAAAGTCCCTTCCCAGCAGAACCTCAATTAGTGTTTGATCAAATAAGAGGGGACAGGAATCTTGGGGGCATCTTTTGAATTCTGTCCAACAGTGGTGCTGTCCCATCGCCACTGGCTGAGAAACGGCCAAAACTACGTGGGCTTCTAGAGGTCAGCATCTGTGCCACCTCACCTGGAGCACTGGATCAGAGATGTGGCCCACAGGGCTGGAGAGAAGTCATTATGCATCTCTTCTGATCATTTCAAAATTAAATGCAAGGAATATATTATTGACATTTTATAAAAATGACTTCCTCCCGAGTAGTACAATTCATGGTACAAATATATACAATTTCAAGTTGAGGGAATACTCTTAATGGATATACAAAAACAGATTGAATGAATGCATCAAAAATATTTTTAACAGAACCAAAGGGTTTCTGGTTGCTGTGCTCACATGGATCCTGTCTTCTATGGATAGGACTCCATGGCTGGTGAGTAAGTTCTGCAGCCTGGGCTTGCTAAGTTCCTGGGAGTGCAGCTGCCCCATTCTTTCTCAACTCTCTGTCACCTGATATGTGACCTCTCACCTCACAACCACATTTACATTGGCCTCAGAGCCGCAGGAGTCGGTGTTGGGGATCCAGGACAGCTGATGGGGGAGGTGACTACTGTTCTAGTAGAGTTCCTGTCTACCCTGACACCTTTCTCTGAAATATCAACCTCCTCGCCAGAAGAACCGAAGTCACTTTCGTTTGGTCATGGTGATGACCTGTTCTCTCTCTTCATTCTTAGTGCCTCAGGCAGGAGGGCTGGGACACTAGCATCTCCACCTAGTCACTGCATAATTAATACTAGATAACCTGTTTGTTTCCTATCTTGAGAATCTCAGTGTCTTTACCAAGTAGATTCTGCAAAGTATTCTCAATCACAGAAGCAATATGAAGCTTCCTTCAGTGTGAGATATCTCTCTTGAATTGTTTTTAGTTACAAACAACGCATATCAGTTGCACACAATTTTATTCTTAGAAAAAGGCGTGTTTATGTCCTGTCCTGTCCACCATTATAGCACACACTTTTTGGATGGGCGGTCCCACCTTGGGGAACTTGGGGTTACGGTTGTGCTGTGCAGATTCCTCGGGCCCCTGTCCCATGCTGGGCTGTTCCGCCAGCTTTGATGTGTGCTTTTGCTTCCCAGGGTTAGCTCTGCACAGCTGGAACCACATTTCCACAGGCAGCTAGCACAGGAAGTGCCTGGGATGTCCTGTCTACCCGGGGCAGGCCTTTGGCCAGTGATTATGGTGTCAGGAAGTCCAGTCAAAATGGAAAGGGGCTTCCCTGGACTAAGGACCAAGGCTAGAGTTTCCAGAAGCCAAGGGAAGAGAGCCCAGCACTCATGCGGGCAGCAGGAAGCTGGTCACGGGGCCGGCAGGACCTGCCTGGACTAGTGTGGAATGTGCGAGTTAAGGTGGAAAAGAGAGTTTGGGGCCGAATGCTGGACTCGAGGAATGTGCATTTTCATCTACAGCTTTTGATCCTGTAAATATACAAATGTAGTTTCTAAGAAAACAGATGATGAGGAAAGAATGGTGGAAGGAATAAGACAGCAAAATGTTGAGAATGGTTGAAGGTGGAGGAGGGGTACGTGGAGATTTGCGATCTATCAACTTTTGCGTGTGTTTGCAATTTTCCATAATACAAAGTTTTAAGAACTGAACTGCATATTTATCAGTTGCACACATCTTTACGGAGCCCCCACATTGTGTCTGGCTCTGTAAATGAGTAAACCAGATGAAGAGAGCAGGTGGGTCCTGACCTCCAGGTGTTCCACTCCTGCAGGGAAGATCCACGGTGGACACGTTTAACCTCAGAACGAGAGGCACCACGCCGCCTGCAAGTAGAACAGATAATGACAGTTTCAGTATCTGTCCTCTGAAAGTACCCATGATTACGTTCTGACTTCTGGGGCGGGTGACTGCATTTCACCCTTGCCAAGTTTCTGTGCAGGGGTCCTCCAGGCCTCTGCCCCCTTGGATTGGTGTGCACTGTTGCTGGGCTCTGAGTCGCCACCTGGGCTCGTACTGAATATGCAAGCTGGTTAGTGGTGGCTACAAGACACCTTGCTTGCTATGAAAAAAAAGAGATAAAAGTAAATATTGAAACAGATTTGATTATTGATGTTTGTGAATGTACATTTCTAGGTACAGTGGCCAGTGACAAAGCATACATAGGTGGACAGCGACAGATGAAATGGACATCGATTTTTATATGCCTGAGAGAATTGAGCTTAACCTGTCAGATCTGTCTAAGCCTCTCCCAATGCAAACGTCACCAAAGCTGCTTCCTCTTCCTTTCACCTGTCTCACCTGTAAGGGGGATTTGTTCTTATGCCAAACAGTAAGCTCCATGAGGGCAGGGCCTTACTCAGGACTTGGGCTCCAAGGGCCTGACTCAGCCTAAGTGAATATCCAATGGGGAAAGAAGGTGGGGAGGGGGATGTCTCCACTGCGTGGAAGGAGTAAGTGAGGGGCAGAGAAAGCCATGATTTCTCGTTACATTCACAGCTACCTCTGTGCTGTTTCTTGTCTGTGAAGACAAGGCCTTGGGTCTCCTGTCAATAGGCCAAGGTTCCCTGCGATGCACCCATGTGACCAATGCCATTCCTCTCCAGACCCCTGAGATCAGGAGTCATTGTCTACATGGCCAATGGCTCTCCATTCATTCCTCATTCCTGCAAAATTATGTCTTGAGGACCCACCTAGGGTAAGGCTTGGGCCCTATTCTCTAGGAGCGGCTCCAGAAGAGAACTGAGTGGGCAACGCGGTGTGCCCAGGGGCCTGTTTAAAGGCTGCCTGAGACTGCAGCCTTGGAGAGAGGGGGCAAGGAGAGGAGCAGAAAGCAGGGTGGTGTGTGTGTTTGGTTGTTGGGGGGGGGGGGGTGCGGTGGTTGGGCTGGAGAAGGAAGGGAGTCACCAAGTCGTTATTAGAGGGATTGAACCGTTTTCTTGCCTCGTCCACAGCATTTTACCTCGACTGGTCAAACAGACTGAGCAAAGGCCACTTGTGAGTCTCTGTGTGTGGCACTGAATGGTGGCCCTCCCCAAACCCTTCCCTTTGCCTCTGAAGCCACAAGTGACAGAACCACATGACCAGAGCTCTGAAGTCCCACAATGGGGTTGGAGTCCCAGCTTCCTAGCAGTGTGACAAGAACATGCCCCTTAACTTTTCTGAGCTTGGGCCTGACACATAACATTCAATACATGTTAGTTGCTATTAAAAACATGGGTAATTTTATATCTTAAAATATTGCATATTGCTTAAATGGTTTCATGCTGGCTCACATTAAAAATGATTCCCAAGTGAAGATGACAAAGGGGAAATATTCGTTATTTAGTTCTTTTCTTACATTAAGCGATCATAATAAAGTACATTTCTGGGTTGCATTCTCTAGAGTGCCTTTTGCTAAATAAATGGCCAAAAATAACTTTCCCTTCCAGTAAGATTTCATGATTCAGCACACTCAACGTTCACTATAAAAGCTTAAAGTGAAGAGCACGAAACAAGCCTGGGAGCAAGAAACAGGCGAGAAAAAGCGATGGATACAGGAGGGTGAGGCCCACATTCCCACAAAAGTGCTTTCTGTTTCAGACAAATCTCGGCAATAAGAAAGTTGTCTTTATTCAGGTATCTACATCACACTTAGGTTTGGAAGAAGCAGATGGATAAGAATTAGTAGGATCTTCCAGGAGTCCCAGGTTCTCCCGGAAGAGGCAAATTAGAAAAAGCGCAGCAGCCCTGGGTAGGGGCCCAGGGCCCGGAGCCAGGGTCTGGGCTAATCAGCCCCTCCCAACCCCAGGGCGGCCATCAGGTTGGGGATGCAGGTCACACCCCCGCCTGACCCCTTTTCTTTTCCAGAGCAGCAGCTCCAGATACTTATGAGAAAAGTTACACCTCTGGTCATTTGCTGGGTGACATCAAAAATGGGAGTGGAGTGGTCAGGCTTGCCTGGCCTCTGAAGGGCGGCCGAAGCCCTCCTTCACTGAGATTGCTCTAAACGCAAAGCTCATCTAGGAGCCATCCAGGCGTTTTTTTGTTTTTGTTTTTTCTTCCATAGCGTGGCTTTATTGGAGAACCCCAGCCTTTCTCTGTCTTCGTGGGCGATCTCTTGCCTCTTCCCATTTCATTTTAGCCGTCACGGGGCCCAGTAGAGTACTTTTCATTACGTTATCCGTATCCTGGAAGATGTCCTCTCATCCACTTTACCAAAAAGGACCGGGAGAACCCGAGCCATCTCCTGCCCACGGGAGTGTGCGCTCATCCACACAGACGGCTTCAAGCCGCCCAGGGCCTGGGACCCGTTTCCAGATGCCCTGCGAAGTGGTGTCCACAGCAGCGGTGCCCCACTCCAGGCCTGGCGCACTCTTTTGGCCAAGGAGGCGCACGAATGCCCTCGGGCCCCCGAGGAAAGAGAGGGGCTCAGGTCCTTGCAAGGGGGCCTCCCCGCGGAGGAGCCCCGCGCGTGGCCCAGGAGGCCTCTCCTCCAGGTGGCTAGCGCCGGGCGCAGCTGCGGCCCCGGGGCACAGTGGCAGGCGGGCCGCTGGGCCGCCTACAGGCACCTCCACGCGCCCCCGCTCGGCCCTAGCCCGCCGCGCTGCCGCCGCCCGCGGTGGAAGGCAGTGTGGCGCGTGCGCACTGGCGTGCTCGCGGCCGGGCCCGTGGGCTCTCCCGGGAGGGCGGGAGGTGGGAACGTGGGAAGGCGCGGGGCCGCCCACCTCCCGGCCAGCAGCCCGCGCCGCCGGCACCTCGCGGCCAGGGCGCCCGCGATGTCCGTCGAGTGAGCGGCACAGGTAAGCGCGCTCTCGATCCCGTCGGGGGCTCCCCGCCCCAGCCCGCGGCCCCCAGGCGGCCGCGGCGCCAGCAAAGTTGAACTTCGCGCGTGGCGGGCCGGACGCTGAACGCTGGGGGCCGGGTGCGCTCCTCTCGCCTACGGGAGCGCGGGCGGGGCTGCGGCGGAGGCGCGGGGTGGGACTAGGGAGGCAGGAGCCCCTGATCATGAGCTGCGCCCAGGCCTGGCCTCGCAGTGAACTTTTGCGCCGCGCCCTGGCACCGTCTTGGTTCCTGGCGAGCACTGCCTGGGAGGCCTCCGTTGGCCTCTGCTCGCGGCCTTCCCGGCGGGCCTGCGGGGAGGCGATCGCGTGCCAGGGATTCTCGGCGCGGGGGAGGCGCGTACCGACACGGGCGAAGATCCGGGGTTCCGAGGATTTAGCTGAAGGACCCCGCGTTTTTCACTCTCCGTCCTCCCCCAGTACAAACGCCAGACCTTTGGAGGGAGGGATGGGGAAGGTCGAAGCGCCTAGATGCCTGGACGACAACGCAGGAAGCAATTAAAACTCCTCCTTTCGGATTAACAACCAAAAATTGATCGATGTGTCAGGAATACCATTGATTTATGAAAGGTGCTTATTTCTCTGGTATGGAGAATTTTATGTTCTCCAGGTGAAACCAAGTTCACCCAGCTCCAGCGTAGATTGATGTTTTAATAAAAATAAATAAAGGGGAAAAGCTCGCCTGGTCTTTGGGGACATCAAGTCTCAAATCGCAGAGTTAGACTAACAAATCAAATTGCATTATCTTTACATTTCATATCTTTTAATCTTGTGCCTAAAAATCGCAGGCAGGAGAGCGCCTTCATTTCGAAAGTTTTAATATAGTGCTTAAAAGTCCGCATAACTAGCAATCAATGTTTCATAAGCAAAATGGCACGGGAGCGTCGGGTAATTGTGATAAGTGGCAGGCGGCGCGGGGCGAGCGCGGCGGCGGCGGCGGGAGGAGGAGCGGGCTCTGGACGCTGAGAGGGAGGAGGCGGCGGCCGCCCGGAGCCGCGCGGCGCCCGTAGATGGCGCCCTGGCCCCACGCTAGGCCCGGGATCCGCGGCTCCGTCGGGCGGCGCGCGGGCGGGAGAGCCGGCGGGGGCGCGGGGCTCGGGGCTCCACGCTTGCGGTAGACTCGGACCGGGGCGGCACGGCTAAGGAGGAAAAAAAATTAAGCTTATTGTTGCCATTTTTAATTTAAGGCCTGGGCAGTCGTTTGGGGCGGATGGGGGTCCGCAAGTCCAAGGCGTCACTGGGAGCGGAGGGATTCCCGCCCCCCCACCCCCCGGAGACCCCCCCCCCCCCCACCGGCTGCAGCTCAGCCCGGGTGGCGCTAGCGCAGCGCCAGTCCCGGCCTCCGGGTGCGCAGCCCAGGCGGGGCCCTGGCGTGCAGATGCGCGCGTGTGCGGGCGAGGGTCGGCGGCACGGCGGCAAGGACACCGAGTTCAAAGCCGCCGGTGGATCGCCCCCGAGGGCGGCCCGGATGGCCGGAGGACCCCCCCGCCCCCGCGCCGACGCACCCCCGGAGCCCGCGCCAGGCCCGCCGCCACCGCTGCCGGCGCCCTCCGCTTTGCAATGTAAATTTCAGCGGGACAAATTGCTTATTAATAGTCTAGAAGAGAAGCCGGTTTCTTTCTTTCTTCTTTTCTTTATCTGTTTTTATTTCTACATGGCCCCTAGCTATGCCCTGGGCCGCCTTGCCGCCCAGCAGTTTTCTCTTCATTTCAATGTCCTAAAGAAAATGCAAATTTCCACAGTGTGGCCTTTTTAAAAAGTTAAATTAGCAACAGCTTTAAGTGACTCCATTAGTATGGAAAACACACATGTTTAATGTGGGAATAGCGTCCTTTTAACGGGACTCATTCTGGTCTATACATTCAGCAAACCCTTGGAGTTGGTAAAGAATCTCTTCGCGGCCGAATTTGTAGCCAGAGGTGCACCCTCCCCCTTCCAGCCCCGGCGTGCACCCGCGTTCCTGGGGGGAGAGGAGGGGTGCGTCCCGCCGCCGCGCGCTGCCGGACCCAGTCCGCTGGCTTGGATCCCTTAGAAGCCGCGCGAATGTGCGCGAAAGGGTTTGTGCAGGCTGGAAGGGAGGAGAGCTTGACACATTTCTGTCCAAGAGCGGTATGCTCTTCCTTCCCTCCCGGCCTCATCGTCGCAGTCCCCGGAGCTGAGTTAATTACCCGGACGGACTCCCCGGCCCGGCCGCCGGCACCCATCGCCCCACTTTTGCGCACCAGAACGGGTGTATACACTCTGTTAAGGTGCTGTGAAGGAGTGAGATCGGGTAGCCGAGGAGGAGGACATTAGTACATCGGTGACCGTGGCCACCCTTTCTGTCCGTGCCCACTGTAGCTCTCCACCACCCCAACTTCCTTTACTCGTGTTGGCAAACCGCGGTTGCAAACTAGAATTTTATTGGCAAACTTTTGTGCGCGGTTAGCTTCCAGAAGAGGGTATTTAATTTTGTTATGAGGTCTGGCCGCCCCCTCCTTTCCCTTCTAGCCAGTGGCATCGCACTCCACACCCGTCCATGAAAGAGTTAAGATTTATGGTATGCTGGAGAGGTCTTGTTAGGATGTAATCTGCATTTTTTAACTACTGCATAATAAAAAGTGAGAAGTTTTGAGACACCTTTCTTGATTATACCTTTGGCGATACTTTAGGTTTTACATTTAATTTGCATTTTGTTCTTGGTGAATATTGAAGTCTTGAGTGGAGGATTGAATTTTATTAGGACATCTGGACTGACAATATCAAATCAGACACCAGTGTCCCAAAGCATGCTAAAATTTCAGAGTTAATTAGAACGCAGTGTGTTTAATTAAAGCCAATTATAATATTTGAAATTATCTGATCGATCCGTGTTTGTACAGTTTGGGTCTGTTTAGGTGTTGATTGGCGCACTTTGCGCGCTGTTCGATCTCGGAACTTCTCTGGGGAAAGTTTGCTTTGTAAACTGGCGGGGGCGGGCCGGCGCGGAATCGGCGTCTCCCGCGCCCGCTCGGGCGCATCCAGCAGGACTGATTTTCCGGGCGCCGCCGAACGCAGCTCGAGAAATCCCAGCTCGTTGCTAAACCGATGGGCCTTTTAGGGTCCGAGGGACGTCGCCACGCACCAGCTGTCTTTTCCAGCTCGGCTGCTCCTCCGGAGCATCTTTACAGACAGGCAACATTTAGGGTTGCCGGGTGCGTTGGGAGAAGCCCAAGTTCGCCAGTGTTTGATTTGGGGGTTTCGCTCAAGTAGAAGAGCCCCCAGAGCTGACTCGTGGGGTCGGCCAAAGTGACCGAAGGAATCCGAGAAAAGTTAGGAAAAGGAAACAATAATTAACTGTTTCCCTTAGAATTTAGCACGCTGCAGGAGCCGAGGCACACCCCGGCGTTTTCGCCCTGCTTGGAGCGCCCATGGTTTTCCAGGGAGAAGGTTGAGCGAGTTCCAGGTCAGGTCCGTCGCCCCCCTGCGGGGCCGGGCACTTAGAGCGCAGGTTTCTCTCCAGCAAGGACGTTCGCATGGCGCTTGGTACCTAGGCCTTCTGCCCAGTGCCGGGCTTGGTCCGACCCTTGCTCACGCAGGTGGGCGGCAATTAGGACTAGGCGGCGTGTGGTGGTTTCCGCGCGCCCCTGGGGTCACGGCGTCAGCTAGGACTAGGTGCTCCGGTCGCGCAGGAGCCGGGGCCCAGCTGCTGGGGCCGGCAGGACCCGGGGCGGGCACCTGCCCCGGGGTGGGTGGGAGCCCAGGCTGTTCTGCTCCCGGCTCCCGGCTGCGCAGCGGCACTCCACTCTCCCCACCCCAGGAGGCGCTGTTTGTCAAACTTGGCCGCCTTGGCAGGAGGCGCCTGCACGTTCTCACTTGGAAGCTGAGCCTTCCCTGGTACTGGGGGTCGGGCTTCAGCAATCTTAGCCGTACAGAATAAATATTAGGGGGAGGAGGCAATGCAGAGAACAGGGGTCTGGGACCCTTCAGTTTTTGCTTTTTACCCGTGAACCCAACAGGGCATCCTTCCTCCAGCGCAGGGGAGAGGCGTCCGTTGGTTTGCCCCATGTGCCAGGGCGAGTTGCCCAGTAACTTGCCTCAGAGGGCAGGCGGGGTGCGCGGCCTGTCTTGGGCTCTGCCGCCAGATGCCTCCTGAGGCCCCCGCGGCTAGCATCTCCGTGCCGAGAGGGCGAAGGCGCCCTCTCTGGTCCTGAGTAACCCACCCAAACCTGGCCGGGCTCCCTTTGTGCGCGACTGAGGTTGGGATGGCCCTTACTTCTCGGTTTTCCCCGGCCCACGGACGAGCGTGACCCCGTGGCGCAAGACGAACTTGGAGCGCTCTCAGAGGCCGCGTCACCACCCGTGGTGGGCAGGCTTTGCCAGTGAGTGCTGTTTCCACCCTATCCCGCAGTTCCCGGGATTTTCTAGGTGCGTCTCTCCCGGCCCCTCTGGCCTCCTTCCCACTGGGGCCCAGGGTCAGTCTGGCTCTCTCTTTTCCTGTTCTTTCCCCGGCCCTTGCTTGTGCTTGGCGCCCGATTCTGACCCCAGACTTGAGCAGGGCTAGAGGCCCGGAGGCCGGCACGGTCTGAGCGTGACCCCCGGGCGCGGAGGACGTGGGGGCGGGCCGCGCCTGCAGCTCAGCACTGGCGGCGGGCACACGAACTGGCGGCCTTTCGTGCATTGGCTTTCACCCTTTCCCGAAGGCTCCAAGTGACATGGCCAGGCAGCTTGGGCCTGTGGCCATGGGCCCTCCGATGGTGCGGCGTCCGGTCGAGCCCGCGCACCCCCTGATACTCCAGGGGACTTGGCTTCCAGGAACTCTCGGCCCAGGCTTCTCAACGCCGGAAATGCAGTTTATTACTCTTTGGAAGGATGTTAGGGAGGTAGGCGGGTGCCCTGGGCTAAGCCTCGATCAAGAAGGGGGCATTCGCCCGGTGCCCTGGGCGCTGGGCCCGTGCAGACACCGCGGCAGGCCTCGCGCCCTGGGACTCCAACTTGGCCGAAGTTTCTGGGTGGGGGTGGCTTGGAGTCCGGTACCAGCCCAGGTCCCCGTCTCTGGGCCTTGCACCAGGCACCAGTGGAGGATCTGAGACTGAGGAGGGGTAAGGGGAAAGTTTCCTCTCTACGCGCGCCGAACAGCCCCCTTCACGGGTGGGTAGTGGGTACCGGCGGAGGACGCTGGCACGCGCGGTGGCTCGGGCACTGAGTGGCTGGGCAAGGAGGCCAGGGTGAGCCTAGATGCGGTTCCTGGGAGGTTAGAGCCCCGGCTAGACTTCAGCCAGGTTTTTTGATGGTGCCACGGATCAGTGGCCCAAGCGCCGCCAGGGCCTTGTGCCCTGCGCCCGGCACGCCGCTCCCAGAGCCGGGCGCCAGGGGCGGCGGGCGCTGTCTCTTTAAGGTCACTGCCTGCTCCGGCACGACATGGGGAGGACAGCTGGGCACTGGCCATCTGACTGACTCCGGCTTGACATCTGGGAGCCCACTGGTGTGTGGCACGCGAAGCGCTTGATGCCGCTATTTAAATGCAAATGTGAGGGGGCTCATTGAAGCCTCTCCCCGTAAATCCGCACAAAAGGAATACTTCCCACCCTCCGAAGGGGAGGCGGCGGCGGCAGCTCGAGGGCCACCCGTGCAAATCGCGTTGGGCGCGGGGCCCTGAGCGGTCGCCGCGGCCGTCGCGGCCCGCGGGGTCCCCGGCAAAGGTCAGGCTCCGCCCAGTCCGGCCCCCGGACGCCGGTCTGGCCCCTGGGAGCGCTCTGTGCACCGAGGTTAGACCTGCGGCCGCTGTGGGCCTGCAAAACTTCCAAAGTAGCAGCCTGTTTCTCCTCCTCTCCCTTCTCCTGGGTACCCAGCGCCCCGCTTTCCCCAGAAAGGGCGAGGGGTGGGGGCAGGGCTCCCTCGGGAGATGGCCAAGCGCCGGGACGCGCTCCCAGCGTTACTCAGGACACTCGGGATTTGGCCTGCAGCCCCCTTCCCCATCCCTGGCCTGGCTGCGGTGTCCCTTGCTCCCCTCTGCTGCTGCTCCTGCCCCATCAAGTCGAAAATCTGAGGGTGGGATGGGGTGGGGGACCAGGGGGTACCCTCCCAGGCCGCTCCGCAGCAGGCCGAGGTGGAGACCCTGCCCGGTCGGTGAGTCCTTGTGCCCACAGCTCGGAGCCAGAAGCGGAGTGACAAAAAAGATAAAGTTGGTGAATGATAAAGACCGTATTTTCCACGCTTTGGGTGCGGGACCAGATGATCTAGAAAATGAGCTGAAATGGATTCAGCCTCCGAGCCTGTTGTGAGAGCAGCTGATTCCCCCATTTCGGGCCAGATGGCTGCTGAACACAGATTTGCATTCATTTTCGCTTAATATCGTCCAAAATAGTGGGGCAGCTGCATTTGTTGTCAAAAAGGTTTAAAACCCCTTTTCTTTCTGGGGCAGGATCGTTACCTTATGTGATGGGCTTATAGAACTTTTTTTTCCTCTTTAGTCAACAGTATCAGATTTAGAAGGATTTGTTTTTAAACCTTCTAATTTGGTAATCAGATTTAAATCGCCTTGGCGCGTGTAATCTGAATTAAAGATACTGTAAATGATTTTAAGCATGATACTTTCGTTAGCGCAAGGAAGGGGCACCTCTAGCACAGGCTGGACATTTTAGGAAGTGTGCTATAAAGGAAGCATTGTTTCCTATTTCCAACTTCATCTTTCCCGAAAAGGCACTTTGCATATTCTGACAATAACGCTTGCCTGGCCGCTTGCCCTGCGTGAGCCCCGGAAGCAGCTAAACACGCAGAGACAAAGCGTTTCTCAACCCCACCCTCCCTCGATGACCAACTTTATTTTGCGTTGTTTCTCCACGAAGAAAGTGTTCCCTCCTACACCAGGGTCTGCCGAGAGTGGAAAGCGCTGGGCTTATTAGGAATACAGAAATTTTCTTTTAATTTATCATGAATAGTTTCCATACACTTTGATTTAAGGTTATTAACATTCTATAGACAGTGGCATCTTTAATATGTGGCGATCGCTTCTAAAGACTAATCTCATTACCCTCAAATAGTCATAAAATATGATTTTATTATACTTACGTATTTAATTAGACGGCCGGCACCGTAATGGATTTTGAGATGGGACTGGCGCAACAGCTTTGATAATTCACTTACCTTTGGCAATAGTCATTAACCCCCAACACCAGCAAAATAGATCTCTTTCCAACACATCTTTTCTCTCACTCCTTCCAAGAGGCGTGGGGGTCCCCAGACAACGTGAATCGGACTTCGACTTTCCCGATTAATTAAAATATTAACGTACACACGCTGCCAATTCACGGGAAAAGGGAGTGCTGCCCCAGACCCGGCGGGAGGAGGCTGCCCTGCGACACACTTGCGCCCTGCAATCTTTTTTTTTTCTTTTAATCAAAAGGGCCTGATTTCTCTTGGCAGGGAAGTGCCTGGGACAGTTCCTGGTCGTCCCCTGGGTCTCTGCTCCGTGTCGCGCAGACGTCCTTTGGGCGGGCCGCGCTCCTGGGCGCGGAGTCCCGGCTGCAGGAGCTGGGCCACGGGGCCCACAGGCTGCCCGCGCCCGGCTGCCCTCCCGATTCCTAGAAACCAGGTCGGGAAGCCGCGCGCCGCGCGCTCACCCGGGTCCGGCGGCTCTGAGGGCCGGGCCACAGCGCCCGCGGCGTCCGCTTGGTTTTTGGAGCAGTTGGCTCCAGGGCGGTCTGGCCACCGCGCAGGTCGCGCAGCCAGACACCCGGCTCCGGGTCGCCGGAGAGGCCGGGCGCGCTTCCCGTCGGCCCGGAGAGACCGGAGCCTTCTTTGTCACTCGCTGTGCGTAAGAACAGGCCAGGGGCCGGGGTCTGCCGCGGCCACCGGGGGAGAGGGAGCATCTGGCAGACCCTGCCTCCGACGTGATTCCCTGCCCGGCACTCGGCGGCCTCCGCCGGGGTAGGAAGCTTGGGGTACCTGGCGGAGCTCAGACCGGGACCGGCCGGCCCTGCAGCAGCCTTAGGTCTGCTTAGAAATCAGGCTGAGCTGCGCGTCCAGCCTTGGCCGGGGAGCCCTGAGCACCCCTCCTCCCAGTCCGTTGCCCGCTCCTCCCTCCGGCGCCCTCCCTGCGGTCGACCTGCCTCTTCCCACTTCTCCTTCGGGCGGCCCCAGGACAAGCTGCAGCCCCTTGCATTTATTGCATGCATCTGGGCAACTTGGGGCGCCTCAGCATTTTACAGCCCCCCCGCCCCGCCCATCGTGTTTGACTGTGTGGCAGGTTTTGCAGGGAGGTATTAAGGGGCCAAACTGCAATTGTGCAGCGGCTGCGTTTGTTTCTTTTCAAGATTTATTTGGGCGAGTAGTAACTTCCTTGGCCGCGGCTGGACGCGAGGAGCCGCGGTGCGTGGCGGGGGGCGGCGGCGGCGCTCGGTGGCGCTCGGTGGCGCTCGGCGTCGGCGGGGCTCGCGGGGCTCGCGGGGCTCGGGCCAGCTCGCGGCGCCGTCAGGCAGTCAGTCGGCGAGCGCGGCGGCGGCGGCGGCGAGGGGCGCGGCGAGGGGCGGCCGCTCCCATATATGGCGCAGGCACCGCCCCCCGACGTCACCCTCTGACAGCGCCGCTCCCGGGGGCTTCGAGTTTTGGCTCCCGGGAAAGGGTCCATTCCTCGGGGAGAGAGGGCTGAGTTTTGTGCGCCTCCGTCCGCTGCGCGCGCCGCTCCAGGCCCCGCCGCGCCCCGCCTGCGCCCGGGACTGCGCCGCAGCACTCACTGCCCCGTTTATTTGTCTTTGGAGCAGGCGGGCCGCGCCAGAAGCGGGCGATCCCGCAGTGTCCTGCAGCCGCGGACGCCGCCTGGCTAGGATGACACCACGTTGAGCGCGCCTGCAAACAACAACAACAACAAGCGCCGCCGCGGCCACCGCGTCCTGCTCCTTCGAAGCGCCGCCGCCGCCGGTGGAGCCGCCTCCGCGCCCCTGGCCGTCCGGAGCGCCCGGCCGCTGGTGTATGTCGCGCCTGCCCGGGACGGGCTGAAGCCGGCGGCGGGGCCGGACCGCAGGCGCCGAGCAGGGCGAGGGCGGCCAGGGCAGCCGCCTGCCGCCAAGCCCCGAGCGCCGCTGCTCGAGGAAACGCTTTCGGCCGGGAGCTGCGGCCGCCGCCAGCAGTTTTCATGTTTGGGATTCAGGAGAATATTCCGCGCGGGGGGACGACCATGAAGGAGGAGCCGCTGGGCAGCGGCATGAACCCGGTGCGCTCGTGGATGCACACGGCGGGCGTGGTGGACGCCAACACGGCCGCCCAGAGGTACGTACCGGCCGCCCCCGCGCGCCCTGGCCCCGGCCCCGGCCCGGCCCGGCCCCCTCCGCCGGCCGGCGCCGCGCTCCTCACCGGGCCGCTGTCTCTTTCCTCCCGCAGCGGCGTGGGGCTGGCGCGGGCGCACTTCGAGAAGCAGCCGCCTTCCAACCTCCGGAAATCCAATTTCTTCCACTTCGTGCTGGCGCTCTACGATAGGCAGGGGCAGCCGGTGGAGATTGAAAGGACCGCTTTTGTGGACTTTGTGGAGAAAGAGAAAGTAAGTGCAAACACACGATCACACCCTCTCTCTTTCTAGAAGTGGGAGGCAGGCGGTGCCGGTGCGCGGGGGTTCGAGTGCCCCCCTAGGCGGCGGGCTCGGCTCCGCCAGGCCACCCCGCCGCCGCCACGTGCGGCCGCCCGGGACCGCCGAGGGCTGGGCAACTTCTCTGCGCCCTCGGACTTACTCGGGGCGAGGAGAACGCTGGGCTTCCAGCAGGAAAGTGACATCACCGCGCTGCTTCGAGCTAGGAATCCTGCCATGTGTGAGGCCGAGAGCCTCGGTCGCGGAGGGGGACCGAGCGTGGTGGCCGCGCCTGACACCGATCGCACTAAATGCAATTATTTATCGTTACTTTCAGGAGCCAAACAACGAGAAAACCAACAACGGCATCCACTATAAACTCCAGTTATTGTACAGCAACGGTAAGTGCCTGCTGCCTGCTCGCCGCCCCTGCAGCGGCTGGCTCTCCTTTTCTGCGCTGGTGAAAGGACATAAAGATTTGAGATTAAAATGACATGGATGTAAACACGAAATCTTCTCATGGCATAGAAGGAAAACAAAACATAAACGATCAATAAGTCGATGGCACTTCACATGATTAACCGGTGGGGCTTGAAGTAGAAAGTAAAAAAAAGATCGATACGGGCTCCAGCAGAACATCACTTTTAAGTGACTTTTTTCAATTTTGCAAATTAATGTTAATTATTAGGATGGGGGTAACTCCATAAACCGAGAATAACTTACTTCCTGTGAACGAGTTTTTTTTTTTGAAATCCTCGAGAGACATTAGAGTTCAGCCTCTCACTCAGTTTCTATTTGGTGCTTTTTCTTTTCTAAAAATAAACGACCACATGGGCCCACCGCACGCAGCTACCAGGCCTGCTCTCCACCAGGCAAATTCCTTGCACCTTGAAATGCAAACCCTAAGAGTCTTAAGGTTCTTAATTAGAAAAGAAAAAAAAAAATTAAGCGAGAAGTGGTGGGGTTCTCTTTCTCCCTTTCAAAGGGATTGCCTAAGTTCTGCTGCATCACCGTGGCAGCAGTCCTGAGTTACAGACTTCCTGTGCCCCGTGTGCCCTCCCCGAGGTGCAGCACTCAAATCCTGATGAGAATTTGTCTCTGTTTTTTGCAGGAGTCAGAACAGAGCAAGATCTGTATGTTCGCCTCATAGATTCAATGACCAAACAGGTGAGAAAGTTTATGCCTCTGCACGAGTTTTCACTGCTGGGCCTGGGTTGTCCTGGGCTTCAGAGGCAAGGGCACTGACAAATGGATCTCGTGTATTTGTTTTCCATTGAGTTTCCTTGACATGCTAATGAGAATTCCATATTTATTGGAATGAATGAAGCGATTGGTAAAATAGTTTATGTTGTCATTAGAACAGGACATATATGCTTTATTAAATGTCTTGTGATTGGAATCATATTCTGTCTTAATTAATTATGGTAATTAATACTTGACAAAAATTTCAAGATGTCCCCCCACTTGTTTATTTTTAAATGCTTCTCTCTCTGCTAGGAAGCAGTTCATTTGGATTTTTTTTCCTATAACAAAGGCAGCTAACTCCTAAGCCCATCGAGTTGGACTTGATTAGTTCATTTTTTTTCTCCTTTCCAGTGTGATGGTCTAGTAACACGAGACGTTTATTTGGATTTAAAAGTTAAATGTGTTGGGGTGAAAAGTCACCTTGTTCTCCTCTAGTCCATCTTCACCTCGCAGCCCCCCAGCTCCATAATTCAAACTCCAAGCTCCAGGGGTCACTCCAACCCGTCCACTGCTCTGCCCCCTCTCCCACCCTCTGTCATACCTTGTAAATAACATAATTACAAGCAGTTCCTTATTAAATTATTTAACCTGTCTTGGTCAACTTTTCCGATGATAACTATTGGCTATCAGTAATGTGATTAAGTGGAGAAAAGTGCGTCACTGCTTTTTGACATTGTGCAGTCTCTGGCTGCTGGTTTTGTGCTGGGTGGTGTGTTGTTGTTGATTTGGTTGTTTTAAAGATTTCCCCCCGCCCCCATTTTCTTAAAATAGAGTGTTGTGGTGGGGAGGGGGCAGGTCCAGTTTGTAGATTAAATCCACTCGGCACAGATTGTTTTAAAATATACTTCCAAGCTGGACTTCACACTTAGAAATGAAAGTGGCTTCTTCGGTTTTGATGCTAACTTTAAGAATTGTGAGCCAAGTAAAGGAGAGCTCGTTGGGGCTTCCTGCAGCCCAGCACATATGCCTCCCACTCTCTGCATGCAATTAGTTTGCACATTTTATTTCCCCTTTAAAAAGTTTGTCCTTACCTAGGTAGCAAGGGTGTTAGATTTTAATGCCTGCAGTGGTAAACCAGTGTGGTTTTCTCTTAGAGTAAAACAGATCTGACAGGTAAACTAAGGTCTTTCTGACAAAGACAGAGGCGGTGTGCCTTTCTGTAATTATTTCACTCGATTCAGAGAAGCCTCTGGAACTCCGGCTGCTGGTTGACAGGGTGATTTTATTTCCTTTGTATATAATGGCTAAATGTTTTCGGAAATCGCTATAGTCTAATTAAGAGGTTTATGTAGGCAGCCCTAAGTTTCTCTGTTGTTGCACAGAGGAGGAGGAGGCTTCGTTTTAAGTACACTTTTATTGTTCATTTAGCCTTGTACCTTTGCAGTATAAACAGGGCTGAAAATAAAGGCATTTAATCTCCTCTCACTGACGGGCATGGAGGGGGGGGGGAAAAAAAGGAAAGAAATAGCCCAGTAACTGATCAAAGAGTCAATGGCGCTGAACCGACAGTTTATGGATTTCTGTTTGTGCTACAAAATAAAAAATAAATCAAATATAAATACGGGGATCCATCGGAGGACAAGCCACTCTCTCAGAAGCGCTGGTGCCCGCCGCGGCCACGCGCCCTGCAGCCCCAGGCGACTCGTTGGCCTGCGGTGACACCCATCACTTCTGTGGTTCTGAGCCGGGTCCAGGCGGGAGGCCGGGTGAGCGGGGATCGCGGGGAACCTTCCCTCTTCCCAGGAGGGCAGCCCCGGGCTTTCACCAGAAAGGGCTTTGTCCGCCTGGAAGTAGAGGAAAGTGTCAGAAGTGCCCGTGGAGGTTGGAAGGAATTTCCAGATAATTTTCGGGGTGGGGGCGGGAACCGGAGAAGAGGACATCCCTCCCCCTTCCGTGGAATTTTATGCCGGGAACTTGGAGCTCCCGGCCCCAGCCTCCCGCCCCTCCCCCAGT